>NC_068375.1:21110461-21757461 GCF_023724105.1 Carassius gibelio | reverse complement strand
AATTTTTAATGAAATTTCAGCTCACGTGAGTAAAACGTGAGAGTTTGTTCGCTTCATTTCACCGTGGATTCTTTTGTAAACAAGACACAGGTCAATGCTGGATTTACAGAGAGACTGAGAAAAAGCATTGCTGTTTATATTGGATCCGACAGGAATGGCACAGTACACTTATGTGAATAAAAAATATATTGATATTTCATTTTTCATTATATTGTGTCAATTGCTTTGTTCGAGGACTTGATATGTCCTGATTATGTGTACGTTATCTAATCGAAGTCACACAAGGCTCCTCCAACTATAAAGAACGTAGCTTGTCAAATAGACACACAGAAAGTTCGTTTTCTATGCAAAACTGTTATCCAGTCATAGCAGTTGATGTTTAATTCCAAGTCTTCAGTGCGTCAAGCCCATAAAAACCAAGGGTTTCTTGAGCCAGCATCAAAACCAGGATAGAAAACAGCCGATTACTTATTGATTTTCATATTTTTGAATAAAAAACCACCAGACAACGATATAAAATATTGCCATTTCATGACCCATTTAAAGTGATAGTTCACCTAAAAATTCAAATTGTTCAAAATTAACTCTTCTTTCTGTTGAAGAATGTCGATAACCAAACAGTTTTGGAGTAGGGTTGACACGGTTTATTGGGGTTTTACCTCTTTTCCTCGCTTTCCTTCGCTTTAAATAGCTTGTAAATGTGTATTTTACTTTCACTTTTGAATTAGCATCAATTTAGCTTCAATTGCTTGAATGGACAACAACAAGACAGTACAATGACAAACTTACAGTATATTAAACATAGAACTTTTGTTAAATTACACAGTTTAAATCAAGTAAAATATTGCCAAAAAGCACTTTTATACTCTCCTCACTCTCCTCATGTGATAAATGAAATCTGACTCCTGCTGCTGATCTGTGATGCGACTGTCGTTCGGCATATTGCATTGAGCAGCTTCGTTTCATTTTTAAGTGTAGTGTCTGTATTCCAACTGAACTAAATTATTTTTACTACTATAAAAAATCAAAAAGAAGAAAAAGTGGTGGTCGGATATAAGAGTAAATCATGAGAACATTTTCACTATCCCTTTAACATTTCTTTTGTTTGTTAGATCAAAGATTAGGTTATATTGGCTTTTTATGAGGTCTAAGAATATTCTTTTTCAGCCACTTTTGATGAAGCAGTCCAAATTGGCAACAGTGAAGGCCCAACAAATTACAAATGTGTTGACTGGCAGAAGAGTCAGGATTGGAAAACTGTACTTCTGACCCATTTAGATCTTCCCAGTAAATAGTCTGTATTATTTTGTACATCAGTGAAGTTTCACTTGTTGAAATGCGGGCACTGCAATGCAGAAGTGCCAAGCTGTGAGGGGGAAAGGCTTTTTAAAAGCTTGAAACTGATGATTGCAACATGATTGTTTGTACCAGAGACTAACATTTTAAGTCTTTCAATATGTCATTTCAGTGAGTCCAGTTGTTTCTTTAAACTAAAGATTTTGTATGGTTTATGGTTGGTATTTTCCATTTCACTAAGAATAATTCAATTTTTATTGAAGAGGAATATTCTTTGAAGAGAAGATGAGTTTCTCAGGAAATCGCATTTTGGTCAAAAAATCAAGGGAAGTGTAATGGGAAGAAATCAGTTAGCATAAACACCTAATATTGTTTTTGGATATTATTGTGCATAATGGCTAGCCTGACTTGCATTATTTCCTGATCCCATTCCACAGGCTTCACCCATCAATTCCTGTCCTCTCTCAACTAGCAATGCCGTAAAAAAATCTAACTAAATATGTCAACACAACAAAATCAGTGTTATATTAGCATTATTTATATACTCGTTAATATATTGAATAAGCTTTTATTTTAAAAGATTACTTTTAGTTTGTTTTAGTGAATTTTATCTGTATTTTTTGCTGCTGTTACATTGCCAATCTTTATTTTTCAGGTCAGTGCAGTTCAAAAAGTTCTTAAATCAGGCCTAATACCTCCTTTCATACATAAGCAAATTTGAAATCTTCTGTTTGTGCCATGCACTGAAAACCTGTTCTTCATTTAAACTGGAGTGTTTGATTCCAGCTTGATTGCAGCTTGAGATGCACCAGTTGACCAGAGCCATTGAAAAACAGAGTTTTGACATGCTTTGATCTCACCGCCACATGGTGACGTGATTCATGGAGCTCTCAAAAGTTCCGAACAACTCAGCGCTGTCAGTCTGGTTGAATTTAAGCAGATAGCAGTTTCACTATATTTGCAGCCATTTTTGGTAAATATTGTCTAGGGATGTAACGATTCACCCAAACCACGATTCAGTTCTATTTCTCTATTTTGGTTTCACGAATCGATTCACAATTGGATGCAGCTGCCATCAGACCCAGCAATCTAGAACTGTTTGACAGTGAGTGACTGGCCTTCTTTTACGCTCGTGACTGCAGTGAGGATCGACTCGATCCGAACAGGAGACATTTGTGCCTGCAACATGGTCAAATCCCACACCATGCCCAGATAAATGGTTCTCTGTACTGGAGAAAGCACACCTTTCTTGGCATTAAGTCTTAACTCCAGGTCTTTTGTGTGAGCGAGAACGACATCTCAATGCCAAAACGGCATACAGTCTGATTGAGCTAATATCAACCAATCATCGCACAATGTGCTTAACCCCTTACTAGTAACCCCCCTTTTTTGGCATGGAGACCGAAATTACATACCCAAAATAAAAAGGTTTCTGCTCATGATTCTTTCTGACTAGATACATAATCAACCTTTGTACACAAAGCTGACACTTTAAAGTTTACTGTTCAGGAATCAGAATCACTCAGACTGTTATGATAATAGAGATATATAAGCTCAAACATAAAAACAAAAATAAAAATATTAAAAACATATGTTTTAAATGTATTTAAAAAAATGTTGATGTAGGAAATGAGTTTGAAAACACAGTGTAGCTAAGGCCACAAGTCTTCCAAGACTTCATAAAAAATTTCATAATCGAATCTGTAAAACTGTGAATTTTATGAAATATTTTCTAAGGCCATGTCATGTGTGTTTTTAGAGAAGGCTAATCAGATTGATTTATGGCCCTTGTCATCTCTATAAGATCTCACATGTAAACATTCCTGTGCTCTTTGTGTATGTTTCACTGTTGAAAACTGCCCGAATCATGATTGTATTGTTCTCACCAAACGGTTCTTTCACACCTCCGCCAAGTATGACACATTATCCGCATTATTCTTTTATCATTATTCTTTTGTTTTTATTCCACCTTTATTGTGGTTTTTCAGGCTTTACAAAGCAACAAAGCAGCGATCTCACTTCAGTCTCTCTTTGCATTTAGCCCTTATTTATCAAAAGTCTTACTATAAAAATACAACAAAACATTTTCTTACGACCTTACGTGAATTATTGAGACAAAAATGCATTATGAAGAAGAAAAGCACCTGCTATTAGTAGCATTGGTGCTAACGTTAGCATCAAGCTACATCTGACAATTTATGAAATTATTAGTACACTTTTACTCAAAACTCACTTTAAACCCCGATCGAGTGTTTATAATAACTTCCTTTAGCGATCAGGGGTGGAATTTGGTCGTTTACTGTTGTAAAAATATGTTATTTGTAGCCTTTTTCATCGCTGCACAAGTTAGCATTTCCGATGTACATTTTCGATTTTTTTTATAAAAACGCCCCAGATCTCAAGAAATTCTCATACCAAGCTTTACTATCGTAATCGCGGGTTTATTATTCGGATATTTTGTGTGTACAGAGGTGTTTCAGTGTTGTTTTGGCCAGATAACTACCAGGAAGTGTGCAGGAAGCATGTGACACGATGTGGCGGTGTCCATATATGACACTGTAAGATTGACACTTGCAAGGCCCAATCAGAGTCTGAGTCACACACCGCACGAGCTGTGACTACTGCACGCACACAGAGATCGCTGGGAGAGGCTGTTTATCATCTGATCGCGTAAATCCGTGGAAAATGAATAGAAATGACGATTCTGTCTGAAGAAATATGAAGTAAACATCAGTAAATATATCCATATATCTCCGCAGATATGCATCTTTGGTCTGTAAATCCTTATTGACGCTGTTCAGTGAGTCTATGTGAACACAAATAAACCGCTCTTGACGTGACTGAATATGAGTGAGTTGTGAATTTCTATTCAAAATGTGGCATAATACGGATTTATTATTTTGCACTCCTGACATAAATCACTAAATATCTGTCACTGCAACAATGTTTTATCAAAATATTGGTCAAATATCGAAGCTTGAGTCTTTAAACTTTCCATTGATGCACAGTTTGTCCAGATGAAGTAAGACAGTGATGTTTAATGTGCTGTGAAAGTGAAACAATAATAAACTGGGGCCGTCAGCGATGTTTGCACGCAAAGGGGTTAAATCGTGAAAGTGTGGGGTGGAGAATGCAAGGCCAAAGGAAGATCCTGTATTAGTAGGCTTTCGCCCCTAAAAAACAACTTCAGAAACTTCCTATGATGGGGAAGGATGGAGATTGCATCTTTCTAGATCGATTGTGACATGAGTCCTCAGACTTGATTGTCTGCCTTTAGTGCAAGTGTGCTGAACTTCAGTCCTCTGACTGAGAAGACGCAGATCTAAAATAGGACACAACCCTTTATCCTCCCTTGGAATGGTGAAGCACTGGCTGTATGACCCGGACATCACTATGCGAGGAGGGACCACCTCGATCGCCTCCGTCCTCAGAGGGTGTCTACTTCTGTTCTATTACCAGAGCCTGCTCTGGGCCCACCAGGGTGGAAAAAGCCCCGTTGAATTGAGGCAGAGGAGAACCGAACTGGATTCTGTGGCCTCTCACTACAGTCTGCAGGAACCATTGAGACATGTTTGGCAGTAGTTTCCACGCTGCTAAATAGTCTATTAAGGGAACCAGTCTCTCGAGACTGACCTCTGGTGTAATCAGAGCTGCTAGCTTGGTGCCCTGAAGTGGCGAACCAGCAGGGGATAGCTGAACTAGCTGCTTAAGAGATCTCTGTGGAGGTCACGAGCCTCTAAGCACCTCTACGTTTCCAGGCAGTAACAGAGAAGCACTTGTCGGAGACCGCTGCGCCCTGGAACGGGCAGGGTTGGCAGATCGATCTCCTGAAGGCACAGAGGAGGAGGGAGACGAAGGAAATCAGGATACGTGGAATAATCATTAAGGTAAGTTGCTTAGCGTGAGCTATGAGTCCTTTCCACAATGGAGACCAGACAGTGTGTTTTTTGTGTACAGTGCACTTTTGAACCTTGGTGCTGGTGATCAGTGAATGACTTTCAGGTTTGGCTGATTTGAACTCCGGTGATTAGGATCGTTGGTGAGTGGGAGAGCCTGGTGTCTCCATGACAGAACATCCCTTTCCATGGCCCGCTCCTAAGGGCCGAATACCTCAATGTCGGGGAGGGTGACCTCAACCATGTGGCTGTGGATCTTGGGGATGGGAAGCATGGAACTCTGTCAGGAGAATGGGATAGAGTATATTGTCTCTAGAGACCCAGGACCTTTCTTTGGGTCCGTAATCTTCCCAGTCAACCAGGTATTCCAATTTGCCTCCCCGATGTGTGTAGCTCAGGATCTCCTTCAACGAATAGACGGTTCCATTTTCCAGCACATTAGGAAGAGGGGGTTAGTCAGCGGGACCAGGCTCTGTGGAGAAAGGAGAGACAGGTGAGTGGTAGGGTTAGAGGATTGAGATACTGTGATGGGAGTGGAAGTTCATACCTGAACGGGTTGACTTGATGGATGATGGGGAAGGGACCAATGAATCTGGGACTCAGGTTATGGCAGGGAAGCCTGAGGTGGATGACCCGGGTGGAGAGCCATACCTTCTGTCCTGGGTGGTATGTGGGAGTGGAGGCCCTCTGGACAGCGGCATGATGTTTATGGTGTCAGACTTAATGCTGGAGATGTTGGTAAGCTGAGTCCCAACCCCTCTAACTCTCCTGGAACCAATACGTTACTGTGGGAACATCTGCCAGTTCCCCGGATCTTTCCCTCCGTTTGGCAATTACTCTGTGGGTGGTATCCAGAAGATAAACTTACTATCACACCTAGGAGCGAGAAGAAAGATCTCCAAACTCGGGAGATAAATCAGAATCAGAATGAGCTTTATTGCCAGGTATGTTTACACATACGAGGAATTTGTTTTCGTGACAGAAGCTCCGCAGTACAACAGAATGACAGCGACAGAACATAAAACACATAATGAAAGAATAAAAGTTACAAATAAGTAGATAGTGAATGACAATATACAAATTGACAATTGTAGGCAGGTATATTACAAAATGCAGTTATGTATGTACATGTATATTATGTGCAAAATTTAAGTGTATACTAAGTATGTTTGTTAGATAAATAAGTGTATGTGTATATAAATATAAAGTGTAGTGTGTTCGCCGTTATTATCAGCTGTTCATAAGATGGATTGCCTGAGGGAAGAAACTGGTCCTGTGTCTGGTCGTTCTGGTGCTCAGTGCTCCGTAGCGTCGACCAGATGGCAACAGTTCAAAGAGGGAGTGTGCTGGATGTGAGGGGTCCAGAGTGATTTTGACAGCCCTTTTTCTCACTCTGGATAAGTACAGTTCTTGAATAGAAGGGAGGGTTGTACCGATGATTCGCTCAGCAGTCCGGACTACCCTCTGTAGTCTTCTGAGGTCAGATTTAGAAGCTGAAATTAGAAATTGGGGACATCTATCTAATACAATGTCCTTGGGGATGGGAAAACTTCCAAAAACATAGTTAAAGAGTATCTCCGCCGTCTCCATGGCAGTTGGAAGTCCTTTTAGAGGCACCAGCTGGCAGGCCTTGGATAATATATCCACTGCTACTAGGATACAAGTGTTACCATAGGATGCAGGTAAGTCCGTAATGAATTAGATTCCTAGGTGTGACCAGGGACGTTGTGGAATGGGGAGAGAAAGGATCTTTTTAGCTGGTAAGTGAAGTGGTGTTTTAGTCATTGCGCATTCCCGGCATCCTATCACGTACCTTCTGATGTCGTTGGCCATTCCCGGCCACCAGAAACGATCTTGAAGCAGTGAGAGGGTTTGATTGGTCCCAGTATGACCAGTTCCCAGTGAAGTATGCATTGTATGGATGAAGAGGGTCCTTTGGCTGTGGGGAACATAGGTGTGAGTCGAAGGGCACCACAGCAGAGCAGGATCAGAGATACTGGCAGCCGCAATATCCTCGTCCAAGGTCCATTGAATGGGGCTGACAATCAGACTTGATGAGGGGATGGGTTCAGGGTAGTCTGACGGATCATCTGGAGCATGGAGTCTTGAGAACGTGTCTGCCTTAGTGTTCTTTGTCCCTTGATGATATGAGATGGTAAAATGGAATCAGATAAAGAAGAGGGCCCATCTGGCTTGTATGGGATTCAATCTCCTAGCCTCCTAGCAGGAGATACTCAAGATTTTGGTGATCAGTGTAGACTACAAACAGTTGGTGAGCCCCCTCCAGCCAGTGTCTCCACTCCTTAAGGGTGGGTTTGATGGCCAGAAGTTCTTTTTTCAAGTTGGAATTATGTTCTGCGTGGAGTTGCCTAAATTGTGACGCGAGCACCGCCCCAAATGCACAAAACGTCCACAAAATGAGAGAAAGCTCCAGCCGTGGGGCGACGCTACCACCTACCCTGCTGTGCCCTACTTGAGCCTCTTCACATGGAAAGCAGCTTCCGCGCCATGGTCCCGCAGGTGGACGTTACCATAAAAGACCAAATGATGGCATACTTCAGCTTTGTACACCGAGACAGGAACTGGGACAATTCTTTCATCCTCCATTACTAGCATCGAACTACATTAACGCTAACATTAGTTGCATGCTCTAATACTAGTATTTCCTGTCACTCAGGATTTGTTCAGAGCATAGAGTGTATAGGTTCAGAGATGAAGACTGCCATCTAGTGGTTGGGATATAAACTCATAATGAAATAACTGCCATGAATCTTGTATGATTTGTTTTTTTTTTTAAATATTGATATTCCGTTTTTGAGAATTGCCAAAAAAAAAAAAAATATCGTGATACTCATGTGTATCAATATTTTCTTTTACCCCTAACTGTGATGGAGCTGTAGTTGATGATGAATCGACGACAGAAATTTGAGAAACCTAGGAATCGCTGGAGCTCTTTGACGGTTGTGGGTTTGGGACAGATTTTGTTGGCTTCCACCTTCCCCTCGTCCATTTTGATTCCCTTGAAGATGATTTGGTATCCAAGGAACTGGATTGAGGTATTATTTAAAGGTAGATAGTCGAAGCAAGGACTCAAGCCTCCGTCTTTCTTAGCCACTAAGAGACTGATTATTACAAATGCAGTTCTGGTTACATAATTTTAATTTATTTATTTATGATAAGTTTTTCATATGGTGATCTTAATGACAGCTTTCCTAAAAATATATCCTATTCCTAAAATGAGAAATATCCCGATATATTGCCTTTTTGACAGTATCACAATGTATCAGAGGTTAAAATATTAGGGCTGAAACTGCCAGGGGCTTTTGATTGGCTTTCAAACTTTTGGAAATTTTGTAAAAGAAGTGGATGTGTCATTGGAGTTTGCAGTGTTACAAGATGGCTACATACCAACCTGTGGCCAGATGTGACTTTGGCACTCTGCACTGCAATAATAACCTTTATTTACACTAGATTTACACTGAAATAAAATCCCATTTCCTTTTGAAGCTAATTTGAAGATGGATAGTATTGCATTTTAATATAAGATTAAGATTTAAGATGGTATCAGCTTCACTGAATGCATTTTCAAGATAATGTGTTCCTAGAGGCTCAAATATTTTCTTTCTTATTTTTTATTCAAATTCTGGGTCATCTGAGGAGAGACTGGGAAGGATTTGGCATGCTGAACAATAACAGTACTTCAAATAGGCAGTCCCTGAACGACACTGAACATTACACAATACAGAAGCTTTTTTTCTCAGAGTACACAAGACTATACTTAACACTGTTGATCTTTTATGGAGCACCATTTAATGGTTTGTTGGTGAAATGAATAATAGAAAATAAATTTTCTGATTAGTTTTAGTACTGAATAATTGTGATTGTTAAATACAAATCCAGTCATATTAAAAATATTTTATGACATGATATAAATAGGCTATTTGACTAAAACAATATAATGTGGAGTTGATAGAGTACACTAATATTAGGCTGCTTTTAGCCTTACTCTGGAGTTGGTTCACTCTCCGGCTATAAAACGAAGTAAATCATTAAATTAGCATAATGATTGTTAAGAAGAGAGAGTCAGAGACATTCGGATCCAATTGCAGCATTTATTAAACAGAATGGTCAGACAGGCAGAGATCAGGAATGGCATCAGGTGTGTCAGGGATAACCAGAATCGTAACCAGAGATCGGGGACTGGCAGCAGAGAATCAGAATAGGAATAGACAGTCCAAAGGTCAAACACAGGAATAACAAACACAGGGAAAACTGCTCAGAAATGTAGACGGGGCTAAACAAGACTTCGCAATGTGGTGGAGTGAGTGTGCTGCTTATATGTGTGTGTGTGTGTGTGTGTGTTAGCTGAAATGAGGTGCAGATGTGAGAGCAGATGCAGGTGTGTGTGTGCAATCAGTATCAGGAATGAGGCAGAATGGGAAATGGAGTTCTGAATGAGTCCTGAGTCCTGAGTGGAGTGCCCTCTACTGAAGATCATGAGCACTCCAACTAATGATCGTGACAATGATATTGTGTAGTGGCTAACTCACAGGGTGATGAATACTATACGAAGACTATGGAGCATATCGCCCAACACTAAGGGTGATACTTTGGGGTGTGGGAGACTGGAGATGCTTATTAGGGAGGAGTTAACAGGTTTGATGCAATTGCATTTTCCCACACTCGCCAGAGTCCATAGGTTTGTTTCTAATAAAAAAAACTGAGCACATCTCAGATAAATAGATGCTTTTTGAAAATGTCTGATTACTGATGTTAGAACGGGCAAGTTCCCTCCCCAACAGCCCTGTTTTTGGGGTACCCCAACCCCCTTGGGCCTCAGACATTAATTGCAGCACATTCAAAAGGGGGCCCTCTGGCTTTGATCTTCTAGATCAATGTGACATTATTTTTTTTTTTGCTTACATTGTGTGGTGGAAGCTAAAGTTTTTGCTGCCTTATGCTTATATGGCCGAGCTAAACACTGATCACTAAACCTAACCAATTACAAAATGTATAGTCTTACCAAATGCCCAGCACCCTCTGTTCTGTTCCCATTACTATAGTCTCTCTCCTTCATGGGAAGGTCCCAACTGTGCATGAATGTGGCCTTGGGTTGTGAAGAAGATGAAAACATTCATCTGAACCGCTTTCTCTTCTGGACGGAGGCCTCATTAGGCTACACTCAGGGACTGGAGCTCACACTGGAGCAAACTCTGGGGCTGGAGCCAACATTGAAGCAAGCTCTGGGGCTGGGATAAGGACTGAACTTATTTAATAGGGCACCCAGTGAGCTTGAGAAAGCCACAGCTGGCGGACAGCAAGTTGATGGTGGCATCATCTAAAGCTGTTGCTGTGGCAAGCGTGCAGAACTCCTGGGCATGCTCAACAAATGTGAGATCTCTGTAGGCTATGGCAGAGAAACGTGCAGCAATTTCCATGATCGCAGGGGGTAAAAAACAAGCATAATAAAAAAAAACTTTCAAAAACTGTAAATAAACCAGGGAGAATGGGCACCGCTCACTTTCTGTTTTTGGTCAGGTATTCTGTCACGGTTGCTTACAGGAGGAGCGAGTAACGAGGAGACATGGAGTACATCAACAAGGAAATTTTAGGGAACTTCAGAAGGGGAGAAACATCTTGTGCACAAAATGGACGTATAATACCTGATGCTGGAGACAAGGAAAAACAAGGCTTAAGAACAGGGGAACTAAAGGGACACACATGGGAACAAATGATCATAATGGGGAACACCTGCAACTAGTGTTGTCACTGTACCAAAATTTCAGTATTTAGTACCAATACCAGTGAAAATCCACGGTTCTCTGTACCAATTTCGGTACCAAAGCAAAACACAAAAGCATGCTAATTGAACATTATTTTTTTATTAATAATGTTAAACAAAAATTAAATGTATAAAACCAATGCAATTCTTTATACTTATTTAAAATTGTCTCAAGTTTTTCTAAAACTAATAAAAGTTTGAAAAAAGTAAACAAGTTCCACCCCAAAGTTTAGTCATAGTTCTGCTGCCAGTGAAAAACATCTGTAAACTGTTGTCTGTTTTAGGGCTTGCTGGTGTGTTTCAGGATCTTTGTCAGTCTGCAGCTGTAAAAGGAAAATATAATATACTTAAGTGAAACAATGGACTGAGTCTGACCAAATTCAACATTAGATCATTGACCAGCTAGAAAACCTTTCAGTAAATAACAAATAAAAATAAAAATTTGAACTATTCATGTCAAGGCAGCTTCCAATCAATTCTGTGCATGGTGATTATGATTCTACTACTGTAAATTAACTTGTCATGACAAACAACCTCTTTTAAATGAACTGTACATGTGCATTGGAAGGTGAGCAGGTGAATTTACCCATCACAACTGCAAGGGCCCACTTTGATCACTGTGTGAACTGTGCCAATTGCTGGATATAGCTATATCCAGATGGTCCTGGTAGGGGAACAAAACATTCCCCTTGCCATAGGATCTCTCAATAGGCCGTCTAGACCAGCCTGAGCCCAGACAGATACAGCCTCCCATCAAATTAGTGTTTGTCAGATTTATGGTAATGGTCCGCAACAGCCTTCCCGTCGGTGACATCAAGATTTACAGCTGCATGCATCCCCCCACCCCACTTTCCTTTCTGGGGGTTTGTCACCTCCCCACACATTGGCCTTATGCAGACATACTGTAGGGGGCTACAACCCAAAGAAATGGCCCAGTAAAAGACAGCTTTCTAGTGAAACAGAACCACCCAAGGTAGGTCAGAACAATGGCTGCACTGGGTTTGATAATCCCCCGTGATGAGGCTGAAGTGTTTGTGCTGCATGTGAAGCGCAGCTGGGGTGCCTTTCGTGGGCCATGACAGTAGATACTACCGCTCTATTGTCTGAGGGTTTCTCCTGTTTTAGATAAAGGGCCATGGGGGCTAAGTTGAGGGCTTGAAGGGGAACTGAAGATGCCCATGTATGTAGGTTACTGGGGTTCATAAATGTGGCCAGCTACAAGTAACCTGATATCAGCAAGAGGATCACCTACTGGGAAATATTTTGCCCGTCCTCATTCCAAATTTTTTCCACGGCTGTTTTTATCCTCTGTCGGAAGGCTTGTGTTAGGCAAGGACTTGACATTACTTAAGAGATGTTTACTGGACAAATAATTATCAATAATTATCAATCATGCAGCTCTTAAAAAACCAGCTTTGTTTTTTATTTTTTATTTTTTGTGATGGGTGATTATCTAACACATATACTAATTTACTGTTTCATATTATTTCTTTTCAAATACGTGATTGTTTAGGAACATTATAATTATATATTTTTTTTATTACAAATTTGATGGTATAATAAATGCACTTTTTGCTTTTGCACTATTGTTTTGGTTTAGGAGAGAAAATTGATCTGGACATTGTGGACTCACAGATATGCAGCTTCACCAAGCTTGGTTTCAATGTGTGTTAAGCCCAAGTATATACAGTATGTGTAATTTACTATTAAGACAATGTTGAGAAAGCTTCAACAAATCAGTAATTAAAAAAAGATTGTGATGGATAACAGCAGGGCTTGTCAAGTAAATACAATACATACAGTGGTAGCTAGGGGGAGCTGTAGCCCTATATAGTAAACTTCTATGAAGCGGCTCTTGAAGTGTGGAGGATCTTTACTGGTTTAGATTGCAGGTATGAAAATACACATTGTCAGGCTAACATGTTGCAAAGCAATACAAAAGACAATGAATTCAAAAATTCTGAATTCTTATTACACAGAAAAATGGGGCAGCAGATTGTCACTGAGGATGTACCCTTAAAGGTACACAATTTTAAACTTTCTACCCCTAAAAGTTACATATTGGCATAAGGTGCAAGTTCTCCCAAGGACAAGCTTTTGTACCAATTTATGTGCATTCTTTTCTGAGACTTGGGGGAATAAGTGCGTGCAAAGATTTCTTAGAAAAGAAAGTGTTACACTTTTGCCTATAAATGCTTCATTAAAGTTGTTTCTATGTAGCACAGCTTTTAGGAAGTATGAAAGCTAACTGTTTTCATATTTTGAATACACTAAATACTTTAATACGGGAAACATATCATCAGGTTTTATTTTAAGTAGCACAACGAACTTGAAACTCATTGAGTTTCAAATGTAGTTTCTTTCCAGATTTACTCAACGATGTAGTGTAGTAACCAGTCTGTGGTTGGTATGGTGAGAGCATGTATTTAGCATGTATGGAATGCATTTTTTTTTACCTCTCTCCATATCTGGCGCACCACTTTACTGGCACAAACTCCCACTCCATAACAGTCCGTATGACCGCTCCCCCTAGCCCTCCTATGCTTGCCAAACCTCCATAAGCCACAAACATCAACATGAAGAGAAAAAAGATGAATGAAGCCCCCCCACCACCATTACCCCAGACTGCCATGGACTCTCACTAGGAGCTGGAGTGTAGTCAGAACTGTGTTATGACTGGTGTTTGTTACCCTGTTGCTCCATCTGGGCATCCATATAAAGCACTGTCAAATCAAAGGTCACCTCTGAGCCCTGCAGACAAGTGTTGCTAGCGGGTGTCTGGGCAGGGAAGGGTCGCTGGCTGGGATGATAGTGAGGTGTGTTTGGGAATGCCAGGCTCAGACTGGTCTGCCTGGGTCTGTGTCTGGTGCCGCTCCCGACTGCCCCTCCCCCGCTCGCAAGCTCATTGGCCCTTACTGTAGTCTGTTTTGGACACAATATAAACAAACCTGCCTGACCCCAAAATATCCTGGAAAGGCATCAACATATTAATTACTGCAGGAAAAGCTACTGATGTTGGCATAACTGCAGATTATGTATATGTTTAAAAAAATAAATTGTGCACTATTTGAAATCTGGGAGACCCCAAGGCCCTTGTAATGACCACTTTACATTCTTTGCATTTTTTGTTTTACATACTTTGACATTTGACCTTCTGATAATTGATTATAAACCAATTTTTAACCTTGCAATTCATAACTTTGTAATTTCATTCATTGTAGTCCAGATATGTATAAGGAACAAGTGCTACAGGCTAAATGTTACTTGCGAAGATCTTATGATTGGTTAACATATTGGGACAATACATTCCTGCCAGCTGTTTAGTCAAAATACAATAGTGTTAGTCACAATTACATGATATAGCAACAGCATTAATGATAAATAGTCAGTTTTGAGATATAAAGTTACAATTACACGATATAGCTGTAAAAACGAGAAATAAAGTCAGTAAACAAGTTAGTATCCAGACATTATGTTAAATTGCATTTAGCTCATTTTGCTTAATAAGGCTGGTTTTGGATGGTGAAATACGATGTCCTGTAGTGAATGTGGACCTGTGCTAATTTTACTGCAATATTTTCCACTCCGCAGTGCTATTTTTATCAGATGTTGTTCATTATGGACTTGTTTTGGCATGACCTGAAGCTGTTTGGCTCTTTGCTTTGATTGATTACAGCTAGGCATTTTTATATTTGTTGATCATTGCTGGCACAATTTTTGGCTAATAACTTTCCAATGTGCCATTAAATCTTTTGCAGTTTACCTCCACACCCTGAATTAATAGCAAGATGGAATACGCTGATCTGGCAAAGCGGGCTTACTTGAGTGTGCCATCTATTGAATGCAGGAGATGATCTATGTCTTTACTTCCAGAGACACACCCTCCTGATCAGTGAAAGATGAACCTGATGCTTGTGGCTTTGGAAGGGGATTCATGTTGGCTCAGTTTTGTACTGAATTCAGTACCTCAGCCCAAATGGCATTCTCCATTCACATTTCACCGCAAAAGATGTGACATTACTGCTGGTCAGGGCTCCGAACAAAAAACATGAGTAAGGATCAGTTGGCTACTATAAGAAAAAAAATGTAGGCGCCAAATAATTTTTTTAGGTGCCACAGAATAAACACGTTTTATTTATTTTATTTTTATTGTTGTTATTTTTGTTTACATTTTAAGATTTAAATCATACTGTCATGTGTTTATGTTTCATCTTTTCTTGACTTTATCAGCATTTTAATCCATCTTGTAGATGACCTGGAAACTAAGGTTCACTTAAAGTGGGAACTAAATGTCTTTTCCAACTTGAAATATACAGTCACAAAGAATTGTTCAATATCTGTACTAATATCATGGACCATAAGCATCACATGGCCACTGAGTGTAGTTTGGGCTTCTCCTCAGTGCATCCTGCAAATGTTTTAATGCACTCTTAAAAATAAAGGTACTTCACAATTCCACAGAAGAACTTTATTTTTTTCCTAATGGTTTCCTAAAGAACCTTTAACATCTGAAGAACCCTTTTCATTTCACAAAAGGTTCTTTGTGGCAAAAGAAGTTTCTTCGGATTATAAAAAGTTGAGAAAGAGATGGTTCTTTAAAGAACCTTTGACTGAATGGTTCTTTGTGGAACCAAAAATGGTTCTTTGAAGACCCCTTTTTAGCACTTTATTTATTTTTAAGAGTTTATGTCTTTCACACTTTCAGTTTGTTCTTCTTAATTATTAAAATGCAATTTTATAGGAGGAGTTGAACCATGTAGACAACAGGTTAGGTAAAAATATTAAAATGCAATAGTGCATAAACATAGCAAAATGCTTCTCTTTATTATAATTATTTTACTAGCTGACTGATGAGCTTATGGACAGTAAGTTGTACTGTAGGCTCTCTTATAAAATAGCCTACCTTTTGATGTTAATTCATATTCATTATATATATACTATGTACTGTAGTAGTAAAGAGAAAGATTAGATGGGTTGAACTGAGGCGCTAAAGCGATCACGCCTGCTGCATTAAAGAGTGCCAAAAAAAAAAAACTGTATTTTGTTATGAATTTTTAGTAATTTTAAAGCTGATATTTTGGTTATTAAGAAAAGAAACAAAGTACAAAGATTTTTTATGATTACTGCATGGCAGGTGCACTTCAAATAATGAAGTTCACGCATTAACAGAACACAGCATAGACCAAAGATCTTGTTTAGAAGAAGCCATATTATTAATGATTATAAACAAGGATTGTTAACAATATTGCTGACCCAAAGCTGACAGCTAGATTTATGTAAAGAAGATTCATATAAAAGTTATTTCTGATACCAAGCAGATAATTATTTTCATGCTAACTGATACTACTAAAAGCCACACTGCAATTTTATATATCTACATTCTATTTTCTCTAAATAAAAATGTTAATTGCTATAAGCGAATTATAATATTATAATGTAGAGCATATAAAAATAATATTTATATTGAGATTTGATAATTACAATGTTTATTTATGCCTTAAACAAAGACACACATATATATACTGTATATATAAACATATTTAATATAAATAAAACAATATCATATTTTAAATAAATTTTAAGTTACCATTGGATGATGGCAAAATGTAAAAATAGGGCAAATGAATATCCACGATTTAATATCATCTGATATATATCCAATAAATTTAATTAAAATAAAAAAAACTTTAAAATCTGCCAATAACTGATATAATAATGATATATTGTGTATCCTTAGAAAAGACCAGAATTTAAGCCCCCTCATGCTTATTATTATTGTTATTGTTATAATTTTGGATTGGTTATTCATTCATTATCAATGGCATTTTTTGTATTAATGGTATTTTTTATGGTTTTAACATTGTGTTGTTGTATATAAAAAATGTATATGAAGATTCTTTAAAAATGATTGTTATTTTGTATCCCATGGTCGAAATAACAATAAACATATTTGTAATGATATGAGGATGAGTAAATAAGAGAGTTGTAATTTTCTGAGTTGCAAGAATGCAGAGAACCTTTGAGGTGCCAAACGGTGACACCGTCAAAGCCATGGCAATGGGCGTTTCATAGAGGTGCAGGTGGGTCAAACAGGACGGCATCACTGCCTGATGCTCCAATAGCAAACGTCTTCTCTGTCTTCAGACTCTCAGAGGGCAAATGAGTGAAATGTGAGGTCTGTCTGTCTGCGTGGTGCTTTCCTTGCTTTCACCCCCTCATTTATTGGCTCTAAAAATACAAAGCTGTCATTTAAAATAGAGCAGACAAGTGAGCAATGGCTGGCCAACACATGTCTGGGGGACAGACAGACCCTTTAGACACCCCTCCCCCCAACCAACAGTATCTCTATACAGTATGCATTTGTAAGGATTAAGCCTTTGGCCAATAACCCCCCAGAGCGATTGCTGTTGTCGCTGCTGTTCACTATGCTCCAGAGCGGTAGAATGCAAAGCATGTTACTTTTCTCATGATGGAAGTCAGACGACTGTTTTTCTTTATTGCATGGAGCAGACAGGGTCCCCTTCAGTCAGCCGAGGGGTCCATTCAGTAGAATTTGGCAGGCAGGGAGTTGTTTTTGCAGTGGCACATTGTTCAGCGTTGCTTCCATAGGGGTGAAGATTCAATATTGTGGCAATGCTGAGTGGATTTGGCCCAGCTGTGTTCTCCTGTCTGCCGTTCTGGATTCTAGTGCTGTCGTATCTTTGTTTTGGTGCCAGGGCTTGGAACTCAGCCAGGCCTTTTAATTACATCGGCCATTTGATGTCTTGACATCTTTTTCTAAACAGAAAGCTGCGTGGGATAAGGGGACCTGAGAGTGTTTTTGTGTGTGTGTACCTTTTAGTGAAACATTTAATCTAAAAATGCATCAGTGCCGTGTCACAGCTTTTGTCAGTCTGGAATATTTATACCTTCAAACATCTTCATTTACATAAAAACCAGTTCATCGGCTTTTACAACTGGCCCAACATCGATGAGGTAATGTCTCGAGGCTCATGAACAATTAAAATGCATCCAATATGATGAGAGCCAAAAGAATCAATCAAGAGTTCGCATTTCTCGACATATAGAAACCCTTTTTGGCAGGAGTGTCTGTTTCAACCTGCCTCACTGGCACGAGAAAAATCCTGACCAAACAGTTGTTTAAATGTGACTTCTCCTCTCGGACACCTGGGAAATCCTTTATTTTGCTTTCTTGCAACAACATGGAGTGCTGAAGTGTGTGGCCCTGTGCTCCTGTGGGAGCCCTGATGGGCCATGGGGTCAAAGCTCCAGGACATGCCTTTAGCAACTGATGTAAATTTATCATCCCATCTGAGCACTGTAAGTGAAGGTGGGGTGAATAGGGTAAATTCATCAGCCTCGTACAGAACCAGATGTCCAGGTTGCTGTGTGACAAAGCAGAAGCATATGCGACTATGTGTGGCTTCTCTGTAGCTGTTCCTGTGAAAGTCATTTAGGCTTTTAGTGATGGAAGAGCACCAGAGAAAATGACACATTGGTTTGCCTACAAGACTTTGCTGTCCCTATTAGGATTCAGGAAGAATTACATAATACACGAGTGAGCTGTAACGTTAGAAGATGGCAGAAGAGGCTCTGTGGCAGAATTTAGAAGTTTTGACTAACAGCACTTTACACAGTTACACAAAGTTACACAAACTCATACAGTAATATTATTACGTATTTTTTTACGCACCCATGTTAATGGATTCCAACATTCACACTGCACGCGGTTGTGGTCCATCAGTGCGTTCAAGGAGCGGTGCGTCTGCAGCAGTGCAGCGATCGTTTCGTACAGAGTCTATTTTTGCTGTGCTGCACGCGCTGAATGAAAGTGGGAAAAATGAACATGGATACACACGGATGAAAATGCAGTAATTTCACAGTAAATGTATTTAAAGCCTACTGTATTATGCAACACAGGGGTTTTTGGCTAGGTTTAAAACAAGAAAAAGAGCACCTTTAGATAAACGAGGCAACATAATATATGCACTTAAATGGAAGAAGAAAAACAAAGTTCATTTAGAAACGTGCAATTGCTTGTAATAAAGATTTAAATGGCACGAGAGTCGACTGTTTCTGCTAGTGGTGTTTTAATTTTAAATATTTGCGATATCCTAACAAGAAAAGTTGGCTAATTGTTGTGTTTAAATGTTTTGTCGCTTGCTTGAGCAGCTTATTATATGAGTCAAACGCATGAATAAAATGTTACTGGTCTGTGATAAAGTCACAATGCTGAAAAAGGTTTTATTTTATTTTATATAAAATAATGAACAAATGTTGTGTTTGTGTACTAAACAGCCGCGGATCAGTAGCGGACTGCAAACGCATCCTGTGTGAAAGCACAATGAGTCCGTGCTGCTTCAGCTCCACACACGTAACGCACACGGACTGCATACACACTGCAGATGGAGTATGTGTGAAATAGGCTTGTCGAGGTTTCCATTGGGAAGTTTCTTTAAAAAAATTCCCTGAAGCAAACCCGGTGGCTCCTGCTGCCTCCATGTTAGCACGTCATGTATAATGTATTAATTTCATACATCTAAGCTAAAATATCAAGGTGAAAGTCATTATAGCTTGCGTATAATAGACCCAGCTCCCAAACCAACTTTGAGAATAGATTTTTTTATTGCCCGATATATATATACAGTACAGACCAAAAGTTTGGACACACCTTCTCATTCAAAGAGTTTTCTTTATTTTCATGACTATGTGTTGGCCCTTTTTCCTTCAGTCTGCGGTCCAGCTCACTCCTAAACCAACTCGATTGGGTTCAGGTCCGGTGACTGTGGAGGCCAGGTCATCTGGTGCAGCACCCCATCACTCTCCTTCTTGGTCAAATAGACCTTGATGCCTTCAGTGTGACTCTACAATTTTCATAGTCATGAAAATTGTCTCTCCAGTCCAGTACAATTCAAATGTATTTTAAGATTGGAAATGCATTTGTCCATATGAAATGCAATATCTTGCCATTTAGATGTTTAAAAGAAATATGTGAACAAATTTATCAATTATATTTCCTTAATCCACACTGTTTGCATCATAAATTTGATCTTATATGTGAAATATGTTTTGGCCGGATAGAGATATTTTTTTCCCTTTGGGAATATAATTTTGCACATTCATATTCCAAGTGAACATTTTTCTGAACTAGTTTTTCTATCTATTTAGAAAGAAACTGCTCTTTATATAGAGACTACAACAAGTGTGTTTCCACGTGGAATAAAAAAATCGAGAGGTGAAGGGCAGAATCAAGCCCTGCCTGGCCCAGACTAGTTCTGTCCTGCTAATAAAAGATATCTCTTTTTAGTTCTGTATACTGATCTCTCCACACCGGCTTTAACCGTCCCATTCACGGTTCACACTGCATTTGCCTCCTAATGTCTCCCAGCAGGTTTCCAGTCAAAGACAGTGATTCATAAAGTGACAGGTCTGTCTGCTGCCATGAGGACACAAGCTTTCAGAATCCTTTTCCACACCCTGCCCCCTAAACAGACACAGACTGCGTTTAACTGTCTGGTAACAGTCTATTTTACATGTTAGGGCAAGCAAATTCTACAATAAATCCTGCCCTAATATCAAGCAATAGGAAAGGCGGTCTCGGCCATATTAGTGCAGGAGAGGCACTAAATCATCTAGTTTGTTGCACAGTCTTACACCAGTTATCCTTAATAACTCTCATACAACCTGTAAGGTCTAGTAAACTATGTAAACATTATTCTTTTATTAGGCAAAGGTCATAAATGGCTTAAGCGAAAGCCAATGTAAACACCACATGTAAAGACATTTTCCGTCAATCTGTTGGCTTTGTAAGTATGATCACCAGATGATTTCGAAAAATCATCTTTTTTTTCATATTGTCATCTCAAGCATATTATTCAATGATACTGTTATATCCTTGTTGAATGAGTACACTCACTTTTGAAACAGAAGAATTCTTCACTGAGGTGGAAATGACTTCATATATATCATATATCATATATCTGGGGTGGTGATGGCGCAGTGGATAAGATGCATGCCAATGGTCGGAGAGACCTGGGTTCGAATCCACTGGTTGACACCAATGTGTCCCTTAACCTCTAGTTGCTCCAGAGGCGTGTGACCTCTGACATATATAGCAATTGTAAGTCGCTTTGGATAAAAGCGTCAGCTAAATGAATAAATGTAAATATATGGGACAGTTACAATCAAGTGGGTGTAATTTTCACATAAAATACTGTCTTTTTTCTATTTGTAAAACAATCAAATCTGCACACACGCACACAAAAAAATTATAATAAGAAATAAAAACAGCAAAAAATAAATCTCAGTTAAAAGCTTTCAATAATGTTTTTCATGTGATCTTAATATTACACAAAGTTACAAATCTGTTTTAATAAAAATGCACCCTTGGACATTAAATGGGCAGAGTTGTAGGAACACTCGTAAACGTGGTCACTGAGAAAGCAACATCTGTGTGGTGAATTTCATGTCCCATTTTGTCAGTGAAGTCAGGAGTTCAGGAGTTCTCCTCCAGATGTGTTGCTTTTCAAATCACCGCATTAGTTCATTGGCATCAGCAGGCGACTTTCTTTGGAACTTGATTAGCGTTTGACAGCTCATGCTCTTCAGTTTATTTTCAGTCTGTCTTTTTCGGCAAACATATGCTTAAATTGTTAGCCTTATCAGCATGCTTATCAGCACACCACTCTTTGTCACTAACCATGTTTGTCTTTGTTTTGTTTTTTATTAGTGTCTCCAGAAGTTGTGTTGTATGACCCCACCTCCTGCTAGACCGGAGTATGATGTTGTGTGCATTGGACTGAGTGGAGCTGGCAAGACCAGTCTGTTATCTCGCTTGTGCAATGAGATCAGTGATGGCACAGTACCAACCTCAGGTAATATAACATTTCTCTGCAGCTTTGTACCGCAGCATTTTTAAGCCAACAAAACATGTTTTTCAAAGGAACAAAAGATGAGAGACAAATAACATATTTAGTCCCGTGACCTAAAAAGACTCCGTCTAAGAATTTATAAGTAATTCAAGCGCCAGCTCCTGTATCTCAAAAAAATATGAAAAATCATTACAACAACTATTTTTTGCTGTATATTTGCCTAAGCCTCCACATTTGTACTCAGTACATATATCATATCTCTGGCTCTACACTTTCCCAGCACACTGGAAAATCTCTCTTTATTATCACCCTTTGCTTTTCAACCTCTCTGAGAACTGAAAGCTGTGTAAAGTTATTGCAGCAGGTTACCTAAGAGCCTCCTTTTGAGCACTACCCTACTTTACCAGAGAAAGAGCATGCTTGCAGATGAGCTCCTTTTGTGTATATGTGTTTTTTTTTAGAACATCTGGGTTTTATCTCATCGAGTTTCTTACTTGTGACAAGAGTGTTGATTTCATTAGAGCCATTGGCGTCAGGCTGGTATATTTCATGATTTTTTCACCTCTGAAGATGCAAGACATCACTTCTGTTTTTACCAACAACACAAATGTTTTTTTTTTTTTTTCACAAAAGAAGACACAATTGTGTCAGGCTTTCTTTGGCACATTTCATCAATTGGAGTGTAATGTATACAGCACACTAGATAATACACAAACCCAGAATGTGCATCCAATGATGATCGCCCTTTGTCTTTGGAGCGAACACCTGTCTTGGGCTATCTAGTGAAGCAGTAATTATAATATTGAAGTGTTATTTGGCAGACTGTCATGGAAATATGATTAGATTAGGTTTTCAGAGTCACTAGTCTGTGAAAACAGACCTAGATGGAGCTTCTCTCCTGTTCATGACATTTACTTTCACCTGTTGAGCATTTGATGGAACTTGCCTCATGAACATTAGCTTAAAATTAATATGGGCTTTGGAGGTTCAGTCTCACATGTTTTCAGTTACATTAATCAGTACCAATTGTCTGCCCTATTTGCCTCTGTACAAAATGAATGTAATGTCAATCAGAAATCTCATGCCCACTGCAAAAGTGGTAAAAAGTGGATGTATCTTTTGATAATTAAATTTATACAATATAAGTGTAGGTTAAACACTTTGCTAAAAGTGCTGTAGCAAAAACCACCCATATACATATAGATTTGGGCAGTCCCTTCGCATGTTCCACAGATGTCACTGTCAACGCAGCCTCATGTCATTCAAAACTTAGATTCTTTATGTTTTATATATAGTAATATAATTTATATTTCAATATATACTTCAAATATTGTCCTTAACCACAACATTTGTGAAATTTTAACATGAGCATGTGTTCTTTCACAGGTTTCAGCATCAAGGCAGTGCCATTTGAAAATGCGATACTGAATGTGAAGGAACTAGGAGGTAATAAGAACAAACAGACTACAAATCATCACCTCTTCTCCAATAAGTAGAAAGAAGATTGTTGCCATGTTAATCCAGCGGTCTCTGGGACAGATCTCTTAGTTTAGCCACCTGAACTCTAAGAAGGGGTGCTTACCTCAGTGTCTCCTACTTCCCAGTAAAACCACAGCTGCACAGAGAATTTAAAGAGAAAGACATCACAAGTCAGTCAAGTTTAGTAGGTGTTTGCTAAGCAAATAAATATTGTGTTTCTTTTGGCAGAAGGGCTTGCAAACAGGGGAAACTGGGAAATAAAAAAGTTGATGCCTGCGATAGCCACAAATGTACCTTTAATTTTCTGTTTTCATTCATAGGAAAAACAAATATAATTTGAACAGCTAGCATATTTTGTGTTGACACAGCAAAATAATAATTTTCTTGATCAGAGTTTTGTCTAGTTTTGCTGAAATAGCAAAAAATTCAGTTTAGTTGCTTGTTTAGTTTCTTTTAGCATAAACCCCAACAAAATATATATTTATTCTTAAAAATAAAGTTGGGATTAAGACAATTTTATTTGAAAAGGTTCATTACAAAAGAACTAAGATTTTTTACCTTGTGAAAAAATATATTTTTAAGGTATTTATATTTAGGTCAAACATCTAATGTCTACCAAAGTGCTGTACATAAACAAATAATTTAGATACTATAAAGAAGTAAGAAAATAAAATAAGACAAAAAAGCAACAAATAACCCATAACAAAGATAGTACAGATTTTTAAAATGGATCTTATACTGCACCTGTAACCTGAAGAGATGCGAGGACTGGTTGAGACCCATATAAAGTGCATTGCAATAATTTAGTCTAGAAGAGATAAACAGTGATACAAAATAATATATTTCCTCATGATAGAACCCATGGGGAGCATATACAAACCAAAGAAATTGGTCCCAAAAGGGACCCCTGAGGTACCCCACATGAGTCATGCAGAGGAGGAGGATGAATTTCCACTCGTCACCTTTAATTATCTATCTGAATGGTATGAAAAGAACCAGTCCAATGTTGTGTCCCTGATACAAACTTCATCCCTTAGATGTAGTAACATTGGCAGGTTTACCAGAGTTCAGAGAAATGGGTCATTTGACACATTAAAACAAATATTGGAAATACTTATTTTATTAAATGCACAATACAAAATATTGTTCTGTCAGAATTACATAGTTCTCGTCTGCATCTATCACATATCTGTACATGATTGTTACAGAAAGTGGCTTAATTTAGGGTATTTCACCCCATTTCACCTTGGTAGAAGACTGTAAACACATTATGATGTATAGCGGACATTGTTTAGGAGTTGATTTTTACCTTGTTAGTAATATGAATCGAATATTTAAATTAGCAATCAAAATCTCAGCCTCTTTCAGACCCTCCATTTTACATATATATCTAATTATCCCTTTTAACCCAAATAGTGCTGATTTTCAGTGTGTCGCCAAAATCTAAGCCGGTGATGGGCCGCTTTTCGGCGGGGTAACTGCAAACCTCAGAATGCCCCCTCATGTTTCACTTGTAACTGAAAGATGCTGTGACGGACTTCATACCCTGCCCATAAACAAACAGTACTGAGAATAGAGAACATATTTTAGCATCAAAATAAATTAAATTTACTATTGTAACGAATAAAATCAGTTTATGTATCCACATTCTCAGTTGATTCGTCGGAGGGAGGGGTGTATAGTTTTAGCAGTTAGTGAAAATGACCTGACCACAAACCCAACGGCTGGGTAACAGTGTGCAGATACAATGTTGGAAGATGTTTGTTGTTGTAGGACTGCTAAATAGAAAGAGGTCTGCTGAGAGAGAAATAAATCAGAGCCTGACTCTTTTTATGAGAATGTTTGGGGAACCACTCTTTGAAGTGATTTATGTGTTTTGTGGGTCGCAGGGGACATTACAGGTGCACTCTGTATCATGACAAGTGGCCTTACCAGGGCAACAGAATCAAGAGCCCACTTAAAGAAAAACAACAGGAATAGAGAACACAGTAAACCAAAGGGAAGCCTTACTAAATCTGAAATGCATATGGAGGGCTGTGAAATGAAGTTTCTCCAGTAGGTGAGGTCAGAGCCCCCAGGGATGTTTTAATGGATTGTGGCCTCAAGTGTTCTTTAAGATGAGGCTGATGTATCACCTGGAGCAGGACACATCTGCTCTGACTGAAAGTTTGCAAATTACCTGAACGGGAATGCAGATGTAAAAGATGTGTTGTTCATGTGTTTATATGCTGCCCCATTAACTGCCTTACTTTGGTCTTTGATGCATATAACCTGAGATGTGTCCACTCTTGGTGAAACTATATTATTCTTCTGCTCTGCATCTAGATCAGTGGTTCTCAACCTTTTTGACTCGAAGACACAAGATATTTCTGTTGTTTATTTTTAGACTTTTTTGGGGAATACTGATATATTTATCTAACCACAATCTATTTTATTATTCCAATCTCAATAATTGTTACTTAACCTAAACTACATCTGCGAGGCTCACTTAGTAGTTACATAGCGGAAAAGGCAGAGGAGGCTGACTCACTACTATGACTGTGTTTCCGCTGCTAAATTGAGTAATGCATTTTTAAACACCCTCTCCCATGTGTTCTCAAAGCTTACAGTTGTCAGTCCCTTCCCTTTTCTTTCCAGATCCGGGAAAACCATATCATAACTCTGTATCTGATGTGCAGACTCTTGAAACTTCCTTAGTAAATGTATAATATTTCTCTTTTTTAAATATTTTATTTATAACCATGTACAGTATTTCTCAAGCATCTGTGTTGTCATAAATCTACACTACTTTTCAAAAGTTTTGAGTAGGTAAGGGGTCTTTTTAATATTTTTAAAGGAAATCTGTTATGCTCACAAAACGTATAGTTATATAAAAATATAGTAAAAAGTATTATTGTGAGATATCATTACAGTCTAAAATAACCCCCCCCCCATTTTAATATATTTTATAATCTAATTATTCCTGTAATGACAATGCTGAATTTTCTGCAGTCATTACTCCAGACTTCAGTGATACATGATCCTTCAAAAATCATTCTAACATTCAGATTTTTTTATTATTATCAATGTTAAAATTTGCTCTACATTTTTGTTAGACACATCAGTAAAAAAAAAAAAAAACAATAAATAAAAATAATTCAGGCAAGGACAACAGTCTTTAATTAGCTTTTAATATAAGTCTCAATTAAAATACTGTATAGCATTGTTTATTTACAACTATTCATAGTTTTCACATGACATCACACCCTTACGTCCACCTGCAGGGCGAAACAAGGCTTTCCTCTGCTGACCGCCAGTTATTTTTACAAGGATTGCAGTAATGTAATAAAACAGTGATATTTAAAGACCAAATTCTGTACAAACCTTATTGATGATGCATACTTTGTACAGGAAAGCAGGTGAACCCAGAATATAAAAACAATGTGCAAAGTTTAATATTAAATGTTTTCCCATAGAAAACCATTATAAAGAAAATGCTTAACCATTTAGTTCATATTCCAGGCTCGTTTCTTGCATGCATAAAGCAAGCATCATCAATAAGGTGTTTATTGATTTTTTTTCTTTTAATACCACTGCTTTAAAGGCACTGTGAGTGTTTTAGAATGCTTTGCTGTTTGTAGTGATATTGTAAATAGAAAAGGCTCAAGCTTGTTGTGGTTTAAATGAAGCTCCTTCCTTAACTATTACAGATGTATAGTCAGCATTCCCAGTTACAACTCAACTTTGACCAATTCCAATTTACTTCCTCCATAATAGATTTTTCCCACTGGTTGAGTTTGTGTCCATCCCTTAAATACAATCACTTTGATATGATTTATAACGGCGGCATGAGAATGAACAAATCTCTGAAGATTGGTGCTGTATAAACTGTGGAATGACAGGATGGATGAATGTGAATGTGAGAACTGTGAGCATTTGCCATCATGACATATCGGCAATTTGTCATACAGCTCGTGGCGTGAAGGCTGCTGTCCTGCTGCGGTTAACAAACTGCTTCCCTCATCCGTGAAATAATCCGCCCTGATGGCAAGAGGCAATCCGTGTCTGTTACCCTTTTGACACAAAGGCCCTGTGTGTGTTAGCAGTGTGTCCATTAGGTGTGAGGCATGACTGGCACAGTGAAGAGGCATCTGTTAATGAAGTCTGTGAATGCGCCCTCTCCAGTGACAATGACGTCAAAGGAGATTAGACGTGACTTTATGTGTGATGATAGCCCTTGCTGTGAATGTCAGACAATATTATTCATTTCCTTATAACTTCATTTTTAGGCACAGACCAAACAGTGCCCTGATTGTTTTTGTTTTGTTTTTCTAAACTCTTAATGTCAAATGACTGAATCAGCATGCATATTTCTGTGTGGAGTAGTTATAAGAGCCATCTGTGATATTATCCTGGTTGTACAGTATCTTACAGTCAGGTAACCACTTAGATTTGGAAAGCATGAATTTCCATAACTTCTGGATTTAAAAACAAAAAACAAAACAATATGTATTTGTGTGCTGTATTTAAAAAAGAATGTTTAAATTTTTTTTTTCCAATTTCATTTCTAATTTGTTTATTGTAATTGAAAAAGTTTCTAATTCTTTCTGATTTTATTTATTTAACAAAAGATGTCTTTGTTCTGCACATTTGGGAGAACATATCACATGTTCAGTGGGGTGCAAAAGTATCACCCCTAGTGAAAATATTTTCTCTTAATTTATTTAATTTGTTAATTTAAAAAGTTTGCTTTGACACTTTCAGTTTTAGCTTTTAGTACTAATTCTGCTTTTATCTAATTCCTTCATCGAAACACAGATTTGATATTGACCAACATTAACTGCTTATTCCTAAAGCTTAAATTATGGTTTCATCAAGAGCATACTGTACCCAGATGTCAAAGTAATGATCTAGAACATCGAGTTTGAGTTTTTTTTTTTAATATAATTTGCAATGTTCTCTTGGATATTACTCCTACAGCTAATGTACTGTATGTGTGCTAATCGTATTAGCCATGAGCTACAGTGTGATGCTATATTCTGCCAACTCTTTTGTTAGTTTAAGGAGTTCATTCAGTTAATGGAAAACAAATGTCCTGCTCATCGGTTCTCTGTAACAGTCATCATTCACTTTATTTGTATACGCTTGAGAGGCTTCCCTAGTGTCTTAGTCTTGTGCACTAGCTCAAAGCACAGTTGTTGAGAATTCAAATGATTCAAATGCAGAAATTTGATTTTAGATTTAGGGTTGAAATAAAGTATATGTGACCTGCCAGAGGTAAGTTGCTCCTGCCAAACCAAACCAAACCAAATGAGTCTGTGTAGTCAGGGGTTTCTCCCATTGTTCTTTAGTATTGAAGGTTATAACAGTGATTATAGTTAGCAATGACAAATGCTGTCATGTTTCCCCATGACTGCACTAATGCAGCGCTAATGACTAAATGTGATATGTGGCGACTTTTTTTAATGTAATCCTGTTTCCACAAAATTGCTCTGAATTTACGACACAAGCGATAGTGAGATTATAATGGTGATGACATAAGTGATGCTGATGTGTCTTGCATTTGAAGACGGAAAGTCAAACTCTGCAGGCTCTTGAACCAGCTGGACAGCAGATGATAAGTAGAGTTTATAAGGATCATAACTAAATAACTTTATATTAAAGATTCATATCTCAAATTCGATCAATCTCTGTACTCTGTGTGAAGTAGGCTTGGCTGTCTTATCCTTTCCTCCTGCAGAATCCTACCCTCCTTACATCAAAGCCATTTCATTGGCTTAGATTTTTTATGGGTACTCTATTCAGTGCTTTATAAGTAATTGTATTGTATAAAAGAATGTATTTCATTATCTTGGAAAGAAAAAATATGTTAAAATAACTTATAGTGCTAACTGGTCAAAGCTCTCGTGATTAGCTAGAAAAAGATGTCACAATAACACAAAACATTTGTGATCAGGCATTGAGAAAGGGGGACAGGGTTCTCAAATGTGATTGGTCAAGCAGCTTTCTTTTTTGTTGGTTTTTATTCAGGGGAAGTTGCTCTGTATTACTTTTTTTGTTCGTATTTTCTGTTTTTCCGGTGTTGCAGACCAGAACAAAAAAATTCCTATCACTTTGCTACAGTCATAAATACTTTACATAAATTCCAGTTTGAAACGTTTGCTCACCAAGGCTGCTTTTATTTTTACAACAATACAGTAAAAACAGTAATACTGTGAAGTATTATTACAATGTTCAGCAGTCATTACTTCAGTCCTCAGTGTCACATGATCCTTTAGAAATCATTTGAAAATGCTCATTTGGTGCTTATTAACATTTATTATCATCGATGTTGAAAACAGAAACTATTAAAAAAACAAACAAATCAGGATTCTTTGAATTAAAGTGAAAAAGCAATAATTTATTTGAAATATACATTTTTTGTAAGTTTGTTAGTAAGTCTTTACTGTCACTGATCAGTTGAACGTGCCTTTTCTTAAAAAAACAAAACAAAACAAAACAAAAAAAATCTTACTGACCACAATCTTTTGAATGGCAATGTTAATGGGACACACATAATGCAGGAATGAAGTGTGGATTACATTAAACAGCGCCGAAGTATTTTACTCATTTATATTTAAAGAGAAAAGAAACCCAAGACCTGGTTATGCGTGGTTGTTTGTACTTTCTGCTGCCTGTGGTTAGATGGTTTCGAGCTGAATACCATGACCTGGATCTGAGCTGTGGAAAGGCATTTCAAGACCTACACTGTCTGATTTGATCCAGCATGATGGACATTTAATGAGTTAAGATGAAACACTATGCCCTGGAGATGTGGCCAGACGAGCAGCCAAGACGCTCTTGGCAGGTCAGGATAACAGGTCCCAGGAAGAGTAGAATGTTTTTGCAAAATTTCATTTTTAGTCTCACATATGTCTTACATAATGGTGCCCTGCAACATCATGAGTATATACAGTGGGTACGCCATTATTCTTTCTGAACAAAACCAGAATGTGTTTTGAATGAGGTCTTGGGATGCCATACAGAAACATCAGTGACTTTCTGAGTATGCTTTTCCAGCACTTCTAACATTTGACTTCATGACAGGGTCATTGACCAATAGATGGCAGAAGATGTCAGTATGATGATACATGGGTATGAGACGTGCGCCACTGATCACTGATGTAACATACAGACCCAAGCAAATGACCAGACTCCTCAGAATTTCCTTAAGTTTTACATACCCCCTGATCCTTGTATATTTATTAAGCTTTTGGCTTATTCTTTCATGTAGCAGTAATAATATAGTACAAATTTGTTTAATGTTTTCCATATTTAAATAAATTCAGAAGAATTCAACTAATTTGCCCCCAAAAAATAGTGCAGAAATAAAAATAAATAAATACAGTATATCCTCAGATGCTGTCTGAGCCTGCAGATAACTGCCATTGAATCTAGCAGCTGCCACACTGCAGTCAGTTTGAGTTGACCTTCTTGCTGTGTTAAGGGAAATAGTAAATGGTGTGGCTGGACTGTGGTGAAACATCTGGATGGGGAAAGTCTGAAATGAGGTTACAGGCTCTTGTGTACTTGCATACACTACTGTACAGATGCCTGAGGTCAGTGAGACTTTTTAATGTTTTTCTAAAAAGTATTTTTGTCTCACAAAGGCTGCATTGAATAGATCAAGAATACAGTAAAACTGTAATATCGTGAAACGTAACTGGATTCTGTATTGATATATTTTAAAGTGCAGTGTAATTTCCTGCAGCCATTAAGTGCCTTAAGAATCACACAATGCTTTAAAATCATTCTAATATGCTGATTTAGCACTCTAGAACATATATACATTATTATTATTATTATTATTATTGATGTTAAAACAGTTGTGCTTCTTAATATTTTTTTTAAAGTGTGATTTTTTTTTCAAGATTCTGAATAAGATTATATGCATCCTTGCTTAATAAAAGTATTCATTTCTTAAAAAAGAAAAACAAGCTTTCTGACCCCAAATGTTTTGAAGTAGTGTAAATGGATATGGGAGATTGGTGGATGACTCACCTTGTGATAACTTACACCTAAGGTGGGACCTACAGTAAGACGTCATTAACGCAAAATGAACCCTGATGGGGTGATCTGATCGTTCTGTACAGGTTTACACATGAAATAATGACTGTCTGACTTCACAGAATCCTATTTATTACACAACTGTTTGCCAAATAAATAAATAAATGGACATTTAATTTGAATATATATTATTATGTGGAAATGGGAGGCTGTGGAGTGCTGCTGTGAACAACTATGAAAATCAGTTGAATGGGAACAATCAAATACAGTTTAGCAGTTGTTATACATAAGCACTTGATAACAGAGTGTCAAAATCTGAATGAATTGTTCCTGAGTGCCACGTAATAAAAACTAATCTAGTAAAACATTTGCTTAACATTTGAACTAGCAACCAAGAGACTTAGTGGAAACCCAAATACATTCTGCCGTTCCTGAAAAGGCCTATACATTTACTCTTTGGAAATAACGTTTTTGAGAAACTAGCTGCTCAACCTGGTCTTTCTGTCTGTTGGTCTATTTCTAACGCCATGATGTCTCTTTGAAATAGATTTGGTATAATTTAGCAGACGTTTTGTTTGTGATGTTGAGCATAACATGCTTCCAAAAACAAACAGGTTTGTAAATGGTTGTCATACTTGTGATGACACCGATAAGTCTTCCTAATTAATCATATAATCATTAAGTGCCCTTCTTTTTCATTATGGAAGTAAAAAAAAACTTTTACTTAATTGTTTGCTGAATTACTTTAATCTCTTTGCACAGACTGGTGAGATGGCTGAACCAAATCCTTAAGATATTTGAACTAAACTGGCATCTCCGAACAGGCTGTTGGAAAACACTGAGCAAATAACCATAATGCCGTTTCACATCTCCCCAGGAGTCTTGTGTGCTGTAATTTTTCACTGGTTTAGCCTGGCAAGTCAAACCAAATGCTTATTTTCTGGCGAGTGTGATTTATTTCTTGCAGTTTCCGCAAAACAATTTTGTTTTGAGACTTGACCATTTTTCCACAAACTTGCGTCATCGTGATCTCACCGGATTTGTCAACAGTTACATGACTTGGCTTGTGGTCTTCTGATAATTGTGACAGAATAGTGCTTGATGATTTATTTCCTTTTTTCTTTCATAGGCTAAGTTCAGCACTCTAAAACCTAAGGGATTCGTTTAGAACGATTTTAAAACTTATTTGAAATCAAGAGGAGCACTGTAACAGAATAATATGATATACGTCATGGACTGATAATACAAGGAAAAATGCTATAAGGATATGGGGAATATTTTATTACATGATTTGTTCTGTGATGTCTCCTTGGAAGCCATGAACGTGAACCTAACACCAGGATTGTGTGCCATTCAGAATTTAAGTAAGAATGCATTTTAGACTCAAGTTCAATTCCTCAGTTTGAATTAAATTTAACTTCAGGTAGCAAATGGGAAAAAGCAAACTTTAGGTTTAAATGCCATGAAGAGATAGATAGATAGATAGATAGATAGACAGACAGATAGATAGATAGCCTATAAAAAAATTACTAACAAAAATAGTATTTAATTAATACATTTTGTATATTTAATAAGTTAATTTTTTTTTGGTTTACGGTGGAAAAAACATTTATTTTTTTATTTTCCCAGAATGTTTACTTGTGTTGAATTTCATTGATTTACAATTTCTTTGTTTCGTTTTTCTGCCATTTTGAATTCAAAAATTCAGTTTGTCTTCCTGTTGGATTTAACTAATTCAATAAAAATTCACACTGATAAATGGAAAGATTTTTGCTTGCTTATGATTGTACATGAACGGTCACATGGTACATCATTACTGCTTCCCTCTCTGTAGGAGCTGAAAGCATCAAGAAATACTGGAGCCGATATTATCAAGGTTCCCAAGGTGTGGTGTTTGTCCTCAACAGTGCTGCATCAGATGAAGAGATGGAGGCGTCCCGGTCTGAGCTCCATTTGGCCATGCAGCATCCTCAGCTGTGTACCCTTCCATTCCTCATTCTTGCCAACCACCAGGATTCACCAGCTGCCCGATCTGTATCGGAGGTATGGTAACTTTCCACACCAAATATAGCTCTATGCTAAGGGCCGACCGTCTTCTCTGTGATCTGCCGCTGTTGAGGGTTGCTGGCCTCTGTTTGTACACACTCTCTGAAGTGTTTGGACTGAGAGCTGGGTAGCGTGCGTTTTGGAGAGCGTCCTGTTGCCATGCAATAAGAGCTGTTGTTTAAAGTCAGCCTTGGAAGATGAGCGACCGGGACTGGAATAGGATGTTGTGGGGAGCTCCCCCTCCCGACTGCATCCCAGAACCAGAGCTGACGGTGTAAACATGCTGTGACGTGGGCCGGCTGACTAATAGTCTCTTTCCACACGCTGAGAAAACCTGGTAGAGGTTGTTCTCCTCAGGAGGAAGTATGACTGAGCTGCAGGAGGCACTTGAAGTTTCCCAAGTATGTATTAAATCCTAACCCTAACCCTAAGGACAAAAGTATGACAGTCTGGTGCTGTAGTTATGCATCTGAGACAGGAAAATATCAGTCTACGTACATACCATGTGTACAGAAGGTTACATATTTTGCAACTAAATGTGACATCAGTTTCAGGTGGTCTAGGCTAGTAGGCAGAATTTTCAGAAATATAATAAATGAGAAATGATTACATATTAAAAATAAACAATAAATAAATGTTTGATTGTGTCAGAAGTGGTAATCCACTACAGTGGAAAAAATTATGGATTAGTTTAATTAATTTTGGTGATTAATTAAATAATTGAAGAAAATAAACTGTGGACGCTGAGGTTATATTTTATTCTCCTAAATCATGTGGAACAGGAAAAAGAATAGTGAAATGTATGGTTTGTCAAACGTTCCAGTTTTAAATGCTAAGGAAAGGCAAGGGATCATCAACTGTGCAGGACTCGATGTTATTCAGCTCCTTGTAGACAAGTGGATGAAGATGCTATCTGGTTAGGAGTTCAAGCCTCTGATCAGATGTAGACCACAGATTGAATCAAGTTAATCACTCTGCTGGTGACCCCTCTTAGCCGGTCAGACTGAAGGGATGACCTTCATCCCAGCACATTCCCATCATTTTTGTCAACCAAGTATATTTTGTATGTTCTTGAAGGTGCAGACATTTTGCATTGATATTGATCCTGCATTTACCTTTTGGCTCGTCCAACAGGAGCTGTTGTCTGTGATGCAAATCACCAAATCGAATGGATGTCTGCCTCTGAATCTACAGATACAGTATATAATAAATGTGACTGACAATTAGAAATTGTAATGCTGGAAAATAGATATTTATTTCGTCATTGGACTGCACAAGCGTAGCACAGGGGGCCGCAAGGGGGGGCTATTGTGTGTCACTGATTATACAGTAGCTATCTTGGGTTTGGGGTGTAGATTCATGTGTAGTAACTCACTCCTGATAACTGTTTATCATTTATGGCCTTTGTCTGTGTCAAAGCAGGTCTGCTGTTGAAGTTGCGCTGCAATTTTGCTTACAGTATATGCTGTTTATTCATGCTCTGTGAAACTGGCCTAAGTAAAGGGAAAAGCATTCAGTCATTGTGGTTCCATGTGAAAGTGACACCTGCCTTCCTCCAGTGCGGTTGTGTTCGGTGTGGGATGTTTTGGCTAGCCACCTCCACCCTGTACTTGTGTTTCACTGCTTTCTCGACTGAAGAGGCATGCATTGTGGTTGTAGTGAGAACTCAATTGGCAATGAGAGAAGGAGCCTGCAAAGTATTCCAGACAAGTCCGTTGCCAACTCTTGACATGAGGAAATATGCTGGAGAGGTTTTTGAAAGTAGGTGCTGATGATGGAAACGAGTAGCACATTATACTCGAGTGTGCATTGTTATATGATGGACATAAGGTTATTACAAGCATATCTGCGGGAATGCTTAGCATGCATTAGATATTACAGACAACTACAAATGAAAAATAACAACTGACTTTCCCTATTGATTTATCTAGTCTATTAGCCTATAGGGTTGTGTTCCACCCGGTCAGCAGATATCCTGATATTGACCAATGGCATGTGTGACGTACTGTGTGCCTGCATGCTGCATGAAGACAATCTTGTCTTATGTGGTGTTAACTTCAACCGAGAGACCACACAGACCCCTCTTTTGTTTAAGCTCATAAAAGTGGTCAGTTCCATCTGATCAGCGTAAACCACATTACTGGGGAGTTTGCCATGTGTTGGTCTATTTTTAGAAGATGAAGTCACAGAGAGCGATTGACCTCTTTTAGTTGTTTGCAAACACTTCCAGAGCCACGTGAGTTTGGCTTAGAGAGGCAGTGAGCTCTGCCACAGGCCTTTTATTTAATCAGAGTGTCATCTCTATTCTTGCTGTAGGCATACTGTGTGTCCTGTCACAGTGAGGGATCAAGTACCACACGTCGATCCTCACTTATCTCTGACATACTTGCCAATCGCATTGAATGGGATATGGCCTGACTTAGTTTTCATCTGTCCCAGGTTCGAATTGTCAGCTCTTTTTTTTTTTCTTGTTTAGTTTTGTTTTATTATGTGTTATTGCAAACGTTTGAAACACTGTAAATAAATACATATTTTAAGTATTATTTTTTAAATTCAAGACACAAGGTTTTTTTATTTTTTTATTTTATTTGTTTAATTTTATTTTTTTCTTAATTCCTTCAGAGAGTCCAGGACCTCAGCAGCACCCCTCAGTCTGAACAAGTCAAACATACAAAACTAAAACATTCTGCGTGTGTATATGTGAGAGAGAAAAAGAGAGAGAGAGTATGGTTAACCCATCCAAGCAGAGAGGTGGAATAGCAGAGCAGGATATCCGAGACAGATTTGATCCCTGAGAGGCATTTGTAGTCTCATTTCTTGCTTCCTTTTTCCTCACCTCTTTTTGCCCTGCACACTCCTTTCATTTAGATGATTGTGCATTACAGACTTTTTTGAGACAGAAGCTCTTCATATTCTCTTGGAGTTTTTGAAATGCTTACACTTTAACTCCATAATAAAAAGCTGCAGACAGTTGAATCTTCATTCAGACAAACCTTTCAAACATGACATGCCACCATGAATAATCCAGATGTCTTGTAGAGGAGCTTTTGTACATAACCTGCATGTTTAATATTAAATGAAATATTCTTAATGTCTCTCAAATTGTTTACTTAAAGGGATAATTCACCCAAAAATGAAACTTACCCCATGATTTACTCCCCCTCAAGTCATCCTAGCTGTATATGGGGTAATTTTCATTTTTGCATGAACTATCCCTTTAACTCTAAATGTGAGAACATGGTTAGATGAAGATGGGCAAGCAAGCTAAGAACCTTCTAAACTTTTTTTTTAATTACTCTGTTATGCACCATGCCATCTGATTGCATTTATGATCAAATCCAATTCTTCTCTAAGACCTATTCTGGGCTTTAAGATGTTCTCTGTTTTTGTGTAGCAGGTGGTGTTGTGAAACTGTGGTTAAAAGAACATGATCCAGACTCGTAAGGTTTACCACAGGGGCTCAGTCACCTTGCCCAGAGAGCTACAGAGACTAAACACCCTTCAAACTCTGAGTCATGATGTATAATCAGCAGGTCATCACTGCCCACTGAGCAGCTACACAACTGACTCTAATTCTTCTCTCAGAAGTGCCAATGCCATCTGTTATAAGTGACCGGATTTGAGTTTTCATCACAAAGTCTAAAGCTAAAATTACATTTGAACGTAGCTAACTGTGACGTTAACAACTCATTGCCATTGTAAAACTTTTCTGGACTGTGGTGAGTTGATTCATGTCTCACTAAATGCTGTTTACAGACACACAAGTCCTGTTTAATGTTTGGAGCAGCGGTTTAGATGTTTTGTAGATGGGACATATCAGTTATAACACAAAATCATTTTACTCTGAAATGTGATCGATATTATTTGTTTCGGATCAACACTTTTAAAGATAAGTTGTGTATAGCACAACTATTTTCCCAAGCAAAGCAGCAACAGCGCGAGCATTCTGTGTTGTTGCAAGCTAGTTATTAGCACCGCCCGGTATCATTTTATGGCATAATGTTGGCAACGTCTCATTTTACATTGCCACAGTGAAGTTTAAAAGACTCATTGGACCTGTAAAGGCCTCACTAGGGCCCTGTGTGTGACTTGTTTTCAGAAGGGAAATATTCATGAGAAGGAATTCCTTGTTGACACCAACCTCCTGCTGTTGGGGCCCAAGGAGGAAGTGAGCAGAGAGAGGGGCGTCATATGTTGATATAACACCTCAACAAAGCAGGCTGTGTAGATGTTTTGCCCTGTTTCTTGTTTTATGAAGGTTTCCTGCTCGAATGCTCAAACGCTGGGCTGATGAACTGATCTTAGGATAGCGTGGCCATATGCGCCGTTCATACGGGAAACGTCCCGGTCAGGATCCAGAGCATTTTGACCAATAACATGCAGGTATTGTACATAGTCGACCAATCGTGGGGCTGCACGTGAGACGGTGAGATCTAGAAGGAACTATCAAAGCAATGCAAATATGCACACGTGTTTGTTCGTTCAATTGACTTGAAGCGTCGCTGCGCACAAATAAAAAAAACAAAAAACAAAGTGCACCACAATGCTTCAAGTCAAACGAAAGAACAAACACGTGAAAGCGATTCGAAAGCATAAGGAGCCGTCTGCTCTGCTCTTTATAGCTCTAATGAATGTTACACAACGATCAACCTGCACAGTGCAAATAGCCAAAACCTGGATAATTTAGGCATTACTAAAATCCTGGCTGGGATGTGTCCTGTATGAACGGCGCATATGAACACCCTATCTTAGGATTAAGACGACATCATATTATCAACTGCGAGGAAGTCAATGCTGTGTACAGGTGCTTGTCATATTATGAGAATATCATAAAAAAGTTGATTTATTTCACTAGTTCCATTCAAAATGTGAAACTTGTATATTATATTCATTCACTACACACAGACTGATATATTTCAAATGTTTATTTCTTTTAATTTTGATGATTATAACTGACAACTAAGGAAAATCCTAAATTCAGTATCTTAGAAAATTAGAATATTGCTTAAGACCAATACAAAGAAAGGATTTTTAGAAATCTTGTAAAGTATGAACATGAAAAGTACGAGCATGTACAGCACTGAATACTTAGTTGGGGCTCCTTTTGCCTGAATTACTGCAGCAATGCGACATTTAATGGAGTCGATCAGCTCTTGGCACATTGCATCTTCCTCTTTACAATACCCCATAGATTATCTCTTGGACCCTGATTTCCAAAAGAAAATGCAAAATTTACTTTCATCAGAGAACATAACTTTGGACCACTCAGCAGCAGTCCAGTCCTTTTTGTCTTTAGACGCTTCTGACGCTGTCTGTTGTTCAAGAGTAGCTTGACACAAGGAAATTCGACAGCTGAAACCCATGTCTTGCATACGTATGTGCGTAGTGGTTCTTGAAGCACTGACTCCAGCTACAGTCCACTCTTTGTGAATCTCCCCCACATTTTTGAATGGGTTTTGTTTTTGTTTGTTTCACGATTGCTCTTTTTTTTTTTTTGAAGGCTGATACATTTTTACATGATTTGTTATATATAATTACCCCTTAAATGATTTTTACTTACATATCAAATCCAAAAAAATAAATAAATAATGTGTTACTAAAGGTTTAGTTCTTAATTTCTTCATTGAATACTGTAAATAATTGTAAGGGGATGTGATTTTGCACTTATTTTTACAGTTATTGATGGACAGGCAAGCTGACTTTTTTTTTCACTGAACACAATACATTTTATTTTTAAGAATTATATAACATTTTGGAACAGTAAACATCTCAGTGTCACAGAATCACCTGCCTCACCAGCCTCCTACACCCTTCACAATCACCCGATTACTAATGATGGACACCTGCACCCACTTAACACACCATTGAAAACACACTCACCTCAGTCACTCGTTGGCTGGTCTCAAGGTTACAAGCTGATCTCTTTCCACTCTGTCAGCCTGTCGATCCTGGAATCCTCAGTTATCTATTGAGTGACTAAGTTCAGCTCAGATAAGACTGTTTTCTCTGCTTCCGTTGAGCACTTTTGGAAAGCTTCTCCCCAGTTGCCTTATCTAAACTCCTACTTATTTGAATCTGCCTGTTTTTCTCCTTGACCAGTTGTGGAAGTCAGGCTAAATTATTAAAATAATTAAATCCTTGTTAATAAAATTAAGTGCAGTCACTTAAGTGAGCTTATACCTGAAGCTCAATAATGAAAAGCATAAATCAAAACGTAATATCTGTAAAAAAAAAAAAAAAAAAAAGTCATCTGTATGGAAGATTTTTGTGTACGGAACAAGTCTATGTTACCCGAGAAATTCCCATACAGAAGACTTCATCTTTTTTGACTGGGTAAAAATTTCAAGGGATTCATTTTCATCTTTAATCCTATACACAGGTGTGACCCTCACTGACTGCTCGCACCAAACGGAGGGAGGGGGGGGTTGTTTGACTTGTAACGCTCTTTGCTGCACACAACTGAGGGAGTCCTGCGCTTTCTGTCTTTGACAACATGTAAAAAGAACTGTGCATACCGCAGGAATGGTATAACAGAAGATTTTAGTGGTTTTGAAACCGTTACTTTTCCAAACCGTGGTATACCTTGATCATCCATCGTCTATTTTCAACTCCCTGTGTATGTGGTTAATCAAGTCGATAAGCATTTTGGATCCTGTTTACACCTGTATTCATTGCGGACCATTTGTGATCAGATCACCCAAGATGAATATTAATACCAAGGGTAAACAAAGTCCAGATGACTGCACGAAATGCTTCTCTTTCAGGAGTGAATTAGCTCACATCTGGTTTCCGTGAACCAAATTTATAACTGATGTTTTTTACCAACTGAATTTGTGACAAAGCAATACTACATAAGCAACTGTGCTGTCGAACTGCATTAAAGCTCTATCTTTTGGGCCAAAATATGTGTTTGTTTACAGTATGTGTTATCTACTTTTCATACTAGAATAAAAAAAAAACTCACAACACAACTATTCAACAGTTCAGTTTACAGACCCTGATTCTCTCCCACCCCATGCACCCACTGCCCCTAACACCTAATTAATCATAAAGATCTGCTGTGTTTGACATTCATATTCCCTGAGAAATGTATAATTTGGAAACTTCAGGTCAGAAATGTCTTTGTTTCTCTCTGCATCTTGACTGGTGAGGACAGGATTTCATTCCAAGTCTGAAACATCCCTTTATTTTTTCAATCAGATGTAGATAAACGTGATTCCACTGGCACATGCAGAAGAATATTTTCTGTCCTATCAGTCTTCAAAGGAGGGTGCAGTGCTGGGTGGTTGTGTTGAAGTGTTGAAGAGAAGCCATGTTTTACTCACTCTATGGTACAATAGCCCTCTCTAGAACGCCAATATTCCTTGTTTATATATATATGTTTTATATATATATGTATATATATATATATATATATATATATATATATATATATATATATATATATATATATATATATATATATATTTTTTTTTTTTTATATGTTTATTATGAATGTGTGTATATTAGGGGTGTGACAGTTTAAATTTCCCATGATTCGGTTTGTATCTCAGTTTTGTGATTTGAGTTTATTTGAGTTCAGTTTAGCTTTATTGTATTATTTTGTTTAATTTAATAGTAATATAAGAATTATTCATTAACTCTTAAATGCTAAAAAATTATTCTCCTTACTTATTGAAGCCTTCAGTGTCTCTTAACAAATAGTGTTCCACCAGTGCACTATTTATTTGCTCTAAAAATGTTGTTTGCAGGAAATAAATAAAATAAGACATTTTCAGAGATTTGTTGCTATTATCTGTTTTTTTTTTTTTTTTGAGGATTTTTGATGGTCCACCAATTCCCCAAGAAGATTTTATTCATCTTGAACAACACATTTTTCTTTTCATATTTTGTGTATTATTGGGTCCATTAAAATCAGTTGGTTAATATCATCTTTCAATATGGGATCTCAGTCCTCTTTTGATCATTGATCTTCCTGACCCTGTCCGTAGACAATGGTATTTTGTTTTAATCTGTCAGTTGACCTGTAGAGGCAGTGGGATACGTCAGACGGAACTGTCTGGTTTTCCACTTGAATGGAGAAAGGGTTAGAATCTTTAATGGTGGTTTGGTTGACATATCGGTTAGTTGACCCATCTAATGAGGAAGTCTAGACAAGAGCAAAATCCCTGCTGATTAAGTAGTTATTCTTTGCAGAATTAGAATCAGGTTTAACTTTTCTGATGTGAAGTAATTAAATAAATACAAAACTTTAGTAAAAGTTTTATTGAAGTTCATTTAAAGGGGGGGGGGTGAAATGCTATTTCATGCATACTGAGTTTTTTACACTGTTAAAGAGTTGGATTCCCATGCTAAACATTAAGTTGTACGTTTGAAGGAGTATTTCTGTTCCAAAAATACTCTTTCCAGTTTGTCACAAGTTTCGGAAAGTTTTTTTTGAGTATGGCTCTGTGTGACGTTAGATGGAGCGGAATTTCCTTATATGGGTCCTAAGGCACTTCTGCCGGAAGAGCACGCGCTCCCGTATAGCAGAGCAGAGACGAGACATTCACTGATCAGAGCGAGAGAGTCACGAAAAGTCACAAAAGGAGTGTGTTTTTGGTTGCCAGGGCAAGACAACCCTGCACAGATTACCAAAAAAAAAAAAACAGCATTAAGGGACCAGTGGACGGAGTTTATTTTTACAGAGCATCAATGGAGTTGTGCAAGTGTTTGTGTTTGTTCCCTGCATTTCGAAGATGCTTGTTTTACAAACAAGGTCCAGTTTGACGCTGGATTTGCACATCGTTTATTTCTTAAGGATAATGCAGTCCCAACGAAAAAGGGTCACGGTCGTGTGTTGGAACCGCAGGCGGTGAGTAAAACTGCTTCAAATATCTCTGTGTTGTTAACTTAGCTATCGGCGCGTAAGCACATCAAGTAAACAACATGCGATGTTGTCATCAAACTACACTTTCCACATGTACAGCTTAAAAAAATAAATAAAATAAAAAAAAGACGACAAAGTGGAACTTAGTCATTTTCCAAAACCGCTAAGCAAATATATACAGTTTCAGTACATACCACGTAGAGACGTCGTTGCTGATGCTGCTCTTGTTAAATTTCAGCCTCTGGATCTGATTTTGGATCATAAATAAACGGCTGAATCTGACTGTAAGCCATGGTTTGTTTTGGATGTTTTTTTCCTCACGGTAATGTCACAGCTTCCAAACGCTCTCAACGCAAAAGCCTACTGGCGCTCGTGATTCTTTAGCTCCGCCCACACGTCACGCCTCCAGCCGGTCGTGTTTTTTCCAGGAAAAAAACGGTACAGACTACCTTTCTCTTATGAATATAATAAAACTAAAGACTTTTTGGAGTTATGAAGGATGCAGTACTACTCTATAGATACTCAAGATTAACAGGAGATTGAGTGAAAACGAGCATTTCACCCCCCCTTCAATGACCTTCATGACTGATTTTGAGATGCCGTGCATTTAATGAATTTATAAATATAAAGTTATTCTGCTCATAGTCTTACAGACTGTCTTAATAGGTTATGATGAAATGAGGGTCAGGTCATAATAAATAATACAAAATAATAAAAAAACACACAAAAGTGGTGGTTTTGCAAGACCAATACGTAGAGGTAATCAAGACAATTTTTGAAAAAGTATATAAACTAAATTTAAAAATGGTCCCACAAACTACACTGGATAACTTGTGGTGAATTGACCTTTGAGTCTCTGAGTAATGCATAACAGTCAGGTTCACGTTTTCACATTTTAGGCTAACAAGTGACTTGAGATGATTAAATCCAGGATTCTTACTTTCAGACACATAATAAGCCACAGGCTCAGGATGCATGTCTATGTTGCACTTCTAAGCCTTGCTTCTTGTGTATTGGTTTTGTTTCCCTGCCTGTCTATGGATCACCTTTTGCCGGTTCTTGCCCTGTTGTTATTGTTTGGACTGATTGCCTGTGTTTTGACCTTTGCCTGTTTTTAGACTTTGATTTAGGGCTACCCCTTTAATAAATACTGCTAGTGATGGGAAACCAAGGTTTTCTGAGCCTTTTGAGACTTTTCATCAAATTGTGCCAAAACACAGTTAATTATTCAAATCTTTTAACACAATGTGCATTTGCGATATCTGGTAGTCAGTCTTGGATTCTCCACCATATCTAACGAAACATTGCTAAGCAGAGGATGGTTTGACAAAGTTTTTAATCTGTGCCAACTCATGTCAAGAACAACGGATTCACATATTGATATAATATAAAATATACAATTGTGTGATTATAATAAATAATGGACGTGATTAAGCCTATAAATGTAAAAAAAATATTTTGGTAATAACATATTATATTATTGTGATAATAACAATTGTTATTCTTATTACATTTCTGTGTTGTTGTTTTTTAGGTGGGTGGCCTTGGTGTAGCAATTAACTATTTTGGAGCTCTGTTCAGTATCATCCTCCTGCAGGTCATTTATATATATATATATATATATATATATATATATATATACATATATTTACCAGATGCTGAAGGGTGGTTTGATTGTTTCATTAAGCTATTTGGTCAATGAGATCTACAGAGTTTTTCTAAAAGTAGGAAGTGAAGTAGAACATCAATTCACATGCAGGGAAAACACAGGTAAAACCATCTCTGTAACAGTACGAGGATAAGACTCTTCTTATGAAGCTCAAAAGACCCGTTAACACCTATTCTCACAGATCTGTGCCAAATTCTAACCTTCTGATGTAAGTAAAAAGCTCTATACAGAAAATACGAAGCTGTGCTTTTAAGATTTGATAAGATTATTGGAAATATGTACTCAAATCAATTCCAGTATATACTTACTTTAAAATAAATAAATATAAAAATAAAAATAAAAATAAAATGTTCAGACACGATCATGCTCGTTTTTTTAAAAAACAACATTTTAGTTATTTTGCATGTACTTGGCATGCAGTGTTTTAGATTTCATGCACTTTTCCTCGGACTCAATTCAACCAAATGCTACAGATTTGATAGCTAACTTTATTAAAGCACTGATACTGTGCATGGGCCAGTTGTGTATTTTGGAATTTAGTCTTATTTGGTGGCACTGATTAAACTAGCAGTGATCCAAAGTATCATCAGGTGTGGACCTCATGTGGTCATTTGTGATGACTGACGCACATAGTTGACGCACGTACTGTACCTAGCCTTTTTTTTTTCATGTTTCATTCATTTGTTGCAATGAAAGGTGCTCACAGGGGTTTGTTTCCCAGTTACAATGCGACAAATCAATTCTGATTATTGTATGAGAAATAAAAAGTTAAATGACATATCTTGCCAGGAATTGTGGTTCAGGTAATTGTTTCTCTAGCATTTAATCCAAGAGCTGTTATTATTGTGATTAACTAGGAAGTTCAGTCTGATTGGATTGATTATTGTTGGATTTAGTTTTACATGACCTCACCAGGGGACTGAGAGGTTTCTAATTCTGGAACGGTGAGTCAGTGCTTTTCAGTGTACCACAATTTTTACATCATTGTTCAGGAGCTTAGGAATAATAAGTCAATAGTTGTGGGTTTAGTGCAAAAGTTTGAGTCATGCTTTGGTCAAGTTCCAGGCTGCTCAATGAAAACTTGTCATAGAAAGTGATTGCGTTACAAGACATATAAGTTGTAGTAATTTTATTCAATTTCAGTTTGATCTTGTGGTTCAGATATTAGTGCAAAAATACAGACAAACATAAATGAGAAAATTAGGACTACAAACTAAGACTAGAGGCTTAAGTTTGTGATCAAACTTTGATGTTGGCTTGAGAAAGCCTGAATAAACAGCTTGAGTCAAAAGACCTGACCAAATCAGCTTGATTCTGGATCAAGTCAGCAAAATTGACAAATAAACACACTGCAAAAAATAAAGCCTCTCCAACTCAGAATTTTCTAGTGACTGGCTACATAAAATTTTTCAATTGGCCTAATTGAATTTATAAAATTAAGTTAATTCAGTTTAGTCAAGTGAAACATTTAGATGTGATCACTAATTCACACAAATTCATTAGGGCAATTCTAAAATTTAGATGTGATCAGTCAATAGAAAAAACTGAGTTGGAGAGGTCTGAATTTTTTTACAGTGCAAAGTATAAGCAATAGCACAATAGTTTGGGTACGGAAATTGAATAATCAAATGTAAAATAAAATTGCATATTCATTAGGCCTGTCGCGATAGTCGATAAATCATTTAATCAAGCGATAAAAAAATGAACTTGATAATATTTTCAGCAGTGATCATTCTTCTATTTTTATTTAAATAATGTAGCATGTCGTGATGTGGGGTTAGTCTTAAACCCTTGCTATAACGAAGTAAAAAAAAAAAATTCACCTCGAAGGAAGCTGATTGAGTTGGTTCTTGTCACGGAGTCAAAACTTCTTGTCAAAAGCTGAGATGGTTTTAACTAGATGCTGAGGGGACGCGCCTGGAAAATACGACCGTGTCATTTCCATTATGAGCGCGCACACCACATTTGAAATAACGAACTTGAGCACAAAAAACGTGATATGTGAATGAACGGCCCCTTCATCTGTCAAAATGTTTTCTTTCGGTTAATGGTTAAACAGTCAATATCCCTACAGCATCCCTAACTGGCATATACACATAATATAACATACAAAATTAATTAATTTTAAGCCACACAAAGATCTTTGAAAAGGTGTACATGTGTTATTATGCCATTATCATTATATTAGTTGAAACTGGTCTTATAGCGACAATATTATTGTTTATCGTGATAATATCTTGGACAATTTATCGTCCAGTAAAATTTGTTATCGTGACAGGCCTAATATTCATTAAATATAAAGTAATCCTTGTTAAAGTAACCAACTTTTTTCACACAAGAGCAGTGAGTGATTTTCTCTCTCTCTCTCTCTTTGTTTTTATCTTTTGTTGGATTAACATCAAAGACGGACAGCAACTTGTAAATCAGACTGCAGTCACTTTAAGACAAAATGCACAAATTCAACATATTGTTACACATCCAACTCTTTCTTTTCATTTGAGACTGTTTTGGCGGATACTCGCCAAGACACAATCTTTAAGGTGTACAATTTTGAAAAGGATTTGTCTGGGCAAGCACAAGAAAATGCAAAAGAGATCTCAATTCACAGCTCTCTGTGTACGAGTACTGAACTTGAAAGCTTTAATAGCACTTGAAAGATCAAAATGCTCCAAGCCTTCGAAAGGTCTGTGCCCAGTTTGGTGCTTGTAGCATTAAAGCTCTAGGAGGAGTTACAGTCAAAAAATTGACAGCATTATAATTTAACACCAGCAGCAAGAAATGAACTAGAATTTAGTTTGCTTGTTTATTTTAAATGAAATTAATGTGGTTTATATTGAATTTTTATTTAAATAAAATTATTTTTATGATTTCTGCATAATTAGTAATACAGTATTGCATAAATAACTCTTCTTTTTAAAGTGTTTTGTATATCTCAAGCTCAGTGCAATGTAGATCAAGTCCCAAAAATTTGTTTTGATGCTATTTTGTGTAGTAATTAACAAAGTTTTGATAGGATGCATCATCTGGATCACTCATTTGAATTCTTTCATGTTCAGGATGTGGAATCCCCCTTTAAACGCATGTATACTGCTGCTACCAAAGGAACAGGAAAGATTTGAGAGCTTCCTCAAAGTGCTTTCTCATTTAGCATTCATAATTACATTCTTTACTTATCTCCACTTTCCAAAAGTCATCCAGGTGCAAAAGACATTTTCAGAAGAGATGTGCCACCAGAACATGCCTGGGTTGCGACTTCTATGTCTAGACTGTGTGCATTGCATCAACAAACTGTTTTTTTTTTTTTTTCTGAACACTGAAGGATTGGCAGAATCCTACAAAACTACAGAATTCTCATATTCTGTAGTTATTCACAAAACTGTGAATAAAGGTTTGCAAGAAAACGTAATTAGGAAGGGTGCAGGATGTTACGTGCGGTTACATGTGTTTCTTTTGAGTTCTGCTGTCTTGCAGCCATGTTTAAGGAATGTTTCATTCGATTATTGAAAAAAGACCCTTCTGAGCATCATCTCCATTATTGGAAATGCTTTTACGAATATTTGTTCACATACTATATCTGATATCATTAATGCAAAACCATAATTAATGTAATGTAAAACCTAAACTAAGCTACTTTTCCAACCTCACTTTCATCATGCCACAGCAAGATGACAACCACATTTGGGATATTGAAACAGGGAACGCCACATGCTAAACTGGTTTGGGAATTTCTTCAGCTGTTTTAGAGTCCAGTTAGTTAAAGACCATCCTTATCAGGCAGGAAGACCATCCTAATTCAGCTAAAACTATCTTAGGCTGCTTTAAAAGTTTTTTTATGTATTTTTTTTTTAAAAAGAGGGTTCCTAGTGGGTTATTTAAGATGGCAGTGACAAAGATTTTTTGGATAAATCATTATAATTCAAATTGTACTTAAAGGTACAGGTTGTAGGACCTGCCACAAGAGGGCGCACTATCAAAACAATAACAGTCGCGTGGTTTGATGACGCTAAGGAGGAGCGTGGAATGATGGGATGTGTTGTCTTCTACCCAACTACTGACGGCCATCAATCAGACAAAAATAAAACATGGATTTAATGCAAGTTCAACGATTTGCGCGAGTAGATTACATACAAAGTCAATGCAAAGACGTGATCAGACGATGTATCAGATGCGGGTCTAGAGATGCGATGCCCCACGTTTGCCATACATGCCCCATAATACTAATCTTGTTGATTGTTTTAATAGTGTTTTCTGTAATGATACGAATCAAAACAACTCACCTGTCGAGTAAAATACAAGAGAGATCGGCATCTTTTTCTAGTTGAAGTTTGTCGCAAAGCTACTTCCGCGTTTGTCCACGACACTGTTGTCATGTGGTTTCTATGTAAGTAAAGGTGGTAACAAAGGGTAACAAACGTCATTGACAGGTGACTACACTGCCCCGTGTCACGGTTTAGAATGGGAATTTTCTCTTGATTTACAAGTAGTTGAAAACATAAGAGATATTGTTAGTAATCAGCTGGACAAAATATATAACACTAACTTAGTGGTTTTGGGATATTTGACTGCAAATATCTTACAAATTGTACCTTTAATCTGTATTCAATCTGTATATCATTTATTAATATTATTACTGCAAAATAGTTCCAAAATATCTGTTGAGAAAATCAAGCCAGTGAGGAAAAAATTTAACAAGGTAGCCTGGATCCAACTTTTAATGTTTATTTAAAAGCATAATTTTTAAATGGGTTTAAATGAAAAGACCAGGTTACATTGCATTTATATGATCACATTTTATGTTTTAAGTTTGCAAGAATTATTGAAACCAGTAGCTTATGGTGCTTTGCAGTTGATTATTATATATATACAATTATACTTGTATGCACTAAAATACACTTGTGTGCATGCTCATACAGTGTTACTTTTACTGCTTTAGAATCCTTCCTTTGCATGTTTTCCATGGTTGGTTTAATGTTTGTTTCTGGCAGACCTCCTGCATGGTCATCATTGATCTGCAATGCTGTCAGGAACTATCAAGGCAAAGCAGGTGCCATGTGACATCAGTGCAGCTCGCCAAAAGCTAATTGACTCTGATCTGCACTAATTACAAACGTGAATCCTATAACAGAGCTTTGGGCAAGAGCCACCAGCACAGATGAAAGCACCCAGCATTGCTGTGTCAAGGGCCAGTAATTGGTGCATCCAGTGACCCGGGATGAGCAAGGGCAGGGCTATAGTGTCTTTCCTGCCAGACCTGGTCCATCGATGCTCTGCCACACAGTCTTTCACGACACCGCTGCATTCTTCACATTGAGTTAATAAGGCTGTCAACTGAGTGGCTTTTTACTGTGTCCTTTGAGCTGATAAAGGTCATAGGAATCGTGGTAAAAATATTTTCAGAAATGAAACCTGTACTTTATTGATTAAGAAAGCTAAAACATAAAAAACATTAAAGTTACTTTTAGAAATTAAAGAAAAGTGTATTGTGATATAAAGCTGTCTTGCAGTGTGACAAATACATTCTTAAAAGTAAAAAAAAATAAAAAAATTCCATGTACTCTCTCTTCTGATATCATTACTGTAAAAATGATATGCAACTCTAATTAAATATGATATATGATATGATAAATATGATATATTTTGTGCAACTCTTCAGCAGTTTCAAAATATGTCTTAAATTATGGATATCAAGGTGCAAATCAGGTGCAAACACTTTAACTGCCCAGACATAATCTGAACTTGTCTTCAGACTATTACATTTGTGTAGACAGCCCCTTACACATGCCATAGGCCTTAGCTAAGACATCATATTTTTTAGGTGAATGAAAATGAGGCTGTGAGGTTAAGTTTAGTCTGTTTAATAAGTTTTACTGTCTTAAGGTTTTATATGATGTCTGAGGTCTACTAGAGCACAGACATTCAATTCATTCCATTGGCTTGATAATCAAAACCAAGGCATTTTTCAAACAATACCATGTTCATTCTCACCAACTAAACTAAATATGCCGTCTACCCTGATGACAGTCAGCTGTTGATGATCCTGGAGAGGGTAAAAGTGTTGAGTTAAAATCATTACAACATAGAAAAATCTTTGCAAAACGTTTTAGTCTTTTAGGGCTTAATGAAACGTCATTGAATTCTACAAATCGTCTTTACCTGTCTCATAGGTAAGTCTCTCTTGTGCTCCACCACGTCAGATGGGAGTTAATTCAGACTAGTGTTCATGGCAAACAGATGCCAGTTCACCTACATTCAGCACGTATGACCAGACACTCACAAAAGGATTAGTCCTCACCCTTTAAACAACATGACCTAGATTTTTATGTAAAGTCGAATCAAGGTACTTTCACATACATGATTACGTACAAGAACTCAAGTCGACTTACTCTAGGACTTAGCACTTGTATGGGGTTGAGTTTAGCTTGGCTCCTAAATCTAGATCATCAGTCTCTGGTGTCACTCAGCCAAGAGTGTCAACAGTATTATTAGCTTGAGGCAACTGCCATGGCATAGTATACAGGGCTGGGTGAATAATATTGATTTCTCAATTTTAATCGCTTCTCATTTTTCTGAAACGATATTGATTCTTAAATCCCAAGAATCGATTAGTCTTCCCATCCAATAAATTGCAATAAAATTTGTATTAATTGCTAAAAATAAAAAAAATAATTTTGCTAGATGAACATGCAAACTAACAGCCATGCTTTAAACTGTTTACATGAGTTCTAGTGGTATGGGTTTTTGAACTACAGTAGTGCTGGGATTGACTAGGGAGACATTAAAAGGGTTAACTGTGAAGGTGTAATGAATGCACAAATTCTTGGCGAAGCCCTTTTTTGTAGGTGTAGCTACATGAACATGTAAACTGTCTGAGTTTTGTAGACATGGCCGCAGGGCAGAAGGAATTACACTGTCATGCAGAGGATATAGAGGTGCTGTGATATTCAGTCTGTCACATATTTGAAAAGCTTCCAGGTGGAAATAAGTATGCTGTGTGTGGGATGAAGAAGGTAATCACCACACAAAACACACACCTGTAATATAAACAATCTGATTTCTGGAAGATGTCTTCAACTGATTACATGGATCTTTTATGCTTTCACGAGTAGTTGCTTAACTGATTGACTGCTGAAGGACAGACTGTGTATCTGCCCAGCAATCTAGGTTCAACAGTGCTCATTCATCAAAAGTCTTGGTAAGTTCTCAGACACACACACACACACACAGTCAAATGAAATAAAGCAGACACTGCATCATGCTAGCTTAATAGAACAAAAAATGAAGCAAATCAGAGGACAAATTGACACAAAGCAGAAATACATTTCAAGAAACTGGATATTTATAGCCCTTAATTTCTGCATCACATGACAAAATTCCACCAACTATTAGATTTTTCTGAGGGAAATTACACTTGAATGTGTGCTTTTACAAGAGACTACCCATTTACTAACTAATGAGGTAAAGTTATTTAAAAATTTTGGCTACATGTGAGTCATGTCATGACCTGAACTGAGCTAATTATACTTTTATTTAATGTATAACATTAAAGTTATACGATATCTGGTTTTGGTTTATCTCCCAACTTCTTCTAACTCTTTCCTTTCTATGAATTTAGATATATGGCATATTTACTATTACTGTACTATTAGAAAATTACTATTTGAAATTAGATGCAAATATATCTACAGGTATGTGATTTCTTAGCAACCCAATAATAATACAGACTTCCCAAATGATCCCTAGTAATGATTGAGGGGTTTAGTCTTTGTGAGCAATAACATCTACCAGCAGGGGCAAACAGGTTCCAATCTAACCTTTTGCTGTGTACCAATTCAGTCAAACCAATTTATATATAGTTTTATAGAAGTGGAGGAATGCAGATTATGTCGTTGTGAGAAGGTACTACTTCAGTGCCAATGAATAGGAATGGGGCACGTGGAACACATTCCCTGCCAAGTTAACTAGATAAGATAAGAGAGGACTCAGCAGTTTCTCTTCTTAGCCTCTTTTTGTTTTTTTTTGGCTGTCTCTTGTCACCGTACACTTTTTAGCCTTTCTCTCTGCTTCCTCTTAGGATGGTTATAGCTGCTGTGATCAAAACCTGTCCAGGAGACAGGAGACACGGAGAGAGTCCTGACCGCTGTTCAGAGGGAAATAGAAACCTCTGAACTGACCTCGACGCTCATTTTCATAATGTGTTTTTCATGAGTGGCAAAAGGGTAAATGTATGTGTTGTGTGAGATTTTGGTGGATCATTGAAGTTAAACAGTCTGTTTATTTGCTGTCAACGCCTCATTGCACAGCACCCATCTCTTTTCTTTTGTAAATTTTCGTTTTGTCCAATTGCCTATATGTTCGTTTTAGAAGTCCTCCAATCATTAAGAAGTAAGAGGGGAATTTACAGCTGGTGTTTTAATAAAACTAGGCTGTCTGAGTAGAACTGCAAAACCTTTTTTATTTCCTTTGGTGAAACATGACTAGAGAAAACTGAGAAAAAGGGCTGTGGCATTTCGTTTTGCCAAAAATGTCAACATCCATCATTTTGATTTTGACGGTGCCCCTGTCGATACCGCTGTCCATGGTCAGGAATACAAAACTGTCAGTGTTCAATTTTGTAGTTAACAAAAATGGAAAAAATTCTTCAAATGGTGCAAAATGATGTGTTTGTGATAATGGGTCAGACTTCTGCTGACAAATGAACATCTGAGTGAAGGTAACATGGAGAAAGAGTACACATTGTTAATTTACATATACCAAACATTGTAACAATATATAACTAGCAGCACATCGTTGAGCCTGTGGTCTATATGTAATACTCACGATGCTAATTTTAAGGAAAACATGCACTTAGTAATATTGCTATTATTAGTATACTTTGATAAGGCACTCTTCCAACCACTTTGGTGGCACTTCCCTTGATCTCAGTCGCACCCTTTCACCCCCACTCCATTTTTTTTGGACTGAGACACTATTATGTTTAAGAATCTATGACCCTTAGCTGTGAAAACAGCCTGTGAGGAGCAGCGGAGAGGCATGGAATGCTTCAGGCAAGTAGAGAGCAGTAAAAGTATGTCATCTTTGTTGTCTGGTACATTACCTCTGAATGAGGCCCATGGGAGTCTGGGGGCACACAGAGGATGCACTCTGCCCTCGGGGGCACAAAAGGCCGACATGGTCCTCCACTTCTATGCTTGCACAATCAATGTCTTCACCTCTGTTTCAGTTGCTCTCTTTCTCACCAAAGCACAGAGCAAACATTAGTTATGTAGGCATCTTGAACTTCCTGACTCCTGTCTTATATTTTGTAGGTGATGAAGTAATTACATCCTTATGAGCCGAATTCATTGCCTTTGTACTAATTTGTTTGGTTGCAATTTCATCACTACATCTGTGAATGGTTTTATAACACTATAAACAATTAATAAAAATGCTATAATTATTTACTAAAAATATAATGAATATCTATCTATCTATCTATACACATTCCTTTAATGGCAAATCTAAAACTTCTGCAGTCATTGCTCCAGTTTGCAGTCACGCGATCCTTCAGGACCTCATCCTTCATATGATTTGGTGCTCAAGATACTTTTCTTATTAATGTCAAAGCAACTGGTTACGGCTTCATGTGTCACTCATTATGTGTTCATAACCCACCCTGCCTCCATTAAACTTCCACTAGGTGGTTAAATGTATACTGGGATCAAATAATGATACAAGAATAATGAGGATTACATTTGATACCTGGCAGAGGTCACAACGCAAGGAGAAGAAAATACTGTAGCAGGCAGAGCAAGCTCACTGTTTAACATGCACAAACTATTGGATGAAATCCTAAATACTTAATTGGGCGTGGTTGTTTATTTGAATGTATCTCTGAGTGGATTGACTCTGTTCAGAAAAGTTGAAAGGTCAATCTTTCAATCTTACCTCCAGAAAATACATATTTAAGTAGTGTTTATAACACTGATCTATATCTCTATAATTTTTATCAGTGGTTTATAAGCGTGGCACTGCTTTGTTTAGAACAGTTACCAAGAAAACAATGTATCGATGCTGTTCCATATTTGCCACCTTCTGTCAAAGAGTGAATTTACGTTCTTGTTCAGCCCGTCTGCGGTTTCTGTTTCATGCAGACTTATTTTATGTAGTATCTCAAAGCTCAGACCATTCTGTTTTTGCTTACATTGTGAAATTATACAACCTAATTTAAATAAAAAAAACTCCTCATTCAACATCTTAGTTTGATGGTGATTAAAAGTGATTAAAATGCAGTGGCTCTGCAACTGTTTCATGCATTCTGATTAATTTTATTCCCTTTCACACAAATTTACAACGTTTCGATTAACAAAGTGTTCTTTTCGCAAAATTGCTTGAAGAATATCATGTTATGACTTCAAAACTATTTTAATATGCTGGGAGATTTGAAAACTGATGCTTTTGAATGTTAGCATCACACATATCCAGCTTCATATCTATGGATTTCCAGAGGCGGTAGGTTTGTTCAGTAGCTCATGGAGTATGGAGATGTACTTTAGAGACGAGACGCTCCAGTTCAAATCCTGTGTAAACATGGTTTGACAAAACAGTTCATATCTGCATGTGAGGAAGTTAAAACATGCATGGTTGCATCAACAAATGTGTTTTTATATCAGTTTTGCATTTTTTAATACTGTTGGGAAGGTTTAGGGTTGGATTTGGTGTAGGGCATATTTCCAACACGATAGAGCATAAACTTTTAGCGACAGTCCCCGAATATTTGAATGCTGAACCGCCGCAATACATCCCCAAGGCAATGCAATAAAAACAAAGCAATACGTACCTATATCAACATAATAAAAACATAATAAAAAAAAAAGGTTCACATATTGAACCCGTGTTTGAGTTTCACTCAGTGGACATTTCTCTTTGAAACTGCCACATTCCTTAAAAAATAACTGTGAGACAGATTTTTGGTCAAACCGCTCATGCAGTACTAATTGTCAGTATTGAAAACAGTGCTGTTTAATGTCTTTGTGGAAACTATGATACGGTTTTTACAAAGATCTTGATAAAGAATAGCCTTCATAATATATATATATAGGAACATAAATATGTATTACTATCACTTTTAATCAATTTTATCTTTATCCTTGCTGAGTAAAAGTATACATTTATTTAAAAAAAAATGTACTTGCCCAAAATATGTGCATATTCACAAAGTTATGCATGTGTAATTTTATATTATTTTATATACATTCATTTTGAAGTGACCCACCCTAAACAATATACCTTAATGTTTACACTTTATTTTGATAGTCCACTTTAGACATTCTATAAACTTTAAGGAACTTTGCAACTGCACATCAACTAACTCTCAGAGCATTTGTAGACTGTTAGGGTTAGTAGAATAAGTTGCTGTACTTGCAAAGTGACTTATAGTCATCAACACAAAGTATTTGTAGATATTAAGCATACAGTCTATTAATAATCTAAAGACTACTAGTTGACATGTTGTTATAGGTTGTTGAATGTCTAAAGTGAGCTATCAAAATAAAAGTGTTTCCTAATTCATTTATATTGATATGAATAGAGCATTTCCTTAGCTTTTTGTTTACTATGAGATAATACTTGCCCCTTTTACAAAACAGGAATCACACATTATTTAAGGATCTCCCCAAAACTGTGCTTCAGATTCATGAGGATTTGAAAAGGATCAAATCAAACCTAATGAATATTACAGAGCATAAACACTAATCGCTATTCTACTAAGGTGGTTTGAAAATCTTATTTGCTCTTTTTTTCTGACATGTTTGTTATGAAAAATAAGAGCCATGGTTTTGGATTTGGGCAATACTGTGGTTTCCGTAGAGCAACTGTCCCCTTACTGTTACTTTCTTGTATTTTTGTGTAATAGCATTTTTATAATTATTGTAGGCTTGTTTGATCCAGTAAAACTAAACAGGAAGACAAATCCCTCCCCTTCAACACCCCCGACCTCTTGAGGTTGTCTTCAGTACAAGAGCAATGTAAAACACCCTAGTAATAGCTTGCCCCGTTCTCAAGTGTAGTCGAAGCAAGGAAATCTGTCACCCTCTTAGTTACCCCTTAAGTTCCTCCTCATGTCAGGGAGTAAACACTGAGATGCTCAGGCAATGTGATCTGAGCACTTCACTTCCAGAATTACACCACAGTGCTCTAGAGTGGCATTGCTCAGGAGATGTGTCTGGGCTTGTCCTGATGACTAGACTTTTCCATGTTGGAAACATCTTCTAGAAAGTCAGACCGTGGCGCTGTTTTATAAAAGGACCAGGAACATCTCTGTTCTGTTTTAGCTGTAGACTAACACTCCTTTTAGCTTTGGGATGAATATATGTGTTAATCCCATGAGCATAGTAGCTCTATAACAGTACCATGTTACGCAAACAAACATTTAATGCATAATGACATGCAGCATCTAAAAAAATGAGGATTTTGAACATCTTTAGAGATGTACCAATTTTTTGTGAATGCTTTTAGTTTCATACAAAATGACATGTACATGGCCTGGAATATTAATAAGATTATTCTATTGTTTAAACAATTACATACATTTCATAATCAGTGCCATTACTTTTGCACAGTTCATTAATTCAATGTCTACTGTAGATTTTTGTCCCTTTTATTCTGCCTCGGACATTTTTAGTGGTAAAGGATTAGTACCTAGAAATATCTGTATATTAGTAAATGTAACTGTTAAAATGTATTTATACTAAAATCTATATTTGTAGGGGTTTTTATGTTTCTTAAGATGTGCATATATTAATACTAAAATATTTTACATTCTGTAAAGCTAGTGGATGGCTTTTCAGTTAAGTTTGGTATGGTCGCTTTTGAATAGTCTCTGAAACTGAACCCCTCCTGACAATACATCTTATGTTAGTAATGAATGCATATACACTTGTGAATAACTTGCATATAAGTATAAACTTGATCCATGCATATACACCTATACATACTCACACATACATTTAAACTTGATCCATGCATCTACACCTCTAACATATACAAATCTAATAAGAAAGACGCAAACTTTAGCATACACTGTTTATATACGTACAGTATATGCAAATTATTTTTATGTGCAGATGTGCATGAACCTTTCAGTGCAAACAAAAGGCATTTCAGTGTTAAAGGAAGTTATTAAGGGATGTCTTCTTCATGCTGAAAGACATGAATTTCGGAGTGACCTTAATAGCTGTGACGTATGTTAATGCTTTATTTGGCTGTGCAATTGCAAATGAAGGCGATATAGACTTGTTGATTTCTTTAATAGCTTATTACAGTGCCTAACGTGTAGCCCAGTGATTTTCAACTCGTGGCCCGTCACAAATTCAAATGCAGCCCACCATGCTGAACACAATTTAAAAAAATTATTAATTTTAGTTTATACATTCATTTAAAAATGTACTAAAGAAATATAAGCTATAGCCTAATGTTTTTATGTGAAATTATTTAGTTTTTCATATATAATTTTCAGACATGAGCAGGCCTACTCACATAACGTTATGCATTTAACAAACACATACAAGTGCGCACTTTGGCAGAATTAAATTCAAATAGTCATCAACAGTAATTAGTTCGGTATAATTGAGCATCTGAATGGACACATTGTTTTTCTATGGGAGAAAAAAATTAGGAAATTGCCAGCGATTGAACACGTACAAACAAGAATAGTCTCGGTATCAGTGGTGAAGGAGAGTGCTGGATATGGGCTTTCCATATTTGGATCAACTTACTGTAGGCTACATGAACGCACATTTTCTGCAATGTCGCATGTCAAGTCATGCTCCTGTGCGTGTCATACAGACTGCACCTTACAATTGCAATTTCATTGTGCTGTTACTCCTTTCGAGCCGAATTTCACAAAATTGGTCAGCTCCTGACAGCATTAGGTGTTTTATTTATGGGGAGTAGAATTTTTATTTATTTAAATGAATGTAATCGATTAGATATCATAATATTTAAGCTATAATATTATAAATCAGGTAGGTTTGTATTGGTGACGTAATATGTAAATTATATGCGTTCAGCCCGCGAGACTTGCACTTAGACCAAAGTGCAGCCCGGTGGAAAAAAAGATTAAGAACCACTGTAGCGTATACAGCAAGAGCCAAGAGACACAATTTATTGAGATTTAGAAACAATGCCACAACAATGAACAGTCTTTTGTCCGTGGTTTGTTATGATCAAAATGCCAAAACCAGAGAATGCATTGTTATTTCTGGAGACGCTGTACCGCACACTGCACCAAATCACACTTTGATGATATTTTAATGAAGTTGTCAAATAACTGCTGGATATACCACAGTTGGTTGGGAGATTGCACAGAATAAATTCTTCTTCTGACAGCACGTCGGCGCCTGAGTGACCTTCCAATAGTATCGATCTCATGTAAACTTTGTCTCACACTCCAATGCTGGATGTGGATGGAGTGAGACTGGAGACTGCCCAGAATGTAGAACTCATCTGCATTTGGGGTTCTTTGCAAAACCTGTCTGACAAGTGTGTTTAACTCATAGTTAGACAATTCTGCAAACTCCAACAGTCTGATTCCAAGATGCTGCCTGTGCTGGAACAAAGTGCGGTGGTCTATTCCTAAGGATGTCTAAGGAAGCCGCAGACAATGGCACAAGAGCTCATATGAAATGTCATAGTGCCGACAACCTCTGTGGCCTGTGTTATATGTAGGTGGTGGGACTACTCTTAGGCTGATGATTCATGGGGCAACTTTGGGCATCAACGTGTTGCCATCAACAATCAAACAGGTGAGACACAGGGCCCACAACTGATCTGAAGTATCCAGATATATTTGTTACCATTTCTCAATGGGAAAATGCCCGAGCAACATTGCTCAAAAAAGTTACCCAGCAAAATTTGACCTGTGTATCATCAGCCTTAGTCCAGTTCCCGGCAGCTCTTCCAGTATCAAGCGGATGTGTGATTTGGCGCAGTGTGCGGTACAGCGTCTCCAGAATAACACAGCATTCTCTGGTTTCGGCACTTTGATTATAACAAACCACGGACAAAAGACTGTTCATTGTTCTGGCATTGTTTCTAAATCTCGATAAACTGTTTCTCTTGGCTCTTGTAGTATAGGCTGCATGTTAGGCACTGTAATATGCTATTAAAGAAATCAAGGAGGAGATTGAGTTAATATTTATGTGCAAGTGTTTATAGATGTATATCCATGGATCAAGTTTAAATGTATATGCGAGTATGTATAGGTGTGTGCATGTGTCAAGTTTTTATGTATATGGAAGTTATTCACAAGTGTATGCATTACTGACATAATATATGTTGGTATGATTTCATATGCATGTGTATTTCATATATATTTTTTGAACATCCAATAGTATACATGTATATGTGAGTAATTTATAGGTGTGTATGCATGTGTTTTATGTATGTACTGATAAGCATTGTTTGATTTAAATCCTACGTGGTGCCTCATAAATATTTCTTAAAAGTTTTACTCTTATTTTATATTGTTAACTTAAATATAAAACTAAAGTAGTTTTGTAGGGATTGGTTATCAGTGAATGCCTTGACTAATAAAATAAAAAACATCTGAATATCAGGGGAACAGCCATCACAGAACTGCTGTTGTTTTAGTGAAGTTGCATAGCAACAATGTCTGTAAAGACAGCAGATGATAACATACACATGTATCTTTAGATGTGGTCCTTTATTACCCAGATCTTACCCAGCTACGGTAGGTCATCTTTGAAGAATCATCACCTGCAAATCAAGACAAATTTGTGTTTAACTGCAAGGATCCATCTTTTATCTCTACTGCACAATGTGCAGCTTAAAACATTGTTAGCATCCTTAAGGCATGTGTTGAGTGGTAAAAACAAATTGTCTTTTGCTTCAGTCTGACAGCTCTTTCAATGATGGAGCCACATCCTTTACAAAGTAATGGTATCGTGCGCTTTGAAACCTTTCTACTGTAAATGCCTGTAATCCATCAAGACAAAGGTTGTCTTGATCACATTTCTTCCTCTGAAAGACTGTTGGTTGAAAAGCTGCTAGATCAACCCATCTCTGCTGTATCCTGTGTAGTGACGTCAATGCCAGATATGCAAAGCAGATGGCAGTAAACAAGTACTATCAGTAAGCCTGACTCTGGACGCATACTTTATTACATGGTTGAATCTGACGGCTCCTCATTAAGATAAATAGATGCCTAAGGGCCCACACCTGAATCCCTGTATAACGACTTATACAAACACACATACCTGAGAAGAGATATTATGTAGAACAAACGTTTTGAAATCCCGCTACAACTATTGCCAGATTTATTGTTCAGATCATTCATGGACATCTTGTGCTGAATATGCTTCCTGCATTCACCTATAATAGGAAAAAGTGCACGCATTTGGACCATTCCTTTGCTAACTTAGTTTTGTTTGTTGCTTGGCGGTACTAAAAACTTGATGCTTTGGTTTCTTTTGACATCGTTTGGCAGAAAACTAACAGGCATGTTTTGTCTGAAACGTAAGTTCAATTCAATATTATAAATATCAATATAAAACAATATTAGTCTCATATTCATGCTGGTCACTTTACAGTATGTGAGTTTACTTTTTGAAATTGATATATAGCGAAGAACCCGATTTACATTCAATAGTACGTTTTGTGAACTTGTCTTACTGCTATCTAATTAAAAACAAATGGTAGATATTTTAAGATGCTTCACAAACTGTCACAAAGGGCACAGTTTACAAGTCAAACATTGCTTCTTGTTATTAATATAAGTTGTAGTGTGAGGTTAAATGACAGCACAGATGTTACTATAGTTGTGTGCAAAGTGTTGGTGTTTGTGTATGGACAAGTCAGTTTAGCATTCATTCAGGTTTGTCAGAGATTTCTGTTATTTTTATTCATCCAATTTCCAGTTGTGTTTGTTTGGGTCTGTTCAGCATGGCATTTGCCACTTACATTCATTTAAGAAGCCAGAAATAATAAAATCATACAATCAAACTCCATCACTCATGATTTTATAATGACACACAATTTACTCATTGAAGGAAGGAAAAATATTTTTTGAGCTGAATACAGAGTTTGTTGATGAGCAGCTTTCTTTAGGGTCTTAAATATCATGTAGATGTAGACAAATATTAATGATTGCTGGACCCAACAAGTGTTTTGTTTATTTTTGTTTTAATTAGTTTGTCCTATAGGTTTTATTTTTTTTCTTTGAAGGTGTTTTTTTTCTAGCTGGAACAGAGCCTCATCTTAGCCTAAACAGAAGTGCTTCTTCTTGTCAACCAAGACTTGCTCATGAAGCGTTCCATTTCTCACCAGTCATCTCACTGAATGCAAATTGAAAACTTTAGGAACACTCTGGACTTCTCATTCTTGCATCCAGTAACTCCTCTTTCCTCATTAATCTCCTAATCGTTTCATTATATTTCATTATTATATTATCACAGATTGTTCATAAATAACACCAAGAACGTAGTAAGTAAACAATTCAGGTTGACTTTCAAAGCTTAAATAAAATTCTCGAAATTGAATCATTAATTCCTGTTGTGGTAATTGCCACTTATGCTGGAAGTCACTTTGTTCAAAGAACATGTATTAACAGCGTACGTTTACTTAAGTCAAAGTTTTCTAATGGAAATGCTTTGAAAATCCTATTGTGTGAGTCATTAGATGAAGCAGAGTTGCATTTAACATCATTAGTCTTCCACAAAAGAAAGAAATAAACATTTAACAGTTGAATCTGCTTTTGTTGTCCTTTTTTTAATTGTCAATGATTCAGTTTGTTGAACAAAGCAACTACCCTTGTATTTGCTCATATTGTGCCATCCTAATCTACAATGTGGGCATTGTCATCTTTTTGTCAGATCTGCAGAATGGACCTGCTTCCCACCAGCAGCATCTGGAATAATGCAGCTGTTAACTTTCTTCTGTTATGCCTTTGACTTGACATTAGCCAAGTACAGCCAAAGATGAAATTCCCTCCTGCCTTCTCCTTTCCACTTCTTACTCCAGTGGTGTTTCTGTATTTCTGTCCTACCTCTATACTGTATGTCTATAAATGTTGTCCTGTTAACCACTGCTGGTACAGTAGATGGCATGTCTGTACCATCTGTTTCATACTAGAATAAGTTTTAAGTTTTTGATGACCCCCTGATACATATTCTTTCTTTGATATGGTTAAAGTCTGAAAAAGTGAAAAAATGCAGACCATTTTGATCTGAATACCATATTTGACCACATGTTGCAAGTTTCTAGTGCTTGGCCGAGTTTGGATTGTCACAAGCTGAAGCTAATGTCTGTACCCAGACAGGCCACCCAGACACAAATCTGACGTCCACCACAAGAGCTCGGTGTGTTTCAGATGATGTGGCCAGATTAGATTAGAATGGATTTAATCAGCAGCCGTTGTTACCCACAGCACGGTGTTCTGAAGTTTCTGAGAGCCAAAGACTGTTGAAATACAGTGTGTTCAGTTTTAACCATTTAGCATTTCAAAATTTGCTCTTAGTTCAGTGTGAGCTTTGTGTGTTGTTTAAGGCTGCCCATAACACATGCTTTCAGGGACAGAGCATATATATTCCAGGTGCTCTCACTCAAAGGATAGTTTCGTTTCCACAATAGTTCTCGTAATATAATACATCCTGGTAATTGTCTGTTTTTCAAAAAATGTAAGATGTTGTGACCGCTTGTAATTCAGGCACAGTGCAAGGAATACAAGGGGATTGAAGGCTGCTATTGTGCAATAAAGAATGTTCTGACATTGTACCCTGCAGGCCAATTATTTGATAAAGCTTACCAACATATCACTCAGCTACACCTTTGGAGGCAGCGTTTCAGAGAAGTCATGCTATTGATGCCAGTATCGTTGTGTCTCCATCCTCTTTTGTCTCTTTCTAATCACTGTAACTAGGCCACAGAACACTTCCTGCAATTAAAATCGTCTAGACATGTCCAACAAAAGCAAAAAGTCATGGATTTTTTTTTTTTTTTTTGTTGTTGATAAAATTAAAAGTCTTCGAAAAGTTATAAGCAGACACTTAACAGTACTTTTTTAGCAAGCTGTCTAGAGCCATCTTGCTTTACGACCATTTAGATTTTATAAACTACTTGTGTTCTTCCCATTGGAGTAATTGAGATGATTGTCCTTCAACTAAGCGTTTTCTCTTTTATCCTGTAAGAGACATGTTTTCTTTTATCTGCCATACACTTTAGTGTAGGGTTACCTGTAATTGGAATCGCTTTTTCTCTGGGGCATATATAATGTTCATTTTTTAGTCTGTAAGAAAAAAGGCACTTTAAGAACGGCATATTATATTACCGCCAGGATGTTGTCCCCATATGCTGAGCACAGTATTATCTAGCAGCAGCATGATTTTCATTTGTACATTGGAGGGAGACTTGTCTACCAGTACCACAATTCTCATTTTTAGCTTCATTTCTGTTAGATGTATGGTTGTTTATGTCATGTGTTAACATTTTCTTTTACTTTACACTATTGCTTTGCTTGTAAATAATTTTTTTCATTCTGGATTTTGTAATGTACTAACTTAAAATATCAATTGCAATAATGTTAATTTGCTTGTAATGTTGGTATGCTGTGATTATAGTGTTTTGTAAAGGAATGTTTCACCCAAAATTGAAACTTAATTTACTAACTTTGTCATTCCAAACGTGTGTGACTTTCTTCTGAGCAACATGATAAGAAATTGTGAAATGTCTCTGTGTGTTTGTATGTATTGTTAAAGACCCCTATAACTTTTATTTTGAGGACGAAAAGCTGTAACACACTTTTGTTTTCCATAGTAGAAAGAAGGTCATTCAAGTTTAGAACAGCATGAGGGTGAGCAATGTATAACAATTTACATTTTTCATAAAGAAGATGATACTATACATTTAGTCAGAACTGCAGATGTTTGACTGGCTCAAATACTGATTTCTTGTATACTGTATACGGTTTAAAAGATTGGGGTCAGTATATGAGCTCCTTAATATTTTTTTTAATTGTTCAGCAAAGATGAGAATAAAGACTTGCATTGTTAAGAAAGTTTCTATTTCAAATAAATGCTATTCCTTTCAACATTCTAATCATCAAAGAATCATGAAAAAATGTATCATGTTTTCCATCCAAATATTAAGCAGCATTGAACTGTTCACAGATAATAGTAAGAAATATTTATTGAGCAGTAAATCAGCATATTAGAATGATTTCTGAAGGATCACGTGACACCAAAGACCGGAGTAATGACCGCTGAATATTCAGCTTTGCCATCACAGTAATAAATTCGATTTTAAAATAAATTAATATACTGTAGATAAAAAGTTATTTTCAATTGTAATCATATTTTAGAATATATCTGCCTTGTTTTAGGTAAAACAAAAATGTAGCCTTATTATAGAGTGAAGCTGACACAAATAGAGATGCCTGCTTATCAAGATCTTTGCTTTTGAATATTGCTCTAAATAAACTGGCTAAGCATCTGAAGAGACTGTTGTTCTGGAAATCTCCTGGCATTGATATGGTTTTGTGTAACAGGTTGGGTAAATACATTCCTAGCTTTTAATAAACTCATACACACTCAGTGGGGAGCATTCAGTGCGATGCTCAAGGGGTTTCCTCTCTTTCCCAGCATCCAAAATGTTAATTTTTAAGTCTCAATGATGAGAGCCTCCTCCGGCCTCCAGCCACCAGCTCTCATAGGCTATCCTTTCCTCATCCCAGGCCTGTTTCAGAATCATTTTGAGCGGGATTGAGTGGCAGGCAGCTTTAGTGTTCACAGCATGAATCAGATCCTCACACACACACACACAAAAAATTAATAGGTTTCCTTTTCTATCTGCATAATTCCTCTTCATATGCTGAAGATGGGGATGGCTACATAAGGGGTGCTTCCTAATCTTCATTTTGGTGTTTCATCCTTTTCTAATGGTGACAGTGATAAATGAATTGAGCCTCATGTTGGTTTTGTGTAGTCGCTTACACCAGGGGTTTTTGGGTTTACAGACCTAGGGACCCCGCAGCCAGACTCTCAATCAACCTAGAGGCCACCAGTATTTTAAAATCTAGATTTGCTTGGTGACACTTCTTAACTTAAACTTTAAGAACATTAACTAAGAGGAACACATAATATAATCTATATTACATTATAAATGTAAATGCTAAGTATTAGATAGAAAAAGAGAGTCAGTATTCTGTTTCATTTATCGTCTCTATAATCAAAAGATTGTTTTGGCCTTTACCTTGACCAGAATGTCATTCAGGTGGTCTAGTGCAGCTGAAGTTGCCTGTTCCAACCCCAAGAGCTGCTTTATTTCAGTTCCCATTCTGGTAGCCTCTGATCCGTCACGTCCATTTTGAATTTTCCATTTCATACCGTCTGGGTTCCAAGAAAACTCAAGAAAAAGTCCCTGTGCAACCAAAGAAAACACTTCTGCCATCTCCAAACACACCAGCCACTCCTTGTTGATTGTTTCATCTTTTTCTTCCACAATAAACTGTTATCACTGCATTCACGACTAAATCTCCAGATATTTCCCATGACACTTACGTCATTGGTAGATCCTATAGAACTGTTTTAGACCCTACTCTGAAGTAGGAGCAAATTCAGTTCCCTCAAATGGAAACTAAAACTGTTTCTAGTTTCTGTGGTGCGAACACACCAAAAAGTGGGTAGTTCATTCAGTTTGAAAGCCCCTAAAACAAAAGCAATTTAGTCTGGCTTTGTTGGTACCATGACCCTTATCATCAACTTTCTCTGTCTACTCAAGCTTTTATCCTGAGGTTATGTAGCATGAGCACATGAAAGTGTGATATCACACAAAACAGCAACACATGAAAAGAGCTGTCCATGAAAGAGGACAGCTTAGAGATAACATCTTACCATATCAGTGCAAGTGAAAGTTGTGAGGACTTTTATATAGTTGATCATATATCCAGGTATTCCTGAATTCCTAATGCAACCTTTTTACACCACAGACTGAACAAAATTAAGCATTGTTTGGTAATTGGTCTACAAAGTATTGATAGTTGTGTGAATATCGTCATTCTAACAGTTGTCTGAAGTTTTGATTGATTGTAATCCATTACATACCTTTCTATCAAAGTTATGAAAGTGAAAAAAAAAATGAAAGTGATATGACATACAACCAAGTATGGTGACCCATACTCAGAATTGGTGCTCTGTATTTAACCCATCCAAAGTGGACACACACAGAGCAGTGGGCAGCCATTTATGCTGAGGCACGCAAGGAGCAGTTGGGGTTCAGTGCCTTGCTCAAGAGCACCTAAGTCATGGTATTGCCAGCCCGAGATTCAAACCCAGAGTCAAACTCTCTAACCACTAAGCCACGACTTCCCCATGACATTATAAAGATGAATTTGTTCTGACACAGTTTAACTCTGAGTTCTTGTCATATTCTATTACCGTTTTCTAAACTATAGCAAATAAACTGTGATTAAGTTGAGAAAGGCTGAAGGTGTCTGAATAAATTTTGATTTGACTGTGTATTTTATTTTACATTGAAGACTATACAGTGCTATTTTACATTTTATTATTCAGTTTCTGTACCTGGACGCCTACAAACTTGAAAAAAACTTAAACATTGTGTAAATAGCGCAAATAAATAAATATAAATACTTTAGTGTCTTTATTGTCTCAGAGATGTGTCATTTTGTTCACAGTTGATTGGCTGATTTCAGTTTGAGATCCCTGAACCAGCAAATAACCTGCTCTGGAGCAGTTTAACTGTGGAGCGTAAGTTATTATGGTGATGAACATAGATACAGTAAAAGACAAACCACTTTCATCATGCCTAAAACCTATAATTGGCACAAACTAAACTAAAACTTACCTGGCTAGCCAAGTTAAGTTAAATATGTGTCATGTGTTTATGTTGTGAGCAAAAGCAAACAGTAACAAAACATTTAAATAACGGTCATAGAAGACATAGAAGTCATTACCTTAATGGGTTTATTTACTTATTTACAACAAGTTTCCATCATTTGTCTACATTTTGGTTAATATGCTTTATGTTTTTTATGATATTGACTTCCGAGACTTCGGAAATATGGAGATCATTCATAAGTAACGTGTGACAAACAGCAACACTTCTCAAAGGACTGTTCGGTTTGAAAGAGTTTCAGGGTTGGTCCAGATCATGGTGGGCTACAGCTGTTATCCTCTCCAGACTGTTTTGTTTGTACAGACTGTTTTTCGGGGAAGGAAAGTGTTGTGATTTTGTTGGTGTCCTGGGAAGAGATGCTGGCCAGCTTTGATTTTCTATAAACAGTCAGATCGTGCAAATCACCACTGCTGTTTAACGCCAGGGACAACTTGGTGAGTTCCCTCTTCTCGCTCCTATTCTAAAAATATGCACATGATGGTTCCTAAGGAGTATGTTGTGATTTTTATGAATTGATAGAATTTAGTCTGTGCTGTCGTGGTTCCAAAGAGCCAGAGTGTGCTGCCAGATTTTTAAGTTATTCAGAGTAATTCAGCAGATGTCAGTATGCAGAGAGCCATTTTGCTGCTAGACTGCATCAAGCTATGCGCTAAGATGAGCACACAGCCAAGTCAGTCTCTCTCTGTAATTAAGATATTTTCCAAAAAGGTATTTTGGCAGACATTTTCGAATGAGGTCATTGTTCGATAATAAGATAATAAAAAATAAAAAAAAAACTCTCAAATAGGTCTGGCCTCAACCAATGGAAATACGAAAAATAGTGCATTACGTAATCCAGTCAATCAGGTCTATCATACCATTACCAAGAGCAACACCCACATTAAAAGCAACATTCTGTGCTGTTTGCTAGCACTGCCAAATGCCTATAACACTTCTAATCAAGTGTTCTTGTGCTACTTTGTGTAGTTTTGTCACATTCTTTAGATGATGTCTGTTGACTTTTGTTAAAAAGCTGCAAAGTACTGTAGGAACATCATCTACTAAAGGAATTCAAAAGTAAAAAAAATAAAAAATAAAAAAAACTAGTTTCAAGGTAATGTTGACCGTATTTCTCGTAATTGCAATTATATCTATTTTTTACATAATTGTAACTATTTATCTGTGACTTAATATCTCAAAATGTGACATTAAAGTCAGTTTGAAATTGAAATGTACCATATTTATTTAATGTATCTTATATATCTTTTTGTGACAAGTTTATCTATGAATAATTTATTTTTAATTAGTTTTGATCTTGTAATTTTGAATCAAAAATCAACTGCAAACTTGCTTTCTGCCTTCATCCAATCAGCAACCAATGGACTGAACCAAATCCTAGCCCCACAGTTTTTCTTTTTTCTCTCCCTCTCGAATTATCCAGTTAATTCATATTTTACACAATATGGAAGAAAATATGTCAGTAGTTCAGTTTTCTTGTATTTCTTGTAATTGTAACTTTATATCTCAAAATGTGATTTTTTTTAACTTTATCTCACTATTGTTGTTTTTGACATTGTTTTGACAAAAACAGTTGAACATGCTTTAAAATATCTTTATTTGTGTTCCATAGATTAGAGAAAGTCATGAGGCGAGGGTTAACATTTTTGGGTAAACTATGCCTTTATAGTGGTCACAATTCATGCTTAGCAAAATGTTGTTTTAATCACTCCACAGAACGAAACCTACAGTACAGTTCATTTTGTTTAAAGGGGGTGAAATGCTCGTTTTCACTCAATATCCTGTTAATCTTGAGTACCTATAGAGTAGTACTGCATCCTTCATAACTCCAAAAAGTCTTTAGTTTTATTATATTCATAAGAGAAAGATAGTCTGTACCAATTTTTCCCGGAAAAACACGACCGGCTGGAGGCGTGGCGTGTGGGCGGAGCTAAAGAATCACGAGCGCCAATAGGCTTTTGCGTCAAGAGCGTTTGGAAGCTGTGACATTACCGTGAAGAGAAAACCATCCAAAACAAACCATGGCTAACAGTCAGATTCAGCGTATATTTATGATCCAGAATCAGATCCAGAGGCTGAAATTTAACAAGAGCAGCATCAGCAATGACATCTCTATGTGGAATGTACTGAAACTGTATATATTTGCTTAGCGGTTTTGGAAAATGACTAAGTTCCACTTTGTCGTCTTTTTTTTTTTTTAAGCTGTACATGTGGAAAGTGAAGTTTGATGACAACATCGCATGTTGTTTACTTGATGTGCTTACGCGCCGATAGCTAAGTTAACAATACAGAGATATTTGAAGCAGTTTTACTCACCGCCTGCGGTTCCAACACAAGACCGTGACCCTTTTTCGTTGGGACTGCATTATCCTTAAGAAATAAACGATACGCAAATCCGGCGTCAAACTGGGCCTTGTTTGTAAACAAGCATCTTCGAAATGCAGGGAACAAACACTTGCACAACTCCGTTGATGGTCTGTAAAAATAAACTCCATCCACGGGTCCCTTAATGCTGTTTTTTTTTTTTGGTAATCTGTGAAGGGTTGTCTTGCCCTGGCAACCAAAAACACACTTCTTTTGTGACATTTCGCGATGCTCTCGCTCTGATCAGTGAATGTCTGTGCTCTCAGTGCTGTGCTATACGGGAGCGCGTGCTCTTCCGGCAGAAGTGCGTCAGGACCCATATAAGGAAATTCCGCTCCATCTGACGTCACACAGAGCCATACTCAAAAAAAACTTTCCGAAACTTGTGACAAACCGGAAGGAGTATTTTTGGAACAGAAATACTCCTTCAAACGTACAACTTAGTTTTTGAAACTTTGTCCATGTTTAGCATGGGAATCCAACTCTTTAACAGTGTAAAAAACTCATTTCACCCCCCCTTTATTAGATGTATTTATGAGTATATTGAACACACAATTTCCTGTTTTAGGCACTTCAGATGTTTGTATATTTTAATAAGGTGTTAGACTCTTAAATAGTAAGGTCTATTACTAACATGACTGCATGTAGTTTACGCTACCGCAGACCTGTTTGATGTCTTTTATGGGAACATTAGTGGCAGTTCAACATAATGATTTTGCCGTATTAATTTAGCTGTTCATTGCATGAATTTGAGATATTTCAGACCAAACAAAGTTGTTGCTCATCCCTGAGAGATTGTCCATGTTTTTGGCAGCAGTGATGAGATTAAAGAGACATACAAGGTCCAAAGTGCCGCTAAATCCATTCTTGTTGTTCATTAAATGTGACCGGTCTTATGTATTAGCTTGCACCTAAAACATTACCTGTTTGAGGGGAAGTAGTGGGTTTAAGAGATGTGTTTACACATTAATTTAAAGGTACATAAATGTTACGCTCATGAGAACAGAAAGGTGTCAGCAGGCAGGTTCGGGCAAGTGAGCATACCCTGTAGTCTTACACGTGGGAAATACTTCCTCTAAATACATTATAACAGCTCTACTGTACATACAAATATAGTGTGTGATGACATACACATAATATGGCCACTCACACCCTCAATTCACGCTCAGTCAAGTGCCTATTAAATACCATTTTCTTCCCCAGAATACAATGAGATCTTACGAAATAACCACAACAGTCCCTCTTGGGTAAGAGAACTGGCATTTTACGTGTAGACTGATGGGCCTGTCCTTCCTGTTTGAACGTGGGACACCCTGAAAACCACTGCTTCCTGTGTGTCTCTGTCAACAGCATGAGGAGACACTGATGCAAGCCTTTGAGATTAGACCTTTCACAGGCTAAACAGTTAAGGATATCCAAGACACGTTAATTCTACATAGTTATCTTGTTACTGTAATGTCTTTCATTAGTGCTGGGTTGAAAAATATTGATTTCTCGATTCTAATCTGTTCATTTTTATGAACCGATATTAGCTGATTTTATACCGTTGGGCTAAACAGTTCTAAGAATTCTAAGGAATGGTTTCAGTTATGTTTCCACTTGACCTCGACTTGGCATGATTAAGAACTGTTCTCAGCCCTGAATTATCAATCCCATTTTCAAAGAATTTTTAATGCTAATATATTTTAAAACATAATTTATTCCTGTGATAGAAAAGCAGAATTTCTATCATTACTCTAGTCTTCTGTGTCATCCTTGAGAAATAATTCTAATATGCTTTTTTGCTGCACAGGAAAAAAAAAAAATCTTATTATTAATGTTAAAAAGACTTGTGCTGCTTAATATTTTTGTGGAAATTTTAATAATTACTTTCTGACCCCAAACTTTTAAATGGTAGGGTATATCTTTAATTATAGACATACTGTAACGTAGGAGGTGTGACAATGCAGTATTGGATCTAAGTGCAGGCGTTATTCAACAGAGTGTTCAAAACAGGCAAGGTCAAATACCAGCAAACAGATATAATCCGGGGCAGACAAAAGAGTAATCCCCAAAACAGGCAAGGGTCCAGGTAGGCAGCAAACAATCAGAAAGAAGAAAACAGTACAGGATCAAAAAGCACGAAAGCAAAGCAAAAAAATTGCTCACTCGTTCACTCATTCACTAATCCCTATATAGTGTATGGCAGTGAGTTCACTATATCAGAAAGGAGTAAACAAATAAGTGAACGGATTCAGACGGTGACGTATACACTGCGCGTGAGACTTGGAGCTGTTGCAATAACATTGCCATATGTAATTTTATATTGCATGTACCTTTTTATAGAAAATAATATTAATAACAATAATACTCAAAATGACTTTATATTGCAATTATACATACCTCCGCGTCAGCTTTGTGGTTTAATCGATGGTATATAATATATATATATATATATATATATATATATATATAATTTTTTTTAAGGTTCTTTTATGTTCATAATCATTAAGCTCAGAAAAGATGGTTTTAGAGCACCCTCAGGCGACTGTTTATTTTACATCAGAATGAATACGCTACTGTGATTAACGAATATTTTTAAATTATCCACCAAATTATCATTATTTTTGTAAGTTAACAATGATGCCACCTCAGTAAATTAGTCAAATATTAAACTGAGTTATTGCCTACATAACATATTTTAATATAAATAATGCATGAAAAAAAAGTTAAAACAGACATAATAAAGATGTAAACGGCATCTCTCATTAAAACTCGCTCACTCTCGCTCCCGCTTCCAGCTCGCCGGTTCTCCACATTGGATTGTGGGAAATACTGCTTCAGTGAGTGTACATTGGTTGTACACTCGAAATCAGAAAGAATTGTGGGTAAAAGTTAGTGGACAAATGCTGGGGATGAAGTCATTCAATCAGTATTCGGACAGCACTACAAAATGGCTGACACCCGATATAGTGCACTATATAGTGGATAGGGAGCGGTTTCAGACACAGCTAGGGGAAAAGGGTATAAGCCAGGGATATTCAAATCTGGCCCAAAAGATCCACCTTCTTGCATAGTTTAGCTCTAACACTAATCAAAAACACCTGAGCATGCTAATCAATGTCTTCTGGATCATTAGAAAATCACAGGTAGGTGAGTTTGATAAGGGTTGTAGCTAAACTCTGCAGCAGATTGACCCTCCAGGGCAAGATTTGAGGAACCCTGGTATAGACTATCACAATAATCAGCAATCTGTGTGTGGATGAGCAGAAACCTTAATAGTGTGAATAATGGGAAACAGAAGTGAATATGTGATTGGTTCCTAAGTGAGGGATCATGGGAAATGGAGTCCAGAGAAAACAAAGACAAGACACATATTCGTGACACATAAATAGCTACCACATCAATATAAAATGAAGTATACATTTTAATATATCAATAAGTAGACAATATTTCTGAAGTAGGTGTAAACTGCTGACAGTGTGTTTTGTTTTTTTTTTGGTTGTGGTTTAGCAAACATATCAAGAAAAAGGCTCAACAGTAAGGATGTCCCTTTGGCCCGGGGGCAGTTGATAGGACTTGCTCTTTCAGTCTAGTGCTGCATGGTCACAGAAAATGTTGACATAATAGATTTTGTACATCCTTTTTAATACCTTGCAGTTTTAAATCTTTGGTTTTCTGTGATTTATTATACATTAGTGTTGCAAATTCTGCTTATATGTGACCAAGATTTTATATGGATGAGATTTTGTTTGGATAAGCATTAACAGGTAGAAATCTACAATCCTGATGATACACGAGTTACCGAGTTGTGATGTTGGACATAGTTTGTCGATTTGAAACTTTGCAGAAACACACTAATAGATTATAATATATATATATATATATATATATATATATATATATATATATATATATATATATATATATGTATTAATATGATTAATAGTAATATATAGCTTGAAGCATTTCCAATTCCCAATCTTTTTTTCTCTTTCTGCCCATTTTCTTGCTCTTGCACCTAAATCTAATATCTCTGTCCACACCAAAACATTTCTGTGGTTCGATGCATTAAACCGTGTCCTTCAGGATGTGTAGCATTGCTTTCTATATTTGAAGGCCTGATATGTAAATTATCTCTTAAGTCTTTGCTATTTTTTGCCAGTGATCTTGTCACTAACACTGCCTCAACTTTTTTCACATTTAGTTGCTGGTCAGCCCACCTCTGGGTTAGGTCTCAATACAGAGGGCAAGTTGAGTGGGCATCTTGCCTTGCTGTTCCCACACGTCTCTGCCAGACACGGATGAACCTTGACCCCTTAAGGTCCTCACCACGGCGGGAAGAGACTCCATTCAGGCAACAATTTCTATTCACTGTTGTGCCTGTATTTAAAAGCTGGACTCACATTGTGGTCAACGCCTTTCCATTGTCTAGCCGGCAGACGAGGTCAGAAGATTGGCTGCTACAGGCTAGAGCAAGACTTCCGAAAGCCCATTCACATCTGACCTGAACCCCTATTCAGTGCCAAGTCATAGGGATCAAACGCTGGAAATCTAGCTTCTTTCTCCCATATCTTTTTTTCTATTGGTTCTTTTCTGTTTGAAGAGCAACCAAAGTCACAAATCATATTCTTAAGAGAAGCATTTGTTTCCACTCGGGCATAGGGATGTTTAAGATGCAAATGTGTTTTTTTGTGACTGTGAATAGTTTGCCATTACAAAAGGCATCACCGTCACTGTTTTGTGTAAAGCTAAATGCCTGGATTATACTAAAGCCTAAAGAGGATATTAGTGATCAGTTTAATGGCTACACGCAAATGTAAACTAAATTCAAGTAGCCACTTTTAATCTGTCTATCTATCTATCTATCTATCTATCTATCTATCTATCTGTCTGTCTGTCTGTCTGTCTATCTGTCTGTCTGTGATTGTCTATCCATCCATCCATCATTCTATCATTCTATCATTCATTCTACTGTAATATATTGTTCTATAGTTCTGTCTATCTTGCCCTCCATTCTGTTTATGTTTGTTGTTATATCTATCTTTCTCTCTCTTTGTCTGTCTGTCATTATGTTCATCTATCTCTGTATTTATTTAACTATTTACCTTTCAATCGCTCTGTCTCTCTATTGTTCTATCGCTCTGTTGTTCTGTCATTAGCTCTGTCCATACAGCTTAAAAATCTTCAAATTTAAAAACATGAAAACTTCAAAGCTTTTAAACAATGTCTTGTCAAGTAAACCTCATAGTTTTTTTATATTTGAATTTGAATTCCATTTAGTTTTACTTTCTTACATTAAAATCTGAATTTCAGTTTTGCATCCTGATTACAGTATCAGTTCAAATTCATTTCTGAATGGTGCACAACCCTAGTGTAATGCTGTCATGTGGAATGTACAGGAACCTATTACCTTCCAGTGTCTATGCCTCTAAATTTGGCTTCAGTGTCTAGTGTAGATGAAGTGAACATATGAAGCAGATTGCATGATAATATAACCTGAATCAGATCTGATTTTAACCAGTGAGAAAATAATTATTTGTTACTTTCTTTTGTCCTTAAACTCTTATTCTCTGCTCCATCAATATCCTTGAGCTCACTCGATCACCCTATTTCCCCCTCCCAACACCCCTATTCTTGACCTTGTCATGCTTAAGCTGTTGTCAAGACTACAGTGAGGTGAGTGTACACAAGAAAAGAGAGAAAAAACTCCATGTAAGAACAGATATCAGATTGAGGTCCCAGGACACAAGGTACAGGAAAGGTGTGGGGGCTTCATCTCAGAGTACGTTTTAAATCATCTTGAGGGGATCTCTTAGATTCTCTACATGCTGTGTGTGTTGAGAGTTTCTCTGTTGTACTTCTCTCCTGTGGTTCACCTGTCAGAACTGGGAAAGTAAAAAGTGGTGGGCCAGTAAAGGGAATAGGGAAGGGTGGGAGGTGTCCTTTCACTGGCCCCTTTGAGCCCCATTGTGTGGTTTGCTTTGCCACCACCCAGACCTCCTCCAACCGCCAAGGTAGAGAGAGGCTGGTCTGGAGAAGGTGCACAAAGATGGATTCTGCATATTGCTCACCCATTTAAAACTACACAGCCCAGATGTTAGCAATTGGGGCACATTTCCCAGCTCATAATGAATTAAGTTACTGTAAATCTGAACTAAATCCAGACAAGCCGCGTCACAGCCTCTGCTTCCCTGGAAATGCAGCTGGGGTTGCTGTCAGTACAGGGGTTGAGGCCCATTCATTGACCCTGCCATTTATTTACTAATCCAGTCAGAGAGGGATTCCCCTTATAAACATATCATGTTTGCACTGCATTATTTCACTGTGATGGCAAATCAGAATTTTCAGCAGGCATACTCCAGTCTTCAGTGTCACTCGATCCTTCTGAAATAATTGTAATATTATTATTTGGTGCTCAAGGAGCATTTCTTCTTATTATCTAAGTGTAAAAAAAAATATTTGTTTCTTAATATTTTTGTGGAAACTGTGATATGTTTTTTTTTCTGGATCAAAAAGTCTAAAAACATTTATTTACAGCCTTTTTTAAAATAGAAAATGTTAATTAATGGTTATTTCCTAAGGGCTGCAGAAAACAGCCTCTGATTCACAAAATGTGCTTCCAGATGTTGAGGTAAGGTGCAGTTTGCCATGGCCATGAATCAAGTTGATGGTTTCAATCCATTTGTAATTGTATAACAATATCAGAATATGTGGAACTCAGTATCAATGCAGGAGTTTAAAATGTTGTAAAAAAGTGACAGCACAGGCATTATAAATGATGATGGCTATAGAAAGGTCACTGGTGCTTCCTAAAAAAAGCTGGGTGCATGACACCCCAGTAATATTTTTTTTATGTATGGCACTCAAGAATTTCACATACTTCATTATGGTGGTCTTCCCCAAGAGAAATATTGTAGTTCACAAAAAACAGTGACTTGGTAATCATTCAATCCCAGTGGGAAAAAAAGATCAATACAAACATTAGGGGTTGTAAAAATAAATAAAGAAAGGTCAAGCTCTGTCCAAGTGGGAATATATCTGAGACATCTTTAATATGCATTTGTAGTCACTGCTTATATGGAAAGTGCATTATCACAGTCCCTGGGCCTTAAGTGCAATAGCATTGTTCTGAAGCCTTGGAAAGGACCACAATAAGTGTCCCTGTGCCATCTGGATTTAAGATCCTCCAGAGGACACCTCTGATCTGGCACTGGTCAGTTGGCTTTTAGAAGAGAGTGAGCAGAGAATTGGTCTGCTTTGAACTTTTTTACCAGACTGCACATTTTTGGGAGCTGCTCTCCCTTCTGAGCGGTAGAAGACAGTAAATCTTCGGTCAGCACGGCACGGCACAGCACCGCTTAAAGTCTTCATTTGTTGCCCGGCAAGACCTTGACATTGTTCCGGTGAAGCATCAGGGTTATTGATCTTGGATGGTCTTCTCACTCTCCTCACTGGGATTTTGGGTCCTACCTAAGCATCCAAACAAACTTTCTCACTTTACTCCATCTTTCTCCATCTCTTTGTCACCCCTCACTGTCACTCTCTTTGTTCAATTCGCTAAACAGTTTCACAAAGTATTCCATAGCACAGACCTGTCTATTTTACTAACCACCCACAAACAATTAATACCACATGTCAAAATATGCAAAACATGCCATCTAACCTCAAATAGTGCAATGAATCGTATGCCTAAATATGCAGCATTAATGAAACAGTTTACCAACAAGTATCAAGATGACCTACTACATCAGCCAGAATTCTGAGATTTGCATCTGATGGACACTTTACAATTATTTTTTTTTTAAGCTGTACATGTGGAAAGTGCAGTTTGATGACAACATCGTATGTTGTTTATTTGATGTGCTTACGCGCTGATAGCTAAGTTAACAACACAGAGATATTTGAAGCAGTTTTACTCACCGCCTGCGGTTCCAACACACGATCGTGACCCTTTTTTGTTGGGACTGCATTATCCTTAAGAAATAAATGATGTGCAAATCCGGCGTCAAACTGGACCTTGTTTGTAAAACAAGCATCTTCGAAATGCAGGGAACAAACACAAATATTTGCACAACTCTCTTAATGCTCTGTAAAAATAAACTCCATCCACTGGTCCCTTAATCTGGAGTCCATTAACGCATATATGCGTTTTGAGTCATTTTCTCCGGATAACCCCGAAAAGAACTTAAATTACACTCTCAGTTTAAATCGTACAGATAAGAGCAATACATCAATCGAATCTGTAAAGGGTCTACTTTTTTTTGGATACAGACATAATAACAAAACATCTTTGTGCACTTATAAAATAAAGATAACAAACAAGGTATGCTGTCTGCAGCCTTTGTGTGCTCTTATCTTCATTTACAAACACGTCATTAAAATGAACTGTAACTCCGTGAATACTCAACGAAGAGATATGAGAGAGATGTCTATAGAAAGCCTGAAATGTCTACTTTTAAACAAGTGCTGCCGAAAACAAATATCCTGAGATAAAGTAATCCATATGAAAACAACGCGATGTCTATTTTCATGTCTCCTTTCATTATATCTAATGTGACCACGCCCCCGCGCTTAACGCGCTATTCAGATTCAAACTGAAGCGCGTGACTTGAATACACCCACACAGAAGAAAAAGCAGCCAGACTGTTCTTCATGTTTTTATTTTATTTTACTGTTTGCTTCGCGATGAGAGGAATAAGACATAAATCACCCCAAAAAGATGTGATGTGGCTGAGGAACATGAGTAAGTCTCTTTTTATTTATGTGTACTAGTTTTCACATTACGTGTAAACATTTTACTAGTAAACTTTTTCCAAATACTTTTTCCAAACTCTAATGCCTGACTAAATGTATAATCAAGTGAAACGTTATGAAGTTTCAATAACAGTATACAATATATACCATTCAAAAGCTTGATGTAAATAATATAAATGTGTCAAATAGAGATAACTCTAACAAATGTGAAAACAATTCTTTCAATTTATTCCCCCTAAAAAAACCCTGAAAAATATTCTCAGCTCTTTTCAACATTAATAATAATAATAATAATGATGATGATAATAAATGTTTTTTTTTTTTTTTTTTTTTGGTAGAAAATAAGATTGTTAAAAGGATTTCTGAAGGACTGTGTGACTGGAGTAAGGATGCCTAAAAATCTGTTTGAAAGTCAGCTTTGATTGTCCCTAATAAACTGTTTAACTGCTCCCCCAAGTGGATATTAAATTATGTTGTGGGATAATTAAATATATTCTTAATAAACTACAAACATAAAATTATATACTTTTATTTTGTTCTCACATTCTTTCTTGTAACTCCTCACTCAGTGGCATGAATGAGAGGCTGAATGAGAGGCTCATTATGCAGCTCATTATGCAGGGCTTTGTCTTCTCAGGTAAATCACAATGATATTCATGATAGTTGACGCCTACTCGCATATGACTTTTACCAACAAAAAGTGTCTTAGAAAATTTAAATCAATATATTGTTTTCTGTGAATGAATGAGTAAACAAGATGATTTTCACATAATTTAGAAAGAAAAATTCTAGGCTACAAGCTCCAGTTCTCAACAATCCCGGTAACCATGTGTGTTTTATGGCCTTATTCAAGTGATTTAACATATTTAGTTTTTCACTAACCATGCATAACATTTTTTTTCTCAAAAATACAATCATGTACATGCATGCATTTCACATATTATTATAGCCCAGTTTGTGTTGATAACAGTGATATTAGACTTTACCCATTTAGATATTTATAAGAAACTGAAAAAAGCACAAATATCAGGGCATGAAAAAACTTCTCCAGGCCCCAAAAATACCCTTAGACTCCAGAGGGTTTTAATGCTGTTTTTCTTTTGGTAATCTGTGCAGGGTTGTCTTGCCCTGGCAACCAAAAACACACTCCTTTTGTGACATTTCGCGACGCTCTCGCTCTGATCAGTGAAGTCTGTTGTGCTCTCAGTGCTCTGCTATACGGGAGCGAGCGCTCTTCTGGCAGAAGTGCCTCAGGACCCATATAAGGAAATTCCGCTCCATCTAACGTCACACAGAGCCATACTGGGAAAAAACTTTCCAAAACTTGTGACAAACCGGAAGGAGTATTTTTGGAACAGAAATACTCCTTCAAACATACAACTTAATTTTTGAAATTTTGTCCATGTTTAGCATGGGAATCCAACTCTTTTACAGTGTAAAAAACTCAGTCTTTAAACTATGCTTATGGTGTGTGTGTGTGTGTGTGTGTGTGTGTGTGTGTGTGTGTGTGTGTGTGCGTGTGTGCGTGTGTGTGTGTGTGTGTGTGTATATATATATATATATATATATATATATATATATATATATATATATATATATATATATATACATATATACATACATACATACATACATACATACATACATACATACATACACACACTGTAAACCCTATTAAGTTTAAGTGATGTTTTTAAATGTTTTAAGTTTACATAAAATTTAAAATTACATTTCAGGCTCTACTCTTCACCACAATGGTAACACTACAAAACCAACATAACAGAAACCTTTGTAAATTGTACAAAACATTTAAGTTCTATCTCATGTCCCTCTGTGTTAATCTTGTGTAAAAACACACCAAATAACACTTAATTTGTACATTTAATTCCCTTGTTTTCTGATGCGAAGCATGCTGGGAACTAGAAAACGCAATCATTTTAAGTTCACCTTACAACAAAATTTTGAGTTTACAGAACTTATTTTAATTAAATCCAATGAACTTTCATTATTATTTGAGTGCATTTAACTAATTCCATTAATTTCACTGTTCGGTTTTACAGTGATATATATGCATATATATACAGTACACATTGCCGGACTTACCATTGGGCTTGAGTGGGATGCAGCCCATGGGCCCGCCTTGTAGGGGGCCCGCCTTTGCCTGTTTACTTTTATTTTATTTGTTCTTTAGTCAGAACTCTTTATTAGCCGCATTTCCACTTCACACACAAGATCTAAACGGCTCAGCCGGGACTACAGCTTAAGCCGGGCATACACTTAGCGTTTTTTTATTTTTTATTTTGTGATGTCAGAAATTTTGGTTGCCCCTCGTGAGGGTATCGCACAGTTGAAGCACCGACTACCTTAAACTCAGTGCTTTTCCCCTCTATGTGCCTGCACGAAAATAGAACCTCAACTATTTAATCTTTAATAGGCTACAGCAAGAAAGAAAATTAAAAGAGGGAGATCTTTTGATATAATAATGTTATCACGGGAGATGTGAACCATTGTCCATCATTTTGCAATTAGTGATAAAGACAAAAATGTTGCAAAATTATAAATATTTAAGTTTCAAACCATGAAGGTGAGCCATTGGATGCCACACAAACAAATTGGCGTTCGAAAAATCGCGTCACAAGATCACGTCCTGGTGGATACATTGAATGCATGCTGAAATTATTGTTGCTTGGCTACATAAAAGTTTAAGCATATGTGATGCATTGCCGCAATTGGTCTGACTGGTGTGTGAGAGAAACAAAGGTGTATGCGTGTGTATGTGTGAATTGGTTCTTTTTTTTTTTTTAGGTTATACTCTTTTGCAATTGAGCATGAATACGTTTACTACTTAAACGACATTGTTTACAAATACAGTATGGGATTAAAATCAGCAAATATCAATGTATAGTCTTAGGCTAAATGACCTTGTTTCAGTGAAGCTTGGTGAAACAGCATGGATTGGATATTGGATTGGATATTTTCGGTTCAGATGCTGAATCATTGAAGTAGTACTGTTGTGGAATGCTATGTCTACTTTGCAGTACAGTAGACACATTGCACTTTGTTCTCTTCTTTTTTAAGAATGTAATGATCCCAAACTTTAGACATTCTCTGCCATTTATGGACATCTTTACTCTCCGCCATTGCGCCAACTAAATTCAAAATGTATCTCGCGCTGTGGTGTGCTTCCTGAACATTGAACAGCGGTCGGTGAGTCAGATCCCTGCACGTATAGTGTGCGTCATAGGAATTTAACGAGGCTTCGAGGCAGTTTTGCCTCAAGGAATTTTTGTAATCGAGTTTCACCCCTAACTCACTCATTAAGACAATCACTTGCTGCCACCTACTAGCGGTTCTAGTTTCATATTTTAAAAAGTAGCTAATTAATGTTTTGTAGATTTGTTATTATTTTTTATCAGTTCTATTTGTATTATTATTTTATTAGTTTTTCAGTGTTAGTTTTAGTTTAATTTTATTTACCTTATTTAGTACATAAGGTTAAACTAAATATATATTTTTTAAATGTATCTAGCTGAAAGAAAATGACCCTGTTAGAGCAGACAGTTTAAACTGCTACTCTCAGTTTGACTCATTGTGAGCCACAGGTGAGTAGGATGATGAAAAGATGCAAACATACCAAATTCTAGCTTACTTCTGTTTAAGCATTAATCTTCTGACAAAACATGTATCTGTAGATATACTGTAACTGTTTCAGGAAAGCAGGATGTTAGTAGAGAGTACTGTATATTACTTACACCCACAGACAATGTAGAGTGTAGAAAAGGGAGCTGTTTGTATAAACTTCTAGCTAAAGTGTTGTTTTTCAATGTTCACCTTACTATGGTTCACATCCTGCTAATAACAGAAGAAAGCTCTATGAACCTTTACGTTTACATAAATCCATTAAACAAGTTGATCTGCTTGTTTCAAAATTGCTCTTTAAAGATTATACTTTGTCAGTCTGTGACCCACCTCCAAGTTTGAGTTTTTGGTTTCTTTTTAAATGTGTCCAAAGCAGTAGATATTGTCTGTAAGTGATATTTTATGGGGCCTCTTTGAAAGCCTTGTGCCTTGCCAAGCACATAACTGCAGGCTATTTAGACATTGAAAAAACAAGTGAGACCAGCTCAATTTCATGGTAAGTGCATCTGGTGATATCTAGACATTTCTTTCAAGTGTGTTCTCCACAGCTGACTGATATCTTCAGGGGGAAACTTGTCACCCAGAGTAATTGGCTTTTTCTGATATCTGAGCACACCTTTAAATGCCCAAGGTGAGCCCTGGTGATGCTCTTCAGTAGGGAATTTTTGTCTAATGTAACAGTTGTAGAGTGCTATCTAACCACAGAGACGCAGCATAAACCCTTATTCTCAGGAATCATTTGAACATTATGAGCACTCTAGAAATCGACCAGGGGCCAGATTCACAAAAATAATTATGAAAAAAATATATACATATATATATATATTAATTGCTTGCAATTTTCTTCTTATTTTCTAACTTAAAGGGGGGTGAAATGCTATTTCATGCATACTGAGTTTTTTACACTGTTAAAGAGTTGGATTCCCATGGACAAGGTTTCAAAAATTAAGTTGTACGTTTGAAGGAGTATTTTTGTTCCCAAAATACGCCTTCCGGTTTGTCACAAGTTTCGGAAAGTTTTTTTCGAGTATGGCTCTGTGTGACGTTAGATGGAGCGGAATTTCCTTAAATGGGTCCTAAGGCACTTCTGCCGGAAGAGCGCGTGCTCCCGTATAGCAGAGCACTGAGAGCAGAGACATTCACTGATCAGAGCGAGAGCGTCGCGAAATGTCACAAAAGAAGTGTTTTTTTGGTTGCCAGGACAAGACAACCCTGCACAGATTACCAAAAAAAACAGCATTAAGGGACCAGTGGATGGAGTTTATTTTTACAGAGCATCAACGGAGTTGTGCAAGTGTTTGTGTTTGTTCCCTGCATTTCGAAGATGTTTGTTTTACAAACAAGGCCCAGTTTGACGACGGATTTGCGTATCGTTTATTTCTTAAAGATGATGCAATCCCAACGAAAAAGGGTCACGATCGTGTGTTGGAACCGCAGGCGGTGAGTAAAACTGCTTCAAATATCTCTGCCTCCTTGTTAGTGCGTCTGCCTCCCATGCCGGAGACCTGGGTTCGAGCCCCGCTCGGAGCGAGTCGTCGTTGCTGCTGCTGCTCTCATTCAGTTTCAGCCTCGGGATCTGATTCTGGATCATAAATAAACGGCTGAATCTGACTGTAAACCACGTTTTTTTTGGATGATGGTTTTTCCTCACGGTAATGTCACAGCTTCCAAACGCTCTCAACTCAAAAGCCTACTGGCGCTCGTGATTCTTTAGCTCCGCCCACACGTCACGCCTCCAGTCGGTCGTGTTTTTCCGGGAAAAATCGGTACAGACTATCTTTCTCTTATGAATATAATAAAACTAAAGACTTTTTGGAGTTATGAAGGATGCAGTACTACTCCATAGGTACTCAAGATTAACAGGATATTGAGTGAAAACGAGCATTTCACCCCCCCTTTAAGAAATGGATGGAAGGCCTTGGGAGCAATATTTGGAGAAGTTCCTGAGTGTCCATCTGGTGAGCTGGAGTGATCATTTGCTTAATATGTGCTTCCAGATGGGACTGGACAATGATAAGTAATTCCGATTCTTGTCTCCAGACTATTGTTATAGACCCATAGCAGACTATTAATTTCATTCTCAATTTAATTTGCTCTGATTTGTTTGTTGAAGTAAATGATAACCATTCAGTCCCTATCCGAAACCATGTTGGAAAGCATGTTGGCTCACCATAAACCAGCCACATACCACTCCACTGAACCCACTCCCTCCTTTCTTCCCACACTTTTCCAGAGTCCTCCAAAAATCCTCCCTAGTCCTCAGCCCAGGATCGTCGACCTATCTGTTATCAAGTTCACTCTAGCCCACCAGCCACCATTGGCTCAGCACTCTTGTATAAAGCTTTATCTTCAGAGTACTCTGGTTCCTATCCTCACCCCAGAATCCGCTCCAGAAAGTTCTCCTTCGTCTCTGCTGGTCCCGTCAAGCTCTCCATTGTCTCCTGAGTCCCCAAAGGTTATCTAGCCCTGCTTCTCCAGAGCACCCCCCAGAATTCCTAGTCTTCCACAAGAAAATTTTGGGTTGGTGGGGCACCCTTATGTCCATACCCGAGCCAGCTGAGGTCATGGAGGAGCCACCATGGCCTCCTGAGTCCCCTGCTCCACCATGGCAACCTGAACTGCCTGCTCCGCCTTGGCTCAAGGAGCTCCCTGATCCACCCTGGAGGCCCTCCTTGTCTCCGCCTAAATCCTGCCCTGCACCTGCCTCCAGGGTGTCCTCCCCAATGTGTAACCGTTATGGCGCAGGATTCACCTTCCGGGAGGGGGGAGTAATGTCACATGTATGTTCTGTGTTTCTGTTCCCCCTGCCTTGACCTAGTTTTCCTTTGTTGCTAGATTAGTTCATTAGTTTCCACCTGTGTTCATTAATTATCTTAATTATCATCGTTTGGAATAGTATTTATAGCCCTGCCTGTCCTCAGTTTGTTTGTCCCATCTCTGATGTGTTAAGAGGTTGTTTTCTTCATTTCTCACTTATGGATTTATTAAATACTCTGTTTGTTCAATATTTGCCTTCTTCAAGGTCCTTCATCCTGGGAACCTGTGACAGACGTGAAACAGTATTTTTTACTTTTAAATTGTCTTTTTTTTTTGGTCTTCACTTTAAAGGGGGGGTGAAATGCTCGTTTTCACTCAATATCCTGTTAATCTTGAGTACCTATAGAGTAGTACTGCATCCTTCATAACTCCAAAAAGTCTTTATTTTTATTATATTCATAAGAGAAAGATAGTCTGTACTGATTTTTCCCGGAAAAACACGAGCGCCTAGAGGCGTGACGTGTGGGCGGAGCTAAAGAATCACGAGCGCCAGTAGGCTTTTGAGTTGAGAGCATGTGGAAGCTGTGAAACAGATCCAGAGGCTGAAATTTAACAAGAACAGCATCAGCAAAGGCGGTATGCTATGTGGTATGTATTGAAACTGTATATATTTGCTTAGCGGTTTTGGAAAATGACTAAGTTCCACTTTATGTTGTCTTTTTTTCTTTTTTTTTTTAAGCTGTACATGTGGAAAGTTCAGTTTGATGACAACATCGCATGTTGTTTACTTGATGTGCTTACACGCCGATAGCTAAGTTAACAATACAGAGATATTTGAAGCAGTTTTACTCACCGCATGTGGTTCCAACACACAATCGTGACCCTTTTCCGTTGGGACTGCATTATCCTTAAGAAATAAACGACGTGCAATCCGAAATGCAGGGAACAAACAAAAACACTTGCACAACTCCGTTGATGCTCTGTAAAAATAAACTCCATCCACTGGTCCCTTAATGCTGTTTCTCTTTTGGTAATCTGTGCAGGGTTGTCTTGCCCTGGCAACCAAAAACACACTTCTTTTGTGACTTTTCGCGACGCTCTCGCTCTGATCAGGCTGTGCTCAGCCTCTCTCAGTGCTCTGCTATACTGGAGCGCGCGCTCTTCCGGTAGAAGAGCGCACACTTAGGACCCATATAAGGAAATTCCGCTCCATCTAACATCACACAGAGCCATACTCGAAAAAAACTTTCCGAAACTTGTGACAAACCGGAAGAGGTTTTTTTGGAACAAAAATACTCCTTCAAACGTACAACTTAATTTTTGAAACTTTGTCCATGTTTAGCATGGGAATCCAACTCTTTAACAGTGTAAAAAACTCAGTATGCATGAAATAGCATTTCACCCCCCCTTTAATGTGTTTCGCAGATGCTTTTTATCCAAAACAACTTAATTCATTCCCTGCTTATCGAACTAACAACCTTGGAGTTACAACCGCCCTGCTTGTTTCTAGCAAAATTGCAAAATGGTTATAAGAAAATAACAAAGACTTCCATATTGTCTTGTCAGCTTTCAAAATCAGTTTTATCAATTAAAATTTTAAAGTCATGTACACCATTTCTGAGATGACCATGAATACTGAAATTGAACATGAGAAGCCGGACAAATTTTGAGACATATGCTGACATATTGATTATGCATTTTCATTTTTCAAATGAATAAAACTTGAGTTTTAACAGATGTATTTCCTTCTGGCAGTTATGCGGCTCCAGCCATCTTATTCAGATCTACAGTACCGTGTGGCCCTATCTAAACACAGTTCAACATATGAACCCATTTATGTTAATTTAACTCTGACTGGTGCTATGAAATGGTCTAGTGGCTGTTTGCTTGGGCATGTAACCAGAGAGTTTTGTGGTTTCCAAACCCACATGGAATTTGTCAATCACACCCAAGAGAATGGCTTGTAAACTGAATTGTCTTGGTAAAGCCCCAACCTCAAGGAGGGAAATGAAAAGACATTCATATCTGCAGCTGACTGTGAAACACATAAATAATAGTGAGAACTCCAGAAAAGGACTGGATCCACCACAGCTCAGGGTAGCAAGCAAGAGGAATTACAGTTCGGCTTCTGGCCACTCGCCTATTTGTGTAGGCCAGACACACAATTCAGTTCATGCCATGTCCTCTGTAGACAGCCAGAATGTATTATATAATCCCATAGACCAGGGGTCAGCAAGTAAGTTCGGCATCAGGCCAAAAAAATGTTGACACTAGATGGTGGGCCAGAACATAGTCAAAGAATAATTTAAGAAATTTATTAATAAAAATACAACTACAATTGCCCTTTACAGCATCTTTTGTGATTGGAAGTGAGATGTTGCTCTGTGTTAAATCCTTTAGTAATTAACAAAAAGCAACATTTGTGTGGCAGAGTCCAGAAAAGTATGTGAGTGGAGTGGAGCACTCCAAACATTCACTAATAACTCTGCTCCGCTCTGGGTTCACCGTTTCCCACTCTCACTCCACTCCATGCTCACTGATATCAGAAACACCACTCAGCTTCAGTATGTTTGAAATAACATAGTTCTGCTCATAACGTATAGGCCTATTAAAAATAAAATAACAGAAGAGTGGCTTATTGGAGCTTATTAATGTGCAAACTTTTATCCTATCACATGACAAGGTAAGGTAACACTTTAGAATAAGGTTCCATTAGTTAATGTTAGTTAACTACTTTCGTTAACATGAACTAAGCAAGAACAGTCCTTCTACAGCATTTATAAGTCTTGGTTCATGTTAATTTCAACATTTACTAATGCATTATTTAAATCAAAAGTTGTTTTCGTTAAAAAAACGTTTTCGTTAGTTATTTTACCTACGAGTCGATGCATTTCTTACAGATTTCTGCTCATTCGAAATCGGATACAGATAAAGTAGCACTGTAAGATTACATTTTTAATGCATTACTGAGAGAGTGATTGTGTGTGAATAAGTGTTATAGGCTAGTACTTGTTTAAATGATGCTTTTAGCTGAAAATATTCAGTAGCCTATCTAGAAGGAACAAACAAATTCCTTGAGAACTATAACTTCCTGCTCATGTCCATCGCTGTCATCATAGCTTTCACATTCTTTCTGATTTGAGTGATCCTTTTTTTTCAAGCTAGCCAAATATGTTTAACATCTGAATTCTTGCTAAATATACAGTTATATGACAGCCCGTTGGCATGAATTGTACTCGTGATGGAGCGGTGGTGGAGCGTTCTTGGAGCGAGTGAAAACCACGACGCTCCATTTTTTTTTTTTAATCTGCTCCTCGCTCCAGGCAAAATCACACCGCATAACAAATTAGCATTTTGTTGTATCATTATGTGATTGTGTTATGGACTTAATTTCTCACAAGCCACTGCCTGACTAAACACCTGTTCCTAATTATCTTGTTACCTCTGCTTATATGAGCCTGTTTGTTTCTGCTATTGATTGCGAAGTCATAAAGTGTCACAGTGCTATCTTGGGTTTTGTTTGTTTGGGTTTTTTTTTTTTTGTTTTTGTTTTTTTGCGGAATAGACAGTTTCGCTCTGTTTTCCTGAACTTCTTGCCATGCCCATGCTTGATTCTGTATATAACCTCATGCCTGTCTGACATTGTGGATTACTCCTTCTACATCATTAAACTTCTGCATTTGGATCCCAACCTTTACCTCCCTTGCAGTCTCGTGACAGCCATATTCTTGTTTTGTTTTTAGAAAAAAATTAAAAAACCAATAAATGCAAATTTTTTCTGCTTTCAGTGTTACATTTAAAATACCCATTGAATGGAACATAAACTTTCCCAGATGCAGAGCTCAAAGGAAAATGCACAAATAAAATCAACTGAAATTTAAAGAAATGTATATGAATATATCTAACTAGAAAAGTTGAAAAATGCCTTAATTCCAACATTTATAGTCCAGCTGATTCTGATTCTTTAGTAGCAGATGGACAGACTCCTTTAACCAAGACGAATTGGTTAACACTGTTTGGGTCGATCAGGCCCCAGGTTAAAGTGACCTAATCTGTCATTAAACTCCTGTTACACTTTGAGCGAGGAACAGCTCTATGCCCCCTAAAGAGGAAAGACGAGATACAATCTTCTGACTCAGTGAAATAGGTCGTGATGAAAACAGCAGACACTAATATATATGCCTGCGCTGCAAAAACAAGTGCTTCATTTGTGATTCTTTTTGAGAAGGATTCAGTTACAGTACTTTGGACAAAAGACTCATCTCATTGAACATTTAGATTTGGTTTTTCAGGTCTTTCTGCCTGTTATCATCAGTTTGGCAGCGAGTGTGCATCATACATGCAGATTGCGAAACGATAGATATAGTTGCATCTGATTGTTGTAGGAACATATCCTCTGGTCTGATATTATGTGCCCCATGAACTGTATTTCCTTGTACTTTTACCTACCGAGACATTGAAGGTTATACCATTTGGTAAGAGACAACTGACGCTGCATCTCTTTTGTTTTGAGCAAGGTAAATGGTGGATTAGATGACTATCTTACTTTGGATATCATGGTTTCATCATGTCTCATACGTCATTATCTCATATCAATTAGGGTCATTCAGAAAAGAAGAAAAACAACACTGCTGTTCAGTAGTTTAGGGTCTTTAAGATTTTTCATATCTTTTTGAAAGTATATGCTCGCCAAGGCTGCATTTATTTGAACAAAAATAGAGGACAAGCAGTAATATTATGACATATTATTCTAATTAAAAGAACTGTTGTATATTGTATTATATTTATTTATAAGTACTTTATTCCAGTCAGGGGCGGACTTAGTGATTTGGGGGCCCTAAGTAAATTTGTCAAAGCAAATTTCAGGTATGGGGCCCCAACATGTGCTCTTTTACGCCTATCCCTTATTTTGCTCCCTCTGTCTCTCATAGTTTATATTTTACGTACCTCTTCACAACTTAAGTAAATAGTTAGTCAACCTGATGCTGCTCTAAAGCCATTTTAAGCTTATTTTTCAGATAACAAAAGAATACTTTATTTAAAAAAAAAAAAAAAAATTGCTCAATGAATCTAATGAGTTATAACCTTCTTCAATCTATTTACAAAAACGATTCGGAAATTATGTTCTGTATTCCACATGTTCTTAAGGCACACAGTAGGGTTTTCCAAGAAACAAATCGAAAATGTAATCTAATATTAAGTGAAAATCTCCAGCCATCGCATCCGTTTGTATGAGTGTGCAGCAGTTCGCACCGGGTCGCATGGGAAAGCACAAACTCTTTTTGTTGACATCAAAAAGGACATCAAATGTTTTCCTTCTGTAAATGTTATTTTTATTAACCCAAATAACTCCTGCAAAGCTGAAAAGATCCTTGCTATGACTTACAGAGTTAGTCATGCTGTGCCTTTTGAGCAGAAGCTGTATGATGTAACTTGAATAGATCAGATTTAACAGATGCTTCTGATCTGCTCGGGCTACATAACAATATAATCAAGCACAGAGCACATAACTTTGACATATAATCCACTTAATCAGTTGTTTATCCATTTAGATTTAGTTAATAAGTACTCAAAATCGTTAGTAGATTTTGAGTACTTATTAACTAAATCAAAACAGTTTCCCTGATTTGAACCTCGCTTTACAGTGGACAACTCGTAGCAGATAGCAAGCTTTTTACACTTTGGAAATGTATAAAAACTGTTTATAGATATTCTTTAGAGGTTTGTGTAGAGAAAGGAAGCCTTATTGTTATGGGGAAATGTCCTTTGGGGTCTCAGAAAAATTAATGCTATTTTAATTGCTTGAAAAACATACACAGGTATAGACTTTTCATGACTTTTCCTAATTTACGAGAAGTAATTCTAAATAAAAATAATAATAATAATGAAATAACATAATTTGAATTTGGCAACACGCTTTAACCATCTTTCATAAAAAAAAAGATGTCTTTGGAGAGTCATTTATTAATTGGATCAAGATTTTATACACATCACCATCTGCCACAGTCACAACCAATGGACTAACATCACAAAGCTTCACACTGCACAGGAGGACGAGGCAGGGATGTTCTCTCTCTCCATCTCTATTCACTATTTTTATTGAACCTTTAGCAGCAGCTATCCGCCAAAACCCAGCAATCAAAGGTATTGAAACACCACAACAAACACATAAAATCTCACTTTATGCAGATGATATTCTACTATTTATACAAGAACCCCTAGCATCTACTCAAGAAATAATTAAAATAATCCAGTCCTTTTCAAAAATTTCAGATTACGCAATAAACTGGAACAAATCTTCCATCCTCCCTTTACATAGAACCAAATGGGATGTGGCACCCCACCAAGCACCTATACCTATATGTCATGATCACATCACTTACTTAGGCATTAAGATTTCCTCCAGACTGTCAGAATTGGTAGCACTCAACTTCACACCACTGTTAAAAAAAATAGAAGACGACTTGCTTCGATGGCTCAACCTTCCAATCTCCATAATTGGCAGGATAGCAGCAATAAAGATGACAATTTTACCAAAAATTAATTATCTATTCTCAATGATTCCAACCCACCCCACACTCACCTGGTTTAAATCACTAGACTCTATTATCACTCACTTCTATTGGAAAAACAAAACGCCAAGGATAAAACTCACCACACTACAAAAAAACAAGGATCAAGGAGGACTAGAAGCACCAAATTTTCATTATTACTCAATGGCTAACCAACTGCAATACATATACAAATGGATCCACCCCACCCAATCCGATACTATATGGCTAGATATAGAACAATCACTATGCAAAGAATTAAATATAGCTGACATACCATTCCTCACCAAATCAATCAAACAACACACGTTTTAATGCTGTAACTATAGCTTCCACTCTGACAGCCTGGTGGAAATTTCACCAAATCACAAATTCTATACTAGCTCCATCTAACCCCACCCCACTGTGGAACAACCGTGACTTTATAAGCAATAAAAAAATACTGAATTTTCGCACATGGGCTGAAAGGGGTATCACCCACATTAACCATATTTTCAAATCTAACACGTTAACAACATTTCCGAAATTGGCCCAGGAGTTTGGCATCAGGAGCAATGAATTTTTAAAATACCTACAACTCAAATCTTCTGTTCTGGCAAAAATAAACATCAGAGCCACAAATTTAGAACTTCCACAAGCAATAGCAGACTTTGTTAACATTTCCTCTCCAAAGAAACTTCTCTCTAAAATATAGAAAATCATTTCAAATCAACTTCAGATCATATACTTACCAACAATAAAATGGGAAAACGATCTTTCAATAGCTCCTGATGCCAACTTCTGGACCCAAATCTGTAAAAACATTTATCTCATGTCCAAAAATGCTAATCTTCAATTAATACAATACAAAACACTTCATAGAACACATTACACAGGCAATAGATTAGCTAAAATGGGTTTCACATCAGAAGTTTGCACTCATTGCAATCACAATTCTATAGATACATACATCCATGCAACCTGGCACTGCACTCCAATCAAACACTTTTGGGAAGAGGTCACACATTCACTATCCACTATAGTCGGATGCCACATCCCGCTATCGCCCTCTCTTTGCTTGCTGGGGGACCTCACAATAATTACTAATAAAAATATAAACTCTAAAATGCTCCTCATAGCTCTAACCATCGCCAAGAAAACTATCCTCATGAACTGGAAAACTCGTAACAACATACACATTAACCACTGGAAATTGGATTATTATTTTTATTATTGTTGTAATTGCTGTTGTTATTGTCGTTGCTCTCATCATTGTTATCACCATTGCCATCATCATCATCATCATCGTCATCATCATCATGATTATTATTGCTGTTTTGGAATTACGAACCTTGTTTCCACTGTTGTCAGTACTGCTATGGTTAAATCAACTGATTATTTCCAATTCCCCCCTAATCTTTTCGTGTGTTTTTAATGCACCACAACGTAGAATAGAAAAATAAAAATAAAAATAAAAATAAATAAAAAGGTATGTATGTGTGTATGTGTGTATGTGTGTATGTATATATATATATATATGTATATATGTATATATATTTATACACATTGAAAAACCTCATAAACACTCAGGCAGGCAAGACAGGCGAGAAGTGGTTTCCATAGGACAACATCTCTGTCCCAAATTGAGACACTCTCACACTGTACCACTTCTTTTAATGCACCTTAGACACTACACATAACATAAAAAAAAATAAAAAATAGTACAGGAGAAAATAGGGACCGAAGAGATGCGGGGGGAGGGTTATCTTATATTATCTTCTATTATTATCTTACTATCTAAAAATTGATTTGTCTATAGAGAGTGCTGACAATGGTAATTGTTACATAGGAGAAAAGATAGAAATAAAAATAAAAAACTGACTAATACAATGCTGGCAGTATGATGGTAGTGAGGAGTGGTGGTGGTGATGGTAATGAAGATGGTAATAAAGAATAAATGGCTACTTTGCTTATACACACACACACACACACATACATACATACACACACACAAACACACACACACCAACCCACACTTACACCCAGCTATACATTTACACACTTTTATTTCAACTCTGGAATTACTAGATTGCTTGTTAATGCACTATTCTGATCTGTATGTCTGTCTGTTAAATAAAAAATAAAATAAAATAAAATAAAAAAAACAATTTCCATTACTTCAGTTTGGGGTATCATAAAATATCAATTAGATTAGATTAGAGGAATGTGATGAATTTGAAGACAAAATAACAGATTAATTTGGATCCCAAACATAAAAACTGTCAAATAAATACTTCAGTTTTCACTTCTTTGTTTGAATATGATTTCAATTTTAATTTCAGATATTACCATGTCTTTCTTTTTTTTTTTTTTTTTTCGGGAATTTTCCCCATGGCCTCTTATATTCTCACAAAATTAAACCTGACGAGCAAAATAATTAATAAAGTTTTTTGTTTTTTTTTAACAAACCAAAATTGTCTTGGTGATATTTTTATTGAGCAGTTATAATGTAATAAATGTTTCCTCTTTTTTTTCAGATACAGAAGTACTTTGAATTACAGCCACTGGCCCGAGGGAAGCGATGGATTCTTGCAGGCAGCACAACAAACAACATGGAGGCTGTGAAGGAGAGTTTAAGTCAACTCATCAGCCTTTTGGAAGAGAAGGAGGTGCTACCTAGCAGGATATGATTCAATCAAACTTCAAAGTGAAGAGTGGGTTTGAAGTGTTGTTTGCTAAAAGGAATTTTTTTTTGGACTTCTTCGTCATTGTATAATAACCCACTGGAGACATAGATGCAAATAGCCACATGTTTTGACGAGCTGACCGACATAATGGTTACCCTCAGTTTAGGGCCACACATATGCTGATTTAGTAGCAGGTGAGCCAAAGTCCTTTAAAGAGATCAAATAATTTCCCATTATTTGTAAACGTAATAAGCTATTTGATTAGCTTGAGTTTCCACTGCACTCATTATTCCTTCTTTAATTTAGAAAATGTTAGAATGTAGTCCTATAGAATAAACGTGGATGATGATGTTAATTTTTTTGAAAAGTCTTGGCACTGCTGGCCAAGCTGTTTTCAAACTCTATCAATCAGTGTCTGCAACAGCTGCATTTGACGGTCTGCCACCTCACTCCTCGCCCAGCCACGCTCTGCGGCCTCACCCGCTGCTTTCTGCTGGTATTATCCAAATTCCTCTCTGAGTTTAGGACTCACACATTCAATGTCTCTGTATATTTATAGTGATATAACTAGGTTGCATTTGTTTTGCCCACATATTGCCGCTTGATGTCTTTTTTTTTTTTTTTTTTTTACAAAAAACAACATATTTGTACTGCCTTTAATTTGATGTGGGACCATGTCCCAGTTAGATGTGTCATGGGATACTTTACTATAAGGTTTAATTCATTAACATTAGTTCTCATTAGGTATCATGAACTACATACTGGACCGTTTTTACAGCATTTATTAATTTAGGTGAATGTTAATTTATGCACATGCCACTGTTAATTTATGTTTGCTTATAATAAATAAATCGTAATTTAAATACATATTGAAATGATAAAAATGTGTTGCGTTTGTATGTGGAAATTAATATTTTAAATATTAACATTCTTCGTATTATATCAAATGATCATAAATAACATTATTAAATGTTTACTAATAAATGCATTAAAAGTATTGTTCATAGCTGTGGCATTTATTTTAACCTCATCTTGAAGTACCACCACTTTACATTTCGATCTGAGTGTTGTCATTATTACTGTAAATATCATGATTTTAAGTGATTATTTTGAATTTCACACAAGACCATGTAAAATACATCTGATATTCTAATATAAGCCAGTAGTTTTTCAGTAGTTCCACCATCGCCCTGCAAAATCAAAGCAGCCCAGAAAAATAATCAAAGAGTACATCATATCATTGCTTCCCCATCTAACCTCTGTCTCAAACTCAAATTTCAGTCTGATGTAGATTAAAAAAGTTAACGTTTCCCAGACAGGGTTCCTGATCCAGCCAGGTTTATTTTTTCTTCCCTTCTTTTTAAACTAGCCACGTTGCTTTAATACAATGTCTTTCATGCAGGTTGCCCCTGCGATTCTTTGATCTGCTCTTCCTCTGTCTATATGGCTGACGCTCCTCTCCTCTCTCTTGTCTAGCCACTCTCAGAGAAAGCCCTTTGCTCCTTCTTTTTCTCGGGTGCTCTGCTTCCCTTTGGTCACACTAATGTAGCCCACCCTCGAAGCAGAAATGCTGCAGAAAACCAGTTCGGCCTGTTAGAAATGGCCAGTCTTTCCTCCGAAGAGGCCCATAGAACGATTGCACTGGCCCTAAGGCCAGGAACTTACTGAATGCCCCATTGCTCCGCTTCATGCAACATTATCTGAATGTCAATAATGTAATTAGATACACACCAGGACACCTCGCAGGTACTGAGACAAACATGTTGCATACCTGCTTTTTTGCTTTGCTTTGTTTTGTTTTTGGCTTCAGTCTTAAAACCCTCCCACATGGAATCTCTTTTATAAAACCATTCTTAACTCCTTTTGCATATCATTTTTCTTGCTTGACTCAGTTTCACACTTGCTGTGTCTAGACATAGATTATTTTTGGTTTCTTAGCAGGAATTCACCAGCAACTGACAAAGACTTGGTACGGAGCATGGTGATCTTTGTTAGGATGACTTTTGAGAAGGAGGGGAAACACTTTTGCTCAGTATCCTATTAAAAGTTTTTCCCAGTTGTGTTTGCTCAAAGGCAAGCTCGCCTCATCATTTAAGTCCTCTCAGTCTGAAATGGTAATGCATGACTCATTGGGGAACCTTTTTGTTTACAAGGAAAACAAAGCACATTCGTTGGTGTTTTCTCAAACGGCGAATGTTTTGCTCTCCCTCCGTTCAAACAGCCGAGTAATCTCAAGCTTTCACAACCTGTTGAAGGGGTCTGCCCCTGTGGAAATGCAACAGATGTTCCCTTGACATCCATTTGGTCCGCGTGATCCAGTACCGTGCCACACTGTGAAGGGTTTTTCTTTTACAGTTTCAGCTTGTGCCCGGTCAGGTCGGCCGATCTCTCATGTCTTATGCATGACTGGGAAACTTTGCCCCTGGTGAGTTTACTAAAACCCTGGGTTAAAAAAAAACAGTAGTCTCTCCCATCCTGACAACGGGACTTGGAACAAAAGCCAGTCAGTGAGATCTTGTTTGTGTTCCCGTGTTTGTGTTTTGGAGAGAGAAGGAAATTGACATACGACCCGGGTTAATTTAAAGGTGTTTTCCTGTGCATGTCAGGGTTCTCAGCATGGCACCACACACCTTCTCACTAAAGCAAACAACAAGTGTGAGCTATCAGTGATATCAGCTGCAGTGGGAAACGAAATATTAAAGGATTAGTTCCCACGAAAATATAAATCCTTCATGCTGTTCCAAAACCAGAAAAGTATTAAAATCTTTTTTTTTTTTTTATGCAACGGTAAATGTGTGAAGTGTTTTTTCTTTTTTTTTCTTTTTAAATTGCAAAATCAGTGACTATTTAACTAATCCAATTTTTTTTTTAAATCTATTCATACATGGAATGACTTGAATACCTGCCTACTGTATTATGTAGTACAATTCCCCAAACCTAACATATTAATTAATATATTAATAATACATTAATAATTCATGATATATTTTGAAATATTAATAATTGTAAACTTTATTTAGTGATTTTGTAAAACAAAGATTAAAATGTAAAAATGCTGTTAAATAATAATAACAACAATAATAATATATTTTTATTTTTTTTACAGTGATTTTTCTTTTTTAATTTTAGAAAAAGATTTGCATATTGGAAAACTTTGTTACCTTACCTGACCTTAATGAAATTAAAAAAATCATTAAAATCAAACTTTTCATGAAGATGATTTAAAGTTTTTAGTAATCATATAAAGCATTGATGCAAAGAGAAACATATGAGTTTGGCACATATGTTACATTTGTTAGTTACACGAACCAGTCTAATGAAACAGACAAGAGATTTGGTAACAGAAGTGGTCTCCATTGAGCTTGTCATTCAAGCTTCTGGTTGTGCTACTTTGGAGGGCTTCTTTCTCCTCCATCCCTCTCTCATCTCCTCTCTTCTCGTCTTTTCTCTCTCTCATCTTTTGACGCGATGATGGAGATGTTTGTCCCAGGTGGCCCACTCATCAAAACACAAGGGATCGGTCTCCTTATTTCATACAAAAACATCACACTCTTTGTTGTCCAAAAGGAAGAGATGTAGATGAGGATTTACCCAGGAGAATCTTCCCTCCCCATTGCCCACCAAAAGCCGTCTCCGCCCCCTGCCGTCAAAGAGAAATGTCAATCAAACGAGGGCATGAGGTCTGTTGAAAAGGTCATCCAGTGGTGGTCATTTCAGCCATTGTGTTGCTCTCATGAAAGGAAAAGGCAATCCAATGTGTCCAACTGACCTCACTTTGGACTAACTCCCCCTTCAGATATACTGAGAGGAAGATTTAGACATCTAGACGTAGCCTAGCAATTGTTCCTGTAACATAGGTCCTGGAGTCTTTGAAGATGAGGAACATACTTTTATAAACATTTATGAACATCTCATAGAGGTTTTTAGATGACTGGCATATTCCATGAATACACTTTAGTGAGCAACCCCACTAAATTAATTCAATATATATTATTGAATTAATTTAGTTGACTTAATGATGTTAATTTTCTTAATCACCATTTTTATTTATTTATTTATTTTACATTTAAACATTTTGGTCACAAGCTTGAAGTGGCAAGCCCCACTGAAATAGAAAAGAATATCAAATGTAGTTTGACCTCCTGGAGTTGTGGCGGTCAAAAAAAGCAAGGATTCATTATGATTCATTGTTCAAAAGTGAAAGTCAATACAATTATCATTTTATTTTCTTGAGCACCAAGTCAGCATTTTAGAATAATCTCTGAAGAATAATGTGCCACTAAAAATGGGCTGCTAAAAAATCAGCTTTGCCATCACAGAAAAAAAAAGTATTATTATTTCAAAATATTAAAGTTTTTACTGTATATTTGAGCATAAAATACATTTAACAACATAAAAAAAATCTTACACATCTAACTTTGGAATGTTTGCATATTTGTTTTCTAAGAAAATGTACAGTATATTTTACAAAATTCAATAAACACTTTCCTCTGTATACACTCACTACAGAGAAACACAGAGCAGTTTATTTATCTTCTTATAATGTGTGTTTAAGAAATTATTTCTCACTAATTACTTAATTGTTAAAGCCAAAAGTCATCCACATGAAACCATTAAACATGGAATGAGACCTCCAGTGACATGGATTCCTTTGAAGAGACAGCAAATAATCCTCATTCAATGAAGCACCGAATGTGAATCATACCATAGGACACTCTATTAATCGTTATCTTCTTCTAAATATTTGATTACTCCATTTAAAACCATCTATTTGATTTTCTCTAGAGCTCTACGCCTTGTAGGTGGATTATTTCAGTTTATCCAAACAGTTTATACCCGGCTGCAGCTTCATTTACGACGCATGTGGGCAGCTTATAACTCAGAAATACACATGAAACATAAAGTAAAAAAAAAAAAAAAAAAAAAAAAAAACACTTCATCTTCACAAACTAGCAAACACAGTTTCCCAGGATGCGAGACACCTGGGCATTTCAAATTAAAATGATGACGACAATGTTCAGAGTGTCTTAGGTGTATAACAAGACAAATTTTTCAATGATGTCTCAGTGGACAAGAAGTGGACTTAAAAACATGCTTTCAAATGCAGAATGAAGGAGTCACAGCAGAAGATTAAAAGTAGGTAAAGAGATGGAAATACAGTGAACCTGCTGTTGCTTTGAAGGCGAACACAATGAGATAGATAATGAGAAAAGACTCAGGGTGACAGAAAGTGGGTTTTAAGGGGGGAGAGGATTAAGGTTAAAAGTCACAAAGGACACACAAGAAACCAGTTCACATCCACTCTGCTGATGCCTAAAATACTAATTGAAGGCACAGGAAAAGACATCTAATAAATTAACAGCAGACACATTTATTCCTACGTGATTCATTATCTTTTGCTGAAATAGAAAGTTGGCTAATAATGTTCAACTTTTAGACCAATTAAACGCTCAACTCATTCACTAATGGAAGAAAAAGATCTGTATGGACAACTTTTATGAGCTAAAAAGTATGAACTATTTGTTTGCATATTTGGGTAAAAATGTATACAAATATGCTACATCCCAAAATGACTGATTATAGCTTCAAATACATCAGACTATCTTAAAGCTGGGTAAGCGATTTCTGGTAGACAATTTTGAGATTTTCAAATCACCGAAACATGCCCCTACCCCAAAAGGGTCTCGCCCCTATTTTAATAGCTACGCACCACACATGCGTAAACAACCCAGGCAACGATTATGGCGGAATCTGCTGTATTATTTATCTGCTGTATTAAACATATTCTCTTACTTCTAATATGAATATATGGAGTTGACACTTGAAACAGACAGTGGAGGAGGTTTAGACGCTCCAGGCTTATAGGGTGTGGGAAAGAATGTGTCTTTATCATAGCTGAAGGGAACGCCAATATGATTACAAATGTACATGACACGCAGGCATTTTTCAAACAAAAGCCAGCATATATTAGTTCTGTGAAACAAAGCAAAACGTCTCTGGTTCCTATCGTAACATCGGTTCCCTGAGAGCGGGAACGAGACTTCAGAAAGGTTGGAAGGGAAGGAGTTCCCATAACAGAGAAATGTCTCCATGATGTGTTTTGAAAGCTCGAGAGAGAACCGATGTTACTCAACTACTGAGAAGAAATAAAGCCACCTCGGTGCCAATCGCAGGCCTTGCGCTCCTTGAGTTCTCTCCAGCACTGGAAAGCTGATCCAATATTTACACGGGTCCTACTTCTTGCCTTATCACAAGTCTTCCTTTGTTTTGCAGACATTTACCTCTTTTGTTTTTTATCTGCCATCTCTATGTTCCTGTCGTTGCTCAGCTTGGTTTATGTCCGTCCTGTGCACTGAGCGCTCTCTTTCCTCCACATAGACTAAAAGTTTTCTAAAGCGTTTTTGAAAAAAATACATACCCCACCTTTAAGTTCAAATCCTCAAAACAAGGTTACTGTTTTATAGCAATCCTAGTTCATTGTGTTTTAGGTTTTCCCCGCCAGCCACAGGACGTCAGGCTGGCAGACTACTCTCCAGAGAATTGAGCTTCAGATCAGTAATCTGTCTGGGAATCCCTTCTCACCATTACTAAACCCAACTGGTTTATATATATATATATATATATATATATATATATATATATATATATATATATATATATATATATATATATATATATATATATTTAAGAAATTAATATTATAATAATATAATTAGGGATGCACGATAATATCGGCACAATATCGGTATCGGCCGATAAAAGCTTAAAATGACCATTATCGGTATCGGCCGATATGAATATTTCTGCCGATGAGCCAAACCGATATTCTCCAAGTGAAATAATTGACCTGTTTTTCAGATGTGAATGTCTGTCTACATTTGTAAAATAATAAATTTATGGTAGAATCAGTACAGAAGAGATACATGGATTTCTCTTCAGTAAAATTAAAGTTTAAATATATCAGTATATATTTGTATATATATCGATATCGGTATCGGCATCGGCCAAAATTATTTTGAAAATATCGGCATATCGAATATCGGCCAAAATCCAATATCGTGCATCCCTAAATATAATAATAATAATATTTTTATTTAGAAATGATGCATTAAACTGATCAAAAGTGGCAGTAAAGAATTAATGAAATCCATCCATCCATCCATCACCTTCCGCTTATCCGGGGCCGGGTCGCGGGGTCAACAGTCTAAGCAGAGACGCTCAGACTTCCCACTCCCTAGCCACTTCGTCCAGCTCTTCCGGGGGAACCCCGAGGCGTTCCCAGGCCAGCCGGGAGACATAGTCCCTCCAGCGTGTCCTAGGTCTTTTCCTGGGCCTTTTCCCGGTGGGACGTGTCTGGAACACCTCGCTGGGAAGGCGTCCAGGAGGCATCCGAAATAGATGCCCGAGCCACCTCAGCTGGTGTGGAGGAGCAACGGCTCTACTCTGAGCTCCTCCCGAGTGACCAAGCTTCTCACCCTATCTCTAAGGGAACGCCCAGCTACCCTACGGAGAAAGCTCATTTCGGCCGCCTGTATCCGGGATCTTGTCCTTTCGGTCATGACCCACAGCTCATGACCATAGGTGAGAGTAGGAACGTAGATTGACCGGTAATTCGAGAGCTTTGCCTTACAGCTCAGCTCCTTCTTCACCACGACAGAGCGGTACAGCGACCGCATTACTGCAGAAGCTGCACCGATCCGTCTGTCAATCTCCCGTTCGTGAACAAGACCCAAAGATACCTGAACTCCTCCACTTGAGGCACGAACTCTCCACCAACCTGAAGTGGGCAATCCACCCTTTCCCTCTCCTTGAACTGTCACCTTATCGTCTTGGAGAGGTTTGAGTACCCGAATGATCCTGGGAGCTATGTTGTCTGGGGCTATATGCTCCTGGTAGGGTCTCCCAAGGCAAACAGGTTCTTGGTGACGGGCCAGACTAAGAACAGTTCACAAACCCCTTTATGCTGACAAATACAACAAGGACCGAGACGTCGCCCGACATGGCGCAGCCGTGGCCCCACCCTGGAGCCAGGCCGGGGTTGGGGCTTGTATGCGAGTGCCTGGTGGCCGGGCCTCCCCCCATGGGGTCCGGTCGGGCTCAGCCCGAATGAGTGACGTGGGGCCTCCCTCCTGTGGGCTCACCACCTGCAGGAGGGAGCGTAAGGGGCTGGTGCATAGTAGATCGGGCGACAGTCAAAGTTGAGACCCCCTGGCTTTAGGGACGTGGATTGTCACTTCGTTGGTGGGGAAGGAGCCTGAGCTTGTGCGGGAGGTCGAGAGGTACCAACTAGAGATAGTAGGGCTCACCTCCACGCACAGCTTGGGCTCTAGAACCACACTTCTTGAAAGAAATGCTGTTCTTTTGAATTTTCTGTTAATCAAAAAATCCTGAAAAGGCATCACAGCTTACACAGATATATTAAGTAGCACAACCATTTTCAATATAGCTAAAAATAGATCAAAAGAAGATCGGCATTTTAGCCTACTACAGGGTTTCCACGCGTCCTGTAAAACCGGGAAAAATTATGACTAATTTCCAGTCCTGGAAAAGACATATCCGGGAAAGTCTTGTTGTTGTCCTGAAAAAAATATTATTTAAAAGATTTAAATGTGTTTTCCTTCAGCCAAGAACAAACAGTTCACCAGTTCGCTCTTTTATTTTATTCTAGTCGATCTCTGTTCCTGACTTGGATACAAACTATTTTGTAAACGGGATGTTAACAAAGGCTTAAGACAAACGCAAAAAGTAGAAAATACTGTAGCAGACAGAGCAGCTTACCGTTTTGATGAGCGAAATATTGGAAGAAAATCCTTAATATTGAATTAGGCATGCATGGATATATAAAAATGTATCTCTGATGGAAACTGACAGTTTTCAGAAAAGTTTAGATGTTATTTTCTTTTCATCTTTCCCCCGTATAATGCATATTAAAGTAATATTTATAAGTGCAGTGCTGCTTTGTTTACAGCAGTAACCAAGGACCATAGCCATGAAAAAAAAAATCAAAATTGTTTCATCACTGTACTGACTTTTGACAGTGTGAGCACATTTATGTTTTCTAATGTTCTGTCCAGAGGTTAACTTTAAGAGTATTTTGAATGATGTCTTAGTCTTGTGATGAATGTTTGTAGTAAAGTGGAAAACAGCTTTGCTAACATTAATTCATTAACTTGAACTTAATCAAAATAATCTTGAATATTGTCAAAAGTAGGCTATTAGTACTTTTGTGCAAAATTAATGCTGAAGAGTGATGCAATGTCCAATCAGAGCTGAATAAGTTAGTCAGAATCCAGTAATGTTTCACTTGACCCAATACTTTATTGAAAACAATTTTGAAGGATTAATACCAATATTTTAAAAATAATACTTTCTTTCTAAATAAATAAGCCAAATAGTGACATTTACAGTTACAGTTTTTTTTTTTTTTTTTTTTTGCTATGGTACTGAAATTGGTTCTGAAAATCATTAGTTGTAATGTCTAATTAAGAGCTCATATGAGAGAGATGATTTTATAGTTTAGTCATCGCCATAAACATGAGAAATGACATTCTCAATGTTCCAGAGAAAGGAATATATTATTTTATGGCATGATCCTTGTCTTTTATTTCTGCCTTAATTAAACATAAATAAAATGTGGGAAGTGTGGGAACCCTGAAATTAGATTGATTTCTGAAGGATCATGTGACACTGAAGACTGGAGTAATGACTTCTGAAAATACATCTGAAAAAATATTCAAATAGAACATAGTTATTTGAATTGTAATAATATTTACAACATTACTGTTTTTAATGTATTTATGATCAGATATATGGTGTCTTGAATCTTATCAACAAAGTTCTAAGAACATTTTTGGTTCTTAGGGCTGTGGCAATGGGACATCCTAGTAAAGATGCCTTCTAGTAACAGTCTCACAGATTGATGTCTATACAGACGTGGATAGACTGTGTTCTTCAGGCATGTCAGGCTGTTTCACATACACAAGATTAAGTGGCAAAAGTGACATCCAAGACCAATCGGGCCACCCAGGAGAACTGCAACCAGCGGAAAGGCTGTCACAGCCCCCCTTTACACCATTAATCTTCAAGCTTCTCCTGTGCTGCCAACTCGCATCTCCTTCAAATGGGACAGGAGAGAGAAAGAGGGAGGGAAATGTTTTTCTCCTGTTTTTCTCCTTTTGCTTTCCCGTAGATTAGCTCTTTGAGAGACAATATATTACTTAATTGTGTTTATTGTTGTTTTGGCACAAGTTGGGCTTTCTCATATTGTCTATAAACGATACATATTACAATGTTTATGTAATATAAAGCATGCCCAGCTTTGACATTTTGACATCCATATTTTATTAAATTTTTTTAAGATACAAAAAATTTGTGTCAGAATATTTGTTCATATAAGGTGAACATCGTTATTCACATCATTTGACAACTTTACAGACAGGACCACCTCACTCACACTGTCTCTGTTGCAAAGTGTAGATAAATGGGCCTCATTAAAGCAAAATGGATATTCCGGCACTGAAGTGTGGGGATGGTCTTTCTTTAACTGATCAATTGAAACTTTGAACTCGTGAGAGAAGATTCCCGGTCCCTTAACAGACGAGGCATATATTACCTAATGGCAACAAATGGTTAAATACATAAGTAAAAAAAGATCCAGGATAAATAGCGCGAAATGAGTATGTTATGCTGTGGCATGCCTGAAGTCCCAAGAGAGGGCTGTCTTGCTTCAGTTCAGTCCTGTGATCTGAGGAGGAAATCGACCCATCTAGAGAAAGCCTTTGAAGAGACCTTAACTCAAATTAAGGGAAATGACATGGATGTGTTTTTTTTCTTTCTTCTTCTTCTATAGAGTTTTTTTCCCCCTATTGTTGGGATGTGGTGGCTAGATATTTGGTTAAAATTAAGTTAAATTGTGAAAAAGAAAATGTGAAGGAAATTTTATGCATATTTAGCTTATGCATGTGTTATATATGACATGCTTCACATTTATTATACTCTGTTCAAATGAAAGCTGAATGTTCTTATGATCATTTTACAGGCTACAGTCATTTGCTGAAAAATATAGAAGACTGCTACTATTAAAAAAAAAAAAAAAAAAAATTATGTTTCCAATAATTGCTCAAATTAACTGCTTTTCCATGACAGAAATGTTATTTGCTGTCAGAATGAGCAGTAATTCATCAAAAACCCCATAGCCCTACACGATTACAGGTGTTATGCTAAATGAAAAATCGCCGCTTGGTGATTCCAACCAAATGTTAAAAAAGCATGCAGTTGTTACAACTGATTAAAAATAAATATATATTACGTTATCATGGGGCAAGTGTATCTTTTATATAAATTATCACCCGTTTTTATAAGTTGTTCAGTTGTTATAAAGAGTTAGCTCTGTATCAGTGATAGACACATCCAGAGATGCTGTAATTTTCACTCTCTCTTCTAGAAGAAGGGAAATAGCGAACGCATTTGCTTGAGTTTGGACGCTGTGTGTTGCCGTACGGCGCACAGTCCATGTCAACATGGCGTTTTCAATGTCATTGTTTGGATTAAGCCGATTTCTCTCCCTTAACTCAGTCACAAAAACATTTGTGAACCCTGCCAGGTAATAACTATACTCTTTGTGTTTGTATATTTACGTGTAAAGAAATAATACTCGGTCTGTTTGTTTATTTGTCTAGAGTTAACACTGTTAGCCGGTTAGCTAACTAACATAGCCAGATTGTCATCTATTAATTATCTCTCAAAATATATCTGTGTGACGCAAAATAACAGAGAATATTGTCCCGCTATTGGATTTGAGAGGTATTTACGCGAATACCGTGTTATGTTAGTCATTTATAACAGTTAGAAATAAAACTGATAAATACAGTTCTGATTCCTCTGAGTAACTTGGGTGTTATATGTCAGTGTGATTTTAACTGAATATGTAACGTTAGCGGTTTGTGTGAAGGTGACCTTCTTTATGAAAGAAAGCTGAAAATACAGACTTGTTCATTATGTTGAAAGGTGAATCTCGGATAGGTTCACCTTTATTACAATATATATATTTTTCTTTATCCGTTTTAGAAGTTCTTAATTTTGCAAGCTACCGTAATGCTTACATGACAAAGCTGGATACTTAGACTCACAAACCACTGTATGTAGTTTGCGATTGTTGGAATTACTGTAACGTTTTACTCTATTCCCGGTTTACTCAGTTTCAACGTTAGACTTGATCTTTCCTTCTGTAATGATGTAATACTGATCTCTGACGTCTGACTGGATATCAGACCCTTCAGACACAGTGCTGCTGACCCTAACTGATGGTATGGAATATAAAACTATTGAAATGTGCAGAATCTGCATCTTATGACTATGAGACATTGCATATTCGTTTTTAAAGCTTTGATCAATGACACACTGGAAATAAATATATGACCCAAATAATATTCATCTTTCTAGAGAAATGTAATTCTGTGGTGGTGTTTTGGTCAGTTCACGCCCTCCAGCAAATTGAGCTGTCATGCTTATGGGATATGTGGGTTTGACTCTGGCCCCCATCTCTCTACTCTTGATTTTCAGTCAAATATGGCAAAAGTTCAAATATGTTTTGTATGCACGATGCTGATATACATTTTTCAGATGATCATTTTAAAATACACACAGAGTCTGCTCTCATACAGCATGTTCCACTTTCTCTATAATTTGGCAAAGTGATTTTTCCCCCCCAGAGTTTTTAGTTTTTTCCATAAACTCATTTGCTAAAGTAACATTTAGGTTATAAACATAAGTCATTTGTTTGGATAACACATTGTGCCTTATTCATGAAACAAAAGCAGAGCTCATTTCTGTTTAAATTGTTTGTAAAACTCTTTATGTAAATGTTTATGTTGCATCCAATCCAACACACCAGTTTACATAGGAAGGCAATTCTGAACAATTTACATAGACATTCACTCTGCTTGTGTTTAATGAATATTACATTTGACAGGAGGATTGTGGTCTCCTGTCAGAGAATCAGTAATTTCAATCTAAATTTAAAAGCAACTTTACATTTCCTCATCTGCCAGGTGCGTGTCATTCACTTAAAATCTAAATGAGAGATCAGTGACCGCTTCTATCGCTAGCCATTCAGAATTATTGTTTGTTTATGATAGACCAGTTACTATTTAATTTCAATGGCTGCGACTGTAGACTGGCAGGACGATTCCAGTGGATGTTTGTTTCTAACTGGCTTATAGAAACTCAGCAGGCAGAATTAATGGGGGCCGAGAGAGCTGTGTGCCTTCCTCTCTCCTGTCCCTTGACACACATCTTCCTCCATCAAAACACTTTACCGTGCCGTTGTTTGTACCTAACTACAAATTCTTCCTGTTTTGCAGGTCAATAAGCACGTCAGGATGGAGGCTGGCAGAACAACAGGGACAGGGATCCCAGCTCATCACTGTGGATGAGAAACTGGTATGAACATTGGCTGTTTATGAACTGTGTTTGTGCCGGGTCACGATTCTCTAATGCTTTTGTAATTATGTAAAATTGAAAGTTAAAAGTTACAAATAATTAAAAATGGATTGAAAATCAAAAAGGCATAGGTCTTTTCGTATGTAATTTTTGTTTTTGTTTTTAATGCATGTATTTTTTTCTATTAAATTTAATAATTTATATATATATAAATAACAAATATATTTTTTATGAATGATATCATGCTTTGTAAAGTTCAAAGTACTCTCAAAAAATGACCTTCGTAAAAGCCATTTATACTGAAATTAATCTTTTTCTTTCTTTCTCTTTTGTTTTCTTTTTGTTTTACTTTTATCCCATGTCCTTGTGAGACAATAATGACCTTGTTTACCTATGAGACTTCAGACACTCAGCTGGCCTGAATGTGTGGGCCGGGTTTGGCAGAGTGGGGTGTTTGGGTGGACTCAGACTATCTCTGATTGTGTCTGAGTGGGCAAGTACACCCCGTCTGGTTGAGGGCTCTCATTTAATAGTAGGAGCCACTCTAAAGTAAAGCTGCAAAAGGGCCCCCCAAAAAGAGGGGATTGAAAGAAAAAGGGGGAAAACAGTCTGACAGTAGCAGACTCCCAGGAAGACAGCGGCTGTCCTTTTATAATTGGCCACAGAGCTTTCATTGTTGTTCTAGGGCAAGCTGTGCCCACTGAGCGAGATATTTTGTTGTAGCAAGGACTACCTGTCTTTTAGAGAGCCTTCTAATAGGAGATATTCATATGTTTTAAATGTAATATAATAATAATATAATATAGCTTTTACACAAGATTGACAATTTAACTTGTGAATATTTATGTATTTATTTATCTATATTTATGCAGATCATATGAAAAGTATATGACTACAGTATTGTTTGCAGAGCTAGCAAAACCGCTAGGCTGGCTTCCCGGGGGTTATTGTCTGGCTACCAGAATGTATCACCGCCCTGCCCGATGGGCTGTCTTAATAAAGAAGGGATAAAAAAATGAAATTCTTTCCTTAATTTACATTGTTCACTTGCTTGTAAGTTAGATCCGGATCGTAGTTGATCATTTGCACGTGTTTTTAAGTCTTGCCGATTTAAACATTCAAGTGTTTTAAACCTTTCAAGCACATGTAGAGGCTTAAGAGAATTCAATTGATTACTCGCATGCTGTTTTCTGTGCGCACACACTCAAAGCTGGCTGCGTTTCAAGACAGCACATGAACACTTAATTGATGCTTCTTTCGCATCTTCTTGTGCTTGAATGGATGCATGCACAAAAAAATGATCACAAAATACCTGTCTCGGCAAGTATTTTTTGTAAACACAGGTGGTTATATCTTAAGTGAACGTAAACAGTGGAGAAAGAAATCATTGAATTAGATCCGTGCATTCAGTCTAAAAGGGGCAGAAGCCTATAAATGTCTGCTGTTACATTAGTGCCACCTGCTGACAAAGAGTGGCATTTGTGGCTCATTCAGCCCATTGGCTGTTTTTGTTTTTGAGATGTTTTATGTAGTATAGTTTCACAAAGCTGAAGTCAGACCATTCTGTTTTGCTTCAGATTTCAAAATTATACAAGAGGTAGAGTGTGAGCACTGTGTGCTCAGGCAGTGCCGCTCTTAGCCCCGCCAAAATAAAAATGTCTTCCTTGAACACATCGGCTAAGCAGAAAAACGTATCGGCTGATGCCGATATTTGAAAAATGACAATATATTGGCCGGGACGACCACTACTTTGTTTCAGATTTGATACTTTGTTTTCTATGGTTCTGCATTGGGTTGTTTACCCATAATCAATCTGGTCTTTTTATTTTATATTATTGTTTTATTTAGCATTTTTGCCTATACCACGTTATTGTGAATGATAATGTGGCATTGATTCCTAAAAGTATTGTATTCTGTATAGCCTAGATTGGGCTGTATCAAATATTATAAAAAGTCATTCGAATTATTATTATTATTATTATTATTATTATGATAAAAAAATGTTGCAAAAAATCAAGGCTAAGGTACTTATGAATTATATGATTTCCATTATGCTAATTACAGCTTTGATTATTTGTTATTATAAAGGTGTAAAAGTAGTTTTGAAACTAATTATTCTATGATTTCAAGTGCCTGAAAATGAATTTATAATAGCATTGCTGAATTATTTTTGAACATCCAATTTTGAAAAGGAGAAAAATAAAGAAAATCTTGAGCTCTAGTGAAAGTGCTTGCAAATGTGCCACTTTGCAGTGCAGTCAAATGTGTGGCATTGCAAATGACGGTAATTAAGGTCCTGCGTGATTGTGGCAGAGTCTGGGTGCTTTCTCCCTCTGGTGCCTGCGCTGACTTTTGTTAGTAATTACACTTTGATTAAGCATGCTGGGCCATGAGAAAGCCTGCATGTCTGGCCAGTGACACAGAGCTTCACACGGAATGTCTGAGCCGTGCACGAGCTCATATGAGCTTTCTGAATGAACTGCAAGAGGACCTCAACTGCTTGTGAAACCCCTTTATAATTTTTTTCTTTCTTTCTTTTTTTTTTTTTTTGAAATAATGTCTCCTATTATAATTTAATGAGAAGACACATTTATAAGTAAGCCATTAGTATTTCTCTAAAAAACATAATCAGTGTTTCTGATTATTATGAAACATTACATTATTTGTTTGAGCATCTTGATCAGCCCAACGCCACAACAGTGGTACAACCAATGGTTTGAATTTAGGCTTTGAGTCAGACAAGGGATAGTGTTCAGTTTCCTTATGTCATTATTTTGCCATTTTGTTTGCTGCTGTGCTGGTAGTAATGTAGAAATTACATAGAGTAATTTATTGAAAGTCCGTATATTTGCATGTATATCGAAATGTTTTGCAAACCATCCTGCATATGAAAATAAATGCAAACAGCAGTGAAATTATACCTAATTGCAGGCATGAGGTATTCTGTCTAGCCAGAGCTGTGAATAGAATGAACATGTTGTCAAACATGTATCATTGTGCCAGTGAGCGCCAAGGTAGACTGAATTCATGATCCAGCCGTGATTCGGTCCTCCTCCCCCTTCCCCCTCTTTCCCTTCAGTGTTCATCTCAAATGTCTGTTTTGTCTAGTTGTCCCCTCATACCAGGTGCTTGTCCGAAGAAGAAGAAAAAAAAACAAGGCCAGCAAGTAGGTCAAAGGACATGGCTCTTTGAAGAGGATCTTACAAGAGGCTTTGTGTATTAGTCGCTAAATGGTATTTCATTTGCTTAACACTTTAGAAAGTAACCTTCAAAGTGCCCGACAGCACCTTTGTGTGGCAGAGGAAGGAGATTTGAACCGGCTGTATAGTGCAAACTGTTTCTCACTTAATTTGAGTTGCACCATGCTCTTCCAAAATGGCTCAATGCATTTTTCCCTACTGCTCATAGTCTAATAATATGAATATTAATATAGCTGATTGGTCTCTAGTAGTAATTGTATTTGATCTGTGATCTGTGTATTATTTTTCATTAGTTGTAATTGGTGTTCCATTCAGAAAGTTGCAAATTCATGACTTTCAATTGTTCATGACATAAATAGATTTGTCTGAAAGGGTTTCCTGCAGGGCTTGAAAACAGAAAAAAAAATTAATCGGTTCACTCCGAGCAGAACCGATATTTTAATGTTTCTGTTCTGCGTTCCTCTGATATTATTACCGTTCCGAAACCGGTTCGGGTGGAAGAAATACCGGTTAATAAAGTTATTTTTTTTTAAACAATATTATTTGCCTAATAATAATATAATAATAAGAAAGTATAGTGTGTGCTTCACTCAAAAAGAAAAGGAAAATTTTAAGATCTAACACTTAGTCACAGCCAATACAGCATCATCTTCTCTAGATTTTGGCCAAATGTAAGCTACTTAAAAAAAAAAAAAAAAAAACTTCTATCAACACTCTAAAGACATCAAAGTATTTGTAAAATGTTTGCTGCATTGTTTAAAAAAAAAAAAAAACACTTTCATAAGTTTGCGTTTTGAAAGTAAAAAAAAAAAAAAACTTAAGTTGTGGCTCACGTTGCATTTTATTAGCCATTTTATGCCTGTAGTATAAAGTAAAACGTGTACCAAGATTCTAAAAAAACAGTTATTAGTTTCTCTCCAAAACAAATCCTCTAAAGTCAATCCAAAAACAAATTAATCTAAGGTGAAGCTGATGCCTGCCTCTCTCATTCGGCACAAATCCATATGTTTCCATGTTCCCGACGTATCTGGATGCTAAAATGTTATTTATTATATAGTGTTGGTACTTTCAATTATTATTATTTAAAATAATCTTGTCGGTAAACGGTTAATTATCGGTTACGGAGCGTCGGTTAGGAAAAATAACCAAAATTAACATCCCAGTCAGTAATGTCACAGTGCAAAATATAGAATAACAGTTACTGTATAATAAGTAACGCTGTATATGCGTCCGAAAGTCGGACTCCAAATTTCATTCTAAGATTTATTTTGAGGTTAATATAGCAAATGAAAACTGTTCAGTTTCCGAGAAATTTGAGAAGCTCTGCTAGGCTATTTTAGTTCCCCTCACTCCACAACAAATCATTTCAATTAACAGTATTTGAAAACGGCCCTGAAGGCGGTGCATTGCCATTGAGACTTGCCAATGATGAGTTCACACCTGAGCGGACATTTCACTCGTTGACTTCAGTGTCACATTTGCATATGAGATACTACTGGAATTCATGATTGGTTGTCAGCAAACTTTAAATATTAAATGGAATGATAAAATAACGTTATTAACATGTAAATGGCCATTTCAAATTTTCGATTCTGTTCGGAACTATAAAATTAGATTTAATTTCTGGTTCTGTTCCTGTCAAAATTTTGTTTGTTTCTTATTTTAAAGTCTGCGTGAACCGGAAGTGGCTGCAGACTTTATTTCAGTGTAGTGATGTATTTCCAGCTGAAACTGAATATTGAATAGTGGACATGGTTTTATTTTTGCACTCTTCCTGTCTGCCTCTCACTCATAGCAACCTAACGGTTGGAGGGGTGTGTTTAAAAATATATTCTGCCCAAGCTGTCAAACTGATGTCATCATAGAAGGAATCCCTTTCCAGAGCGGAAGCAAATGTTCAGATTATGATTTAAGAATATCAAGACAACCATTTTTTTCAGCGGATTAACTTGCACAGAATAATTGTTTACATCAAGACTAGCACGTCAATTTTGATTTTATGCGGACTTTAAAAAAACACCTTTGTGAATCCTCAGTTTTATTTGTTAACTTGGGAATATTGTAGTTTGCCTAGAATTTGAACATTGAACATTTGACTACATACTTGACTATATATATATATATATATATATATATATATATATATATATATATATATATATATATATATATATATATATATAAATAATATACATTTTTTTTTTTCTTTTTTTTTTTTTTATAGAAAATAATGCAAAATAGAAAGGGTAAAGAGGAAAAACAAACCAGTTTTCATAAGTTTGTGTTTATGGCTGGTTCCTGTTGTTTCGTACAATTTCAAGTTTTATAATAATGTTTCTAGTGGTTACTTTTCTTATTGTCTACTGCTGTTCTAGAACAATAAAACAGCAGAATCATCAACAAAAACAGCTCTAAGAAAAATAGTTATAAGTATATTGTAGTCTGTATTTTGTGGTCAATGTGGGAATATAAGCAGAATATTTATAAAAGTCATGATCCATTGTTCATTTGATGAGATTAATTATGGAAGCATGCTTAACATTTTTTATTTTCTGTGGTTTATTACCTGCTGTTCATCTTTTATTAGAATGAACAGCAGGTAAAAAAACCACAGAACTTCTTTTCACCTATGTGCTCATGTGGAACACAGATTAATCTCACCACTTAAAGAAGTTACTCCTAATGTCAGCTCGATAGGTGTATAAGACACCTGTCCACACAATCTGTATCTTCCATTCCAAACTCTCCCATTACCGTGGGCAAGCCCAACGAACTGTCAAAGGATGTCAGAGACAAGATTGTAGATCTGCCCAAAGCTGAAATGGGCTACAAGACAATCCACAAGAAGCTTGGTGAAAAGGAGACATTTGTTGGTGCTATTATTCGGAAATGGAAGAAATACAAAACAACCATCAGTCGGCCTTGGTCTGGAGCTCCATGCAAGATCTCGGCTCTTGGGGTAAAGATGATTATAAGAAAGGTGAGGGATCAGCTTTGAACTACACAAGAGTAGCTTGTTAATGACCTTAAGGTAGTCGGGACCACAGTCACCAAGCAAACCATTGGTAACGCACTACACCCCAATGGGCTGAAATCCTGCAGCGCCTGCAAGGTCCCCCTGAAGACACATGTACAAACCTGTTTAAAGTTTGCCAATGAATGTCTGAATGATTCAGAGAAGGCTTGGGAGAAAGTGCTGTGGTCAGATGAGACCAAAATTGATATCTTTGGCTTTAACTTGAATTGCTTTGTTTGGAGGGAGAGAAATGCTGACTATGACCCCAAGAACACCATCCCTACAGTCAAGCACAGAGGTGGAAACATTATGCATTGGGGATGTTTTTTTGCTATGGGTACAGAATGACTTCACCGCATTGAGGCCCAAATGGACGGGGCCATGAACTGTAAAATCTTGGATAAGAATCTCCTTCCTTCAGCCAGAACACTGAAGTGGGTCATGGATGGGTCTTCCAGCATGACAATGACCCAACATATACCACCATGGTAACAAAGGAGTGACTCAAGAAGCAGCACATTAAGGTTATAGAGTGGCCTAGCCAGTTTCCAGACCTCAATCCTATAGAAAATCTATGGAGGGAGCTGAAACTTTGAGTTGCCAAACGACAGCCAAGAAACCTCAGTGAGTCGATGTATAGGGTCCATGATTTCCCGGTGCTGGAGTGAAGGAGACCTGGGAAGATTTCATCCTGGGTGCATGGGGCCTGTGCAGAGAAACACACGAAGTAAGGGTGTTGGGAGTATTGGCAGCACACTGTATACTTACTCCGGACTTGTGGCGGTCAGCCTGGGATGTTTCCAGCTCAGCTCTCTGCTCATGCAGCTGGGCCTGCTTCTCCACCAGGTCATGGATCTGCTTCTCTATGGCCTCCAGTTTGAGGGTATCTTCACCTGCACTCAAAGTAGACACAGATCTGCCATTTAAAGCAAATAACAGTTAATAAAAGAATGGAGTGTAGGCAGTGTGTGCAAGATTAGCAGATAAACTGCGCTAGCAATGCTAATGGGCTATAAGATAGTAGCGGATCTCCAGTTGTTTTTGTTGTGTATATACAGTACATATATATAGAAACTACGTTTAAGATTGAAAAATAGACTTGACAGCGCTTTAACTCAAAGCAAACTGATACCGATGTTTACTTAAAGTAAACATCGGCATTGGCCGATAACATTCTGATAATATTGTGCATTCCTATTGCTTATGCATTACAGAATAAGGTAGACGCCTATATAGATTGGACTAATATGTGGATTTTGTGAGTTATGAGTAAAAATGAACTACTTCCAGACTTCTTTCTCTTCACCCGCCCCTTCCACCCAAGTCTGCCACTGAAAGATTTTTTTTTTTTGGCTTAAAAAAAGAAGCTGGGCTATTAGGAATACAGTTTTATCTAAAGCACTGTAATTTCCACTGATCTAAAAATATGTGCAGATCTCTCATTTCAACATTGTTCTGATTTAAGAGTGAATCCACATTAGTTGTTTGTTACTAGTCTTCACCTGTTTATCATGTGGATCATCTCTTATTGGTAACAAGTAGTTTTTTACCCAGAAGATACATTTGCATGTATGTGGCACACCAACTTGAAACATCTTTCCAGGTCATCTTTACTGTTTTGGATTTCTCTCAACATGTCTCCAAGCAGATTCTGTTATTAATTATTTCTGCTCTTATTTTCTCCCTATTTTCCCCCTTATTAATCACCATGCAAATTTAACCTAAGTGATTCTGAAGGGATTGTGCTGGAACAGTGATGGAAAGGAGTATTATTTAATCTGAAATCCATATACTGAAATGAAAGCTGGATTTTTATACATATGGACATTCCAGCCTTTAGAAATCATTGAGAGGTTCCACCTGTAACCTTCCAATACATTTTCTATCCATATTTTTATGCATTGTCTGTCTGAGATTAAAACATGTAGGCCACACATGTACATTACATTACGAGTTATTGCTGTCTTTCTTTTTCTAGTCAGAAACCGACAGGCAGTTGAATCTGCTATTGAATGTGTGACAACACAGATCTGTATTCCACATCTGAATATCAGAGTGTTCAAGCAAAACCAATATGATACCTCTTCTGAAAGAAAAAAATGCCCATTTTATTAACTTAACATTTGCACAAGCACACTTTAAGATTCATTGCATTTAATTACAAATCATTTCAGAGCTCACAAAGTGAAAAAAAAAAAATATTAGTGTAGTTCTGCTCGCACGGCAAATTCTTTCTTGTTTACACTTTGGTATCGTTCTTGTCAGCCACAATTGGCTCTACCAAGCTGCATGCAGGGCTCATTCAAGCCGTCGGCCCCACAGTCTGCCACTCTGAAAGGGCTCCCATGCTCTTTATTCACAGGGGAGCCAGAGGTGTCAGAAATATAGACACGCTTTCACGTGATGGAGACTTTGCCAGTCTTTTCTCCCTCACTCTTAAGCCTGGCATTCTGTCTGCACATACAGGTATTGAAGGGCCCCGTGAAAAGTGTCAAACTTCATAGTTCTCATTTCGTTTCCTGTACATGCAAGGAGAAAAGTGCAGTGTTTCACTTTGTGGTCCCTCTCTCGCGCACTTTGTCTGTGGGCCATTGTGCATTGGTCTGTTGCTTAGATTACCCTCGTAGTTTTTGTTGTCCTTATGTATGCAAGCAAAACTTAGTCTAGACTATTTCCCCCTCTCTTTTTTAAAATGTTTCCTCTTATTTTGCAGGAAAATTGCAAGATTTATTTCAGTATTTACCAAAAATTAATGTAAGATCTTATTTGGGCTAAAGGTAGGTTAGATAAGGAGCAACTAATAATATTATGTTATATTATTTAATAATAATAACAACAGTATTTTTCTTCAGGAGTTCTCAACCAGAAATGTATATTGTAGTTTGTTAATTTCACAGAATGAAATTGTCTCGCCTGTGTGTTTAGACTAATTGTCATTCTGCTCAGCAGTGTTTCTGAATGAGACACCTTTCTCTTTGTCCTTTGCACAAAAAAAAAGATTAATTTTCATGTTGAGATATTTGTCATTTAAATATTCAAGCCAGCTCAATGTGATACTAAGGTTAGATGCACATTGTGTAAAGTTCTGAAATTTTGCTAAATCTTTGTTTTCATGAAGTTATTGGTGTGGATCAGGGCTAGCAATTTGAGTCATCTTTTACAAAGTTTAAAGTCTTGTTCATTACGAAGTCTAACATAATTGTTCCGCCTTCACTAAATTTGTCCCCTAAAATGAAGCATAAGTTACTGTATGTTCTTCCCAGCCTGCTCAATTGTCATGTGAAGACTGAGTGTTTGGCAGCCTTTTGTGCACAGTTCATGCTAAAGAACCTCTTTTAAATGAATCAAGTGGCAGATGACCGGCAATGATGAAAATTTGACTCTTTGAAGTAGTAATGGCCATTGAAATGTGTGAAGTTCCTGCATTGAAAGGGGATCTGCTTGTAGGATTCACAGCCTTGGGTGGCTGCTTACTGGGAGGTTTGGCTGTGTGTTGTTGTGGACTTCCCATTGCTGGCCGGTAATTCCCAAAGGAATTGGACTCTATCTCTTTCAGCAGTCTTCTTCAGCTCAGCAACACCACACTGGAGTCTAAGACCGTGCTGCATGTTACACGCACATCTTTCAGATAACTTTCTTAAAACAGTCCTCTCTAGTTAGTTTTATGCAAAAAACCATGAGTACTGTGAAAGCATTATTTGTACTGTATATATTACCCTAGGTATTTGTTTGGGCTGGAATCAGTACAGATTTCCTGATTGAATTGTACATCACAAGATCTTGACTCAATTCTACATTTATTCTGATTTGTTTTGGTATATTTCAGTTATATTAAAAGCACCAGCTGGTAAGAGTCATGAATCAGTCTACAGTGGTTATATTGTTGTTCTGTTTCTTTTTTGGGGGGGTGGGCTGGTTACGGAATTGTAGATTCATTGAACCGCAGTTTAGAAACAATGACACATGGAACTAACTTGATACATAAACAAAAAATATTTCATTTGAAACCGTTGAAACACATTGCAGTTGAGTGAATTCAGTTCTGCAGCATCTACAGGATGAAAACAGGGTATAAATATATTTTCATGACATCTGAAAAAAATAGACTTTGCGAAGAAGATCGATCTTGGGAAAACATTTAGGTAAAAAAAAAGGCAGCTTTGTTTGCCAGGATTTTGCAATCAAAAAATCTAGTGCAAATTATGGCAGGGTGATTTCCCTGGCTGGGTTCATTTAGGCCCCGTCCACACGGAGACGCGTTTCGCTGTATACGCATAAATTTTGTATCGTATAGGCATTTCGTTCACATGGATCCAGCGTGTTGGGAGTGTGAAACCAATATTTTTTTAAACTGGGTCCCAGAGTGGATAAATTTGAAAATGCTGCCCTTCCGTTTTCATTGTCAGTGAATCCATATATTTTCTTAAAAGGATGACGTCATTTAGCCCACATCTTGTCCCTAGTCAGACACCGCTACGTCATGTAACAGCAACAAAAACATGAACAAACACTGAAAAATTGTCTTTTTATTAACTTTAACACAGATTAATAAATGTATTGTTCCATGTTCTTTTGTATACCACATGCTTGGTTTATGCGCATAGTCCAAGTCTTCTCCGTCTTTAGTGTATCTCTTTGGCTAGTCTGGCATGTATACTAAATCGTTTTGTGTCAGTTTTGTGGTTTCGTGTGAATGCAGATATTTCTTGAGACGAGAAAAAAAAAAAAACGCATAGGGAAAGCTCTGGCTTTGTGTGGACGTAACCTTAATGTTTTGCCACCATTTTATTTTTTAGAAAATGAGGATTCTTGATTTTGAATAGAAATATTACCAATGTTAGAATTAGACACTATTAAAATATGCCTGTAATAAGGGTAAAGAGAAAAGAACGACCCAACCGCGTGTCCGCACACGTGATAAACCGCTCATGCGTGATGCAGTCTTTGAGGGACCATAAATATAGCACGCAGAATGTGCTTCTTTTTTGTTGACAAAGATGCAACGTAGGCAGTGGAATAGGAAAAACATGCAAGGAGATGGGAGTGAACTTCTTCAGGCATTTTCAATTTCAATTGCCTTTACTTTTTAGACTTTTTTTAAAAAGCATTTTCCTCATATTATTTCTTAACACATGTATAAGAAAAGTTTGAACAAACATGTAGTTGAAGTTCATGCATAATTTCTGGTATTTATGATTTTTTTTAAGTGCATTGTTTTTAAGACAATGAAAAACATTTTTTTTGACCTTGCATGCATATCAACCTGTTGTTGGTGAATCCCAAAATATGAACCTTTCATTACCCATAATAGGGGCACTTTAACATTTATTATGTTGCCAACTTGGAATAGAATTTTCTTTAACTAGGGGGTTAATAAAGAAAAAGTTACTGGAATCATGTTGTAATTACAGTTTCAAGTTGACTAGTTAAAAATCATAAAAAAATCGAGAATTGGTCAAATGTTCTGGAAAAATATAGATTTAAATTTTTTGCCAAATCACCCAGTCCTAGTGACAGTGGTTCAGGTATTATGAAATGGCATATTTTACACTTTATAACCGTATATAAATTATATCATATTAATATACCAATCTACTGGAACTATTCAAATCTACTTTTTACATAAAACATGGCCAGGACTTTCATGTCAACCCTCTACAGACACCTTGGCAACTGAATCGCCATTGGCTAGTAAATATTTAAGTTTACTATATATTTGTAAAATTAAATACACCTTTAACATCAGTTTGTCAAGTTTTATAATAATCAAGTATTATTTAATATAACTTAAGTAATTAGAAGTAAATTTGATAACCATGTTTGAATGCATATTAGTCATTTTAACTGAACATTTTAACTTGAGAGGTGGTTGTTTTTTCTGTCATTCAATGTTTCTGACAAAAATAGGGAAAAAAACTAATAAAAATATTGATAGGATAATAATGATACGAATTCTAATAATAAGAACTATAAGACACACTAAGGATTACTAAGAATTAATGAGCTGCTGGATTCATGAATATTAATCAGGTTTTGTGCATTCGCTTGAACTGATTTGCTGAAAAAAAAAAAAAAAAAAAAAAAGATGATGATAATAGGTTAACGTCAGCCAATGAGATTCCCATTTGTGCATTAACTCCATCCACTACCGGAAAACTGGCTGTTCTTAAAAGCTGAAGACTTCCATAGGAACACTGTTATTTTGACAGGAAAATACAACAAAGAATATTGTTTAAATGTAGCACGTCAATTATCTCTCTCTCTCTCTCTCTCTCTCTCTCTCTGTGTGAAAGAAAGCAACGCCGATTTGTGCGCCTTCAAGGTTGAAACTCAGTCAGAGTGTTTGCGAGTGAAAATATATCTGTGCTAAACTTATACTTAGCCTCCAATTAACACACTGGCGAGTAAAATCTGAGAATTTTTAGCCATTGACTAATATTAGACATCATTTAGTCGCCAGAATGAAGTTTTAGTCGCATATGCGAGTGATTTACTCTCAATGTAGAGGGTTGCATGTACACTCAAAGACAAAACAACATTAGGGTAATATGCGACACTATAATAATGCACTAAGCAACAAAATAAAACAAAACATCCTAATGTACATGAATATTAACTAAATTACAATGAAAATTAAACTATTTAGATAAAATATAATTAAATGTTATGTCACATTGAAAAAGCACAAATTTCACTCTTTTACAGTAAAATTGCATGCAATGCAATATAATTGCATTCATAACATTAAACCATTACTTAATGGTAAATTAATTTACTAATTAAAGTGTATTTAGTATTTTTACTTATTTAGTGTTTTTCTAAAAAATAAAAAAATTACAGATTTAGATTTTTTTTTTTTCAACCCAATTATTGGTGGGTTCTAATTTAGTTTAAATACATTGGGTACAACTCTGGAATCATATCATTGCCTGTGAAAAAAAATTCAGTCCAACAATAAAGAGAGACTGTTGACCTGAATGATTCACCTGTTCAGAGCGAACACTTTAAGTTTAATGTACTATTCACTTCAAGTTTGCAGAGTTCTTTTCACCTTCACACCTGAAAGCCCAGGTTTGTTACCTACTGTCTCGATTCATGTTGAGAGTGTGAGAAATTAGCTAGTCTAGACAAGTGCACGCAGGTCTGCAGTCCAAAAAGCAGTAATTGTTCTTTTATGCCCTTTGGGGAATAGTGCAAATATGTGAGAACAGCAAAGCTTCTTTTTTGCTTTTTTATGAGAGCACAAATGAGAATCTTGTTTTTGGCAAACCACACATGAATGCTTAGGTTTTGATTTAGGTTTTGCCTTATGTACTCAAAAGTTTACCCATTCTTTTGTCTCCCTCATTTCCCAGGACATCACAACTTTGACTGGTGTTCCCGAGGAGCATATTAAGACCCGCAAGGTCCGTATCTTTGTGTCTGCCCGCAATGCCATGCAGTCCGGTGTCAAAAATACTCAAAAGTGGAAGATGGATTTTGACACCAGGGAGCGCTGGGAAAACCCACTGATGGGCTGGTCCTCCACGTGAGTGGACATTATGATAATCATGCTTTTTGAATTGGCAAATAAAATCCAGTGTCTGACGTGGTTTTTATTCCCAATCCAGGGCAGACCCCCTGTCCAACATGGTGCTGACATTCAGCTCCAAGGAAGATGCCATCGCTTTTGCCGAGAAGAACGGTAAATCCATTTAAAACAATTTCCACTATCGTGGCCATAGTTTTTAAACGGTACAATAATCCAGTCAGAATCATATCCAAAATGACTCTTGAGGGAGATGATGCTCCGCTTTGAAAAGGAGTTGTGTTTGTGGCATAAAGATACACATTTATCCTCACCATGTCTTATCCAGGCCTGGTGTTTACACTGCACATCAGCAATAGTGAACATCTCCCAAATCCAGCCTGTAAGATATGCTTGGCTGACTGTGCTCTACGCCTGTTTATTTTTACAGGTTGGAGTTATGATTTAACAGAAAAGAGGGTCCCAAAGCCGAGAGTGAAGTCATATGGAGCAAACTTTTCTTGGGACAAAAGGACTAGAAGGTCGGCCAAGTAAACATCCCGTTTCTGCCTGTCTGTGTTACCTTTAACAGACCTGTAAAAATAATGTACTCTTACGTATCTAATAAACTATATCTTTACAACAACTGAGTTTTACTGTACTTCCTTTTATCGAATCTAAATGTTACTTCAGTCAAAACCATTGGAAGGACACAATATCTGTAGTAGTGTGAGTGTTTAGCTTCTTAACGTCTTATTACTGAAGTAAATGCTGCTGTTTGTGCTAGTCGTGTGCTTTGAAATGCCATCCCTCTGTTTCCTCCTAAAATAATTCTTCTTGTCAGGTGGTTGGTTTTTCCAGCCTTCAAACCCTCTTGAAGACAGTTTAGTGTTAATGTTTCTGAGACGGGAGGATGAGGTAAATGTCAAGCTTCAAAGACTGAATGCGGCTAGATATGTTTACGCTCCTGCTCCTCCAGGGATGAGCCCAGATGAGTAAAACACGTGCCTGCTTCAAATGACATTCAATTGAAAAAGCAGTGACCGTTTTCCTCTGTCATCTCTGTTAGCACATTAGCACAGTCTCTGGTACTACACTCACCATGTTCATTTTACATCACATTACAGATCTACATTACCTGGAATTGTTAAAATGTGGATTGTGTTTTAAGTCTTATGAGTCACTGATGTGACAAAGATAACCTTATTGATCTGGCCATGACACTGTTGCCTTATAAATGGTCTATATAAATGGTCTATATAAATGGTCTATATATATATATATATATATATATATATATATATATATATATATATATTATATATATAAGAAGTAATTGCTTAGAAAATTATAATTTTGAAGGCGGTACAAAAGCTGAAAAAAAGAGCAAAGGTGCACCAGACAACTTTCTGAGAAGCTTTGCATAATAGGAAAGAACAATGTTTGGAGTCAGAAAGCATTACAGGGGCTCATTGATATGATATGACTTTTGTAATCATGTGAGGTCAAACTCGAGCCTTTCAGCCAAAATGCAGTGCAATTTCAGCTTTATCCATAGGTAGTAGGATAGCATGCAATTGATTTTCCGTCACCAGAAACTGAGTGAAGACCAGAAGAACCATATGTCTGTAAAAACTTTGTAGGGAGTTGAACTGAATTGAAAGTTAAGTCCTTATGGGAATCTATTTTGGCTTGATTTAGTTGAAATTAAGTTCAATTCAAAGACCCACTAGTTGAATTGTGGGGGAAAAAAAGCTCTGCGGGTTTTCTGGCAAGTAGATTCATGATGTCAGTTAAAATGAGTTGAATGACTTTTTATATAATGGCCTTAAGGCTTCAGCAACGAAGCCAGGACACTTCAGTTACATACAAAATGAGAATTCGAATCCAATTCTTTTGCTTTTCTAATGAATGGATGGGTACATGGTATGAACTAATGGCAGAACTCAATTCTTAATAAAATCCACACCACACTGACCAATTTATAAGTATTTCTTTTTTATTGATTTCACTCTTAATATCTGTACAAATACATCAAACTTTGTATATACATATGACATTTACATAAAAAATACAAAACTATATATTTATAATTGAATTTAGTTTTTTCTAGAGATGTCTGAAAATAAAAATGCATTTTGACAACAAAGTGAAAAAGTGAATGTTTTGATACAGAGTCCTCTTTATGACCTTTTCTTTAGCTCTGCAAGAGCAATATAGAGCAGAATATTGGCAAAAACGAGACAAAGTTTGCATGGCACAGTTTTCTCAAACAAGTATCACCCACTGCTAATTTCTGCCCTATCGTCGAGAAGTCAAACTGTTGACTTGCTGTTGATGATGGACGGCATTTTGCACAAGTGAATTCTCATTGGTTTCCTATCTGAGAAACGGCTCATTTTCAATGTTATCCTGCTGCACCATATCGCAAAAACATTGAAGAACGTTCAAGAAAATCCTTTTGGTCAGTTACACTGAACTGTAAACAAAACCAGAAATATACATGTACATTAAAGAGTGATTTTTTTCCCCCTATGCGTTTCCATTTTTTTCCCAATAAATAAGCACACAAGCTAACATGCATGCATGTGTGAAATAAACATCTGTGATACAGAATTGACATTGATAAGCATTTATACAGCTCAGGGAATGCAATTTACAGCTTGCAGAAGACACACTTTACATGATAGCATTTTACCACACAATAAATAACACTGCTTCTCTTTGGACAAATATATTTCTCGGTCATAATAAAAATTAAAAAAAAAGGAAGGAAAAGGGAAAGACAACATAATTGAAAAAAATAACATGATAGACAAGTATGCCAGACACTGTAAATGTATAAATTATAAAACAGAACACTGTATAAATAAACGTCAAGCAGACTGAACTACATGTATACTTCTTTCTTTTTTCTCTGAAAAATAAATTAGCATACACATGTACAGTGTGGACATGATTCCTTGCCCTAGGACTGTTCCACTGGTTGATGGTGCTTTATCCATCCAGTACAGGTGATAATTGGATATAAGCCATGTAGTCCTGGTCTTCCTCATCGTCATCATCCTCCTGGTCTTCAGTAATGGCTATATGGGAGAATACACGGTAGCTGTTGCATGAATATAGACCACAACAGCGCAGAATGTACGTGAGTATTTGTCTTTACCCAAAAGCCTCTAACAATCTAGTGGGTTTTAGGCTACTTGACACTTTGACCAGGTGCTCTGGCTCCCAAAATTATGCAACAAGACGTACATAATGAAGGAAGTCAGTGGTGTGATGGGACGGGGCTGATCAGAGGCTTTAATGGCTCAGATTTGATTGGCAGACTTCTGAATAAATACCAAAAAAGTGCTCTTGCATTCCACGAATGGCTGTTTTTTTTTTCTTTTCTTATTTTGTGTCTTGAATCCATTACTTTGGATGCACAGGTTGTGCACCGGCTGACCGTAGCTACATGGTCAAGCAATGGTATATATAGTTCTGAGGTATATCATATATATATGTATATTTCCGGAAATTACATTGAAAAAAAAAATGACAGGCAAAGCAATTAAACAAATATGCAGTCCCTTACAAACAAATAGGACAACACGACCACAGCGGAACTGCACACACAAATTCACCTAACGTTAGATGTCTAACAGCAGAGACTGAGAAAGCATTGCTCTACTAATAACATATTCTTGTCCTGCAAACTGTAAAATGCTGTAGTCATTCAAACCATGAGGTGATCATAAAGTTGGTCCCTTGAAATGACGTACATACCTTAAGGCACGAGAACAATAAGGTAAGCCAATCGTTCACATTGATCATTTGATTCGTTGGCTAGCACAAATCGGAATGTAAGTATTCCCTCATTGATGGCAGGTCTAGCTTCATCAATTCATTCTCAAAGCTAGTGAACCATCTGTCAAAATAGGTAGTCTAAGTAACTTTTAAACAACAGCACCAATGTTACAATCACCTTATGTGAGCGTAAAGAAAAGGATTCATGTCTTTCCAAACCCTCAGAGCTATTTATGCCATAGTGCATTTGAAATAACTGATTACAGCCAAAGGCAAAATCAAACAAAAAACATAATTCATAAAACACTTACAAGATAACCATGAATGTGGAATTGACAAGCTGGTATGATTATATAAGTCTCTACGTTTACACTATAACAGAGGAAATATGAACTCAACTTGCTGGTCAATAACAGGTCAGTCTGAACTAGAATCCAAATGTCATTAACTGTAAAAGTTAGTCTGCTCATGTTTACTTGTTAGTTAATTGAAGAAAATTAATATGTCGAAGGACTCCTTGAAAGAGCTCTTTGTAACGTTTATATATATATATATATATATATATATATATATATATATATATATATATATATATATATATATATATATATATCTTTACATTGTATTCAGTGATTTCCATTGATTTTGTGGGTTCTTTTTTAAATATTTTTGTTTTGTTTTTTGTTTTTTTTTCTCAAGAAAATGCTAAATTAATGAAGCCAGCCAAAGAGGACATGCAAAGAACTTCCAATCATAAGTCCTTTCTGTAGTTTAACTCTTAGCAGCAGGAAGGGAATGAAGAGGCGTTATTTGGAGGGGTAGGAGGTTTTGGGGAGGTGGTTGCTGGGCGTAGCATTGGATTGTCTTTTAAGATTATTACTTACAGTTGCAAGATCCTGAATGCTTAACCTCCAGGAGAACCCCCAAAGAGCAAGCGGCCTGCTTCATGGCGCACTCGCTGGGATATGTGGTGTTGTCGCTGGCACACACAGCCTCCTCCGAGCGACTTTCTGGGCATGACTCCATGCAAACTGCACAGCGCCCACGACCCATCTTAGAATCCCATAGACACTTCTTCCCCACGCTGCAATGGATATCATTGCATGACTTGGCCTCTAAAAAACCAACAGGGGACAAGAACCATCAATTTCTACTGATAACACTATTGTTTCATACTTAAAAATTCATAAAATGTATGTTGTTGTTGTGGAGAGGCTGTGGGCAAGTTGGTCTCAGTTGGTCAGCATGTTAACACACAAGACGATGTTGCCAACATCAGTAAACAATTAGACAAAAATTACTTTCCTTTGCAAGTAATAATCACAATTGGGATTGTCACGAAAGACTAATGGAACTGAATTCATTTGGGATGGGATTTCGCCACTGTTGCACTCTAAACTGAAAACAAACTCCACCATTTTAAACGTTTCTGATTCAAATGAAACAGGCAAATGTTGACACTCACTGATGCATTTGCCTTCATATGCCACACCAATGGATCTACCAAGCAAGCACGTGGCTCTCCTTAAATGGCACGCGTTGGCGTAAACAATCCCATCATTGCCACAAAGATAGCTATCTGGAGACGTGACCTCTGGGCATATGCGGTTGCACGTCACACAGTATGCGTTGTTTGTCTGGTCCACCACGCAAGTCGAACTTCCCGGACACATGACATCATGGCACGCCTCTGTGAGGATGAAAAGGGAAGACTGAATGATACCGTTTTACCTGTTGTTGTTTTTTTTCTTCATTTTCACAACCAATGTTTCCCCAAATTATTCTTTAGTGTATTTTAGCACTGTAAAATACTGAAGGACTGGATACACCTGCTAAAATCTCTCTCTCTCAAGGTTAGACAGTATAAAAAATAAAAATAAAAAAAAATCACACTTGCATTATTGTAAAACTTTTGTGTGGAAGCAGTGTGTTACCTACTTTTGCATTTGCCTTGATACTGCACCTCCAGATCCGGGTGCCCTTTGCATTTGGATTTCAAAAGGGCACATTCATCTCTGTATGTTTTCCCATCTGAGCCGCACACCGACCCCTTCCAGGTGATGTTAGAGCAGTCTGGGGCGCAGACGCAGCGAGGCTTACTCCTCCTGTTCATTTTACATTTCTTCCCAGGGCCACAGTCCACATTATCACATGTCTCTAAAATTCAGTCACACAGGAACATGACATGTAAAGCCGCTGAATTTGTATTGTACATTAATATTACTAATCTATGTTTGTTTGACTTTATTTATATTAAAGTAAGGATGGGGGCATGACCACTGAAGCACAGTAGCTTTTCGTTATTATTTACACTTTTGAAATATGCATGTAATATGTTTTTATGACTCATATAAAATCAACATATGCTATTAGAGGTTTCCACCTGAACAAACGAACATGGGATTCTACCTTTACAAGGTATGCAGTTTGGAGCCCCGCCATTGAAGATCATCCACCTGAATAATGTGCTATTTGGCACATCTTCCTCAGTCCAAGATGTGCCGAGCCTCCCACTCCGGCAGCATTCCTCTCGACTCATCCCAGGCATGTAGAGGACCTGACATCTCCCGTTCTTGCCTTGTTGGAGCCAGCAGTTACCAGCTGTAGAAAAAAAAAAAGAACCAGTCGTATTAAAGTCTGAAGCCAATGACCCAGACACAACACGTGCAGCCTGTATTAGCTGGAGCTCTCCTGCTCCCCCTCCCCCGCTGTATTTTGTCTGATTTTTCCCAACGTGATGCGACTATTTTACACTTGCATGCCTTCGGCCAGACAACTCAAGGGCTTCGGAGCTGCTCGGGAATATGCTTTTCCTGTCGTCGAATATGTTAAGACCGTGCAGAGATTTATTGTCTTGAAGTAAGTGCCAGATTGACAGCCTCGTACCTATTTAAACAATGTGCATGGCAGTCTAGACTCCAGTTCCTCGAGCGCTCTGTGCCAACTGTCTGCGCTCATCACGTTTCAGCACACTGACAGCATTCCAAACGCTGCTTTTACAACACAAACGCATTTATCCACTGCTTAGAATAAGAATCAGACATTTTTTGAACTGTCGGGTCAACCCTGAGGGGAATTAGTCGTGTTTATGTATTAAATTAGGCATTCGCGCCGGGGATACCACGCGCCAGACGATCCAATTAAATCGTACAGTCACGCGAGCTTCATCAAACTTTGTTCAAAAAATTATTTTGCCGTTTTGATGACGGATGTGCAAAGCGATTCTATTAATCAAGTGCATAAAAATTATACACATTTTTTAAAATTCATTAATTCCACGGATTTTTGGAAAACCAGACGAGGTAGACAGTGTCTAATTTCACTACCTATTTAAGAAAAATACAATCCAATGTCTAATCATAAAGGATGATTGACTGTGCGCTAAATATGCATTTATACAAAACACTCATTCTTCACATTATTGCTAGACAGTAATACAATCATATTTATAGGCTATTATTTTTTATTAATACAATTTTCAAGATGAATCTCGGTGTCCTATTATTTTGCCAATATTGTGCATTTATCTTAGATAACGCTAAAATGCTCTGTTGCAATTTTCATCTGTTAATTTAGCATAGTAAATTCTGGATAGTTCCCCCCCTTTAAATAATGGTGCATGTAAATGACGCACCTGTCTCGAGGACACCAATGCAGGCGTGAGCCAAGAACAAAACTTTATAGTTGTCTTGTATTTAAGCAGGTCCCTTCATTCTAAAATATTACTTTAATTCTAAATGAATTGCTGACTCATATCTAAAGCATGTCAAAAAATTTATTTAGAAGAAACAAATACATTAACACACACACTCACTCACACACAAAAAAGATAGAAAGAGAAAAAGAAAGAAAGAAAAGAAAGAAAAAGTGGACTCACCTTGCACTTTTTGATCTTCAGTCAAATAACAGAGCCATAAGAGTAATAAAATCATTCTCGAGTGGAGCAGCTGTCGCTTTAGCATCCTTTGCATGGTTAAAGAGAGAAAGAGTATCTAGACGAGCAGTGCAAAAGTAATCTTCTTACTCAGGCAGTGCTGAATGAACGCTGCTCTCAGAGTGCCACCTCTTTTTAAGTGTATAAGGGGTCTCAGGCCGACTGTCTGTGGTGTGGGCGGTCTTCCTCTCCATGGGGGTGGGGAGAAAGAGCCCCCCCCCACCCCCAAAGGTCTTTCAATCCAAATCAGGTGACATAGTTGGTTGAAACTTTCTCTTGCCGCTAAATCACTTCTGTTTTGCTGAATACCAAGTCGCATGAGGCATAAATAAAAAATGGCCCAGTTTGTAGACTATTCTGTAATATGGATCACAACTGACCAGGCGTGGATGAGACTGGTCCAGTTGCCCAGGAAAACAACATTTTGACATAAGCAAACAGCATATTCAATCCCACCCTAAAAAAAAAAAAAAAAAAAAAAAAAAAAAAAAACATTCCAATGACTATTGTGATATTAGTATAAAAAAAATGAACGCGTTAGGTGTATGATTAGACATAAAGGCTCTCTAACCGGATATGAATTACAAATTTTACTGCGCATTGATAGCCTGCCAGTGTCACCACAAACCATTGCCGAGATGGGAAATTGCACAAGTTTCTAGGCCATGACAGGTCTGATTAACAGTAGAGGGTGTTCATTTAATACAAGGTTACTGCTGAAAGGTGATCTGCGCAAGAAGACAATGGATTACAGAATAAAGGAGAAAAAGACTTTTATTAGACAAGACAGGTGTTGCTGTTTCCCTCCGGGAACACAATCTATATCCCATTCAATTTCCGAACGGCGGTGGCGCGAGGCAGACTACACGGAATTCATTTCCATAGAAGTGAGACACGCGAGACTGACTGGACGATTTTCTCTCTGTGGCGGAGGTGCACGTGCGACCTCTTCTGCAAGAGGCTTGAAACGCACAAATCAGTGCACATCCGCCAAGATCAATTATCGCACGCTGTTTAGAGAGAGGGAGTGTCGTAGCGAACGTTCTTTCGAAGTATCTTTCTTTTTTTACACTTGTTTCGACTTTAATAATTCCATTTTATTTTATTTGCATTTGGCAAAACCAATCATTATTATAGAACAAATGTGTGTATAATAATTGCGAGGAATCGCAAATGATTCTACACTTTCTGTATAAATATTGTTAAACCTTTTTATTTTTCCATCAAATCATGGGTGGCTTTAATTATACTGCGCATAACCCAATAATTATAGAACGTATGAATTTCCGATTATAAAGATAATTCACATGGTGCAAAACAGCCGGTATGAGGAAACTGGAGGAAGCCCACAAGATCAGATTAAAGTTTATTAGTAGCCTATCAGATCGGTGTTATTTTTATTATGTAGCATAATGATGATTATGTTTGCCATCCAGCAATGGTGCGTTTTTATTTTCAATAATTTTTCAACTTTAACTTCACTTTTAATAGTGGACGTTAAATATTGTAACTCTAGAAGAGCATATTGTAGCCTTGTGGTTAACTTTTGGCATTGACCATACTAACTACAAAACGTTTCCCAGGACTTTGTCAGTGACCTAATTTAAATATTAGTATTATCTGCATTTGATTAGTGTGACATAAAATCTCAAGGTCTGATTAAAGCATGTAATACCTTTAGTTTAAGCCAGGAAATGTTAAATCTACAGGTCTTAGTTTCACCTGTCTGTTACAATATGAGCCAGCCGGATAACAGCAATGAAGACTGTGAGGGTTTCATTACAAGTTCATTGGCTGCAGAGTTTGTCCGTGTCATGTGTTGAACTTCGAGGCAACTGCTTGGTTTCAAATATAAGTATCCAATTCAAAATCCCCAATTGTTTGTTCTTCTCCCCCAACCCCACCCCCCCCCCCCCCTTTTTTTTTAAACAATATCATTAACTGTTTGCTTATTTAATCCCTCTTGGTTTTTAATAAATTGTATTTGGTCGATAGAATATTTTGTTGATGTTCTTACTGCCAAGATGATGTCCTGTGTTCCCAGATCATACGCTAAATTATAAATAAATATAGCCTGTCGTTATTATAACGCCTAAGCGTTATTAAAATATTGTGGAAACCAAAGTAAATAAAAAAAAATTACTTATGATAAACGTTATAGCTGGAGTTACATTTGTTGGTTTAGTGAAAAAAATTAGGTGAGTTGTGGAAGACAGGATTATTATTATTATTATTATTATTGTTGTTGTTGTTGTTATTTTAAAGTAATACACTTCCTGAAAATGCTTAATTTAATTAATTCTATAGTTTTTCATAATAGGCATATTTATTGGGGGTAACGTTCAAAGGGTATCTTGTTCTTGTATCTTTTTACCATGTTGTCTTAAATTATAAATTATATGGTGACATCTAGCGGCAGTGCAGTGCTTGTACACATGTTGCTTTATGCTGAAGAACATGGGCTGCGTTTCTCAATAGCATCGTGCGGTAAGTTGTTTGTAGAGGCCATTGGTGACACTGGATCTATCTAAATAGGCTTACGATGTTTTGGGAAACGCAGCCATAGACATCATAACATGGCTTTGGAATTATTTGACAGTAACTCACAAAATTAGATGATAAAAGATAAATAAATGAAAGCACATATGATCAGATCTGGAACAGAATATATTAGTCATGTCTCCAGTATCCACTAGATTGCTTCCTAAATACCAAAAACTGGTTTTAAAAGTCCCGTTCTTCGTTATCCCATGTTTTAAACTTCAGTTAGTGTGTAATGTTGTTGTTAGAGTATAACGAATATATGTAAAATTCTGAAGCTCAAAATTCAATGGCAAGCGAGATATTTTATTTAACAGAATTCGCCGACAAAAAACGACCCGTTTGGATTAATATATATATATATATATATATATATATATATATTTTGACCCGTTTGGACTAATATTATTATTTTTTTGACCCGTTTGGACTAAATCCCTCTAGTTCCTGCAGTAATGATGTCACTAAAACAGTTTTTTGACTAACATCTGCCCAGATGAATAAACAAAAAGGGGGCTTGCTCTTGTTGCGCTCCAACAGTGAAGAAGGAAGAGTTGCGTTTGTGTTTGCCATGTCGTTGAAACGCTGTTATTTTCATCTCAGAGTCCAATCATCTTTGTTTGGGCTTCCCAGAGACGCTGTGCTTAGAGATCAATGGTTATAATTTATGTTTAACTCGGTTCCTGAAAATTATAATCCACATGTAAAACTATGTGCAGCACATTTTGCTCAGGACAGCGAGCTTCCTCAATCTCATCAGTTTAATGCCGGATTCGCACAAAGATTATTCTTGAAAGATGGAGCAGTTCCCTCTTTGTCTGGAGAAGGCGTTGTTTATTGACCACAACCGGTAAGTGTATTTTATTATTTAAGTTGGTGCGTTTAACAGTTTCTGTAACTTATTACACAAATACCAATGCTGTATAGCTTTGTTAACAAGATGGTAGGGCTGTGCAAAAAAAACGAATGCGATTTTCATGCGCATCTCGTCAGTAAAAAACGCTCCTGTGATTAGAAGTACCTCTCCAGCACTTGTTCAGATCAGGATTGCCAGGATTTCAAAACAAATCATGCCCACTTGCTTCTCAAAACTAGCCCAATGGCGTTTCTTTTACTACCATGGTTTCCAGGAGGGCAGCTTGCTGTAAGCTGGTGTCAAATCACAACACAGGAACAGCTGACACAATCAGAACTCATTACTATTTCTGAAGTAGAGACTTCATAGAACAAGGAAGTCATCAGCCCGTTTTTATCTTTTACTGTCTATGGTTTTTATGACAATGAATACAGCGGTATAAAGATAGGTGAATTGTGTGAAAAATACTGTTTTTTACACGTGAAACATGAACACATGTTATATTGGACACTGTAAATACAATCAAAGCTTCAAAAAAGCCCGAAAAAAGGGACCTTTAATACAGGCACATGGAACAAGTATAAATCACTTTTACAAAGCATGTGGCTTTTTAAACCAATCAAAACAAACAAAATGTTTTGAAACAAATTGTTCTGTAAATAAATAATCGCTCATGGCACCTGAAAAGGTAAAAAGGTCAAGATGAGTAAAAAGGTCAAGATGAGAGTTATGGTTCCCATATGCTGTTCAGTATAATTTAGGCTTTCTTCTGAACATTTAACAGAATATTGTGTCTATAACAGACTTGCATACACTTAAGGAACAGTGCTTCAGGAAACATTGTTATTTTGAATCTAAAACTTTGAGAAACGACAGATAATTAAAATACTGGGCAAAAGTGTTTAAACAGCGGAACAATACCAAGTGTATTATTATTATTATTTATATATATATATATATATATATATATATATATATATATATATATATATATATATATATATATATTAGGGGTGTAACGGTTCACAAAATTCACGGTTCGGTTCGATACGATACACTGATGTCACGGTTCGGTTCGGTTCGATACGTTTTAGATACAGCAAAATGTAAAAACATCTCAACTTTTCAGAATGCCGCAAGCGCACCGCGGGTCATGTGACAAGAACCAACCAATCAGCTTCATCCTTTCCCGTAACAACGTTGAGAGCTCAGCCAAGATGAAGGAACAGCTGATCATAGTTGTATATGGATTGCAATTTTGAAATAAATTCAGTAGCAGAGAGCTACTGCAAGCGATTTTTAGAGCTGCAAATCCATTTATCCTTCGCTGAAATTTCCGCGTCTCATGGAGAGAGCACGTCATTGTTGCTTAGCAAAGACAGACGCCTCATGAGCGCTTCTGCCCGAGCGCTTTGGAAAGGAGGAGAAAGACGCGCTTAGCGTTTTCCATGCGTTTTTAGGCACGATATGTGAACGGCCCCTAAGGCGCTCGCTCACTCAGCACGCGCTGAAGGCTCGTTGCAAAATGTCTAATGCATTTAACAGACCAGAAATATAAGATCCTAAAATAACCAACAGGTCTGGTGTTTGGGTTGGATTCCCTGTAAGCTATAGCCTAGTGTCTAAATGCTGCAGGGATAGTTTGCTGCGTGCATGTTTCTCCTTTTTTTCGTCTTTTCCCAGATAGTACTGACGCATATATCCCAGATATTCCCGCTGTTTTTTTTTTGTTTTTTTTTTTTGTAATCCCGCTGGTGTACCCTGTCATGTTGCAGATGCGACATACCGTTGTTTTTTTATCCACCACTCTCTTGCCATCACCATTATAGCTTAAAGGGAATCCAAAGTGCACCCAAACACCAGACCTGTTGGTTATTGGAGGATCTTCTCATTTCTAGTCTGTTAAACGCATTGGCTATTTTGCAACGAGCCTTCAGCGTGTACTGAGTGAGCGAGCGCCTGCTGAGTAGCCTAACATAAACATATAAGATGGTGTTTTTTTCTTCTTCGGGAGTGTCAGGGGCGTTGCCTGTTACGTTGTTTGGGTTATTGGGCTACCTTGTTGAACGCATATCATTATATTTCTTTCTCTCTCTTTTTTTTTTTTTTTTCAAATATAATTAATTACTCCAACGAACCGTTCGGTATACATAATGCGTACCGCGTACCGAACCGAAAGCGTCGTACCGAACGGTTCAATACGAATACGCGTATCGTTACACCCCTAATATATATATATAAAGACTTGCTAGAATAGGGTTCATTAAAAAAAAAAAAGGTTCTGGATGTTCTTGTGCTCTCTGCACACATTTTTCAATAATTTCACAACACAGCCCATACAGTTCAGGATCATTTAGGTAGTTTTTTTTTTGTTTGTTTGTTTGCTTACTACCTAAATGATCCTGAACTGCATAAATGATAGGAATGATTGGAATATTTGATATCTGATTGTCTTTGGCTGAGCAATTCTGTTGTTTTGCCTTGAGACAAAAAGTATGCAGTATAAGCAGTTTAAACCCAATAACAACCTTTGGAATGTGACAGTTCAGGAGAGAAATGACTGAAGACAAGACGTAAACCCTAACAAGCTGTTATTTGCAACTGTACACAGTGTTCAAAAGCATTTATTAAGCAGCTAGTTAATGATAGTTAATAATAGTTTCAAAGGCCTTTTAAAATCTGTGGCAGCTAATTCCTTATTAATGCATTAAAATGTATGTAGAAAATCTATTGGCACTCATACACAGCAGTTAGAACAATGAACTATATTACTTGAAGGAATAATTGTTCTGATAATTAATAATAGTAAATGCAACTATTTATTAAACGTTTTTGGAAATCATGTTATCATACAGCCTAAAAGTCACTTAAAAGCACTCGGGAAAATGAGTGCGTAGTTCATTTGCTAAATTCCTCTTGAGCCATACCAGAGCAGATAGCAGCCAGTGAGTATACTGTGCATCATAAAGAGGCAATGCCTCATAATGTCCAATTCTTTTTTCACAGTAATAAATAGTGTTAGTAAGTTTATTAATGGACTCTGCACTCAAGTAAAACCATAGGTCAACATCAGTGAGAGATCAGCTGAAAACCCAATATACCAGTGGAGCGTAAACAGGGAAACAAACCAAGTCCACTTCCAGACAGGTGCACTAGAACACAAAAAACAAAACCAGTTCCGAGAACACCATCTAGTGGATGGTACACAAGTCTTCTCTCCACAGATGTCACTTAAGTTTTTTTATTACCGTACCTCTGAATATATACTTACAAAATATTGTATAATTATTTTTAAATGTAATATTATTTAAATCTAAAACATTTTATTGTAACATATTAAAAGTATATCAGTGTAAAAGCATATGTCAATCGGTTCTTAGATTTGGTCAGCTTAAATGGTAGAATTGGTTAAAAGCACCCTTTCATTTTGTAACATAAACATGATGTCCACAGGTGGTACATGTTATATATGCTACGTTAATTTTTTTATGCGATTAAAATTGTCAAGCCACCATATAAAGTAGGGCGGGGATAAACAATAATTTATTAAACGATTAATCTAGCGATAATTTTTTCGATGCATCGATTAATCTAACGATTAATTTTTTCAGACCGATTCGATTTCGATTATCTCCCCATTAATTGACTACTAACAATTTATGCATGTTGATTTACATATCTGAATGAAAAACATGAATTCCTTAACATTGCAATATGTTTATTGCTCTTAAAATTACAACATAAAAGACTGACTAAGAATGCATTACTTTGCACTTGTATAGAGATAGTATTCAATAAAACCTTGAAGCCTTGAAAACACAGCTTACTGAAACAAGTTTACTGAACACATAGGGCCTAGCTTACTGAAAAAAAAAAGTTCTTCTTTCAGAAGAAAATAACAACAACTTGATGTCTAGCATTCAATAAAAATACTTGTCACCCAAAATACTTGTTTAGAGCAATTGCCATTTCATTTAGCTTTTAACATTTTGACTTTAAGCTAATACAGAGAGTGCTTTTCCAAAAAAAAAAAAAAAAATTAAAAGTGACATGCATTTAGCAAGATAATATAATTTAATTTACCTGGCCTATCACTTGAAGCAAATATCAAACCCTTCTTAAAAGTTTGTGTTTAAAGAGCCAGATGCTGTAACGTTATCCTAGCTTAGGTGTGTTCTCCTTTTATTTTTAATTTGTATACTGTTTGAATGACAGTTTGGTAAATCTGTTGTTGGTCAAATATTCTTGGTACATTATCAGAGCAGGAGATGTTCACATTAATATCATGTAATTTACTTTTCTATGATAATTGGTTGATATACCAGAAGAGAGGCTAGCCTCCTCTGCGATGTTTCTCTTCTCAACACTCCTCAGCGCTGAAAGTGAACACTCGATGCTGATTGGGTATTTTCTTCTTCTTCTTCTTTTTTTTTTTTTTTTTTACCAACGGTGGCACTAGTGCTCAGTTCTCCCTCGGCCTCCCCTTCTTTATTATTTGGCTGTTGTAATTACAACAGCAGATTCGGCACATTCGCAATGGAATAGTTGAACGTTCCAACTTCAGTGACATATGTATTACGGCTGTGAAATTACAAACAAAAAATACACATTCTGAGACATGAACTGCAATGAATTGTGAATTTTATTAACATTAAATCGCCTCCCATTTTCACCTCAAAACGTTTGGGAAGCTGTGCCTGCCCTGTCGTATTGTATTGCATGTTTGTGCATTTGGGGTTGGAGCAAAGAAGGGAGAGTTGTGTGTTTATTTATCTTCTTCTTTTGGGTTTATAGTGGGTTGCAAACCAAACTGAATGATTCCTGTTTCTCAAGTAATCCCTATATACTTCCTCTTAACCCACTCATTTGTTTTCATATATTTGGACCATAAACCTGGATTATGTTTCTGTATAATGCGTTATGTTTGGATAAGATTTGAATGTCCGGACCCACTTTATATTAAGTGGCCTTAACTACTATGTACTTAGATTTTAACTAATAATTTAGTACAATGTACTTATTGTGTACATACATGTTTTTACATTGTACTTATATTAAAAAAAAAAAAACTATATGTAACTACATCTGTATTTAATTTCTGTAATTACATTTATAATTACACTGTTGACCCATACTTTACACCTTAACCCACCCTTAAACTTACCCATACCTCCAACCCTCTCCCTGACCTTACCCCATCCCACCTCAATAGCAGCAAAAGTGTTTAACAATACAATATGAACATAATAAGTACATTGTACTTATTTTTTTTATGTAAGTACATAGTAGTTAAGGCCACCTAATATAAAGTGGGACCGAATGTCCTTTTCGTGAATGTGTGAAAATGACTTGTTCCCTCCTGTTATTAGTGATTGTAGTTCTCTTTATGCTCCTTTGTACTTCATGATGTTTACCTGTTTGACATGAGTCCAAATATGTCTGCCATTTCATATTGCATGCTTTTAATATCAGATGATTTCCTTCTGTTCTGCTGAGTGCAATATTTATACTTGGATTGTCGATCTTCAAAGGGCTCTGAACCACGGCTCTGTGTAGTAAATGCTGCTTCATCTGAGAGCACGTGAAAATACCACATTTGATAACGTTATAACTCCAAACACACTTCATAATGGCAGTCGAGTGTTTGAAATAAATCATTCTGTGAGATGATTTGGCTTCCTACACAGAATAAGTCACGCAACAAAATAACAATTTTTTTTTTAATTGTGATATATTATTACGATTTAAAATAATGTTTTTTAAATGTATTATACTTTAAATTATAATTTATTTCTGTGATGCAAAGCTGAATTTTTAGGATCATTATCACATGATCCCTTTAGAAATCATTCTAATATGATGATTCATTATCAAAGTTGGAAAAAGTTCTGCTTCTTAATATTTTTTCAGAACATGTGATACTTTTATAGGATACTTTGATGAATAAAAAGTAAAAAAAAAAAAAAGAAGAAGAAGCTATGTTTTTAAAATATAAATATTTTGTAATAACAATGTACACTGGTCAGTAATTTGGGGTCAGTCATTTTTTTTCTTTCTTTTTTTTTAAATAAAATAAATACTTTTATTCAGCAAGGATGTGTTAAATTGATAAAAAGTGATAGTAAAGAAAATATATTATTAGAATATATATTATTAGAATTTTTCTTTTTATTGTGAATAAATGCAGTTATTTTTAACCTTTTATTCATCAAATATATTAGACAGCAGAACTGTTTCCAACACTCATAATAAATCAGAATATTAGAATGATTTCTAAATGATCATGTGATAGACTGGATGTTACATGTGACACTGAAGAATGGAGTAATGATGCTGGAAATTCAGCTTTGCATCACAGGAATATTTTTTTTTTAAGTATATTCAAATAGAAAACTATTATTTTAAGTTGTAATAATATTTCACAATATTACTGTTTTTTTCTGTATTTTTGATCAAATACATGCAGGCTTGATGAGCAGAAGAAACTTCTTTCAAAAACATTAAAAATAGTAATGTTTCCAAACTTTTGGTCTGTACTGTATATATAATATATATATAAAACAGATAAACCAAATTTCGTCATAGTCATGTGTTTATTTGTCACGTTGTTTATTAGACTTAATGGAATCAGTTGAATCTTCTGTTTATTCGGCTACAGCTAGAGGAATTTCCTGGGTTTCTTCTGTGAGGTTTATTTGAATGGCCTCCTGATCACAGAACCGTGCTTCACTGAAAGATACGCATGAAATCGCAGCTTCTGCCTAATAGTGATTTATCGCCTCATCGCGAATTTAATTTAGATTAATCGTGCAGCCCTAGTGATAATTAATCTCTGACTAATTTGGTTCTTTAAACACATTTGCATATTTGATTAAAATATCTGCATTTAGTTGTCTAAGATTAGCTACTGCGTGTTCTCGTGTTTCCTGTAAAGGGCAGATGTATCAGATGACACCATCTGATCAGCAATGCAGCAATTGGCTGGTTGCAAGACAGCAATGTAATGAAATCTTATAATTTAAAAAAGACACTAATTTATATTGACGATTTTTACTATTTGTACAGGCTTTAATTTTTTTATTTCAGTATTATAATTAGTAAATCATGTAATTTTTTATCTTTGAAGCAGATTTGTTGTGTGATATATATATATATATATATATATATATATATATATATATATATATATATATATATATATATATATATATATATATATATATATATATATCACATATATATATATATATATATATATATATGTATATGTACTGTGTATGTAAACATGGATTATAATATGTTTACTTCAGATTCCGGTAACACTTTAAAATAATGGTCCGTTGTTAATAAGTAACTACGCAGGAAGTAATAGGTAGTACTACATTAACACTTAACTTAATACTATTAACTCATATAGAAGCAAGATTAACTAAGCAGTAAGTAATAGCTCATTTAGGACATAGGTAGTTCCTTATTAGTTATTTGATAATTACTAAAGAAAAATATCGTCATTGAGAACTACTTTAGAACTATGGCCAACTAATGAAGAATAACTAATTAATTACTAATCACAACAGCTACGTCTATAAAGTGAACAATTAGCTTCTTTATGGAAATGTATATATATATATATATATATATATATTAGGGGTGTAACGGTTCACAAAATTCACGGTTCGGTTCGATACGATACACTGATGTCACGGTTCGGTTCGGTTCGGTTCGGTACGTTTTAGATACAGCAAAATGCAAAAACATCTCAACTTTTCAGAATGCCGCAAGCGCACCGCGGGTCATGTGACAAGAACTAACCAATCAGCTTCATCCTTTCCCATAACAACGTTGAAAACTCAGCCAAGATGAAGGAACAGCTGATCATAGTTGTATATGGATTGCAATTTTGAAATAAATTTAGTAGCAGAGCTACTGCAAGCGATTTTTAGAGCTGCAAATCCATTTATCCTTTGCTGAAATTTCCGCGTCTCATGGAGAGAGCACGTCACAAAGTTGCTTAGCAAAGACAGACGCCTCATGAGCGCTTCTGCCCGAGCGCTTTGGAAAGGAGGAGAAAGACGCGCTTAGCGTTTTCCACGCGTTTTTAGGAGCGATATGTGAACGGACCCTAAGGCGCTCGCTCACTCAGCACGCGCTGAAGGCTCATTGCAAAATGTCTAATGCATTTAACAGACCAGAAATATAAGATCCTAAAATAACCAACAGGTCTGGTGTTTGGGTGCACTTTGGATTCCCTGTAAGCTATAATACTGGTGTCTAATGCTGCAGGCATAGTTTGTTGCGTGCATGTTTCTCCTTTTTTTCGTCTTTTCCCAGATACTGACACAATAAGGTGATGTCGGCGTAAATGAGTTGACATGTTTCAAGTATTCACGCTGGTGTTTTTTTTTTTTTTAAAGCAATGAAGCAACCGCGCGAAGCCCTCACTATATAGGATTTTAGAAAGAATGCAGAGCACTAGTGTAGTGTGCAAACTTACCACAGTGTGGATTTCAGAAAGTGTGCAAAGACTTCACGTGCACACTTACCATAACATGGATTTACAAATAATGTTCTAAGGAGGGGCTCTCATGTCACTCTGATCGAGCAGCTCATAGATGGAATCATGCATCTCAAACAATATGTTTGAGAGTCATCTTCTTTTTCTAGTCTGTTAAACGCATTGGCCATTTTGCAACGAGCCTTCAGCGCGTACTGAGTGAGCGAGCGCCTGACTGAGTCATAACATAACATAAACATAAGTTGGTGTTTTTTTCTTCTTCGGGAGTGTCAGGGGCGTTGCCTGTTACGTCGTTTGGGTTATTGGGCTACCTTGTTGAACGCATATCATTATATTTCTCTTTTTTTTTTCCAAATATAATTAATTAGTCCAACGAACCGTTCGGTATACATAATGCGTACCGCGTACCGAACCGAAAGCGTCGTACCGAACGGTTCAATACGAATACGCGTATCGTTACACCCCTAATATATATATATATAGCCTATCCATATGATATATTTTATGAGCTCCATTAAGTTCAATGTCTCCAACTCTAATAACTTTAACGTTAGTGATATTATGCTGGGAGGGCTTCTCTTCAGGAAGTGACAATAAATATTCATGTTCTCTTGTCAAAACATATTTGCATCCTTCATGAAAACATTGACTGCATTTATAGTGTTAAGCACAAAACAACATCTTCCAGATTACAATGTCTGGTAGAATATCACTAGTTCCTCACAGAAATATATGGCTGTACAGTATGTGTCAGATAATTTTATTGTAAATTACTTGCTTCGATATTAGTTAATAGTATTAAGTTAAGTGTTAATGTAGTACCTATTACTTCCTGCGTAATTACTTATTAACAACGGACCATTATTTTAAAGTGTTACCCAGATTGCTTTAAAGAGAAGTATTTTTTTTTCCTGTTTATGCCCAAGATAGGAAGTAATTGGGGAAAATGGTCCCTATGGGTAAAAAGTTGTTTTTCCTCCAAATAAACACTACATAATGTCAAGATAAATTTTTGTTGTAACTATGGACTATGTTGAAGAGTGATGTAGAAGTATTGCACTTAATATTACAGCTTACGCTAGTGATGTACCTGAGAGAAAACAGATTTTACAGTAAGACATCCTATTTTCAGCAAGAAAAAGTGTTTTAAAGCTTGTTGCTTTGAAGAACATCACAATTATATATGATATGAGAATATTCAATTCAAACTTATTTTTATAGCCCTTTTCACAATACACATCGTTTCAAAGCCGCTTTACAGAAAATGCATGTGTCTACATTACAAAGCACAAGTGAATGTGTCCAAGTAATGGTCATTTCACAAATGAACAGTTCAAGATAATAGAATCATACAGTTAGTTAACGTGAATTAATTTTAGGCAGAAGCTCATTGAAGCGATTATTACAGATGTGATCATAATGATTACAATACAGAGAAATTTTGGCAGGTGTGCGTGTTGATTCAAGCTGGCGTCATATGGGGTCCTTGCAGGGGTTGGCATCATCTCTTCACAGGTGTTGGGTCATCTGAAGTGGGCATCCCGAAGTAGGAACAAAAAGACAAATGGAAAATAATTAGTGTAGCTGATGTTTATAACATTTTACGCAAAAACAACAACAACAAAATATATATATATATGTTTGGGACTTATCTAATCTATCTGGGAACAAGGGTGAGATTGAGATTCAATATGTAAATGCTTGGTTGACGAGATGTGTCTTTAATCTAGATTTTAACAGGGAGAGTGTGTTTGAGCCCTGGAAATTATAAAGAAGACTATTCCAGACTAGGAGCCAGATGGGAAAATGCTCTTCCTCCCATAAGCTGAAATGTGTACTCTCTCTCGCACACACATATACAGTTTGACATACATGTTCAGGGCAAGTTCTGCAATCCTATATGTGTCCAGTGTGTGGTCCTACATACTGTATAACCTAAACTATTAAAGGGATTTTATAACACTGTTGTTCAGTTGGTTTGGGGAAACTATTGGAAGAACTTGTCTTTTATCAAATTTTTTCTTGGTGCTTTAGTTCACATAATATATTGAACTTCTTTAACAAAGTTACAGATGCAGATTCATACACGATACATCTGTAATCTGTGACTGAATGCATAAGACCAATATGCCCTTCAATTATTGATGTCTGGACCCCATTCTTGTCTTGTCCTCTCATTAAATGTAATGCTTTACTAAACTTCTTTTAATATAGTCTATATGGTCCTTCCATGTTAACTTATCCTAAACCACATTCCAAATATTTAAATTGGATACCTTTTTCTTATATGGAACCATATCATTTCAGCTGCCTATTCTCTTAAATTTTTCTCACAGTAAATATCTGATTTTTTTTTTTTATATAGAAAATCTAAAGATCATCTTTCCTATATCTCAATTGCTTCTTGAATTCTATCCAGAATAAAATATATATTTCTTCCTCTTTTCTTTATGACCACATTAAAAACCTTTTTTTTTTTAATTAAGTGCAGAAAATATAAACACTATGCATGATTTATAATGCCTAGTAAAAAAATTAAATCTCATCTCACTTATTCATTCAACATGACTAAGACCAGTGCAGTGCTTTTCCCATAGATGGCAGCATTTATCAAGATTTCAGACATCAAACTAAAAGGTCTCAAAAGCTTTTTTTTCTTGCTTTTTTTAAAACTATTATTAGAACAGACAATTCTACTGATAATTCTATTGATGAAGTGAATCATTATGCAACAGCCATGCCTTCAACCTTATTGTGACTCTGTGGTAATGAGGTAGGGAGCACCAGACACCCCACAGACTAAATAATACACAATGTCACCCTGATGCTCTTTGACACGAGTACCCACGACATTGATCAGGGTGCTGAACGATTCCCATGGTGTTCCACAAGGATCTAATTTCCAAGGGAAAACAAGCTGAAATCAATCTCTGTCAGCTGTTGGCCTGACAAGATCAATAAAAGATACATCCACCATATGAGATAACATTATTGCTTTAATGACCGTGTATTTCAGTTGACAGAGTTTCAGATCAAAGGTACACCGCAAGAAGTTATTAGCCCTATCAAATGAACAATTTTAGTTCACTTCCCAGACAGCAACATAGTGTTGGCTCATATCTGGCCCCAATCTGGCCCGTGTGAAATCCATGTGGGCCGAATCTGGGCAGAACAGTAACTGCTTGCTGTCCGGGTTATGAGGTGTTGTTCAGACTTCCTCTTTTTCTTGTAGCCACCGTTACATTTCTCTTGAGCAGTTAGCTGTGTAACGGTGATTAAAAACATTGATACTTAAATAAATACATTCATGAACAGGGGTGTGCTCGATCTTAGATCAGCAACACTTTGTCTGTGAGAAGTGTCAATCAAAACCTGTAAAAGTCTGATTGGCAAATATATAAAATGTAAGACATACAAAGCTCCTAAATTGACACAGCAAAAAAATAAATAAATAAAATAAAAAAACTATTTTGCATGTACATGGGAAAATTACAAATTACAAACATGAAACAGTAAAGGTGCAGTCACTTACCGTTGCTCGTCAAAATTTTGTGGTTCATTAAAAATGGAATCTGTTTAATCAGGAGTTTCTTTTTTTGCATGAGGGGAGAAAGTTCTTAATTCAGAGGTTTTTTTTTTTTTTGTTCAACTTGGTCTCTTTTATTTGCCGCAGTGACAAACACTATCGCTACACAATTGACAGTAGACAAATGGACCTCTTTTGCTCATGAAATTTCACTGACATTTCATAATGTGGCCATATTTTAATGCATGCGTTATCATGTTATAATGTCTATAATGACAGTACAACTTTAGTATTTGTTCCCAAAATAGAAATACAAAACACATGTCTTATATCTGTCAGGATGGTAGCAGTGCATTACAGTTGGTCGAAGACTTTTCTCTGGGAGCTCTGGATGGGTTGATTTCCGCTATAGCCTGTAGCCATCACTGAACTAGCATGGACAATGGAGTCTGATCAACATTGGGAGGTGAAGGCACTATTGTGCCAGCTCCCCCTCAGGGTGCATTATTAGGTCAAGCCAGGCTGCAACTCTGAGCGTAATTCTGCACTATGGAAAATATTGACAGGAAGCTGTGGCTTGCGCAATTGATTTAAATTTAGGGATGGAGGGAGCGACTAGGCCGCAATCCTATCAGGGTGATTAATTAAAAAGAAAACGTTTTCTGCACGGCTGGCTGATTCGCACTGCAGGGTGGAACAGTGTGGATTAGAAAAAGGGAAAGAGAGAGGGAGGGGTGCATTAGATTCGGGATAGCGAACAGGCTTGGTGCTGGACATGCGCTTTTAGCTGCAAGGGAAAACGGATGACAAACATTAGCCGTTCATGCGCTGCCTAGTTTTGACAGCTTCTGCTCCAGGCTCCAGGATTTCTGACCCATTACTGCAGCCCTGTGTGGCATCTAGTTGGTGCATTATGTTCCATGTCATTTCCTATTTGTCTCAATGTGGCTGATGTCTATTGAGAAAGCCAGTTCTGCTCCAGACGTTTCATACCTCAGTCCACTCAGCCAACAATAAACATGTATGGATCATCCACAATGTTGTTCCTTTTATCATGTGCATCCAGTTGATTTGACAAACTGACCAGATGGGACAGGCTACAGTGTAGTGATGGGTTGAATGTACAAGGCCAGTTTTTTTTTTACAATTACTTATGGGCTTAGAATTTAAAAGGAAGCCCATGTGCCTGCAGACTACTTTATAAGCACAAAACAGGTTGTGTTTCAGAACATTTCTGTTGCTTTAAACAGTCTAACATCTATAGTTTTGTTGAGGTTGCACAGTAGGCTAGTCCTGTTAGCTTGGAACTGATGATCAATGCCAATTTGCTAACATTTTCTTTGAAAAAAAAAAACAGATTTTGTTTTAAATTACATCAACTGAAGTAAAAAGCATCTATTAGAATATCACTAGCTCATCTCAAGAAAGGTCAATGTATTGGGGGCCTATTGATCTCTGATGAGTGACAAAACGCTGTGTGATAAGCATCATTTTGAGGTTCCATTAAATAATCAATTTAGTAAAGACCTTTTCTCTTTTTTGGCACATGTACTGTGGACTTCAAAAGGTCAGTATTTGTTAGTTAATTGACAGTGTGGTTAATCAATCAATAAAACTCTTGGATGGGGATGTTTTCAACTACACACACACAAAAGATTTTGCTGGCTAAATCTGCAACGTAATGACGACAGGAGCACAAATTGTTCTATCTTATTTCTGATGAAGAAATCATGAGTTGGAGCCTCACATGGTTCCTAGTGAGATTATTCCTTTTTCTTTAGTCTTGCACTTACTCTCACTTAGAGAAGAAGAAAAACATTCTAGGAAAAGGTTATGTGGTTTGTGCAGTAATATATTTGATTCTTAATTTACAGTATATGGTTTAATAGCAGTGAGAGACTCCTGAAGGGATATAAAGGCCATTATCAGATGGCAAATCATTGCTAATTGGCTTTTTCAGTGGTGTGACTGCGATAAGTCATGCATGAGATCAGAGTACAGTATGACTACAGTACTACCAGAAACAATATCACAGTAAGATAAAATGAAAGAAAACATACTGAACTGCTAGGCCTGGTGTCTTCTGTGAAATTGGTATTACAGCTGTGAGAGTTTACAAAGTATATACTAAAACTCTCTCTCTCTCTCTTATTATTTTAAAATTAATTTATTGTACTTATATCATAATCAATCCTGATATGGGAAATTTAGTTCAAAAATTTGAAAATCATGTTAATGGGTAAAAGGTGGTGGGATGGGGGTTAAAAAACGGTAGGTTTATCAAATAAAATAATTAATAATGCCTGCTTATTGGCCTAATTAGCATTATACTACATACTGTAATATACTAGTCTATATACTACAAACCCAATTCCAAAAAAGTTGTGAATAAAAACAGAATGCAATGATGTGGAAGTTTCAAATTTCAATATTTTATTCCAAATACAACATAGATGACATATCAAATGTTTAAACTGAGAAAATGGATAATTTTAAGAGAGAAAAAAGTAAATTTTAAACTTCATGGCATCAACACATCTCAAAAAGTTAGGACAAGGCCATGTTTACCACTGTGTGGCATCCCCTCTTCTTTTTATTGATGGTGCCTTTCCAGATGTGTAAGCTGCCCATGCCACACGCACTCATGCAACGCCATACCATCAGAGATGCAGGCTTCTGAACTGAGTGCTGAAAACAACTTGGGTTGTCCTTGTCCTCTTTAGTTCGGATGACATGGCATCCCAGTTTTCCAAAATGAACTTCAAATTTTGATTCGTCTGACCACAGAACAGTTTCCACTTTGCCACAGTCCATTTTAAATGAGCCTTGGCCAAGAGAAAACGCCTGCACTTCTGGATCATATTTAGATATGGCTTCTGTTTTGAGTTGAGTTTTAGCCGGCAACGGCGAATGGCACGGTGGATTGTGTTCACCAACAATGTTTTCTGGAAGTATTCCTGAGCCCATGTTGTGATTTCCATTACAGTAGCATTCCTGTATGTGATGCAGTGCCGTCTAAGGGCCCAAAGATCACGGGCATCCAGTATGGTTTTCTGGCCTTGACCCTTACACAAAGATATTGTTCCAGATTCTCTGAATCTTTGGATGATATTATGCACTGTAGATGATGATAATTTCAAACTCTTTGCAATTTTGATATTCTGATATTGCTCCACTATTATTCGGCGCAGCATTAGGGGAATTGGTGATCCTCTGCCCATCTTGACTTCTGAGAGACACTGCCACTCTGAGAGTCTCTTTTTATACCCAATCATGTTTCCATTTGACCTAATAAGTAGCAAATTGTTCCTCCAACTGTTCCTTATATGTACATTTAACTTTTCCGGCCTCTTATTGCTAACTGTCCCAACCTTTTTGGAATGTGTAGCTCTCATGAAATCCAAAATGAGCCAATATTTGGCATATCATTTCAAAATGTCTCACTTTCAACATTTGATATGTTTTCTATATTCTATTGTGAATAAAATATAACTTTATTCCATCCCCTTTTTACTCACAATTTGTACAGTGTCCCAACTTTTTTGGAATCGGGTTTGTAACTATATTATATAATTAACACTACAGTACAATTTACAATACTTTATACATATTTTTTTCCTGGAGCAGCTTACACATTGTTATAGTTAGCCCTGTTGTTGTAATATAGTCACAGAAGTAGAAAATATTTCACTGTGAAGTCCAGTACACTGAACATCACATAGAAATTGTATTTGAAAATATCTGAATGTTGCAGTTCTGTAATGATGAAGACAAAAAGAGTGTGATTCTTATTTTTATTTTCTAAGCTAAATAAAATAACACAAGTAAATTTAAATAGGCAAAATAAAGCAAAAAGATGCTTTGCCTATTATTCTTCACCTTGGAATGAGGAAGATATAAAAATATACTACTTCCTCTAATATCTTGTGTAACACACCGTTAATGTGTTAGGAAACTATCAAATGAACATGCTGTCATAATTTATACCCAACACGATTCAATAAAACGTACAATGAATGTACAAAAAACACTTCTAAACAGGATAAATAACTAATTGGAAAAAAGAATGGGGGAAAACGACTACAATTGTTTGTGTACATGTTGCAGTTCATGGCTTTGTTGACGCATTTCCAATAATGCTAAAGTGTATAATTAAGGCTCTACCCACTGTGATGCAGGAGAAGAGGTCTAATCCATAATTAGCTCACCAAGTAAAGCAAATGCATTCTCATACAATTAAAGTAAGAGAGAGAGAGAAAACAGGAACGCAAACACACAACATTCATAGTGCCCCCCCTGTGTGAGCTTTCTCATTAAGAACTCAAACTGCTCCACTGGCTGCTATTTAATGGAATTGAGTTTGCCATTCTTGACACTCAGAAAGAACAACACACAGAGTATGTGTCTGGCTGTGCTGAACCGAGAAAACTAATAAACTGTATAATTAAAGAAATTAAGTGTTGGATGGAGAACTGAATAGCAAATTGTGCTGTGGCTTCTGAGCGAGTCGCTAACCAAAGCACCCAAAGGGTGGCACTAGAGACCCATTCCCTCTGAATATCAGCCATATTCTTCTTCAGGGTGAAGAATAAGATACTTTTCTGCTGGAGGTCAAGAGGAGTGGAGAGGTGACCTGCGTATACTTGTATCCCCTTGTGTTTCGTGCCATCTCAGGAAGACAAACATACTCAGCAGTTCATATTCTTAAAAAAACTATATAAATGTATCAGAAATAAACCTCTTTTTTGGGGGGTGTAATAGATATAGGAAATGTTATCAGAGATAAGAGGTGAATCTATACATAAATATGTGCATTTATTACACGTCTCTCTGGAATTATTAGCTGTAAGGGTGTAATAGGTTGGGACTAAGATGGAATTGTGATCAAGAATACTTATGGGAAACATTTACGAGCAATATGAATGGAGGGTTCAGATCTACTCCCATCATAGAGAGAAAAATAAACCTTCGATACCAGCAGAAAACTGATCTCAATTACAGTAGCCAAGAATTTGTCACCATGCTCAGGGAATCTTTCATCAGACACACCCTACCCAACACTAATGTACCCGTGCAGTAGACCGACTGAGGCCAGAGAGGTTTGGGTGAATAAAATTAACCTGTTAGGTTAAAGTACCAGAACTGCAAGACAGAGAAAGAGAAAGTTAATAGGACAGAATGCTCTCAGACAGACTTTCACACATTTACACTAAGATTCCACTCCTGACACTGAGATGGAACCACTGTTCATCTGCCAAACACTTTCTTTGGCTTAAACCAAAGTGAAATGATAGTATGAAGGCATTTAACACCGGTTTCTATTTTCTACCTTACCTAAAGCTTAAAAAATGACTTTTGTTGGAATAACTTAATTTAGTTAGGTTGAATTGGATGCATTGAGATTTTAATTATCTTTGCGGAAAGTTTTTACAGGTTCAAAAATGTCTTCATAATGTTTTATAATTAAGCTATTTTTCATGAAAAAGGTGCTGAAGGCTTGTACATGACTGCAGACTCTTATCTCCAGGGTAATTCCTTAGCTATAGCAATGCATGTATCGTAATACACACATAGTTAAATTGAAATGTTTTTTTCCATGTAATGTAATCTGACAAAATTACAACGATATTGCGAAAGACAAACAATAAAATATTCTCTTCTTTCATCTAGTTTCATCTGAACATCTACTTTCACCTGAAAAATTAATGAAAATAATTTCCACGTAATAAATATAGAAATTGTTTGTAAATTTAGAAAGTATCAACAACAACAAAGTTTATGTGGCCTGTTAGTTTTGATAAATATTAATCCCTAGGTCAAATGGCCAAAGTACAACCCAATTATAGTATACACTCCTTTCTTCTAATGGTCATGCTGATAGTCTGCAAACTACAAACTCTATGGATTTTCCTGACATCAAACAGCTAAAGGTCAGATTGTGCCAGAGGCTCTTCTGACCCACAGGCTCCTGCTCACCTCCCCTCGTGTGCTCTTAATCCAGAGGAACACCGAGGCTTCCAGCACAGATTAGTGGTGTTAGCCTGCAGGGCTTTCGACTGGGCTGCTGCCTGAAAACAGATCCCTCACTGTGCCCATGACCCCAGTGCTGAAATGTGGATAAGTGCCATATGGTTGAAGGAGGGTCCTATGGGGTCCAGTTCCATGCAGACAGCTGGCCCCGCTGGCCCTCCTAGGCGGTTAGCTAAATACTGCAGATATAGATTAGTGATCCCTGGCAGGGGACGGTGCTCTTACACAGGGCTGGAGATGAACAGAAGGAGAGGAAAAGCCTTTGAAATGGATCAAAATCCCTCTCTTTGTCATTTTAAGTACATGTAGTCATGAGAGGATCAACAATTAAGCATGGCTCAAAAATGAAAAACACAGCAAAGTGAACAGCACAGCTAGTGTTTATTTCTGTCGGGTTCTGAGCATGTGGTGAATGTCTGTTATTTAGGAAATATTCTGGGTTCAGTACAAGTTTAATAAATAGTACTTGTGGTGCTATGTTGATCACCACAGAAATCTCAATTAGAAATGAACTTGTTCCAGCAAAAATCTGTTACAGTGAGGCATTTTCAATGGAAGTGAATGGGGCCAATCTGTAAAGATTTAACTCTCAGGTTTCAAATGTGTATGGTCGCATGTTAGCTTAATTCACATCCATTGTGAGTGCCTCACTGTAATCTCTATTTTTGTTGTGCAAAATTATGCAGCAAATGCTGTTTGTTGAGCTTAACTTGTATTTTACCCAGAATCTTCCATTAATGAGATCTAAATTACATCATTGGATGGTCTTTTTTTTGTCTTTTTGTGACGATGAACAATGCTTAAATGTAAGCTTTGGGCTGAAATATAATAAAAGCATCATGCTTCAAATGTCTGTCACTATGGTGGCGGCATGCAAGATGTGCAACCAGTGGCTGAGTGTCATGAGCATATCAGTCTAATTCCAGAGTTGCAGATGTTGTTTAGATTGGATGTGAGGGATTAAGATGCAACCCAAGAGCTCTTGTGAGTCTGGCGTGGTTGAATATGCTTCTAAAGACTTGGTGGCAGGCAATACCGGGCGATCTGCCAGGACAGTATTACCAGCAGGGCACTTTAACAGGGTTTTACAGCTGGAGGGAATTTATAATGAATTTCAGAGAAGAGCTCTCTTAAAATGTTTTATATCAGTGTTTGGAGAGAAAACAAGTTGCCTGTAAACTGATGGTCATTGGGATTGTTGCAAAAAGCAATTAAAAAGGTATTTTCTTTTGGGAAAAAGTATATTTTTGATTGGTAAAATTCTAAAATTCTAGAGTAAAATAAATAAATAAATGAATAAATTCCAGTCTCTTGATATGATTGCTTCCTGGATTCCATTGTATTAGGAGAGGCGCTTCATATTGTGGATTAGATCCCAGGGAGAGGTAATTTCCTAAAAGCACTCTGAATTATTTGGTTATACAGGTGATGTAACAGTCATGGACATGAATCCATTTTCTAGTTGTGAAGAAACAGGGAATCAGTGTTAAAGCTGGCAGACCTGAAACATAGATGGAACTATTAAGGTTTAAACAAAGCTTCTGTTGAGATTAATCCATTTGAAGACGAAGCGAGGGGAAGGAAAGAAACATACAATGAAAACAATAATTTTTAAAGAATAGAAAAGATTTGCAATAATACAATTTAATAACAGAGCTGGGGAACCAGAAAAAGACAAATATCTGACTGGCATCTGTTGGGTGGCATGATGGTCCCACGTATAGTGAAAGGAGATTATGTTCCAGCATAAATGGAGCTTTTACATTTTCTATATTTTAAATTCAGCAGGCCTAATCTAATCTTATCCCTCCCCAATCCAATTTTTAATGCTGGCTACACATAGGATTAGAGTGCTGGAGTTTGCTTTGTAGGCCATTTGACTGAAATGCAGCATCTGTGCTGGTGACTGAGAGATACACACTCAAGAATGAGACTGAAGACACAAAAAGGTGAAGATGATGCATCTTTTCTCAATATATAAGCTTCATGTATTAGTATCCTACATTTGAAAGGTATTTCAACAAATTGCAATGTGGACTATTCCTGTTAATAACTTTTGCAATGAAAAAAATTAATAAGAAAGACGAAATACACTACCGCTCAAAAGTTTGTGGTTGGTAAGATTTATTTATTTATTTAAATTTTTTTAAAATAATTGAATACTTTTATTCAGCAGGACACATTAAGAAGATAATAAAGACAATGTGACAAATATTTTTTTTTTTTGTATGCGGTGCTTTACTTTCTTATATCCTATATCATGGTTTCTGTGTTAATTATTATTAATGTTTTCAACATTTTTAATAATAACAATAAATGTATGCTTGAAGGATTTCTAAAGGATCATGTGACACTGAAGACTGAAGTAATGGCTGCGGAAAATTCTGCCATCACGGGAATAAATAACATTTTAAAATATATTTAAATAGTAAACAACTATTATATTTCACTATATTATAGTTTTTACTGTAGTTTTGATTAAATAAAGGCAGCCTGGGTAAGCACACGAGAGCTATTTAAAAAATACACAGACCCCAAACATTTTAATGATAATGTATACAAACAATTTTTTATTAATATTTTTTGTAAGAAAACTACACAGTACAATAAACAGTACAATAAGGGGGTATACATTACTTTTTTGACAAAGTAAATATATACACATCTACATCTTTATATTCACATACAAATATATAGTCAATGATTGTTTACACTACTCTTCTAATTTCTTCAGTATTTTTTAAATAATTATTTTTAAGCCTCAAAATAAAAGTAAGTTCTTCCATATTGTATATTTCTTTAACAATTTCTAATACTTAATATATTTACAAGATTATTAATACAATTTTTAATGCAAGTTCATAAATCAGTGTTAAATTCATAGAATTTTATTTAAATGGCCACAACACTGTTTTGCCGATAGAGTTTCACAATAATGAACAGAATGGAAATGTGCTTCACTGCATTTCTTCGTACAACTAAACCTCCACCATCAAGCCATCCTCTGGCTGTTTACCCAAGCTGTTTATGTAGTGATAAGCCCAGGTGATGTCAGGTTTGAATACTGAATAAATATTTGCCAGCAGACTGGCAGCTGTTTGTCAGGATGCCATTAAGCAGCCGTGTCGCAAAGCAGCTTTCAACTGGAAGCTCAGCATTCCCTCGTCTCATAGCATCAGCTCCATCATTACATATTTAAATACAGCACCAGTCCAGGTGGTCTCGTACAAGAATGAATTCACCAGAGATCAATGCTTTAGGAACACCTTGACACCTGTTTTTATAAATCTAAGGAATCGGTTTAAGTTCTAATTGATTTGAGTTCAGATAGGTAATGTAACAGATTCTGCACATGAATTAAATTCTTTGTAAAAGTCACTTAATTTGAAAACTGTATTTAAAATGTATGGTTAGCATGGTTGCCAAATGATTAAACAATTTAATCGACGTAATATCCCAATTTTTCAAATGAATCACAATTAATTGCATATCAGTATTTGCTAAGAAAAGAAACATTGTGGCAGATGAAATGATTCGACCAACAAAAAGTTGCTTTAAAATCTATATATATTCTGTTCTATTTCGATATTATCTAACATTTTGCTGTTTGTCAGTGTTTTGCAAGTTCAGACAAAATTAAAAGCTCATGTAGGGAACATGGTAGTCCACACTTAAAAATCTCTTTTTATTTTTATTTTTTTATAATACGTATGCATCATATGCAAGACATTATTCAAGCTGCATCCAGTAATTTGAAGAAAGTCTAATGACTTATAATAATTAATAATACATTTTTAAATGCAGGTTGACCAGAACATTAAATAGCTTCCTTTCCTGTAGTAATGCATCAACAGCATCTCCGAAAATCTAGCACTTGCCAGCCGGGGCTGTTTAGCCATTCTGTAAATGGAGCATAATTCTATTGAAGCCCTGTATGCAATGGGCCATGAAGCTGCCTCCAGCCTTGGTGAGGGACGTATGCCTGCTACACTGGGTGTATCACTAAGTAGAGACATCAGAGCCCAAGTGTAAACATCATTTGGACACTGCAGTTTTTCCACTCAAATGGGTTTGATGTTGATGAAGAGAGACCTCCTTTGAAAGCGCAACGATCTGAACTGTGGATGATCGATGTTGCCGGGAACGGATGGTAATTATTTGTGTGGCTGAGTGGGGTGGCTCTTCCTAAAGAGCGGGCACAAAGTTCTCTGGTTTTTATTCTTTCCATCTCACCACCAGCTTTTTGATGCAGAAGATAGCCGTATTGTAAAAGCAAGCTGAGGGAAGTGGCAAATGTGGCTAGAGTGGGGTTGTTTTTACAAGGCACATTAAGTTACGTGATACAGGTTTTTATTGTGATGCTGTAGAGTTTCTGACTTCACATGTGGTTGAATACTTAAGGTGAAGCGTTCAAATTGTGTACTTTAATTCAAGAAAATGAATTTGTAGAAATGACAAAAACAGAAAGCAAACTAATGAAATCTACTCAAGAAGCACTAACAGAACAGGCGAACTGAAATAAACCAAGCCAGTATGATGAACATGCCAACATCATTACTAATTTAGCTTGAAAACCCCATCTCCACATGAATGGAGAGAGAGAATGCCCCAATGCTCAATAACGTGATGGGAAATTGAAAGGAAACTTTTGGGCTCCTGTTAAGAGGCTTTGCATTTCCGTACAGAGGTGCACATGGTTGGCAGGTACTGTCATCAACTGGTGACAGAGTGTGTTTTTCTGCTTGAGGAGACATCTCACTCATGGATCTGCAAGGGACGAAATGTAGATTTTGTCTTGAAATAGAGAGAAAGCTGTGCTTTCTCTGCTGGGTCATTTCAAGCATGCAAGGGTCACTTTATCATAAAAATCAAATATCCAGTCAGTTTTACTTAATCAGCTGAAATGGCAAAGTGTTTTCCAGATCATTAATCAAGTGCTCTCTCACAGGGGGTTTGTCTGCTATGCAGACATGCTTCGCTTTCAGAATTATTAAGGAAAAAAGAGAAATCGCAATACAGTCATTGTACAATAGAACCACCACCACTGCTAATGAGTGAGGCCACACTGCAGAAATGAAGGACAATATAAGAGGCAAGGACGTGCTTTGTATGGAACCTATGTTGTATTTGTGCTTCTTTAGAAGGCTTATATGTGGTTCGTTCTGTAGACCTTGAAAATGGGGGTCATGTGCTTTACAGCTATTTTTTTGTGTGTGTGTGTGTAAAAAAAACCTCTTTGTACCACACAAACACATACATATTTATGCCGTTGCATTTATTTGATAAGAAAATTCAGACAGTAATAATGTGAAAAATTATTGCAATTTAATATATATATATATATATATATATATATATATATATATATATATATATATATATATATATATAACAATGTAATCTTGTGATGGCAAAGTAGATATTCTAATATGCTGACTTTCAAGAATCTTAGTTAAAAAAGAACAGCCTTTATTTGAAATGAATAAAATAAGAACCATTGCAATGAAAAAAAAAGGTCAATACAATGCACCATTCAACATTTTTTTTATTTTTTGATAAGCATACACACACACACACACACCCACACACACACACACACACACACACACACACACACACACACACACATATATATATATATATATATATATATATATATATATATATATATATATATATATATATATATATATATATATATATATATATATATATATATATATATATATATATATATATATATACTGAATGGCGCATTGAATTGACCCTTTTTAACCTCACCTTTTTTAATTCTTTCTATCAATACATCTAAGTCCTACTGGAACAGCCTAAAAGCACCAACTTCAAAATTACCCAGCCACAACACTATGGGGACCTTTAAGTGAATATAATTGCACCCGATGCACAGCAACAGCTTGGATCAGTAATAATAGTGTTTTTGCACAAGTGCTGTGCCAAGGCTGGGGCCATTCCCATCCTAGTAGTCTATCTGTCTCTGCTCCAATTTCATCAAAGTTATTAAAGGTAAGATAACAGAAAATCAGCAAGACCCGAAAGAAGAGTGCAGTTGAGGATTGTCCTGTTGCTGTGAGATGGTATAGCTGTATAGAGACCTGTATTTCTTTGCTGTTTTTTCTGCTTTTGATGTCGCTATTTGGGAACAGGTGCACATGAGTTATTCAAAAAGGACTGAAGATTCTTTGATGCCACACACTGTATAATTTATTATATTTCCACAGGATACGCACACTACAGAGTCTTGCTACTAATGAAGTTAAGACATACTACAGATTCTAAAACAGAATAATGATTAAACAAAATATCCACAAAGTATCAAAATTATTTTAATAAGTCATGGTTTCCAGAATTTTTTTTACAGCACAAGCTAGATTATACAAGAGTTATTTCCAGTCATAAATTTTGTTTTGGCTAAAAGTGGTGTACTAAGAGCACTGATATACATGTAGCTCAGTGGTAGAGCATTATGTTAGCGATGAAAATAGGTTGTGGGTTCAATTCCCAGGGAACACACATAGTGGTAAAAAAAAGGTGTAGCCTGAATGCTCTCTAAGTCGCTTTGGATAGAAGCGTCTGCTACTGTATATGTTTATACAGTATTATCAAAATCAATGTACAATTTTCTTTCCTGTAGAAAACAGAAATTCAAACATTTAACAGCACATCTTTAAAATATAGTGTGATATGAGTTTTGCTTCAAATTAACTGAAAAACAACTCCAAAGATGATAAATATAAATAGTAAATAATAATAATAATAATAATAATAAAAACAATTCCTATTGACATTTCTACTATCTACATTGACATAATCCTGTAATGGAAAACAACAACTCTTTAAAAAAACGACGATTCATTCTGAGACGAAGCAAGTGACTGTTTGTATGAATAAGTCATTGAATCATTCATTCAACTGATTCTAATTTATTCTGGCATGCAACCACTGTGCATATTGTGCTGTGATTAATTCTGCCGTGCCTTTGTTTGGAACTGTTTTTAACGGTGGAGCAAAAATTACTCTTTTAGTGTTTAATTATATTTTTTTCTGGTATCCTGTTTCATACTGCACAGGCACATATTTAATATATTCTCAAGTGGAATACTCTGTTTGACCCACTTAATGGCTGTATTGGTATTTTTAAACTGGTCGAAGGTTGTTGAAGTGCGGGTGCATAATAGGTCACCTTCAAACTTCAAAAATCCCGAAAAGGGGGGTAAAACTTCATAATAATACATCATAAAATCATAATATGGCACACATTCATCAGACTCATCTGAAAGCCTAAGTGGCCCACTCTGAGAAGCTTCGCCAGCACTTTTCCAAAATGGCCCCAGGGAATTCGAAATACTACCCACTCATATTCCATAAAAAAAGCAAAGTATGAGGAACATTATCCATCTAAAGCAGGAAGGTAGAGATGTTTAGATCCCATTTTGTTAATAGCAAATGGATGATATGGTTATGTTATTATCTCTTTGTTGTAGTGAGCTGGGGACTACTGCCGCCATAGAAACCTCAAAATCATTAGCATACCTGCCAAATATTTCTGTTATTGAGGAAGGTTAAGAGCCCAAGTGCCTAATGCATCGCAGTTATCTGAGAGCTACTGTTGCGGGTTCTTCTCACAGTGGTTTTGGTACATGCACAGGCTGCCGGACTGCCACGGTGTATTGTGAAACCTAGCTAATAAGAGTCATTATCCCACACAAGAATTAGCACAAATTCACATTCTGGATACGATTTAAGACCTCAGCCAAACAAAGAATTCTAAAGCAACCCTACGTATTGGACTTGTAGGTGAAGGATGTGGAGGTTTAGGTCTGGCGTACTACATGGGACTAAAGTCTGGAAATCTGGAAATCAGAAAACACCTCACCACTTCATCTCCAGCCTCTGAGCAAGGTCAGACTCACTGAGTGTGTAATAAATAGGAGCTAGTCCAAGAGCCATTATCTTGCCTCCATTGCACGAGGAGTGCGGTGACCTGGCATTCTAACAAATGGAGGGGAAAACTCGGTCTGGAGATGTAAATCCCTCCTCCGGTTCCCCCATGAATAGTATTGCTCAGAGGCGCTGACCCGAATGGGAGTGTACCACCCAGATCAGAAATGACAGCGGAGGGGAAGACGGGGCTCCCGTTAGCAGAGGAAAGGGTGTGTAAAAAGAAATGATGATTAGGAAGAATAAATGAGATGTCATGCTGAGCAAAATATTACCATCAAACTGACTTTCTTCGGTCAGGGTTTGAGTGACAGTCAGCATGAAAAAAGTGGGATAGGGGTAGCAGTGGGCTTGTGCTCTTTATTTGTCCCTGTGTGGATGAGGACAGAGAGAGAGAGAGAGAGAGAGAGAGACTTTTATTTCAGTAGAATCACAGGGACATCATGCAGGGACTATGGTTTCTTGTGTAGACTAATGATTTCAAGATGTTTTGATTGACAGTAATAGTTGAATGTACACTTTTGGTACAATACAAGTACTGCTATGAAAGTCTAACAATAAATAAAACCTTATTAAATGAAAGTTGATGCTCAGTCATCCAAATGATCCTCTTACAGTAACACTCAATATTGTATATTTATTGACCTTTTAACACTGCTGTATAGTCTTGGGTCTGGGGAATAACTAAAGGTGCTGAAGCTTGTCTTGCGTAAAAAACAATATGCTTGGAGTATCCCTAAGGCTTTCTTTAGAGAGGCAGCTAAAATTTTGTATCTTGTCATATTATTTGGCAAATATGATTTATGCATTTATTTATTTATTTATAAACAGTTTGAGCAACACTATATATATATATATATATATATATATATATATATATATATATATATATATATATATATATACATATATATATATATATATATATTATAATGTATTCTTTTTTATATATTTTTTTTTTAAGTGGATCCATATACTGTACATTGCAATATTGTTCTGAATCTGATATACTGTATTGTATACCGAATCATTTTCGATTACTCTTTCCAGGTATTTCTGCATGTATATGCAGTTACTATGGAAAGCTATATAGATGTACTTTATGCACTGTATCTGAACACATAGATCAAACTATTAATACTTGCTAAATGACAGTGCTCAAACATAAAATTCGTAATTTTGTTCTCCTCAACTCAGTCAGACCAGAGGGCCTATTGCATCTCTGACCTTTTTTTTTAACTTGCCTTTTCTTGACAACCACAGTAATGTTCTGTCAAAACATATTTGGAAAATTATTCTTTATTATTTATTTATTTTTTGCTTTGTTTAGAACTATTTTAACAATTGAGAAATTGCTTGTGAAATGAATTTAACTAGTAATCCTAGTTATTCATTTGGCTGAAACATCTGCAATATTTGAAATCTCCACATTTCATCACGTCATCCTTTCTCGTTGAGCTTGCAGTGCATGTGCAATAATTTGACTTTATAATCCCTGAGGTGAAGAAAAATCATTATGAATTTGTCCAAATGTATGTTAAAGATATGCTTTTTCATTTTTGTGGAAACTCACACACTGTGGATTACAACATCATAACTTGATTGCCTTCGGGGGAGTCTTAGGTACATTTAAATTGATCCCCATTTTATATATTAAAAGCCATTTAGTTATTAGATGCTTGGAAGAATGTGATTGCAACAGATAGGAGCAGTTTGGGAAGGAATTAAAAAAAAAAGTATATTTTGTAGTAGAGAAGCAATATACAGATGGGTTTCATCCCAGGAATTAGCAGAGCTGTGCAGTTGCCCTTTCTCTATGTTGTTATTAAATCTCCCCAAGAGCTGCAGGGAGAAGTGCATTAGGGGTGCATTAAACCACTTCATGACACATTTATGGCATTTTCCTCACTTTTGATTTGTGTTCCCCCACGAGTGGAACTTCCCACCATGTGACCGCAGCTGGATCCGTGCCAATGACAGCACAGAGTGGACATATGGCTTGAAAACAGGTGTCCAGATCCAAAGTGCTTTTTTTTAATATATATATTTTTTTATATCTTAACTTAACATAATAAACATAGTAAATCAAAATAACATCCAGATTCTAATCAGTGTTGATGTTTTTTTTTACATCTTGGATCTAATGATCTAATTCTCAGTTTTGTGTGAAAACTATCCCATAGCGCTCTCTCTCTCTCTCTCTCTCTCTCTCTCTCTCTCTCTCTCTATACATATATATAAAGGTAAAATAAATTATAAATAATGGAAAACTTAAAAATACTGCTTTGGCAACTGACTGAAAAAAGTATTAAATTGACTAAAGCTAAAACTGAAATAACAATAAATAAAAAGCTAAATAAAAAATATATATTAAAAATTAATATCCTTAAAATGAAAGCTGAAAATATTAAAATAAAAGCTAATTCAAAATATGAATAGGTTAAAAGGATATGAAAATATTACTAAAATAACAATGTTCTAAATTAAAGTATTTAGTATATGCTTTTCTTCATGAAAACGGATTAATATATTATAGTAACCATCACATTAAAGAATTGCTCAGCTGGTGCTAAACTGCTTCCTGTCATTTAGGTTGATGGATGACTAAAAGCAAAAGATAGCCATGTTGTCTGGCCTTTCTTGATGCTATCACACAAGAAGGCTCTGTAGAGCTGTTCTGAGAGAGTATCACGTTACACCAACAGTGCCTGACAATAGATTGTGGCTGGACTGACAAGACCTTAGGGAAGATTTGATGCCCTTTGTCACCATTTGGCTTCAGCCTGGACCAAAACCATTGCATATTTACAAAATGGATTTGAAAAAAGTACATTAGAATAACGGCATGTTGACTTTAAATAATTTTCAGTGATTTTCAATTGATTTAGTTATCAGTTTAATGTAGTTTGAAGGAGTTTTTGTACATTAGTACCAGATGAGCATTTTGACCAAGAAATGGGTTTGACTGTGTGTAGACACAGAGGCAACGTCAACTTGGTAAGTACTTGTATTTTTGCCATCCCTGTTCAAAGCCAAACCTAGACATGCACAACATTCCCCCAAATGTTATGTTGATCTACCATGTTCATATTAAAGTCAGCCTTATAGTCCTGGCCAAATATCAAGATTTTGCAGATGGGACTGGTTTTGTCAATAGACATTCAATTAGATATGTACACCTGGATACCCACAGGTCAGGATATTCATTATTCAGCTTCATTTTCAGGTCAAGAGTAATATGAAAATAAATGCAAAAAACACAAGGAGCTTGAAATGGAGCATTTTTTGATCTCTCCCCGTGCAGGGTCTCTTATCATGGCAGGAATAGCCACAAGCCTTTGGTTCTTCCTCTCTCTATTATTCTGCAGTTGTTCAGAGGCTTTTTAAGGCTTTTGGAGGTAATGAATACCTCTTGAGCGAGTCGAGAATCTCCTCCATTTACTGCTGATTGTGTCTGCGAAGGTATATATGAAGTGCCATCAAATGACATGCTGTGTTATACATATTGAGCTCCATGCAGAATCTCCGTATGCCCCTTCAAATGCAGAGGGAGCTGATTTAAGACAAGGTCTGCTCTTGCTTGAGTTTATTCAGCCCCAAATCCTTTGACTGGATTACTGTTATTAGAGTCGTGGCCACGCATGCTGTGATTGAGAGCTAATCTACAGAATCACAGCGGGAGGAAACACAAAGAACAAGAGGAGTGATGTCTAATCAAGCCGTTGTACCTGCAGGTTACGACCACATACACTCGGATTTCAAATAGCTCTTCAGTTACGTAGAATATGTGTATCGCTTGATCACTGCTATTTGAGCATATGTATGTCTTTGTACTTAAAGTGCCATTCTAGTTTTGCTATTATGTCGTATGTTAAGCTTTTCCTCTTTAAAAATGAGAGACAATAGCATCGCTGTGTACAAAGTAATATCCCACAGTCCACCAATGAGTGATGCCACACAATCACAAAACAAACACTGATTTTACACTACAGCAATACATGTTTGATGTTCAGCATAACATACTGTATTACATTTAATTGCATGCACAGAAGACATTATTTCTTCACGAAAAGAAGTTAAGTGTGGCTAGCCTTTTTCTTATATGTATGGTGGTTAACATACATTAAGAGCGGTATTTCAGACCAATGAGATCTGAGTGTGGGAGGGGCTACCCGGGACATATATAAACCAAGCGATGGAGAAAATCTAGTGACAAGAGATTTTTATTTCTGTGATGCTTCCCCACCCACACTCATATGTAGTATGTAGGACAAAAACTCAGATAATACCTTATTATTTGTTGCTTTACCAAGTCACATCTGCTTAGGATACAATGTTAAACACAATGGACTTTGAGCTCAATATGAAACTGCACAGAATAATAGATATTAAATTAGTATAGAAAACAGGAATGGTTTATGAAAAAAAAATTTCCACATGAAAGTGCACCTTCTTCTCTAAATCAAAAATATAAGCATTTTCTATGTATGAAAGCTATTCATTTTCAGTCTAGTCTAAAATCTAGACCTCTTTTCTATTTGATATCTTATCAAAATTAAGAACTTCCCTGCAAACAAATAATGTAACGAGACATTGCATTGGATGCTACATTGTGTATCCTTTCCAAAGCGCTTTTTGTCCACTGATCCACTGGTCCACTCGGTAGGTCTAGAGAAGACTTTAAGGATATCTTTAAAATATATATGAATTATATCCAGGTTGTGTCTTAGAGAGCAAGTAATGTTTTCCCAGTAGTTTGTAACTACGAACATAATTAAAAATGTTGCTTAAGGTACATGATCACATAGCACAGCAAAAGATTTGTAATTTTAATTATTTACAGACAACACTCTTAATTTAGCAGAAATATAAAAAATAAACTAGCCTGACCTTGAAGACTAGATTAATGGAGACATTGTCATATTTTGTCTCGCATATGTTTTAAGTTGATTGTGTGAAAGGGTTTGCCCTGGCACTTGAGGGTTTCATTATTTGTCTGGACAAAGCTTTTGATACTTTAATCTGCTTTAAACTGCCATTGTCTGGAACGTATTAGATTTATCACTGGATGTGCAGATGTTCCATTGTATTTATAGTCGTACCACTTTGATTCTTTGGAAAGCAAATATGCAGCTGTTTAAACTGATGGTAACATGGAAAAGTATATAGTTACATGTCCAAATCCACTCTTTTTACTCAGATAAAAACCATTTGGAGAGTTAGCGCCACATTTTCTAAACATATTCTTAATAAAAGTGTTACGATTTTCCCTGCTTTCTCTTATTGCAGTGCATTGATATGCATACCGAGACCCAAAGACCAAAAAAAGACCAAAAATGTAAAGGTTCAATCTGAAATCCTACCACATAACTGCATTAAAGCAGTGACAAACAGATATGGTCTGATATGACTGCTATAAAAACCTTTCAGCTCTCAGAGAAAAATCCTGCTTTGTCCTATAAATTTGATGAGGTCTGTCGTCATTGCAAGTTTAAAGTTGGCAAGCCATTCTTTTACCTCATTTATAAACTGCTTGAGAGGAGCAAGCACGACTAAAAATGTTCTCTGTATCTCTGTCACCCTTTCACACCATCTGTGTGAGTCCTGGTGTCCAGACGTCTGCAGATACAGCAGATGGCAGTATTCTTGTGCGCTACATATTTTAAGTATACATTTCATTCAGATTCTCTTTCTCACAAACATTATTACATCACAGAAACAAGAAGCTTTGATGAATAACCAAATGATGAAAAGTGCATCAAGTCATTATCAGACACTAAAAATGAAAACTTTCAAATTGCATTCTATACATTTTCCTCCACACCATAAGAAAGTGAAGTTCATATGCAGAAGGATGCATTTTCATTTGGAACATCCTTCTGAGTTAATATGAAGAACAACATGACCTACCTTATACAGTATAAAATTCCCAAATTGTATTTAGTTCTGTCCACAGTATCATGTGGTATTAAAAAACTACAGCTCTTTACATTATCTAAACAATTAACGTAATTAATCAAATTTTAATTTCTTAAAATTATTGACGTTGGAAACCACAGTTAAGCTGAGTGAGAATTGTATATATATTGATGCTATCAATTCTAAATGATGCACATTTGCTTTCCTATACATCAAAGGATCTTCATTTAAAACCTGCCTGCAATGATTTTGCATTACATTTCAAGAAAGCATTTTAGTTGGGGTCCAGTTTTAGTGCATAAACTAAAAGAAACATTGAGTGTTTTAGCGTTGTGATTTTACAATGATCCTCAGCACCTACAGTATATCATGTTCTGTAGATGCTACAGTACATGGCACATTATATGAAAACATCAACAACCTAATAAAAAAAAAAAGCTCTGGAAAACAGTTCATTATCATCTTTAGCAGATGCAGTTATCACTGCTGCCATGGAGCCTGGCCAGATATTCCACCGTGTTGTGTATAAACTGTTGAGAGTTACTTGTGACAGTGAATATTTTGAAATGAAAAAAGGCTATTTTCTTCAAAACTTGAAAGCAGGTGCAAATGTATATATTAATATATGAAAATAAATGTTATATTGCAAAATGCAAATATGGGTTTATTATTAAAATCAAATAAGTAAATAAATTCAAATAAAATGGTTTATATATGAGGGGCTACATGAGGGGCCAAGATACAAATAGATAAAATATTTGAATATATTTGTGATTTTTTAATTTGTGCTTGTGTTCAGTCACAACGGGACATTATCCACATGTCTGTATCGCTAAGGACAGATGTCATGCTCTTAATCTAATTCTATCCAAATTGTTCCCAAAAAAAAAGAAAAAAGAAAGAAAAGTGCAGTAATTTACTCATAATTCTGTGTACATGAATCTGCTCTCTTCAAAGACAACAAAATACCATCAATTGAAGATTGGTGCCTCATTATAAAGCCATTTTTCCACAATAAAGTAATTTTCAGATAGAGGCCTTGAGACCAAAATCAGGACATTTTTCTTTGAGGTAGAAAACACAAGACAATATATTGCTTCATGCACATTTCTTGTTGACTATTCAGGGCTGTGGGGAAAATAGCGGAGGCAATAATTTTGTCCATGTGGGGTCATCTGCAGTACACTCAAAGTGATTTTGGGGATGGCACAGAAGGTGGATGCCTGAGAGCTGTCCAGACTTTGATCGTATGCGATCCCAGGAATTATGACTTGGAGCCATTTTTCTGGAACACAAGACACAGATACAGTAACTAGTCTTTTTATGTGCACTGTACAACACCATTTGCACCCCAAAAATTATTTACTCCACTAAGGCATCACCTATCAATAGGTTGTTGATTTCACACTCAGTCTCTGTCATTGTGGATTTCATTACAGACTATTGGGATCTTTATCAAATATACATCAAGCTGATCAGCATTAGTATTAACGAATGGTTATATTTCACAATCCATTCCATTATTTAAACAATAACACCAGATACTTCTTGAAATTATTTTGAATCAGTGATGACTGCAGATCTTAGTATAACAACAGTACTGACCAACTTTTAAACTAGAATGTATTAAACATTATCAATCAGTGTTGGTAACAAGAAAATATTTTTACACTTAAGCAATACAAATTCCTAAACACAATCCTCAAATATATTTCAAAACATAGCAAAACCTCTTTATTTATTTTTTACACACACAGACACACACACACACACAATATATATTACTAATGAATACAGGCATATCCTGTTTTAAAGGTTTAATTACTAAATATAATGTAAAATGGCTTGTTAATAATACAAAATGTATTACTAAAAGTATAATAGCAAAAATGTTTATTTCAATTGCATTTAAAGTGGTCATGAACAGAAAATATAAGAGGTCAATGTACTATAAAAACATCCTGTAAATTTCAGAACAAAAACATCTTATATTGTGAGGTTATATAAGGTTGTGGAATGTGCCACTTTATGATGTAATAATGTGGCTAAATACCGCCTCCACAGAAGATCATTAGCGCCTGCTTCTACATCACTGCTTGTTTAGCCCCGCCCACCGATTCATGCATTTAGTATAAGTAAGGAGAGACGTAAATGCAGGTCTAAGCAGAAACCAAAAAATAAAGATGCTCTAAAGACAACAAGGTGCTGTGTGGTGCCGCTTCAGTAAAACGTGGTCATTTTACAGACGTTTTGTTTACAAACAATGCACAATTCAACGTGGAATTTTCAGAGAGACTGAAATGAAATGACTTATAATAACTTAAATAACTTTTAACCTAAATCACAGCAGCGTCCATCTGTGATGGATGTAGGCTGGCAAACATACAACTGTTAGCAATTCATACTTTTGAGTCTACAATCTGCTACACCTATTCAAACAGAGCGTTCAGATGAGGGGGTCAAAACAGGACAAAACATTGTTTTTTTATGTAAAAATCTTGATAACATTATATGTGGATTATAGAGAACAGTACAGTGTAAAAACAAAAATAAACAAACAAAACAAAAAAACATGGGCAGTTCATGACCCGTTTAAAGAAGATAGATAGATAGATAGATAGATAGATAGATAGATAGATAGATAGATAGATAACAATAAAACAATTTAAATAGGTAATTAGTCATTTTTAGTAGTTAATAGTTTTTATTGCAAACAATGTATTAAACATTTTTTGTGTAAAAAAACAGCACCAAAAAAAAAAAAAACGCATTAATTGGTCAAATGAGATTAAATGTGCACAGCTCTAAAAACCTTTAAATCTTATAATTCAGTACCTTCACCCTGTTTATTAGGGCATCACAGATCAGGGTGTAATTCACTCAACATAGGAGGGCTCTATATTGCATCTCGTCAACAAAATGGGTGTATTTTCAATTAGACTCCTCAGTGGTTACTAATTAGACTTACATTAATCAATACTAGTATCAATAGAATGATGAGGTCTCTTATTCAGGTTCAGGATTTATTTGAGGGGGGAATTTAAAGACCTGCTGGTATGTTTGACCTGGGCTTCAGGGGTCACCGGATGGGTCAGGGGTGTACAAAAACATTAAATCTCAGTGGATTTTGACATCCACCTTTGCTTTGAATTAAAGGCCCTTGTAGAACCATGTCTGGGTCTACAAGGTTATGCAGTGACCTGTTTTTGTTGTTGTTTTTTGTTGCAGAAACCCTTTCCTAGATATCATTGAACATGTAAAGTCTAAGCCATGTCTGTCCACATATGGTAAAAAGAGCATACTATTAATGCATATTCAGATTTGTATTTCCGTCTAATCCCTGTCTATTTATCGCTTGTTGCTTAAAATCTCCATCTGATATAACAGTCTTGCTCTAAGACCTCTCCCATTAACAATCCTCGATATCTTTGGGTTGGCGATGCCCACTATTCCCACAGGCTGATGGGATCCAGACACAGTTTGCGTGGCCCTGTCAGCTGAGTTTTAGCTTCCTCCATCTCAGACAGTCTGCATTGTGGATCACAGCCCCGGCCGCTGGTAGATGTAGCAGCCGCAGCGAGACAGATAGTGCCTTCTTTCTGAGCTGGAGTCAGTAAACCTGCCCCTTCCTCTCTGGGGAGGCTGCTTGCATGGCTCTAATGTGCCGGCTAAGGACTCACATTCATGACGCTGTAACCAGATCACTGCACAGCCAGAGCTAAAAAGCTAACAGTCTCCACTGCGAAGGCGTCTGTGGTCAGACCCCTCCTCTCTTATCTCAGTTTCCTCCGCAGACTGAGTGGAGGAAATCTGCCTTTATTTGAGTGAGACAAATAAATGGTGCACCGATCGACCAGATTGTTTTCTTTTTGAAATAACACATAGGAAATATATATATATACATGTTATATAATAAAAGAAAAAAAAAAGTTAAATGTAAAGGGATTTTTTTCTTTGTGGCACCCCTTAGCACACTGTTAATGTGACATAAGTTATTTTAAGTGTGTCTGAAAACATGATGGAAAGAAGGACTAAATCATATTAGCAAGTTAAAGGTGCTAGTGAGATGCTGTAGATTGGTTTGACTGAAGCAAAAATGTCCTTTTATAAATTTATTTATACCATGTCTTACACAGACGCGTTTTGGCTTAAGCCATCATCAGTGTGTACCAAGAAGCACAAAACCGGACATTTTAAAACAATGAATCACAGGTGAACCCCATTCCTCAAATCATTAGCACCATCAGGTGCATCAAGTTACAAACATTATGGAAGAACACAAGAAATGACAGATGGATTGCAACCTAAATGGTTTCACAAAAAACAATTTAAAGGTAATTCTTCTTTTAAACCATTGGGGTATACTGGTGTGTAAATCCAAAAAGCCTCTAGTTGAAGAAGATAGCGCTTTCTATCACCTCCCCGTTGAAGAGGTTTGACTAACTCAATGCCTAGAATTTTTTTTTCTCTTTTATCTCTGGATAACTTTATTACTCACACCAATTAAACAACATCTAATTTTACTCATACATAAACGTGCTTAAATGATCATGCATTTACTGGTAAAAAAAAATTATAGTGAGAAAACTAAACTAGCTATAAGCTAATTCAGTAAATGTTAACTTGTTAATTGTTAATAAAATGCTTAAGATATTTTAAAAGATATTTAACATATATTTGTTCTCAAACCAAACTGCTTTACCTTGATGGTATTTTTTGAATTTAAGATTATTAAATAAGCTTTCCATTGATGTATGGTTTGTTAGGATTGGACAATATTTATCTGAGATGCAAATGTTTGAATATCTGGAATCTGAGGCTGCAAACAAATCTAATTACTGAGGAAAACGCCTCTAAATTTGACCAATTAAAGATCTTTGCAATACATATTACTAATCAAAAATAAAGTTTCCATATATTTAGGCCTACAGTAGAAAAAAAAATGCTTATTAATATCCTAATGATTTTTTGCATAAAAAAATAAAATAAATTCCAGGATCCCATTTATTTCTGTGATGGTAATGCTAATTTTCAGCAGCCAATACTTCAGTGTTCAGTGACACATGATCCTTTCAAAATCATTTTAATATGCCAATTTGTTCAAGAAACATTTGTTATTAAAATCAATATTGAAAACAATGCTTAATATATGTGTGGAAACAGTGATAACTTTTTTTCAGAATTCTTTAATGAATATAAAGTTCCAAAGAACAGCATGTATTTTAAATAAAAAAATCTTCAACATTATAAATGTCTTTACGGTCACTTTTGATCAACTTAATGGAAATTAATTTCTTAAAAAAAAAAAAAAAAATCCTGCCACAAACTTTTAAATGGTAGTTTATTTATATAAACAATATATGTAGCTATGCAGTCTATTTGTGCTTGAGTGAAATGGAGCAACAGATTTTTTTTATTATTTTTTATCTAGGCCACTTCTGTTAGGGTCACTTAAAAACTGGCTATTAAGAAAGATAAACCTAAAAATGTACTGTTTAAAAGTCTGTCTACATGTAATATACATGGCTCTTTGAAGAAGGTTTATGTGTCATGTCAAGGTTATTGGAATAAGACAGTGTATATGCACATGTCCATTAATAGCAAGGCTCAGTAGGACAAACAAAGTCTGTATGACTTTCATCATATCAGAGTGTATATTTTCATGATGAACAGAATCTACTCTCTCCGCGGGCTGTGCCTGCCGCTTTCAAGGAAAGTGGAAGACACTCTTCGCTTAAATCTGAGCCTTGATTCACAACAGTGTATTGATATTCACCTCCTCCATTCTCCTAGTGCGTATAGAGTATCAGTCGCCTCCAAGGTTGGCGCCAAGCTCTGTCTTCTGTGAACCACAAACCAGAATTAATTGCAAATCAATCGAACAAAGTACAACTGATCAGTAAACCAATTAGTAATTTTAGCTGGTCTTCCTGGTTTGGTTTGCCTCACACTTCTTACAGTGTTTTTCACTACTTATCCTATGATTTTTATTGAAAACCTCTATTTTGTCTTGAACAGCAAAATATGCATCATACAGTGTGAAAAAGTGGAGTACCATTTTAAAAGAGAGAAATAAGTTAAGATTTCTGATTCAGTCATTTTTTTTTCTCTCTCCAAGGGACTGTTGGTACTTTGATTTTTCTCATTTTCATTCTTCCCAACGCTATCTCACGACCAATTGGGACGTATTTTACGAGGTGGCTTACTCGTACAAATTTGTACGACCACACTCATACGATTTTATGCATACTGTATTTTCCGGACCATAAGTCGCACTTTTTTTTTTCATAGTTTGGCTGTCCTGCGGCTTACAGTCAAGTGTAACTTATTTATCAAAATTCATTTTTGTATTTCTGTGAGCGCCCTCATAGAGCGCCCTCTCGCGGCTGTAAACGGTAATGTTTTCTCTGGGTTCTTGGTACTAAATGAATGAGACTTATAGTCCAGTGCGACTTTATATATGTTTTTTTTCCTCAACGTATTTTTGGACTGATGCAACTTATACTCAGGTGCGACATATAGTCAGAAAAATACGGTATGTAAAATCGTATGAATTTGTACGAGTGTGGTCATACGAATTTGTGCGAATAAGCCACCTCGTAAAATATGTACGAATTGCCGTGAGATCGAGTTGTTCTGCCTCGTCTTTGCTTTCTTTAATGTATCTGGGGACAGATAGAAATTCTCAACTTAATATATATCAACTTAAGCTTTTGAGTGAATATGTGAAAATATAGCAAACAAAAGCACACACATCAGTGGCGAATTCCTCAAAGTGGGTGCTCGGACAAAAATAACTTCAGAGGAGAAAAACACATCACAGCTCCAAAAATATAGAAATGTATGGACAGACTCACAAAGGTGACATTTTGAGCACATAGCCTCTTCACCATGAATTTATTCATAGTAAATTCATTCAAATCATCAAAAGTTATAAATTTGAAAATTTTGGCCGCAATATTATATATTTTTTTCCCCTTGTAAATATGTGTGATTTTGGTCAGAGGAGGCTGATTTTGCCTGTATTTTCTCCAAGTCTGATTTCAAAAATATTTCATTAATGCAAAGGGGGAAAAAACAACACCAAATTGGAGTTATACCACTTGTTAATGCATTTAGATATACAAGTAAATATATGCAAATGATTAGAAAAGAAGTCTAGCCTAACAAAATCATATACTGGTTTAATTTGTGCTGGTGCAATAACCATGCAAAATGAATCTATAAAAACACATAAATGAATATGTTAAAGGCATTTTATTTTGTTAATGCAGCACCATGGCTAATAAAACCGAGTGTTTTTAATATGAAATTCTTATTAATTATTTGGGACAGAAAATGCAAGCAGGCTGGGAGGAAAATGGCTGGCCCAGCTAATACCACGATGCACCATCTTGAGGCATAAGATCTTTTAATGTATTCTCTGGCTGTGCCTGAAAGGAGGAAAGAGCGAGCTGAATGGATCCATTAATTTAATTGAAGCAGGCCCTGACAAGAGATAAAACATCTCCCACATCTCTCCAGGCCGCTGCTGGCTTTATAGTAAACAACCAATGATCCATAAACAAAACCAGGAGAGCAGGAGACCCACTCTATAGAGACTTCAAGGCCATAAAAATATGACACGAGAAGAAGAGAATGGAAACTGAAGAGCCCCCTTTCTCATCTCTCCTCAGCCCTACCTGTGTATTCAACCTGGATAGGGCTCATTGTACTGTCTCTTTGGGATTTTGATGTTAATAATTCAGTTTCTGGTCCCAATGCTGGTAGTTGTCAAAAAGAAACCAGCGAGTGCATAGAATGGCAGGTGCTCTTTCCACAGGGAGAACAGTGCATGCATTTCACCTTCAGGCATGCGGGCCATTTAAATAGGCTTCAAATGTAGAGCTAATACATTGTTATGTTTTATCTGAATGTTTAGGAAAGTATTGGAAACATAATATTAAATGAAGGTTATAAAGTAAGGTTATGTTATAGAGAAATAGAAGTGACACCTACTTCCAGATTCATATAGATGATTCAAAGAAAATTATCTTTCTCTTGCTGTTTAATGATGGACGCATGTCTCTTAATACATGCTTTCAGCAGAGACAAAACAAGAACACAAAACCAACTAGAGGCCATTGAGTCGGCAGGCACCTGTTCCTAGAGCGCATTACAAACACTACAAAAGCAAAGAAGAGCCACTGGCGGAGGTCTGAAATGTTTGCTGAATGTGAAGGTCACTGGTTTTAGTCCAACATGTTCTGTCTTGCTTTTAAGAGAGAGGGAGAGAGAAAAAATCTCTGCGCTAAAACGTATGTGAAAAAAAAAAGAGGACATAGAGTCTGGTAGCATTAAATTGTTCACACATTTGCTTGAGATAGAGTTTCTGTGTAAGTGCTGGACTAAGGGGAAACTGTGTTTGTGTACTGCTAACCTTGTGACAGGAGAGAAAAGAGAAGAGAAATCTGAGCTACTCATTGTTTGCCATGGCCATGAAGAGCTTCTCGTTTCTCTTAATTGAGAGTTTGTGTTTCGGGGTGAAAAGATGGCTGATGAAAATGAATAATGTAAGAAGCTACAACTTTGTTGGTCGAATTGCATAAGGATATTCCATAGCACTGCACTGAGCTCAGTGAAAATGAATCATAAACTTAAACGCACACATGAGTGTTCCACCATTTCATTGCACTGCAAATGAGTAAAAGTGCAGTACACTAGATTTTGAACATGCAGAATGACAGCAACTAATACAGTGACAAATGATGGTAATTTTATGAAAATAATAACTACATTATTCAAAAAAATATATATGTTATATATTGTTGGCAACACAACATGATGATGTTGTGAACACGCACACATTGTATAATTTTTTTTTTAATTAAAAATATTATAGATATTATAGCTTACAGGATGTCAAACAAATAAATTATACTACATTTAGAATGTTGAAATTATTATTAAATATATTAATCACTAACAGTATGTCAAACTATTAAAATAAATCCATAAAAAACATTATTAAATATGTTGTGCCTAACAGGATATTATTTCATGCAAATAACAAATTACTGTAAATTTTAAATGTTAAAACTAGAATTTGAACAGGATATGATGTCAAACAAACAACAAATAGTACATTTCAAAAATTAAAATTATTATAATCATTATTGCCAACATGAAATTATGTTTTTCACCTCAAAAAATTATTATTATTATTTTTTTTTTAAATTAATATTACATAGATTTGACCGCAGGATATGATGTCACTGAAATAAATAAAGATGAATTTAAAATGTTGTGAGTGATAAGTTTGCATGAGCATGTGCTTCTGGTGGACTCTGCTGATGAATTTGAAGTGAATGGACCCAGATATAACATAAAGAAACCCAGGGTACAACTGAGCAAATCTATGTCTATGTTTCAATGTAGTTCAACTGTAATGATGTGCAAAAAATTAAAAAATAAAAATGATTGAAGCAGGAAAAATGGGCAAGTGTGAGGATTTGAGCGAGTTTCACAAGGGCCAATTTGTGATGGCTAGATGACTGGGTTAGAGAATCTCCAAAACTGCAGCTCTTGTGGGGTGTTCCCAGTCTGCAGTGGTTAGTGTCTATCAAAAGTGGTCCAAAGAAAGAACAGTGGTGAACCGACGACAGGGTCATGACTCATTGATGTACTCATCTTGGTGACTCTAGTGTAGTCCACACCTCGATGGCATCAAAACAGGGACCATTACAATATTAGGAAGGTGGAAGGAATGTTGTGCCTGATTGGTGTATATACTGTATGTCAATACATTTAAATAAAATAACACTTCTTAAATCTTAAGCAACTGGCTAAAAATAATGTTATCATGGTTTTGCATGGTTTTAAATTTTTTTGCATGCATGGGGGTGTGTTTTCATTATGGTAGACAATACAAGAAAATGTAAAAATAAGTGTGTGTATAGATGTATATTTTACAAGCAGGAACACTTCTGTGTACATATTACAAACTTTAAGTGCAAGGCTGCAAGTAAACCTTCCACCAATGAATTCTACATGCTCAATGCACTGCTTTCAATCCCTTTTGAAATGTCTGCCAGATAACGTGAATGTACTTTAATACTTTATTCACATTTTAAATCCTTTCAGAGAAATCTAAAGCTATATGTTATGTCAATAGATTTGAGATTACAAATGCTCATTGTCATTTAGCTGACTCAGACTTCTCAGAAATGATACACAGAGCTGAAAAAAGGACCTTTTAAGTGCATAATGATATCACCTCAAGATCATTTACTCACTTGGACTCTACTTAGTTACCTAAAAGAAACTTTAGAATATGGTGGTGAATCAATAATGAAAGTATTTTGCTTCGCTATTCTTATCTTACATATGGTATGTCCTGCTCTAGGTGTAATTTGCAGAATGAATGGTTGCTCATGTGAAGAGATGGAACAGCGGGCTGTGACTGAGTAGTTCATATATCCCAGGTAAGTGCCCTCAATAACGAAACAAAGGAAATAAACAGTGTCTCTCATAGCGCAGTGTATATTATCTCTGGATCAAACTCTTGCATACACATTTGTCCTTCTCTCACACATTGCCAAATAATAATTATTTGGGGTCTCGGCCTGTCATTGTAATTTTTTGGTTCAACAAAAGCAGTTATGGAACAAGTACAAGCATATCTTGGCTGACAATAAAGTGGATTTATTCTCCAGTCATATTTCAGTTAACTCACAATTATTGATCAACATTTGTTTAGCTTAAACTGATCTGAATTAACCTAATGAATTCCAAACTGATGCCATTCCTATTCCCTATACAATAGCAAAAGACTCAATGGTGTTAAATGATTCCCATGTTTAATCATTGTATAGCCTATGTGTAGATATTACCTCATGGCTAGCTTCCCTTGCAAGACAAGAGAACACACGATTTCCCTGTTTATAATTATTTTAAGGACAGTCATCACCAATAACCCATATATTTTTTACATTTATACACTTGGCACAAATGGTTCTTTAACCCTACAGTGAATCCCATATGTTTGTTTTATACAACAAAATAATCTATAGTATTGCAGTACATTAAGAGTGCCATTCATCAGGAGTTGAGAAATACGGCTTGTATAACTTTCAAAAGGCGGTGATGATGATGCGGTTATGTTGTGTGAAATCCCCCGTTCTCCACCTGTTTGGCTGCTAATCTGATTGTTCTGTGTGACACCTTGAAGCCCTATCAAAAATCTGATTATCAGATGAACTACCACCATCCCCTATGACTGGATGAAAAGGTGAAACAGAGATGTAACACTGCATTTATTCCTCTCCTCACATCTGTGCATGACAAAGACGAGCGAGAGACACACCTGCTGCTTCGTCTGATTGTGGTGAGGTTACAGTTTCATTGATAAAGCGAGCTACTATCGGCTAGCGATCTGTACATTGTTATGAGAGGGTCAGATGACGTGTGTGTTTGTCTTTAAACAGATATATCTCTCAGGAAGCTTCCCACTCAGCAGATTTTTTAAAGTTGTCAATCAGAACCAACACAACAGACATGAAACAAGTCTAAATGATCAGATTTGAACAACATCACGTCTATCTTTGCAATCTTTCATCCTTAAATCCACTATTTACATTCTTTACGAGCATGTCTGTTGGTTTGCTGCTTTCGCTATAACAAGTTTACTTTCCAGGGAATTGAAAATGTTTACATTTTGCAGTTTGCAAAAACTATTTGGAGAGCAGCTGTGTGTGTGTGTGTTGATTAAAAGGATCAAAGGAGTTTTGGACCATTCTTGAATTTTTTTTTGCCCTGTCAACAAAAGCATTCAAAGATGCTGAGAGCAATTGTGATTGAAAAGCAATGAAAGGGTCAAAGACTTTTTGTCTGACTTATTTAATCACAGTGAGTGGTGGGGAAGACAGACTTTGATTAAGGCCGACTCACAGATCGATAAAGTCCTTGAACTTGCATAAGTCATTGCTGCCTACTCACAATATTAGTGATTGCCTATGTTTTATTCACAGGGGTCTGAGATCGCGTAACCCCATGGCATGCACATCTGAATGAATTTGCCATTGATAAATAGAACCGTTTTTTTTTTAATGCCACAGATACATCCCAAAATTGAAAGGCTGACTTAGTGGCAAAACAACTCAAGCCATGTCAAAGGCAGATGGACCACTTGTGAATGTGTCTTTTTGGTATAAACATCTCAAACTAAAAGAGGATTTCAACGCGTGACTCAGAACGTGCTCACCATCCACGGAGAGGTCACGGGCAGGCCTCTACAAAGCAAGGCATCCTGTTGTCAGGCTCCTCGGATTCAAAAACCTGCTGGGTCTGGCTTCTTGATCTGTACTTGCAAAATGTCCTCTTATTGATTAAATGTAGATTGAATGAACAGAGGGAAAAAAAATGACACAACCTGCCGGGGTTCAGCTCTCTTTATCATTGTTTTGCACGGCCTGACAGATTCAATCTGCCGAGCTCGGAGGAAGGCCGTACGAGTCAGTCGTGGGCCACAGACGCAAGGCCAAACCCTACTATGTGGTGATATCGAAAAAAGTTGTGGGTCATGGGGGACATAGCCTGCAGCCTTCCCCTCTAATCACAGACGCAGTGCTAAAAGAGTGAGTTTTCACAGCTGGCTCTAGGTCTGACCTGGGATAATCATCAAGGAATACCCCTCTGCAGGCTGGGCCATTGTTGCTTCTGAGGAACACGACGCTATCCGTCTTTTCAATATGACCCGGCAGATGGAGGCTTTCTCCTTTCATGTTGGGAGGAGGCAGAAAGCCACCTGAGTGAAATTGCAGAAAGCACCTTGATTTGGTGGATACACTGGCAAAAATAAATCTTAGAGGGTCTCTGTACAAAAAAGCCCAAGCCGAGTCTTTCTCCATCTCAGGACCTTGTTTGTGGCCTGTTTCGTGTTCACATTTTACTCAAGTTTTAAAAAAGAACATTTGTATAAACATGTTGTTTTTAGGTCATGAGCTGTGGGTTCAGACTAAGGAAGGGTCCACGGCATCATTAGGTGAACTAACAATGACACTTCTAAGGGAGGAAGCAAGGGTTTCATGAACATAAAGCACAGCACACGATGGGCTGCCATGAATCATAGTGGATAAATACATGTATTTATATCAGTTGTATATCAGGGTCGCAGATCTGTCCCGAAAGAAAAAATCCAATTATGAATGCAAATAATAAAATGCATCTAACCATATAATCATGCATCATGAGTCAGCTTTAAAAGGAACTAGAAAATGTATAACAGATTGACATCGTAACTCTATAATGATGCAAATTCATATGCCACTTGATAATATGGCTAATACAATATTTAGCTCACAGTGCAATGCACACAAGCACTTTCATGCAGAGCAGTAAGTAAATATTAAGGAATCAGTAAATAGAAAAATCAGTGTGAAATAATGTTGTGGTATGCTCAGAGTATGTATCATTAGTTGCAGCTGCCATACAGACACTGTCTCACGTAAAGAGTGATGTTGAGCATTGTTCAACAATCTAGCATTACTTTGTGATAGGGTTATTCAGTCCCTATTACTGAACAGCACACCTCCTCCATCTGAAAAACAACATAATTAGAAAAATCCATGAACGTGTGTGCAGGTCTGTGTAACCGTAAGAAAGACATGGAGCGAAGGCGCTAAACTAAATAAATAAGCACTCAGCAGGCTTCCAATGGAAGGTAATATGCCCTTTGTTAGTCTGCATTCCTCTTTGTGATTCACAGGCTGTTTGGCAGGTGGGACCCACTTGTAAAACAGAGTAAACGACAAGATCCTGCTTTCAGAAAAGTACAATTTCTGCTGTTAAAGAACGCGATAATTTTTTAGCAAAAGACTACCAGTTTAATCTCAATGACAGTCACTGGACTAGCTGCTCACAAACCCCTAAGAGTATATAGAGGCTGCCATCTTTGCTCTTGGGCACTCGGTTCAGGGAACAATTGCCATGTAACTAATGAAGCAGACAGGAAAAAAATGCCTATCACTTGTAAAACATCTACAATGATATAATGTTGCTTGAAAGAAAGAAAAAAACTGAATAAATGGCTAATTTAAATGGCCATTAATGAAGAAAGATACTTGCAGCCATGCTAATGGTGAAGTCATAGCATCTGCAAGCAGAGGCAAAAGGAATGACACTAATGAGCTCATTCTTGACTCCCTAATATTACATTTAATATTATTGTGCTGGCCAACAACAGTTGTCTTGTTGACAGGCAACTTTTTTTACAGTCATGTGAAAAATGTTTTCAGTTTCATGTTTACTAATGCCATTTTTTAAATCCATTACTAGGCATGATTAGAGTATACATGTATCCAAGTATCCAATGACAAAATTGATGGCAAACAATTTTAGGCTGGCCCTGTGGTCTCAACATATCAGTCCCCATGACGGAACCCTCCATATATAATAAAACCATTTTTATTAGGTTACTGATGTAAAAGAAGGTTCACACATGAGTTTAGACGATTTTAACAGTATTTTATAATAAGAAATAAATATGACTCCACACACAGTAATACAATTATTAGAGTATTATTTTTATGTTCTTTTTGTGGATGAAAAGAAAATGCATTAGAGCTTTAGACAGGAAAGCATTCTTATAAGATAATATTGCTAAAAAGGTAAACATTTGGCAAAGATATTTTTAGATGGGTGAGAAAATGCTAAAAACCAACAGAACAACAAGCAGGAAAATGCACTGGTAGTTGGGCTGTGATGGCAGACTCATTTGCAGCGTCCTCTCTATTGTTTTACTGAAGAATTTGTGGTAAACTCTTTATCTCTCTTTCCTCTACTTCTGAAAGGATGTGTCTGTCATCTTGTGGTCACTGTTTAACTGCCCACCTGATAAAGGCAACAATCGAGGGACAGGAGAGACCTACACGACTGTGCATCCTCACACAGGACATGCCAGTAGGGTATGAGAACACCTCCCACCGTCCCCCTTGATGACTGAGAAGGATGGAGTCTCTTTAAAGGGGAAACAAGTGGAGACTTTGGACTATGATAGACAGCCTCTACAAACAAGCCCTTAGAGAGAGTCTCCGTTACCCCTCAGGTCAGCCCGACAAAGGGGGAAATTGGACACTCATTTGTTTGGACACATCTCACCACCTCGAATGACCAGGCTGATAAGAAGCTGGCCCTCTGCCCATTTATGACCTGCATGATTCAAGATGATATCTAGAGCGAGCACAACACTACAGGTCCACTACAGAAGCACTTGTAGTGAGAGTATACACATTTTGAAAGATTAGTTTTCATCTGGCGGTTTGAGAATTTTGATATGCTGGGAAGATCAGAAGGAAAATTTGACTGAACTACTGCTATGTTGTATATTTTAAATGCTATGAGTCTGATTAAAACTTGTTTTAACTGTTATCTTTACTATGTAAAGGGCAGTGCGGTCAGTGTTGGATCTGCTAGAAAGCATAAATAAAGTCTTGGATGCAAGGTCAAATGCAGAAGCATGGCCACATGCCTTGTGTGCCTGCCAGCCCTTAATTGAAATATTTTGATAGATTTCCTCAGCAGGTCAAATGTAACACAGTCCCTAAGAAAAGGTCGAGCTAGGGCTCCTAGCAGGAGCACTCCAGTACTTTATGGTGTTCACTAATTTGCTTTGCAGAGTTGATTTGACCATGGACTCCAATGATCTTCGATGGACTCCTTAGCAGCAGGGTTAATGGCCACCAGGTCACTTTTCCAGATAGTAGTCTTTCATTAAAGCGCTTCTTCTTTTATTAGTCTTGTTTAGGATCAGTGCCAAACATAATTCATCTTTTTTTTTTATTATTAGCTCAGGGATCAGAGGTGAGAAAATATAGAGGTGGCCAGAAAGGGAGCAAAAGTTCAATAAATAAAACTCCATATTCATTCTTCAGATGTCACAAGGGTTGCCAATTTATTGACTGAGATGCATTTAGGATATGAAGAGGTTTTGTTTGAAATTGTTTTGGATTTTAAACTCCATGAGGGGAGAAATAAGATCCAAAGGCCCTAAATTTCTATTACATCCTTGTACAGAATCATAACAATCTTATAAAAATGTGTAAAAATACTCCACTGTAATATTGTATTTATTCATAAGTCATTATTTTATATATATATATATATATATATATATATATATATATATATATATATATATATATATATATATATATATATATATATATCTTTCAAGAATAATCTTTGTGCAAATCCAGCATTAAACTGATTGAGATTGAGAAAGTTGTCCTCAGCAAGCTGTCCTCAGCAAAATGAGCTGCACATAGTTTTACATGTGCATTATAATTTTCGGGAACCGAGTTAAACATAAATTGTATACATTAATCTCAAAGTACAGCGTTCCTGGGAAGCCCAAACAAGGATGATTGGACTCAGAGATGAAAAATAACAGCGTTTCAACAACATGGTGACAAACACAAACAGCTCTTCCTTCTTCTCCGTCGGAGCTCAACAAGGCCACGCCCCCTGTTTGTGAATTCATGTGGGCGGTGGTTAGTCAAAAAAAACTGTTTTAGTGATGTCATTACTACAGGAACTAGAGGGCTGTAGTCCAAACGGGTCTTTTTGTAGGCAAATTCTGTTAAATCAAATATCTCGCTTGGCATTGAACTTTGAGCTTCAGAATTTTACAGATATTATTTATACTCTAACAACAACATTACACACTAACTAAAGTTTAAAACATGGAATCATGAAGAAGGGGACCTTTAAACTCAGAGAAGTTTTACTGATCAAACTGAATTTGTTTTAACATTCTTCCAGGCACACTTCTTACCTCCTTCCACTTCTTGTATTGGCACTGTAGCTCTCGAACAGATGCATTGACTGCCTTTCATGATATCAGCTGTGTAATTGAACCCCATCTTCCCTCTGTTGTCTTTAAAATGAATGAGCTGCTGTGAGTCATAAAGATGTAGTGTGGGCTTGTTTGAATAGTCATGCTTGTTTTCAGCCCGTCTGGGTGGGTGTGGAGAGGGACACACACATGTGGAGCTACAATCCTGGTGGCCCTCTCATGAGATGGGATTGCTTGTAATTTGCCTTTTAAAGGCATCTCGTCCACATAATCAGACACCAATTGCACCATTGTCATTTACAGTGGGTGAATGTGAGCATTCTCTATTGTGATTCCCAATTTGACAGAGTGGATGGAATGACACACTTACCCATAGTTTCGAGGGGAGAAAGTCTCTGAACATAAGGTTATGCTCATAGATTGGCTCTGTTGAAATGGGCTGATATTCTGCTATCTTTGCCATTAGAATGAAGTGCCACATTGATTGTTGTTGCAAATTTCTCCACTGCAGGAGTAAATTCTATTTTAAAATATATTAAAATAGAAAAAAATATATTTTTAATTGTTAATTTTACTTATTTACTGTATTTATATATATACAGTATATATATATATATATATATAGAGAGAGAGAGAGAGAGAGAGAGAGAAAGAGAGAGAGAGAGAGTGCAACAATGATTCAGTACTGAAATTGCCTATTTAAATCCATATATGGCATTCGCATGCACTTAAAAAAGACATACAGCCCTTTCATAATGACGCTGATAAACGAAAACACAACTACGCTAATCCTATTGAGCTCTTGAGATTAACAACTAAAGAAGACATACTTGAATAAAAGTGCATCTGCCACTGGGGAATTAGGGCTGGGGGAAAAGGGCAAACTATCGGAACAAAGTTTATATGATGAGAACGTATGCCACCGTGCAGTGGAACAATGGTATTAACAAGCCCCTTCTGGCCCATATTCAGGCTCCAGCCATGTGGCACATAAAAGGAGAGTGTCCTCTTCCCTCCCCACAGCCCCCCATGCAGCAGAGCATTGTTAGCACACAGCAAGGCACGGGCTGTCTTGTGCTCCGCACAGTGGTGCAGAAACCAAGGCTTTCTGTGAATTTGTGTCCCTGGACCTGATGATTTCAGGTCCGAGGGAGGTGGTTCATGACCATCTGAATACACCAGGTGGGCACACTTTATTTAGATTGGATCTAGGGGATGAAGAAGCTGCAACTGTAGGACCTCTCAGTCATAATTTGACATGTATTGTAGCTTTCCCCTCCCTCAGCTCAAAACAAAACAAAACAAAACAAACAGTGCTCTGGGCAACTGTAGATGGTCTAGTGTTGCTTCAATCTTCACTAAATGTATTGCTAAGGATCTTTATACACTTTATTGCATGTACTTAAGAAAATCTGTCATACACAGAAAACAGAAGACAAAGAACTGCAGTACTGGTGTTTAGAATTTTGATATCCAATGTGACAAAATAAATAAATTGAAATGAATTCATAATTCATAGTGGTTTGTATATATATATATATATATATATATATATATATATGTATATATATATATATATATATATATATATATATATGTATATATATATATATATGTATATATATATATATATATATATATATATATATGTATATATATATATATATATATATATATATATATATATATATATATATATATATATATATATGTATATATATATATATATATATATATGTGTGTGTGTGTGTGTGTGTGTGTGTGTGTGTGTGTGTGTGTGTGTGTGTGTGTGTGTGTGCACAAAAACACGTTTTAAAATTTTGGAATAAATAAAGTTTTTGGCCTGCTAAAACTGCTATAAGTTTGCCTTGCATTACTCTAACATCTACACTACTTTTGTTTATTATTACTTATAATAATAATAATAATAAAATCTATCTATTCATATTATTTATTAATAATAATTTATATTGATTTATGCACTAATATTTATTTACAAATCCAAGTGTCAAATAATTTTGTTATTTTTTTTACATGTTTTATTTTATATTGATGTTACATAAATGGATCTGCAAGCCTCAACATGCAAAGAAAGTGCCTCTATTTCATTTGCAAGACACTGCTATCCACTGCTGATCCAATCCAAAACACTAGCTGTAATCCATCACACATCACTCCTGTGCATTTTGTATTTCTTACCAGGTCTAATTAAATCCTCCAACTTTATTTGCAATGACCCGAGGGTCAGTTGTCTTTTCATTAAATGCTGCAGACTTTCCGAAAAAGCACTTATGGGATTCTCACAAAAAAGACTTCAAGGAACCTGTCACAACACCTTGAGCTAGCCATGCAGTTTAATGGTGAGGCAAAAGTGAATGTGATGGTCCTTTCTGAGGAGAATATTCCTCTTAGAGCCACCAGTGACAAAATACTCTATTGTTGTGGTGTAAGCTGAACATTGATAAATGACTGCCGTTGACTGAGATGAGTGAATTGGGCCAAACCCCATTGGATGAACCAGAAAATGAAATGATTACTACTGGGCCTTATTGACTGGACTGGGTGGTACACTTGCTGTTGCATCCCTCCCAAAGGTTAATTGGACTTGAACCCAGAAAATAAAGAGGTTAAGCAGGGTCAAAATGACAGCTGCCTCATTCATCACACTCCTCAAATTGCTGCTAATCAGATATGTCAAGGGCTTCTTGATGATCACGCTCCACTATGCATAAATGTTGTACATATTCAGGCTGTTTTATGTCTTCTGTGACTGATTTTGAAACGAGAGCATAATTCCTGCTCACAAAAGCAGCAACAGCATTTATACAAAGATGGGTCAAATAAAAATAGCACTCCAATAGAGCAGCAGATCTGGATGATAAATGCTACATGTTCATTGTTATATTATTCACACCATACTGCAGTCACAGCCTATCCTTGTAGCTCCATGTTCAGGAACTTTTGTCTGATCATGTTATATTATCAGAATGTCTGAGAATACAGTAGAATATGGATCCAATGGCTTTGAATGTTCACTGAAGAACAGACTGCTTATCAAGGAAGACTGAAAAGATGCTGAACTGAACTCTACAGGATCATTAAACTTTATAGATGAACATTCATTGTCATTTGAGCAACACTAAATTCAACAAAAAAATGGTCATTAGTGTCATATTATTAAGCAGATCGTTACAGTCCTAGATTTTGATTGGTCAATGTGCTTCCATAGCAGATTTTTCTTTTTCTTTTTGGTTATTAAAAAAAATCCTTTTTAGTTGATACGGAGTTGCAATATCACGGTATATAGTTACAATCAAGTTGAAATTTCAAAGAAATCAATGGATTTAAAAAAAGTATCACAGCTTCAACAAAAAATATTAAGCAGTTATGTTAAAAGGATAGTTCATCCAAAAATGAAAATTATGTCATTAATAACTTACCCTCATGTTGTTTCAAACATGGAAGACCTCCGTTTATCTTCGGAACACAGTTTAAGATATTTTAGATTTAGTCCGAGAGCTCTCAGTCCCTCCATTGAAGCTGTGTGTACAGTATACTGTCCATGTCCAGAAAGGTAAGAAAAACATCATCAAAGTAGTCCATGTGACATCAGAGGGTCAGTTAGAATTTGTTGAAGCATCGAAAATACATTTTGGTCCAAAAATAGCAAAAACGACGACTTTATTCAGCATTGTCTTCTCTTCTGTGTATGTTGTGAGAGAGTTCAAAACAAAGCAGTTTGTCATATCCGGTTCACGAACTAATCATTAGATGTAACCGGATCTTTTTGAACCAGTTCACCAAATCGAATTGAATCGTTTTAAACGGTTCGCGTCTCCAATACGCATTAATCCACAAATGACTTAAGCTGTTAACTTTTTTAATGTGGCTGACACTCCCTCTGAGCTAAAACAAACCAATGTCCCGGAGTAATTCATGTACTCAAACAGTACACTGACTGAACTGATGTCGAGAGAGAACTGAAGATGAATAATGAGCCAAGCCAGATAATGAACGAAAGACTGACTCGTTCACGAGTCAAGAACCGTTTCTGTCAGACGTGTCCGATTCGAGAACTGAGGAGCTGACGATACTGCGAATGTGTGATTCAGCGTGAAGCAAACCGACACACAGAGCATCTGAACTGAACTGATTCTTTTAGTGATTGATTCTGAAATGATTCTGTGCTAATGTTATGAGCGCGGGGAAACCCGAAGGCTTGAATCAAGGGCAATCATCGCCAATGACGCCATTACGTCGAGCGCAAAAGAACCGATGAACTGTTTTCTTCAACTGGCTTATTGAATCGAACTGTCGGAAAGAACTACTGGGTATCCGAAAACCGATGCATCCGGTTCTTGACTCGTGTCACACACACACACAGTGACATACGGAAGTTTAGGAACCCCTTGCAGAATCTGTGAAAGAAAAACTTTTGGAATTTGAAGATCAAGGTAAATTGTACTTAATTTGTGTTCTGGAAAACATAAAAGTATCTTCTTTTGCTTACGAAGGGCAGAACTAAATGAAAAAGAATTATATTTCAACAAAATTAGGTAATCTTCATATTGTTCAAAAGCTTTCACCCCCCAACTCTTAATGCATCTTGTTTCCTTCTGGAGCATCAGTGAATGTTTGAACCTTTTGTTGTGTTTTAGTCCCTCAATTGTCCTCAGTGTAAAAAAAAAAGGATCTCAAAATCATACAGTCATTGCTGGAAAGGGTTCAAATAATCAAAGATGCTGGAAAACTTTATATATGTGTGTACATTTGGTTTATATTGTAATGACATTTGATAGGGAGTCGTATCTCAAACATGATGACAAAATGACTTTGTCGTTAATATGCCGGTATTATTGACAGAAAAACATTAAAATTATCCCATTGTCAAAAAAAACCCCATTTAAAATAAACAAAGGTATGTTTCATGTCCCATATATGTTCTTGATTCACCCGACATTGTGCGGATATGCTTTCTCTTACATGCTAGCATAATGAAGAAAAAAAAAAGGTATGTATCATGATCTGCACTCATGACAGAGAGATTCTGTTTCAACATAAATCTGTAACAGCTGGCGGTACCCTAGAAAACCGATACCTCTAATCAGGCTGCTAACTCCCATTAAAAACTTAGAGGATGCTCACATGCATTGATACACATTTGCAAAAACAAGTCAAATTCTTGTCAGCAACATTATTGTAAACTGTGGAATTTGTAAGCTCCGTGTGCACTGACAGTCCAAGTCTACCTGGAAGTATAATTTTAAGGAAGACTGCTCACAAGTGCATGTTGCTGCTGATCCCTGCTGAGTGTGACATTCTGATTTCATGCCTCCCCCCATAAACCCACCCTATTCACTGGAAGCCCACATGAACAATGGCAGACAAGGCTCTCCTAATTAGCATGTCACATCCAGAGCACAAACCACCCCCCATCCATAGCGCTATGGCACCACACGGAACGGGCTGACAGAATAACATATATGACAGAATATCATATAATAACAGCGTTCATTGGTATGACAGAAAATACAAAGCTACATACAGGATATGGATAATTGTACTGCTCTGCCACATTTTTTGACAGGATTTTCTACAAAAATAAGCTCAAATGTCTTTAGATTTGAATGTGGAACTTTTTCTTGTCCATTCTGCCCTTTCTGTCTCAGAGAGGGGACAGCAGGGTCAGTCGAGAGCTTCCCTCCCCATCAGCCTTTTCTCCTCGCTGCCATCTGCAATCAGATTGTTAGCATGTCAACTCAGTCTGCCGGCCTCCCTTGAGTGCCACTCTCTCAAGCGTGAGCAGCCTTCTCCACTAGCAGCGGATGTCCCTTAACAACACCTAGTCACTCAGCCAGGATCGTCTATATAGGGGGTGGACAGTGGCCTCACACCCCAGCATGTCAGCCAAACTCCTCTGTGACACGCACTGACCTGGGAACTGCCACTGTCAGAGGGACATGTTGAAGGGCAAAGAGGGGATCTTGCTGTTGCTGACCTGACCAAATCAGCTGAGAGGGAGGAAAATGGAAGGAAAGCAAACAGACTTAAAATAAACAAGTCACAAAAGGGCAAATCGTGGCCACGAAGAGCCTTGATCTATGCAGTTATAGATATTCGCCACTAGATGACACCATGATTGCATGGAATTTATTGATTTATTAAAGCGATCAACTATTAAACAGGGATTGCTAATTATTATACTGAAAATACAATGGAGTGCACTGAGATCAGTATTAAGGATTTATTTATTTTTGGCTTTTAGTAAGGGGAATGCATGCATATGAATTTGGGTGCTGGGCAAAAACCCTAAATGAACAATGCCAATCCATACGGCTGCTACAAATGATTTACACTAGTGCATAGACTTCCAATTTAGATCTCTAAGACTAATGGTAGGATTTATAAAAAATAAAAATAAAAAAGGATTTTTCAGTTCACATCTTCATTCACTCAGCAGGTAAGAGATTACATAAAATATGCACTCACTTTATTGTTGGGTGCACTTAAGTGGAGTGTTCCAAAGCATATAATTACCTTGTAGGCTTCTGGCCCTGAAGTATATGTGGAGAGAGAGAGGCTGTGTATTCATGAGACACGGGGACCACTACGGCAGCAGATTTAGTCAGCCCGCTCCTGCCATCTTTTCACCCTCTTTTGTGTTTTACCCCTGTTGCCATGGGAATTAATTGAATAGAATTTCAGACATCATTGTCCAGGTGGGAATTTCATAGCACTGGCCGACATTTTTCACCGATTCAGATGAAAACAAGACCTTTCCAAGGTGGGTAGGACATACCACGTTGGGTGATTTCATGTCAAAATATATCTTGATTGTTGTCATTCTTGGAAAAAATGCCAGTATGGCTAGGTTAGTGATTTTTTGAAAGTTTTGGAATGATTTAATCTCATACACAGAACTGAATTAAATATTGAATCATCATTAGAAAAACAGCTAAATGCTGCTTTGTATTTTAAAGGCATGTCATATAATAACATTTATTGTGAAGGTTTCCAAGATAATTAATTAATTAAATTAATACTCTACTATGGTCATTACTAATTCATTCATTCCTTTCTTCTACATTGAACTCATCTATTTGTCTTTAATATCTCACGTTAGGGAAGCACCATTTACATTATGTACTGTAATAGATCTATGTAATAGAATAATCGATCTCCCCACCCCCATTGATGAAAAAAAAACAGTTTGAACGAAAAGTAAGTTCATCTCATGAAACTGTACAATAAACATTCACAACACTTCACAAGAGTGATCTTTAGTTATGTAATATGTCTGGTTTCACCTATTTGACTAGGAGGCTAATTTCCATGGCCATGAGGCAGAGAGTTAGTAAAAGGTTAAATCTGGCAAATGCACGAGTTGTAGAAATTAAACTCCTTTTATGCAGAAAGCCAGCACATGCAGGGTGCTTCAACACTTAAGCTCTTCCAATCCTGTTTCATTCTCTGGATGCTGCATTCAAAGCAATCCATTAGTGTCAGCTTTGCCTGGGATTTTAAGTGGACACCTGTCCATTAAGATTGGCATTTTAGCACATCTCATGCCTTGCGTTATTTGCTAACAATGAATCTCAAATATAACGGAATTTATGTATCTAGTTTTTTTAAAGAAATGGAATGGAATTAAATGTTTTATTACAATGGAACAACACAAATACATGAAACACATGAATTTATACTATATATGGATTCAATTTTTGTATAATATTGGATTTCCAGTCAAGAAAAACAGCTTTTCTGTTTGCTACATCAAAAGTTGGAATCAAAATCACTTATAAAGCACTGCTTATCAGTTTGACTATGTGATGGATTGCTGTAGAAAAATAGCTAGAGGAAGGCAGGATGCTTTTCTGTGCAACTGTAGTTTCACATGTATCTGCTTAACACACATGACAATAAATCCACTATGTCTTTTTGTTTAAGAGATTATAACTAAATGGGTTTTAAAATGCTCAAAATAAGCTCATAAGTCATAAAACATACACCGAAGACTGTATATTTACTATATGATAAACCATGTAAAATTTCAAACACGGAAAAGCAACACCACTCTCTATAGAAATCTGTCCAGAATATAGAACATTAAATTACCGTACACTTAAAAACAAAACTGGTATAGAAACAATTTTCTCTCAGAAAATGTTAGTTAATTTCACAAACACTTACAAAGAATCGTCAAACTAATTCAATTAAATTTTGAGGTAGAGAAACGGTAATAGTACTTTCTTGTAAAATATACTCTAGTAATCATTTTTACAGAGTATTAATGCTGAGAGACATACTCAGACGTCTCTTTTCACCATTGTTTGTGAGGTTTGGACAGAGTCCCGTTACAATTATTATTGTGATATTGTATTATAATATGTCTCTGGCTGTGGCACAGCGGCTGTGAATATACAGAAAGTCTAAATACAGAATTGAACATTCAAATTGGATCTTCATTAAGTTAATTCAGGAAAGTATTATTGTAGATCCATCCATGTGCTGTTTTTTCATAGACTTTTAAAAAACATTTTGCGCACTACTGTATAAACACTAGTTAAATTTCACTGGCATGAATATGGTTAGATAAAGTTTGTGTTAAATCAAGATCAAGCTGATATAATATCATAGTTGACATGTATATGTCTTAGTTGAATATGACCTGTGTATACTTTAGACATTTGCACGTAAAAATTGAGTCCCTCCCTCTCGGAGTTCTAAGTAATGATACTGAATGGGATCCAGGGGCTCAGTAACTTCTCCATATTAATCAAAGGCAATAAATGAGGTTCTGTGAAGCACCTTGCATGCACCTCCTCATTTCCATGTCATAGGTTTTTGGTTACAAGGGTTTAAAAAAGAAAGAAAAGGGGAAAAAAAGAGCCAAGACAGAAGTGTGAGCGATAAGATCAAACGAGGGGGAGTCTACTGATCCCTCATTACCAGGCCAGGCGCTGCTCTCTCTTCAGGCACATTATAGCAATGAGATTTAGGCCTGAGTGTCCTCACTGACAAAAACCCACAAAGAAAATCAACCCCACAAGCAGACCCAGTCAGCTCATCTCCACTCAAATTAATTAGACCCTTCTGTAGTGAAGCCTTAAATTCAGGAGAGCAGGACAAACGTCTGATGGCTGTACCTGACACAAGCACTGTGATGGCTGGACAGAGCCTCTATACAGACACTGAGAAGATTACATTAGGAATACTGTGTGTGAAGATACTAACATTGCATTGGACACTTCTTTCCATTCTCTTTATTTAGTGTTTATATCTAAATCATGATCTAGTTTATGAGACTTCTTTTTCAGTGTCAAGGGTCTCATATGTTAGCACCGGATTTTTTAGATTGTCGCGAAATGTATTATCGCCTTTATACATAGCTTAATATATAAATCCAGCTTCATCTGCATGCACACAATATACTCACATTGGGTGATATAATATCATTGCAAAATGTAAAAAGCTAATATTATTAGCCAGCACTAATCTGTTAAATGTGACTATAAGGCATGAAGATATTAAGATATTATCAACATTAACATCATAATTTTCTATGTAGCTGCTTTTAAACCGTGTGTATTATTAAAAAAATGCTATAAAAATACATTTGACTCACCTTGAGACATTTTGAGATTGTGATGGTAATTATTAATTATTTTCACAAATCAGCTAATTAAATTACATCATCTGAGTTTATAGAGTTCAAATAAATGCTTAATAATCACAATTCAAAGCACAATCATTCACACATGCAACAGAGATTGTGAAATTGTGGAAATGAAGGCTGAACTTTGGATTAGTCTGACTTCAGGAAAATAAGACTAATAAGAATTTATGAAAATGACAACTCGTTGAATAATTCATTTTCTCTGTGAAGAAGTAATGTTTGCAACAAAAGGTTTATTTAGCCAACTGCAAGGATACCTTTCAGGAAAATGCATGAATTACACAAACAAACAAAAAAAACAAGGCAGTAAATTGTAAAAATAATAATAATAAATAAATAAATAAAAAGTTAAATTAATGCTGTGATCTGTATGTGAGGAAACAGACCCACCTTAACAAATCAACCCAACTATGTAAGCTAATTTGTTCAGTAAAACATGCATGCACAACAACAAATGGCATTTTAGTTAGACTAATTATGGAATCATTCATTAGATTGATTAAGTCCTCTTCACTCGATCAGTTGATAGTGTTGGATTAGATGTAGCTTCTCAATGTGTATTTATAGGTGAGGGTTAGAATTAGGAATTGGGTTTAAGTAAGAATGTGAGAATGCATTGGATCCAGATCTGGTACCACTTGCTGTAGTGTCATTACAAGCCCTGAGGCAGTGAGTTCCACCAGTCTGCTCAAACCTGGACATGTACATTATAAGATCATGAATATAGATGGAATAACTTTAACTAGAAAATTATGTCTACTTTTGACAATAATTAGGCTCAGGATCTTTAATGGCTTACAATTACCTTAAGGGCTTAGTTTACCCTAAAATAAACATTCTGTCATAATCTACCCTCTGCCCTGTATGAGTTTTTTCTTCTTCTGTTGAACATTAAAGAAGACATGTTGAAAAAGCCTAACAGTTGTTGTTCCCCATTGACTCTCAGATTGGTTCACTAGGCTACACAATCATGGGGAAGACTGCTGATCTGACAGTTGTCCAGAAGACAATCATTGACACCCTTCACAAAGAGGGTAAGCCACAAACATTCATTACCAAAGAAGCTGGCTGTTCACAGAGTGCTGTATCCAAGCATGTTAACAGAAAGTTGAGTGGAAGGAGAAAGTGTGGAAGAAAAAGGTGAACAACCAACCGAGAGAACCGCAGCCTTATGAGGATTGTCAGGCAAAATCGATTCAAGAACTTGAGTGAACTTCACAAGTAATGGACTGAGGCTGGGGTCAAGGCATCAAGAGCCACCACACACAGACGTGTCAAGGAATTTGCTGAACCACAGACAACATCAGAGGTGTCTAATCTGGGCTAAGGAGAAGATGAACTGGACTGTTGCCCTGTGGTCCAAAGTCCTCTTTTCAGATGAGAGCAAGTTTTGTATTTCATTTGGAAACCAAGCTCCTAGAGTCAGGAGGAAGGGGGAGAAGCTCATAGCCCAAGTTAATTGAAGTCCAGTGTTAAGTTTCCACAGTCTGTGATGATTGGGGTGCAATATCATCTGCTGCTGTTGGTCCATTGTGTTTTTTTGAAAACCAAAATCACTTGACCCTTTACCAAGAAATTTTGGAGCACTTCGTGCGTCCTTCTGCTGAAGACGTTTTGAAGATGCTGATTGCATTTTCCAGCAGGATTTGGCACCTGCCCACACTACCAAAAGCACCAAAAGTTGGTTAAAGGACCATGGTGTTGGTTTGATTCACTGGCCAGAAAACTCACCAGACCTGAACCCCATAGATTCTCTGCTATTGTCAAAAGGAAGATGAGAAACAAGAGACCAAACAATACAGATGAGCTGAAGGCCACTGTCAAAGAAACCTGGGCTTCTGTACCACCTCAACAGTGCCATAAACTGATCACCTCCGTGCCACGCTGAATTGAGGCAGTAATTAAATCAACTATTGAGTACATGTACAGTAAATGAACATACTTTCCAGATGGCAAACAATTCACTAAAATTGTATATTTATTTATTAAATTTTTTTGAACTTAGTAGACTTTTTCAGAATACTTAGAAGTATTCTAATTTGTTGAGTGAATTGGTGGGTTTCTGTTAAATGTGAGCCAAAATCATCACAATTAAAATACTTAAACTACTTCAGTCTGTGTGCACTGAATTTATTTAATACACAAGTTTCAAAATTTGAGTCGAATTACTGAAATAAATGAACTTTTCCACAACATTCTAATTTATTGAGATGCACCTGTACTATGGAAGTCAATGGAGAAAGTTAATTTTGTGTACAGCAGAAGAAAGAAACACATACAGATCTGGATCAACTTGAGTGGAAATAAATGATAACAGCACTTTCAATCATTTCAAGATAACCAATCAGCACAATTAAAATAAATTTTTCAATATGGCACAGTTATGAATGCTGTAAATTTAAATAAGAAACTATTTAAAACTTTTTATTTAGTCATTTATTTTTTATCGTTTTAAGGATTCAATTAAGTATGTGATTCATGAACAAAGATTACAAATGACTACAAACTAGTCCACTTTTTATTAGGTCTTATTCCCTCACATAGATGACATGTGGGGCAGGATTACTTAGCAAGTGGAATTTGCACTTAGGAATGGCCAGTACAATCAGGTGCTGTGAAAACACGAAAAGGAGAATTCAATCGAGTTTGTTGTCACAGCATTCCTCTTGAGTTCATTTTGATAAGTGAATGTTTTCAGAGCAGTGCCTTGACTTTTTTCAATGCAAGGATTTTCAAGAAGAAAACACTGCCTCGTTTGTAAAGGGGGGCACTGGCTTGAATTTCACAGTTAGAAAACAGTTACTCTCAGAACTATTTAGATCTGCGATTACTGCCTACAAAGTAGTTGTAATGAGAATGCAACAAATCACCATGGACTATCCCTCTCCTTTTGTCTGCATTTTTATCGTGAAAGACCTCCTCTGATATTCAGGATCCAAGAGCAGAATAAAGGCAGTTTGTAATGTGTGCAGAATTGCTTTTTCTCTTTCCTTGTAGTAGTACTTAAGTGTCATGTTAAGCCCAAGGCGAGGGAGACTCTCAATGACCTGCAATGACTGAATTGTTGTGTTTACTGTATTCTCCTCAATAAGCATGACCGAATCCCATCTCTTATCAGTGCATAAAGTCTAACAGATTGCTGACTCAAATTTCTCCTGCCAGCCATGCTGGTTTTTGTCTATTGTTTAGCCTGACAATAGATTCCACATACCCTACAGCTTGAGTTTCTATCTTCTTTATTTGTGGGGTATCACCCTCTATGCAAGTAACAGCTATTTGCACAACGCAGGCTCAGCCAAGAAGAGTCTCTTTATAGAGGAGAGGGTGCAGAGATGCCAAATTACGCTGATGCTTTTAGCCGTTTGCCATGAGAGTTGTCATAATAGTGTTGTTTGGGTAATCTTTTTGGGTTAAGAAATGTAGGAGACACAAGTAGATGTGTCTACAGGGAGGCACAGCCCCTGCCTTGACAAAAAAGGGAGGAAATGGTGTACCCTGTCTTTTGTGCAAAGCAAAAGCACTGACAGCTCTTTAGAGCAATATGTATAATTTGGTACATAGCGTTTTTCTGTTTTGCACTTTTAAGGATACATGCACCAAACCTTACCATTTCTTCTTTTTTTTTTTTTTTTTTTTTAAGAGAAAACCTTTCCAAAGGCATATACTTGTAATTTACTGTAGATAATTCATGATATAATCAGACAATATCAAGCTTTTTTTCCATTTTTAGCTAACAATTTGCTCTGCTGCAAGATCCTATCTAAACCCTTTGTGTGTGTCCGTGTTCAATTTAAACAAAAGCAAAGGCTTCTCAGTGGAGATTTCTCAGAAGCGATGTGAGTGAGTCTCACAGAGTCATCCGTAATCCTGCCAGCGAGCAGTGTGAGGTGCAGCGATGTTGATATGCTGTTAAAATGCACTCGGGTGATATTTGAGAGAGCGCCTGAGACCTTAAGGACAGTTGTAAATTGTCAGATGTGTGGAAGAAAAAAACGAACAACCAACCTAGAAATGGATTTTACAGTCTGGGTGTGCATACAAATGTGCTGACATCACAGAATGACGGGACACACATCTTCATTCGCAGATGTTACATTATGTATCTTCCTGTTATAAAAGGTCTTGAAATAATAGCAGGTTGTTTAATATGTTAAGGAAATTCTGAGTAGCTGAAGAACCAGAACTTGAGCTTCATTACTGTTAAGAGTAGACACAATTTGCTGGGTAAAGTTATTCCATTTCTATTCATGAAGAGCAAACCCTGAATCCTTAACCTAAACAAAAGCAGTTGTAAAATGTTGCAATTTTCACCTGAAAGCACCAGCATGTTCAGCGCAGAGAACAAATGCCAAATCATATTGGGGGTTTAAAGCTTTGTGTTAAATGCAGTGTAATGCATTCTTTTATTTGAATAGCTGAACATATTTCTAGTGCTGTATGAATGGTTTCTCTTAAAAATATTTTTTTTCGAGAGATCACCATAGACTCTGACAGAATTATTATGTTTCATCTAACTCTCAGGGTGAGATACTCATGCTTTCTGGGAAAAGGAAATGGGGTCTTGGGAAACTTGTCAAGCATATTCTTTCTCAAAGGTGCCAACAAGAAGTTCAAGATGACCTCGGGCTAGTTCTGATCTCTTGTCTGAGGTCAAAGAGACAAAGTGAGCTAAGAGTTAAAAGACCTCAAAAAAGACACCACTCTTGAGAGAGCAGAAGTTGATTTCTTGCGCATTTCTTTTACCACAATCATAAAAGAAAAAAATAAAGAACCACTAGTAGACTCTTTTTGAAAGATACATGTGGGAATGCACCAATACTAACATTATTTCCGATACAGTTATGCAGATGATAATTTGGACAATAATAGATATCCAATATTAGACTTTCCAAACATAATGTGCATAATTAAAAAGGATATTCATTCTGACATTTGCTATTTAATGTCATGGGTTTTTAAAGATACATTTTAAGTGAGTGTTAGATGGCAATGGTAATCTATGTCTAAAAACATATGCACCATTAAATGTGTTAAATGCATGTGTGTGTGTGACCCTGGACCACAAAACCAGTCTTAAGTCGCTGGGGTATATTTTTAGAAAAAGATTAAAAAAAAAAAAAAAAAATTGTATGGGTCAAAATTATCGATTTTTCTTTTATGCCAAAAATCATGTTCCGTGAAGATATTTTGTAAATGTCCTACCGTAAATATATCAGAATTTTTGGACAATGTTAGTACTAGTAGTTAGTGGTAGTGGTAGTAGTTAGTGGTAGTAGTTAGACTCAGTATTTTGCTTTTTTTGCACCCTTAGATTCCAGATTCAAATAGTTGTATCTCAGCCCAATATTGTACGGATCTAATAAACCATACATCAATGGAAAGCTTAATTATAAATCAAAATTTTGAAAAAATGCACACTTAGGACTTACACACACACACACACACACACATATATAGAGTGGGGATCGAAAGTTTGGGCACCCCTTGCAGAATCTGTGAAAATATGAGTAATTTTCAAAAAATAGGAGAGATCATACTAAATGCATGTTCTTTTTTATTTAGTACTGTCCTGAGTAAGATATTGTACATAAAATATGTTAACATTTATTCCACAAGACAAAAAAAATGCTGAAATTATTAAAATAACCCTACTCAAAAGTTTGGGAACCCTTATTGGTTCTTAGTATTTGAACCCTTTCCAGCAGTGACTTTATGATTTTGAGACACACCTTATCACACTTATGAGGACATTTGAGGGACTCAAACACAACTATTTTAAAAGATTCAAACATTCACTGATGCTCCAGAAGGAAACAAGATGCATTAAGAGCTGGGGGGTGAAAACTTTTGGAATTTGAAGATCAAGGTAAATTTTACTTAATTTGTGTACCGGGAATCAAACAAGTATCTTCTGTTGCTTACGAAGGGCAGAACTAAATGGAAAAAAATTATATTTCAACAAAATAAGACAAATCTGGCCATCTTCATCGTGTTCAAAAGTTTTCACCCCCCAGCTCTTAATGCATCTTGTTTCCTTCTGGAGCATCAGTGAATGTTTGAACCTTTTTTAATAGTTGTGTTTGAGTCCCTCAAATGTCCTCAGTGTGATAAGGTGTATCTCAAAATCATAAAGTCACTGCTGGAAAGGTTTCAAATATGCAAAGATACTGGAAAACTGAAGAATCTGCAGGACCTTAAAGATTTTTCTGAAGAACGCTGCTCAGTTTAACTGTTCAGAACAAACAAGGGACTCATGCACAACCATCACAAAACAGAAAGACAGTCGAGGATCATCAGGTAACAGAACACAGTACTAAGAACCAAGGGTTCCCAAACTTTTGAGTAGGGTTATTTTAATAATTTCAGCATTTTTTTTGTCTTGTGGACTGAATGTTAATATCTTTTATGTACAATATCTTACTCAGGACAGTACTAAATAAATATATAACATGCATTTAGTATGATCTCTCTTATTTTTTGAAAATTACTCATATTTTCACAGATTCTGCAAGGGGTGCCCAAATTTTCGAGCCCCACTGTATATATATATATATATATATATATATATATATATATATATATATATATATATATATATATATATATATATATAATCTCATAAATTATATGGTACTGATATGTTGTGCATTTCAGGGCATTGAATCATGAAAGAACTGTAGTTAGAGAACAGAGGATAGAGAATAAAATTAAAATTAAAAAAGAGAGATTAAACACAATAATGCACAAATATCAGTCAAGCTTGTCATGCAATTCTCACATCTTTCTTACAAGTGAAAATTGCACATGCAATGTCTATATACTGTACACACACTCAAATAAATAATCTTTTAAAAGCCTTGATAATTAGAATTAATGTTACTGAGTAGTGGCACAGCTGTGTGGTGCTGCCATGTCTTCAATGAAACTGCTATTTTCTCCTGCACTGGACGACTGTGGTTTAGAAAATGCAGAGCAAAACACAGATGAATTCTCAGACTATGATGAATTCTCAAGTGCGGGATCAGGAAGGAACAAAGAAGTAGATAATTGGTCATATGTGAGCAGCTTGGCATGGGAATTTTGAGAAGTAGGCATGGTGAAATTTCATACAATATAGTATATGTCTAATGACCATATCTGAGAAATGTTGTTCTAAATGCAGTGCAACCTATGCAGAATTAAACATGTCAAATATCGGACACAATTTAAACAATTACCTTCTTATCACAGTCAACACATTATCTGATTAAGGTAATTACCTGGAAGTATCAATCGTTCTAGATCATTACAAGCTGAGGAAGTCAAGTCTCGCCATTGAAAATATGGAGCTGAGCCTTTCCACGGTTGGAGGGGAAAACATGGTGGTCATGCGTTCAAAGCAGTGCATGCCATCCATTTTAAGCAAAAATATCTCTGTAAAATAACAAGCAATTCCACTTGATTAAATCAGTCCAGTTTGCTGATGGTAAAAATAATCCAACATAAGCCACATGTTTTTATTGATTCATTTACCATTTTCTGAATTAAAAGGATCCACAGTTTAGATGAATTTAACTCATGACAAAGTTAGTGCAAGCTAATATTTAACACATAAAAAACAGATAGAGCTCCATGTGGATGAGCAAACTCAGCCCCTAGAGTTAATTATATTGTCCCAGGTATCTCTTGTTCTCGAGTCTTTAAGCTCAGCTGCACACCAGCAGTTGAGAGGATCCGCAATCAAAACAAAGAAATCCATCATTTTGGTCAAACCTTCTGAGCAATTCATCCCAACATCTTATTGAGATAATGAGGGCCCTGTAGCTTCCTTTTGAGCTTAATAAATTACACACTACTTAAAGCTGCAGTCGGTAACTTTTGACGCTCTAGCGGTTAATAAACAGAACTGCTTGCCTCTTGCGGAAGAACATCGTAGCCGGAACTACTTCTCTCTGTTTATGCCTATGAAGAATCACAAAGGTACTGGTTTACTCTGCCGCGGTATCCCCGAAGCAATCTAAAATAGTCCGAATATAAACACTTATTATAGGTGCACCCTAGTGATTCAGGACAAGCTAAAAACACGGTTTGGAAAATGGATTCATGGTGTACTCGCTTATTATATAAATTTTTCTACATTTTGAACACAAACAAAGTTACGGACCGCAGCTCTGATTGGTTGTTTCTTAACGGGAGTGATGTATTTCTGCAAATGGCAATAGGACCACTGGGAGGAGCCAGAGGAGCTTGATTTTATCACAGATTATCTGTCTCATATTCTACTGTCAGGACATAATGACAGGTTTAACAAATATGTAAAAAATATATTTTTACAAAAGTTACCTACTGCAGCTTTAATACTACAGTCCTTCTGAACATACATACTGTATATATGTATATATATATGTGTGTGTGTGTGTGTGTGTGTATGTGTGTGTGTGTGTGTGTGTGAATGATAATTAATTAAGATAATATATTTGTACATACATTTGTACATATTGCTCTGATGGCTATTCCTGTGTTTTGGTCATTATTCTTCATTTGAAGTTGTATCTCGATCTGGGATATTTGGCTCTTCATTGCTGTCTCTGGGGCATTTTAAATATCTGTTTGCAACACTGGCCTCCAAACCTGAGATATTATTTGCTTAGAATGAGAGTAAATCAATGAAAAGTCAAATACAAAGAGGAGAGGAAAGCCTCTTTTGAGACTGGAGATATATATATATATATCCAAGACTAAAAGTGGTTGTTATTCTACATTTACAAGATTTGCACATTTCATGCAAAAACATATTCTTGGTTATAAATGGAAAATGTAATTAATAATAATGACTTGTAAATTATACATTAAAATGATCACACAGACACACAGCATCCCAGTGGTTTCTGTAACCTATAGGAGAGGGTCATCCATTTCCTTTATGTTTTTTATTGTAATCGTTCTATAAAATATAAAAAATAAAAATCCCAATTTTAGAAAACCAACATCAGTTAGCAGCTATATTCCTTCAGACAACCACACATATTTATATTTGACAATCTAAAATACATATTTTTACACATATAACATTCAGTATATACTATTAATGCAGAGTACAAATGAATGCATTTATAAACATTAATAAACATTTTTATACTATATTATCAACTTGCCACATTATGATATGTGCCTGTGAGCTTTCAATGGGTAAGTTGTTTCCCGTGTTTTGTCTTAATCTGAAAAATAATAAAGAGGGAAATAAGCAGTTATGATCCATGTCATTGTGAAAGACAATGTGAGTTTTGCCTTTAATCACCTTAGTTTTAAAACAACTAATTAGCTTCTGTGGCTCACTAACGATGTGTTGACAAACACATAGGATAAGGCATTTGAGGAAATAGAAGGCAGGAGTTAACCATTACTCCTTCTTTATCTTGGATCAAAGGACAAGGGATAATTAGAAACTGTTGTGTTTCTTAATATCTTGTAAACAAGTAAACATGCCATGACAGAAGGATTTGTCTTAGCAAATATTCCTGTTCAGCAGTGTACGATTCACTCTTGGGTTTCTTGACTCTTCAGATAACTGCTGAATTAGCTGAAGTTTTCCTTCTCTCTGCTGACCTACAGTACATTATTATGTCAACGCTAAAATTCAAATTCAAATGTAAAAGCAATAGATGCATATAATGGAATATTTGTGCATACTGCAGTGTCCTGAAAACAAGTTTTGGACATCAATAGTTACGTGATACATTTTACAGTTAGTTTACATCATCCATAAATATCATATTATTTTGAAACAAATATAAACAGTCAAATTGCAGAATCAACTGTACATAACTGTGCATAACGTCTACTTAATATGTACTATATTATAATATAATGTAATATAATTATTTGAATATTATTATTATTATTATTTAGCAACATCACAGTCACCACATCTGAAAAAAAAAAATGAAATGAAAACACCATTTGAATACACATTTACTAAGCAGGTAGATTTTGAAATAAAACAACAAATTGTTATAATGATATAAAATAGAAAATTGTAAAATTGTATAATTTATTTGACACTGCTTCCATTAAAATGAATTTAAATGCACTTTGTCAAATGCATCACAGAGGAGCTACATGTGCAGAATTTATACCCAGAGTCAAATGTTATCAAGACTAGGTTATTCTTTAAGGAAACAGCAAACTCACATAGGAAGTTTTTAAAACAAAATAATCATGTTCTATTCACATTTCCATTACAGATTTGTGCTAAACTTTGAATTTTATAAATGTTGCTAAAAATCAATATAGGTCATAGGTCACCTATGTGCATTTTCTGCGATCTACATCCACCAAGCTGCATTGCAAAAATGACTTGTAGTGAAAGGCAAAGATATGGCAAAATGGGAACTGACTGTAAAATTCTGCCATAATTTAGTCACCCTCACGTCATCCCAAATCTGTATGACTGACTTTATTTGTGTAACACGGAAGAAGATATTTTCATATTTTATATATTTATATTTATTCAGTTACTTGAAATTGTGTTTCCTGAATCAGACCGCAGTGCATAAAATGACACACTGAAACACCTGGTTTGAGAAAGGCTTGCATTACTACAACTGGTAATGCCAGGCCATGGCAGAAGGAAACAAGAAAAATGACTTCTGCCTTTCCGAATTGTTAATTGGCTACTGGTGTTGATTTATGTTATCAATAATTCAATAAGTTGCTTATTCATTCTTGCGTTGGCCAGCAGCCTCATCAGCTTCTTCCAGAGAATGTCAGCTGCAGACTGGGTCTGACATGTTTCACATGTAACAGAAATATTTCAGAAATATTTCGCGCTAACCAATGGGACCTTGGCAGAACGGCCACCGCTGGACAAACCGTGGCTTTTATTGGCCATCTTCTTGCCTTTTATTGAGAGGAAGGCATATTTCCCGAGCTCCCTGATTGTTATCTGCTAATAAGCATGGCCGACTGAAATCTTTTCAGAGCAAATTGTTGAGGACATCTGCCAATGCTTTCTCTGTGATGCACAGGCGGCTGAATGTCCCCCTCAAAAAGGTTGCCATGGCAACATCTGACTGCTATTCAACAGCAGTGCAGTTTGAAAGGTTTAGGGCCTAGTTGAAAATCCATTTTGGCCACTACCTGAGTATTTTCCCCCAGCATTCTCATGTTGAAAGTGCAGTAAATCTTACCTTCCCAAAACCCCTTGATATGAATCCATGACAGCTTTGTTCATTCAAACTCAATAATTATTTTCCCTCTACTGAGGCTTGTTTGTGAACCCAAATTGCATGACCTTTGGGCTTTCCAAGGACTATTTTAAGCACCATTTTACTGACCCGTCTGTACGAAATGTTTTGAAACACGATTTCAAATCAGCACCATGAAAAGATGGGCAGTGAATCAATAAACGTCTAAAAAATGTGGCAGCTTGTGGATAGACATAACACAATAGTGCCCAAAGCAAAGCCAAGGACAGAGCTGCTGTAAGGCCTGAATCTATATAATAGGATATAATAACAAAAATAATAATAACACACAAGCAAACACAATGAAGAAAGAAACGTTTTTCGTAAATCTTACGTTTAGAATATTTCAATTTCAAATCACTAGTTAAGGTCAATGAGTCAAAATGACTCAAAAAGTTTAAAGCATTTGACAAATATTTAACAAATATATGGTATTAAACTAATATTTTTATTTCAGTACTTATAGTAACACACAGGCCAGTAAATGAGGTTTCATGAGTTTTTATTTGTATGTGGAATTAATTGATGCTCTAATGTTTCAATATTTAAACATTACATTTTTTCACTAATTTGAGGCCATCGTATCATTCCAATAAGGTGAAAAAGACTCATTTTTGGAGAGACAGCTCTGCCTTAGTGCTCAGGTTAGCACTACACATGTACCCCTGACACTTCAAATGGGAAATGAGACACCCACTTACAGAATTATCTGAAGTGCGATGCATTTCAAGACATCATTTCATCTACACTAGCCGGAAGGCACCTAGAGCTCACACCCTTCACAAAGCTTTGATCACACATATCAAAGCTTCGCCTATTTACACAGTATATATACAGTAGCACTGCACAAAGACAAGGCAGAACTGATTACTGGCATAAAAAAGGCCAAAACTGGCTAAACTCACATTAACCAATGCTTTTGGTTTGCATTTTGGTATGGATTTTAAAAGACTGTAATATATTGCACACTTACTTTCAGTTTAACTGATCAATCACTTGAATTGAATTAGCACCCGGATGACTTTTCTTCACTTTCACCTTCTTCCTTCTTTTACTCTGGAGAGTCTGACCCTCTGGACCACTAATTACTCTAATGTTGCCACTTCAGAACCATAATGATTCTATAATGTTCAGATCAATATGAGAAAAGCACTACCTTTTCATCCGGTCTAAAATAGACTGTGTAAAAACAGCCATAATTCTTCTTCTGGCTCAACATATCTCCACTCATCTCCTCTCAGGCGTTACTCACATAGATCTCAGAGGCATGGTCTTTTTAGTATGTTAGCAGGAATGACAGACAACTTTCTGTTAATTTGTTAAAATGAATGATTATGGTTACTCTTGAATTCAGCTTCAAAATAAAAACGAAACAAACAAACATTGGAAACCCACGTCTCTTATGTATTTCTTATAATGATTTAATCTTTGTGTCTACACATGGCATTCTTCAACCCTGAATCCTATCAGGATCCATTAGTCCTTTCAAAATTACAGCAATTAATACTTCTGCATCAAGCCCTGACAGGAATTATTCTCCTATGAGTTACCAATGTGAAAAAATATCTCACCAGATTATGTGACTACCAATTATATTTTCAAGACCTCAGTTGCCTAAAATTCTGACTTTTTCTGACAAACAATGTTCAGTCAACTTTAAAATATTTTTTAAATGTCAACAAGGAGCAACGTGTATGAGCATGTTTTACACAGTGATGCATGCTGATGTCATGTTACTATCAATGTTACTAAAATGTGTTTCAATCACCCCAAGCTCAGGCAGTCCAGTTGCCATGGCAACCTCAATCCAGGCTGTTTATTAAGGAGGAGTCATGTTTAATTGATCCACTAATGCACTGCCGAGCAGTCACAGGCTTGCAGTCTTTTGTTTCCAGGTCATATTCTAGGTCCAGACATTTACATAAAAGCATTACATTTGCTGGAACCAGTCATTATTAGTAATTTTCCTCCTTATGCGCTGGTGATGACTGCAGTATAAACACAGATTTGTGAACGGTAAATATTACGTTGTTGAGGAAATATTATATTGTTTTGAGCTTTTCCCCCCACCCTCAATATGTTTAGTCACACTGGAAACTGAACACACAACACTGACTGGGAAGTGTGTATGACAGCCAGATCTCTGTTAATGAGTTCTGCCGCAAGGTGCCTTTGTGTATCAAACAAATACTAAGATACAAATTACCAGATACATTTCGGCTGCACCAAATCCCCAGGCACGAGTAGACTAAACAATATCAAAGCATTATTGTGCTAATTATGCAGTTCTCAGCATGTGAAATGTTCTTTGAAGGGTTGTTTGGAACATGAAATTCTGTTTACACACGGCATCAATTATTATAGAGATTCTTGAGTTTATTGGGAATAAAAATGTATTCCACTTCTACCTGATTCTTTATTCTTACAGTGATAAATCAGAGATTTATCAGAAACAAGTTCATTCTTTCTTCATTAGCTTGCATTTTAAAGTTAATTGGTATTTTTCATTAAAAAAAAAAATTGTTGTGATGTGTTCAAGTAAACAAATGATAGGAATTAGTTTTGATTTCAATGGTGTCATGCTCAGGTTTACCTAATACTTGGTATGAATTCTTTCCCCAGCTAGCCAAAGAATCTGGCTTCATGAGATAATTTTTTTTTGTTTTGTTTTTTTACAATTTTACAAAATTACATTTGGTAAATGTGAAGTAGTCTTCCAGGCAAAATCAATTCAGCAATTCAGACTCATTGAGGGATCAGACTAAATCATCCTTGCTGCTGACAGCTGGTGGTGCATTTAATTCAAGAAGTACCAACTCCAATCAATCGCTCAGTTAGAATGTGCTTAGACACTGTGTGTGGATTATGCACCAAACTCAAGCTTCAAATATCAGATCTGACATGTCATTTCACATATCAGACGCAGAAATGATGGCAGGTAAAAAGTCAGTGTTTATCAATTTTACTTGAGCCCTCCAGCGCAGGACAGTTGTTTATGGCCACACTGGACCAAAGCAACAGATGTTCTTTACACACTGCCAGTCCACATAAGACTCCACTGCTTGAGTCCAGGTGTGCAAATACACAGCAGCTGAGGACAAGACAATCCAAATCCAAAGATAGTAGGCACTGGTTAAGTAAACTTGTTTCTTGATAAAGACTCATTCAAATTGCTTTTACTGCTATATCATCTTTGTAATAGTCCTTCCAAAGACAGTTCTGATGCATCTGGACATTTTTTTCCCTAAGAAAAGAATGAATTAGGAACATAAAATAAGTTCAGCCGTGTGCTTTAGCTTTAACCCCTTGAGAACAATGCAAAATGCAAACATGGCAACATCCTGAATTTCTAACTTTCCTGTTGGTTTCCTCTTCTGTAGAATGACATAATCAAGAGATTTTGTAGCCTAATTTGTTTAAAAAGAAGACTAGTGACACTGACATCAACTTTTAAGCTTGCTTGCATCAGCCTATATTCATGAAAAGCATTATAGACAATCATGAAATTGTGTATTGAGCATGATCACAGGTTGAATTATTAATTGCACAAGTCAGGGGTACGTGAGTGGCTACTTATAATTGACAGATTGCAATAAATGTCTTGTAAGAAAATGTTAGGTTTAATGTCTTTATTTCTAGAAACCACATTTACACATGGTTCATTTACATTTTTGCATAATAACCATGCAAAAGGTGACAATATTATCGTTGTTAGCATTTCATTAAATATTTACATGATGTAAAATCATGAATAATTCCCAATATTTATAGAGGAAGAAAAAGCTTCCTCAATTTATCTATCTATCAGGCTATACATGCAGGATTCATGTTTTATTCTTGGTTGCTTTCTTCACTGCAGCTGCTGCCAGTATTTAAAGAGATAGTTCCTCAAAAAAAAAAAAATTTGTAATTTACTCAGGTCATTCTAAACCTGTATGACTTCTGTGAAATTATCAAAGATATTTTGTAGAATGTTTCAAATGTTTTGTCCATAAAATAGCATTCAATGCAATGATATGTTTCAAAATATCTTCTTTTGATTTTCACAAGTCAGTCATACAGGTTTGGGAAAAAAAAATACAAATTTAATTGTGAGTGGACTGTCCCCACAGTGGCCTTTATAATTTATAACTACATTGAAAATTCCATTGAATAATATTTCTATATTTTTTAAGTTTAAAGTCTGAAATATTTGTAATAATAAATATATAAAAAAAATTCTGTGAGTGAAATAATCTGACCTTAATGAAGCTCTGATCACACATTTTCCACTAACGTTTTTAATGTTCTCTCTTTCCCCAATAAGTTATTTTTCCTCTTGCTTGTCTATTAGATTCATGTCCAATAAATCAAGAAGAAGAAAAAAAATCTACAGAAAAAAAGAAACAAAGGTCAATGATCATATGGAAAATTATAGCCAGCTATCGATAAGATTATTTAAAGAATTAAACTCTAGTGTCTCAATAGTTGGTTCTTATTCACTGTAAAGTATGTTCTTGATAAAGCTTAATAATATTTGAATAATAAATGCATAAATAAGGAATTTTTTTAACACTGTTGCCAGATGACACTAGAGGTGATATTATCTTCCTTACACCTTTTCTTTCAAGCCCAGTGCTGTTAGTGTAGCTCTAGGTATACATGATTACTTTTGTGTCTGTGGAGGTTTGAGTGACAGAAAGATAAAAGCCATATAGATGTTGCTTTTGTAAATCTTTAAAAACAAACTATAGGACCCAGAGGCTGGACCTCTCACAGCCCTTTAATAGGTGCAATTATTGCCTAACAGCCCATGGTTATACCCATCATACGTCTTGCTATGTTGAAATGTCAGCACTTTATGACAATCTATTGCCAAGCTAAACAATCAATAATTTTTTTTTACATTTAGCAAACAGGGGTATCAGATGTCAAATCAATAATATTTTAGAACTTTTCAGTAGCTAAACTTAACTTTAAGCAAAGTCCCACAAGTTTTTCAAAGACAATCGTCAGAACAAAGTTCTGAATAAAATGGAAAGATTGAACCATTTAAGCGGGTTCAAATGGACCATTGATTGTACATTGGTGAAAAAGTGATAAATGAGAGTGAAAGATATGAACGGCACGTTTCTTATAACTGGACATGGTTTCTTTAAGTCGTTTGAACAATAGGTTAGTCTTAGAGACGCTGATTTACAGAGGATGGTGAATTGAAGAGGGACCCATGGGGACACTGGATGTCCCAAAAAAGAATCTTGGGCTGATTGCAAGAAAGACTGGCCTGATTGTACAGGATTTTGGAGGCCTATGCAGCACTGATGCTTCTACAATAGGAAGTAAATGCATGGCATAAGGTGGAGATCCTTGACCTAATGTGATGACATTTTCTGCACTGTCCTCCAGGACACTGGCTAAAAGCAACATCTATACAGGTTGAGAGGAATCATTTTGCTCCACTAAGTTCTTCATATTTTGGTAAAAATACTATACAGTATATCCTATGCTGCAAATTTGCAAAATAAACTGAAAAACTATTTCTCATTTTACAATTTAGTATACATATTTTATTCTCTCATAATCAAAACTGGATCATGATCTACTTAATAAAATCTATATAGAACATTTCCTTTAACCAAGGCATTAGTTACTTATTAGACAAATGTATCATTGAATTCAGATAAAAATACTGAGATAAAAAGGTGATTTACAAGAAATTTAGTTATAAAGAATAACTTAAAGTTAGACTCAGTTTAAAAAATAAAATCTCCCAAAAGTAATGAATAGTAGGTTCCAGAATAAAGACTCAAAATCTAATTATAGATTTGATTTCAACCATCAGTTTCACTATGATTTCAATCTTTGACATGGTCTTAATCAGTCAATATTAAAGATAAGGTTACATTTTCACAGACTGTTCTTTACCTTATGAAGGATGATTTTATGTTGGTTTTCACTGCCAGGGTCATATATGCTGATTGAAAGTCTCTTCACATCCCAATAGCAATCATGAAGTAAAGTGGTCTAAATTTATTTATATGAATTTGTATATTATGTGGAAGGCGTAGCACCAAGAAATGATTGTCTAATCAAAATGTTCGGTCAGAACATTATGCTAGGCTTTCCTACCTGCCTGTCAACATATGTTTTTGCATACCTCTGCACACCCTGTTATCGTAGGCAGGATGCGTCATCAGCGCGTTCACTTCCACTGTTCAGAAAGAGCGAGAATGAAAGTCAAACACCAATAACCTGACCTTCCTTCCTTTCTTCCTTCCTTCATTGGTATTGTAGTACTGTTACTAACTGTACTATAAAGTTTTCTCACCGGTGAATGATGCATGTATTGTAGTAATGTTGGCTCTGGTCATTTGGTCCGTGTGCGTTCATGCGTTCAGGAAGCGTGGCTTTGGATGGCGATTTGCAGAGAGGGTGGGACATACACTTTCAGTGCTATCAGGCTAAATTTAGCCTTTTTCAAGATTCTAAATTTAAAAAAAAAATATTTTTTTTTCTCTACTTACTTAACCTCGTGTCATTTCTACGGTGCCCGGGAGATGACATGGTCGGTTAACTTAGTTTTGTCATGGCCATGATATAATAACTCGTGGCAACATTATAATATGCCGTGGCCACAAGATATTAATTTGTGGGAATGTCATATTAACTTGTGGGAACATCATATTATGTAAGTAAACTAAGTGAGCCAATCATATCATCTCCCTGGCACCATACATTTCAATTTTGTGACATATCAGGACACAACTTTGTATAATGACATGGGTATGACACAGGTATTACAAGGAGAGGGTGACTTATGTCCCTATTTTTAAACGCTTATAAATCATACAGAATGAGTTTTTTTTTGAGAAAGTAAAAAAAAAGTTTCCTGTGAGGGTTAGGGTTGGTGTAGGGCCATAGAATATACAGTTTTTACAGTATAAAAACCATTACGCCTATGGGATGTCCCCACTTTCCACAAAAACAAACATGTGCTTGCATCAGTGTGTGTGTGTGTGTGTGTGTCCATTCAAAAAATATATATATTGTATATGTGTTGCATATTGCAGAATTAAATGTCATACAGGTTTGGAATTACAAACATTTCCACATAATTACATGGCAAACAAATTCTGAAACTAGTTAACCTAAACTAAATCTGAGACATGTTGCTACCTAAGCCAGTATGTATGAGAACAACATGATTACATAATTCCTGTTACTTTTCTCAGCTCTGAAAAAAAACAAAAAAAAAAACGTTCACACAGGTGATTGCGGTTACAGGATAACAGCTTAAACAGATTTTAATTTGTGCAGCAGTGTCCAGTATTTATACACTTAAACAATGATATAATTTAAAACACAAATATAGGAATAGCTACAGGCTAAATTAACTTCTGTTTTCAGTTTACTGATTCACCTCAAAATAAATGCAAGCTGCATGTGACATCTTTTACATTCAGTCTATTTCTGAGCAAGCCACAATTTAGAGCTCAAGGCCATATTACTATTATTGAAATGGCCCAAGATGAATGATACCTGTCTCCCCACTTTCCAAAATACAAGTGATTTAATTTGTCCAGAAGACTCTGTGGCATCTGTACAATAACTTGGGCATGATTTTATCTAGTGCAGCCTCCTGGCTTTGAGAGCACTATTAAACATTCTCATATGGCGAGAAGGGAGGAGAATATAATTACAACCAATGTGTTAGTATCAAGTGGGACCTGAGGAATGTCATTTAGGTCAGACAGCCATTCCTTAATCAGATTTGCTCTTTTCTTTTTTAATCAAGGCATACAATCATTTGCCAACGTGTCGGGTTATAATGCAGAACTGTGGCTTAATCTTTCACACTCACATTTTACTGCCTTTTGTGTGTTTAATCTTCAGTGCTGTCACTCACAGCCAGGGTTGATTACTGCAGTATTTGACAGTGTGTTCCTGAGGAATTAAATAGGGACATGACGTGAGAGTAACATTGGAGGTCTGGCAACCGATATGCAGATTTGTGTTGATACAGTGTTTCCGGACCCACCCACAGGTTCAAATCATAATTTCATGCCAAACCGTGAACTTGTTACCATGCAACCTACAAGCATCCTTGGTTATCTGATGACACTTGATGTAACTGTTAAGTGACACAGACAAAGGCATTGTAAGAACACATAAAAACTTCACACCAAAATCTTAGATTTTTTTTATATTTCTTAATGTAGCGCTTCTGATTACACACTTGTGTTTTGCAATGTACATAGAGAGTACATTTTCATTAACTTTTGCACAAATGCAATACCACCTAAAATATACAACTAAAATGGTCAAAAATAATGAGGAAAAAATACATTATCCAAGTAAGCACCCTAGTTTACATCAATTAAAGCACAATGTACTATAGCAAAGATTAAACTACTTATTAAAGATGTAATACTTAATGTGTGTGTGTTTGCACATGGATGGGTAAAATGCAGAGCACAAATACTTAATCCTATAAAATTTATGAAGCACTTCACAACAACATATCTTTTCTAGAATTAAAAAAATTGTCAATTTAAAAATAAAATGGCTCCTAAATATTTCATGATTTAATGTTTTCAAAACAAAAACTGCTAATTTCCATTTAATGAGCAGTAATCAGACAATATGGTGAATCTGTATAACATACGACTTATCATTTCCTTCTATTAGCAAACAGATTATCATTCTATGACCCGTTTGCTTTACATTGATTGATTTACCATTCGTTATGATTTATGTATACACTCTACAGCCCAGTGTATGCTCATTCAGTAAATATATATTGGACGAAAGAAACAGTTATACATTTATCTAACTGTCCTCCGAATACCCCATCATGATGTGTAATCAATAAACTTGTTTTAAGCGAAGTACCTTTTTCTAGGGACTCAGACATTAACCCTCCATTAACTATTTCAGAGGCTGTTAAATGCACCTCAGTCAATAATGCTAATTTGAAAAGCTATTGTATAAGCTGTTAAGAAATGTGTATTCATATTATGGTAAAGTGGCAATTTTTATTATAGGCTCTTACAAATTGCAAAAAAAGTCAATACGGTGAGGGGAGATATTTCACACCGGGGTGAATTATTGTGGTGGAGTGGAGTTCTAAGCACTAATTTTAGTGGAAGGACGGCTTTTCTCCTCCTGGTCAAAGCATTTTAGGACACTGATATTGAAGTGATGTGGAGACCCTCTGCCTGGCTTTAACCTCAGCCTGTAATTAAGCCAGATGGAAGATAATAAATGTTCTGCATAATTGAACATTACTTTACTGATGGTTTAGAGCACTCATAAGTGGAACCTGCTGGGGTCAACATTGATGTCCATCATGTACAAATTGTAATAAGTTTTATACATTGATATTCTATAAGGCAAAGTGGGGGAAATTAAATACATTTTTGCAGTACACTATAAAGTACAAATGTTCCAATTAGAGCTAAAATAATACAATTACAGATATTCACAGTTACTGGTCTGCTAAAAAAAATAATAATATTATTTTAACAGCTATGATGCAAAACTCCAGTTTACTGAGCCATACAGGAACCTTATTTATTTATTTATTTGTGCTTTATACATTATATTATTATTGTGCTTTATACAAGATTCTGTGAAGGTGCTTCAAAGAAACATTGAAAAACCATTATTTATAAGACTGTAGGTCACCTAGATTGGATGTTGGTGTAACAACTACATATGTCTGACATGATCAAAAATACAGAATCTAAATATGGAGTATTCAGACAGAAATCAGAAAGCAATGTGCTCTGGATTGGTGTGTTCATAATTTCTAATTGGCTGGTTGATCTTGATACCATGAAAACTCTGATGCTAGATGACTAGAACTTCTAAAACCACAAACATAACATTATCCACAAAATAGTATTTTATTGTGTGAGAACGACTTGAATGGAGGGGATGCCTTTTGCTTGAACAGACATGACAACATTTGGAGGTAACAACAAGCCAATGTTGCGATATCTCAAAACAATTTCAAAGTGCGTTCTAGAAAAGCTATTTGAAAAGTCTTCAAATAAGTTTTTCAATGGGCATTTTTTTGTCACAAAAACTTCTACATTCCCAAAAGACATGATTAGTTCATCAAAACTACTGTCAATGTCTCTGTGTACCAGTATAGCTCTAAAATGTTCTCAGTTTTACAAGCAGTGAAGTTTTAATTAAGACAAAATAGCTCATTTTAGCCTGTCTGCTGCTCATTGTGAGCTTGAGATTTTCATTATGGTTCAAAGAAGTGCTTGCAAAATGGTCACTGAAAAATTCAAGCCCAATTACAGTGTCAGTCTGTCGGACAAATTGCCCTCACTGAAGGCTCTGTGACAGGTGCATTGTGGAAGACTTGATTCTCACCGAGGGATAAGTGAATTGTCATTACGTGTCTGTTTCTTATGACATCTAGCTGGATGTCCTCTGGTTCATAGTTGATTTAAATCACTGGACTGTGTGAATGAAAACTCTGGCTAGCGATAAAGATAGCTAGAGATAAAGGCATCCACTTCACAGGTCAAGAGCTAAAGCCTTTGAAAGGTTACAGATCAGAAGAGAAGGTTAAAAGATTTGTAAAGTAGACCACAAAGGAAAAAACAGGAGGAGTGGAGGAGAGAAACAAACACACCCAAAAGATGAGCCTCAGTGTTCGCAGTAGTGGGGGGTGACCCTAAACCCAGACGCCTGACCCGTTTAAAATGTGGACATCATTGCGGAAGCCACACGTCGAGGAAGATCAATAGAATACCTGCAGGCTCCATTAGCTTGATTAGAGAGAGGGTCAAGCTCCAGCGCAGGCTCTTCTGAACGCAGACAGCTTTATTCTCCGGATTATATGGGATAAGAGCTCCTTGGCTTTCTAGACGGAGGGGAGAGAAAGAGCAGGTGGCAGTAAAGAGAGAACTGGGCCGCTGCAGCAGCGGAGACAGGTAATCCGACGGACTCTTGGCCAGCAGATCTTTCAGCATAAGGTGTCTCTAATTGGGGTATCAGCAGCACAGGTCTTGGCAGAGGCCATTAACCAAAGACCACAGATTGAAGCATTTGCTGGCAGATACAGAGGAGAGGAGAGGCAATGTGACCAATGAAAGTTGCATAAAGAGAAATTAAAGCTCAAATCTTTTAAATCAAGACTTTAATATGTTTGGAAATACTGTGGAAAGTTTCACCAGGAATTCGAGTTATGACAGTCTGATTAAAAATTATGAGATGGGTAAAACAAAATGTAAAAACAAAACGTATGTGTGGATGAATTGTTCACAGTAACACCAATGATATGCATGCAGAAAATATGAATTTTAATTTCATGCTTACTGTAAGGCTTAGCCAATAGACAGTGAATGATGAGCTATGAGTATGAGGGTCTATACATGGAAAAAGCTAATAATTAGCAATTATATGCTTGCAATAAAATTTTAAATAGTCAGAATACATGGTTACTTTTAACTGGCTGTCAATGGATACTGATGCTTGTGTACTATGGCATATACCAGCAGGATCTAATAGGGCCACGCTAGGAAAAGCTGGTCTGCTGGGAAGCAAAGATGTTCAACGCTGCTTCATTGATTGCATCTGAGCATGAGTTAATCAATTAATTCACAGGTTTGTAACACTGTTGCAAGTTTATTTAAAAAAAAATGGGGGTGGGTGGATGGAGGGAAAAACTACTTTGAATAATGATTCACAAAGGCATTTCATGTTTTAAGAGCAGGTAAAGCTAGTTCAAGAAACGAAATCAAACATAAAACATTATTTTTCAGATTATGATATCCTTCCTTCAAAAACACTGAGATGTTGTGAACTGCCTGCACACTGTTAGAGCTTACATCAGGCAGAAACTAAAGACATTCAAGTAAAAATATGTATTTTTGTAGAAGAGTGAAGGACAGTTATCCATTACCGGAGTGAATGAACAGTCAAAGAGCTAAACTGTGTCTCTGTCCAAATAGATGTTAGTTTACCTAGTCTGTTATTACTTTAGTATTATTAGTAGTGGCCTAATGGTTAGAGAGACGGACTTGTAACCCAAGGGTCGTGGATTCGAGTCTTGGTTCCAGCAGGGATTGTAGGTTGGGGGAGTGAATATACAGCTCTCTCTTCAACTCTCAATACCACGAATAAGGTGAGACTTGAGCAAGGCACTGAACTCATAACTGGCTGCCAAAAATGGCTGCCCACTGCTCCAAGTGTGTGTGTGTTTACTGTGTGCACTTGGATGGGTTAAATACAGAGCACAATTTCTGAGTCTGGGACACCATACTTGGCTACAAGTAATTTCACTTCATTATCTTTTTGTTGTTGTTGTTGTTGCATTTAACACCACAATGGTTCTGAATTTTGTAGAAATGATCAGAAACACTAACGAAAGCCTGATTCTGTCGTAGAGAGGCAGTTCATTCTCATGTCATTCCAAACTTGTATTACTGTATAAAAGAATATATTATGAGAAGCATCTTAGACTTTTTGTTCCTACAATGAAAGTCAGTTAATTTACCAAAATTCTTCAAAATAACTCATTTTGTGTTCCACAAAATAAAGAAAATCCTACCAAGTTTGGAACAACACCAGAGTGAGAAAATTATGACAGAATTTAAATTTTTGGATGAACTATCCCAATTGTCAGTATTTTCAAAGTAAAAGAATAATCTTGTCATGGAGTAGTGTTGCTTTCCTCTGCACCATGATTAACAACATGGCATTGAAGCTGTTGAAAGATGTATAATTATCTATTGAAAAAGTATTGTCTTGGATTTACTAAATTGCAACGAATATATGAACAAGCTGTAGCTGAGCTGGTCTCTCTAAGCCTGTTTCGAGTAGCGTTATTTAATTATTTTAGCGTTATTTATTTATTTTCCAAAGTGGAATCATATTTTATGTGTCAGAGTTAATGATAAAATTTAAAGTTTTACCCCAGACAAACAATTACCTACCTAAGTGAGTAAAATGTTATAAAGTTAAGAATCATCCAGCCTACTATACTGTATACAGAAGACAAAGCTGATTTGTTTTGGGTTAACAGAGTTTGCAGATTTAAAGTATAAGACATAGAGTGCTATATTACAAGGGTATATGCAAAAAAAAGTCTCAACAAAAGTTCTTCTTGGAGAGCTGTGGATCACATTTTTTAATATTTCAAAATAATTAAAAATATATATGATCTAACAGTTAGGTACACTTGTACCATTTTAATATAATTTGCATCACTGTGATCATTTTAAAAGCCTGTATCCCCACAGAGCCCCCAGACGCTCAGGAGCACTCAGGCTCTTTGCCGGCCAAACATTTAGAGTTCAATTGTTACATCATTTAAATAGGTCAGAACTAGCACAAGCCCTGCCACATAATAAGCCGAAGAGAGATGTGGTTCTTTCAGTCCCTCCACAAAAGTGTTCTGGCTCTTTATTCTGCCCTGAAACCAGATCGGACGGAGGACAGAAGACTTAAACAATCAAGGATGGTCCTGAAGGAGCTGCACCTCTGAAGACAGACAGTAATTCACAATAAATAAAGGTAAGAACAGCACATGTGGTAACTATTAAGAGCCACTATATTCCTTAATCATACGCGTGAGCTCTTTATAGAACATTTAGCACCAACCAATCATAGTATGTATCTACTGATATTTATAGGTTTTATTTCAGGATTCCTTGCAGTATCTAACACTAAACAACTTTGCATTCATACCTCAAAATGTACTTGATTTGTAAAAAATTAAATTAAAAGTAGAAATATTATTCTGTCTGAAGAGCAAAGACACCTCATGGTCATTATTTGTAGCATGTGTCCCCAATCATTTGAATTACACTGTGACAGCTTTTTTATAGACTCCGGGGGAAATGAATGAATAAATTAATTAATTAATCATATATGTGAATGAGTTCAAAAATGAAAGGCTGAGATCAACACTTGAAATTAAAATAATTGTTTGCTTTTGTTCCAGGTAATATTTGACACCTAATAAATGTCAGTTACACCAGAGCCACATGGCTATATGGTTAGTCTAGGCAAAGGAAATTAAGTCCACTTCATTAGAAATACAATAACCCAACAGTGACAAAAGTCTCAAGGTCTCCTGCCAAGGGGGTTTAGAGCAGATGATGATGGGGAAAGAGTTGATCCGTGTTGGTTGGAGACGCTATGAGCGATGACCATGAGGCCAAGCCAATCTCATGGGTAATGCCAGTGCTCAAAGGAAGCCAACTGGTCAGTGAGCTTGAGAGCGTGTTACTTGTTTCTTTAATTAATCTCCCCAGGAATTCCCTGTCAGTGTTTGTTTATGAACCTCAGGCTTCAGGGTTATTTTATCCAAACAGCCTAACCGATGCAAGTCAGGACTTCTTTTATGGTTAGGATTCGGCAATGAGAGACTGCTTAACTTAAAAAAAAAATCTCCTGTGACAGCGAAGACAATAATGACAGCATACAGAACACCACAAGACATGTTTTTGTGACATTCTCCAATGCAGGACACTAGTCGCCTTTCATATCTGAGATGAACGGGGGTAAGTGGTCCTGTTCAGCTGCTCTGACGGAAACAAATGGATGAAGAAGTGAAAGCAGAAATTCATCTCATTTTCAGTGCGATTCCAGGTGGCTAAAAAGACATAATGAGCTCCAGGGCCCTCACAGGAGGCACCACTAAATAGTCTGCTGGCACAAAAGACCAGCACTTTACAAATAAACCCAAGAAAACTGCTGCAAGGCAAAAACAGTCTACAAAGTGCTGATGAACAGGTGGAAATATACTTGGGGGTTAAATAAAACAAAACATTTATGGAGCCAGTGTATAAAAGCAATGGAAAAGAAGGGCTACATTTGCAAACATGTAATCGTAATGTGCCACCCCGACCTAATTCCTTCTTGGACAAGACCAATGAAAAGTACTAATCAGTAAGCAAAGTCTGGCAATCATTGACTGAACAAATCTGCACTTCTGAACAAAGCTCTAAACAAGAACAGAAACAAAGAGCAATTGCTGACCTGTGATTATAAGCCACCTTCCTGGTGTTCTTTGACTGTGTTCAGTTTAAGATTTTAACCACTTCTAGTCATAACCATAATCACATGGCACATGGTTTTTAAAACCCAAAATGCAAGATGTTTGTTTATTGACACAAAGATATTGACATCAGTGGTCAGAAAATATGATCATCAGTGGTCAGAAAATATGCAAATTATCTTTTTGTGGAAGCAAACAACAGAGATAGGATGGCGAGAAACCTATAATTGCTTTGTAAATCAATAAGTACCAATGCATTTCCTTCGAACAGCAAGTGAAGACCAGGGAACTCTAGTATATAATGTACAATGATATGTAGAAAATTTACAATACGTTATAAATCTTAAGGCACTGTGATACACAGCCTCCAAGGAGGCAAGAAGATAAGAAGAGGCATGCTGGTATACTACATCCCTGTAGTCATGAATCTGTAAAAAAAGTTCCAGACACAAGCTTCTTTCTTGCATTAAATGAAAAGCAAGACTTATTTCTAAAATAAAATCCTAACATTTTCTTTAATTTTTGTCTCAGATAATTAATAAGTGAATTAAAGAAGTTTGTCATCAATTATGATGCCTAAATCAATCTGTTTCCCTTGCAGAGTTCTGAGAGTGACAGAACTATCTGAAGCATGGGCGTAGGTTTAGGGGGGGACGCTAGGTATAGTCCCTATCAATATTTTGAGGTGACAAATTTGTCCCCACCAGTATTTAGCAAGCTCCTTTGAACTGCTATTTGGATCTTTGCACTCCTATTTGGATCGATTCTAACGGCCAGGATGACGACAGTACAAGAAACGGCTTAATTTGATTGGCGGCGTGGTATCTGACAGGCTACACGCGCGGGCCGGGACTACTGTGTGTGTGTTTGCGCGCGCATGTTGACGACGCCGACGGTAAGTTACCAGGGCTGTCTCTCTGCCCCATACAAAGGCCAGAGTAAAAACGTTTTAATATTCCGTCCCCTCCGCCAACCCCCGCCTTTTTTTAACTTTGTAGATGCCTTATGCAAAAGGGACATAAGAAGCTTTTTCATAAAGCAGAGTCAGAGTGTAAGTAAGCAAAATAACTAGCGTGCAACACTGACAAATAAACTAGCAGTAGTGACTGACCAGGCTTTCAAATGCAGATTCTACTGTGGAAAATAGTAGGCTATTAACTGGTGATAGTATGTGTTACCCAGGATGATAGAATGCTACGTTAGCAAGTAACTGAATGTCAATTAGCCTGTACCTTAACTTAGAATCTTGAAGTCAACATAAACGTGAGTGTACTGGAGGGTAAACAGTGTTTATAATAGAAAAAGGTTATAATATTTATTTATTTCGATTTGTTTCATTGTGGAGTATTTTTTGTTATTTTAAATACTAATGTACATAATAATTTATGTTAATAAACGTTTGGTTGTTCAGCATTACACAGTCTCAGGTTTTTTTTTTTTTTTTTTTTGAGAGTGCATTTTTGAGATTATACAGTTAAACTAGGTCTTTAGGGACAGTATACAGGATGGTATATCGGGGTCAGGGCACAATATAATGAGATGAAGTAGATTCACTTCTGTATTGTGATATTCTGTATTGCCAACAGTCTGAAATAAAAAAGGAAATCATTAAATCACTGGTATCTTACAACAAAAGAATTGGGGGGGGGGGGGGGGTGTATGGGGGTGTCCCCACCAAACCTGAGACCAAACCTGCGCCCATGATCTAAAGCATTTCTAGAATTTGTTAACCACATAAATTTAGTTTTCTCAACATTTAAGACCAACTTTAAAGTAAAAAACCCTGCTTGAATAATATCAAATAATGAGTGTACATCATCCAGAGCTTGTTGTTGTGTAGGAGCAGAACAATAGATGAGAGTGTCGTCTACATAAAAGTGGAACCTTGCTTTTTCAATATTTACTTCTAAACTATATATATATATATATATATATATATATATATATATATATATATATATATATATATATATATAGTAAATAATAATGGCCCCAATACAGATCCTTGGGGGACTCCCGTACCCACTTCCATTAAGTCTGATTTGATACCTTCCACTTGCACACATTGAATTCTTCCCTTTAGATAAGCATTAAACCACGAGACTACATGGTCTGATAGACCAACACTTCTTAGCCTATATAACAGAATCTCATGGTCAACTGTATCAAATGCTTTGGTTAAATCAATAAAAAGACACGCACAGTGGTGTTTTTCATCTAGGGACCCTACAAGGTCATTTAAGTCTTTTAAAACAGCCGTAAAGGTGCTGTTTTTTTTTTTACGAAATCCTAATTGGTTGATTGACAAAAGTTTATGAGTGTGTAAATACTGTGTAAATTGTTCACTGATAAAACTTTCCAAAAGTTTTGACAAGATACATAGCTTCGAAATAGGTCTGTAGTTATCTAATAAAGTAGGGTCACCCCCTTTCAACAAAGGAAAAACAAAAGCAGACTTCCAGATCTGTGGGATTTCCTTGGCTGATAAGGAAAGATTGAACAGATATGTTAATGGTGGTGAAATAATATTAGCCGCTAATTTTAGAAACAATGGTTCAATAAAATCAGGACCTGATGATTTATTCACATCTAGGTCTTGTAATGCAGAGCAGACATCAAAAGTAGTAATGTGACTAAAAACTAACTGTTGTCCAAAGATGCTGCATTTTGGGAATTTTGGGCAGAAAGAAGCACCTCTGAGTATACTGCTTCAGTGACAATTTAGAGGTACAATGTTAGTATTTTTTATCTCTCTCTAAAATTGTGTAAACTGTTAATGTACTTTGGTATACTTTGAATACAATGTAAGTCTATTTGGAAGTGTCTGCCAAAAGCAGAAATGTAAATGCACCTGCTTAACAACTAACTGTAACGAAAAACTGTGGCGTTAAGATGAATTTAGAGGCCATGACACATTATACCTCGTCAAAAAAAAAAGAACACACAAAAAAAAGAAAAGACAAAAAGATGAGCTTCTATATCAGCGTGCTTAAAAACAAATCGCTCAATGTGAGGCATGACTCTGCGTTTGTCCCATGCAACAAAAGCCAATCTCCTCATGAGGACCATCCATTGACGCTAAATAGCCAACCTACTTAATTCTCTCCTCTCCCAGCCGAACAGTGTGGCAACGGCAACAGACAGCGCTCATTTAAACAACAAAGCACATAGACTTCCATTCAGACTAAAGCTGTCCTCTTTCAAGCGTGTATTCTAAAGCCACTTTCTGTTGCCCCCATCTCAGTTACCCCCTCAGTGGACAGAAACCGAGTCCACACAAAGTTGAGCAGTTCGTGTGAGGGAGTGAATGGGGTGGCCTCTCTCTCCCAGTGAAAAAAAAAAGGAAGAAGCAATCATTGAGCCCAGCACACCTGAGGGGTGCACCTTTCGTATTGTCTATGGTGGGCTGGGTGGAAAAATAGTCAGGCGGAGGAGGAGAAACATCAAACAGGTACGGGATGGGCATTTTATGAAAGATTCTTTGATAAGGATAAAAGTGCCGCTTGAACTAAAGTGATTTCAGATGAGCTCATTGTTACAGCTCTTCTAAAGTTCACTTTTAGCACCTCACGGGCAAAGACTTGTGTTTCTTGAGCTGCTCCATTGACAAAACTGTGTTTGTTGTTAAAGGTAAGCCAAGCTGATTTACTTCTCTGGCTCGAGTCGTGTGCTTTGCTGTAGGATGATGTGACAGGTGTGTTAGGATAGTTGCAGGCGATATCGCATTAGGCAGATTTCTTGATGTGATTGCTACAGTAGAAGATGCCAGTTTGATTATGACATCTTGGAAATTTGAGAGAAAGATCCAACAAAAGCTTATTTTTCAACTAGAATGTGTTATGTTCCAGATTGTGTCTAAATCTAAAATAGGGTTATATTGAGTTGAGGTAAGAGTCACTTACCAGATACATCTTCTATCATTTTGCTTCATCTTAGATCAGAACATTATGCAAGACACGTGGCATTTAAAAGACACAGCATTATATATATATATATATATACTAATTGTTAAGTAAATGTGGATTGTGCATGATGATTATTAAGGACAGATGTGCACAAGGTTTTGAGGTAAGGCACAGATATTGATATCTGAAATCCAAAATTTGAAAATACAGATCATCTGTGAGTGTATTGTACATGCCCTCTGATGTCACAGGTTTTGGCAGGAGAAGCGCTGGATTTGTAACACAGCAAACCAGTGCAATCTTCTTTTTGAAGCTTGAGGATTTCATAAGGGATTTGTACATTTACTCAGTAAATATTTTCATAGTTTTTAATAGATTAATCTTAAACAACAAATCAGATAGAAACCTTTGATTAAACATCTTGATCATCTGTTTCAGTCTAACACATTTACACCCTTTATATAGAAAACATTATAGAAGGCTGTCATACTTGTATAAAAATGTGTACACGGAGGAATGATATCTTTGTCTTCCTCACCACTAAAAGAAATCCCTTTTACAGTTGATGTCTACAGTGCACATTTTTATTTAATTCTTCCAATTAGATTTCCATAGTGTTTACAGCAATAGGTAAAGAAACTGATTCTGAAGTAAAGGATGACCTGACTGAATACGACATGTACAATTATGAAATGTTTAAATAAATATATGCCGGTATTTAAATTGTAGGATTTTTTATAAATTGGTATCTTACATTCAGGCACTTTAACTTAATTATAATGATTGAGAGTTGGCTTACAGTACATGATGGTATTAGCATATTCATTTTGATGTTTTTTTAACCATCTTTTAAAAATGTATCCAAAAGAATGAAACATTTTAAAGACAAGCCAAATTACATCACAAAAAATACTGAATTCATAAAAGACTTCCTCATGTTATGATATTGTTGTCCCATCAAAGAAAGATGTCATTCCTTGAGGATACTGCCATTATTGAACTGGATTTTGTTTGTTAGAACAGCAGGATAAAAAGTGTTATTGAGGACACGAAAACCCTATAAAATAATTTAAAGAATTAAAAAGAAATTCCACAGAAAACGTTTAGCTTTAAATTATACAACTTTATTTATTTTAATGCAACTCAACACTGTGTATTTTGCATTTACAAAATATTGTTATTCCTTTTTTTTTTTTTTTTTTTAAACCTTTTTTTGATATCCCAGTTTAGTAAAGACAGAGGCCTTAATATTCATGAGTAAAATATCTATTCAAATCTTAGTGGGAAATTTACAGACAAAAAATGCTCAGCTGCTGGATGGCAACTGTAATATACAGTACTGTACATATTTCAAACCTTCTTGAGCTTGTGCTCTTAATATAGGTCATCTCTGATATATCTGACAATATCACTGTCCCGGAATATTCTCTCTCGATTGCACCGTCTACAGTAACCAGCATCTACAGATGCTCTATTTTCTACTACTGTCCTCCATTCCCAGACTGGACAGTAGTCAGTTTTATCACCTGTTTGGAGATAGAGGTGGAGTGATAACCAGTGAGTGGCAGATGATCAGCAGAAGCAGACATTAACCAGATGGCCATAAGTCAACTGGCCACTATGGGAAAACAGCAAAGGTGAAACCGCTCAGACAATACATGCAGGGCCCTTATTAAGAAAGATGAAGGTTTCTGGAGGCGAAACATTTTTCATTCTCACATCGGGGCTATTCACCTTTCCGCAATGTATCAGAATACAGGATGTTTCATGGATTGAGTTCTCTCACAACTGTCTTGTCCCCAATTCAAACCTCCTGTGGGTTATGAGGACGATATATGGTTTCTTCCTCAGCCACCTGACCATGAAAAGAGTTTGTGACTATGGTGGGGTGAGGTGGGATGGGGGGGTCACTGACACCTGCCAGGGGCACCAGCTGACAAACTATTACCAATGAACCAAAGGCAGAAAAAAAATATTCAGGAAACAGTGGAAGACTTTTACCTGCTCTTCTTCATAATTGTTCACAGAACAGAACATATTGTTTCTTATAATACCTTTTTGTGTGGTCTGTCTGTGCAGTACTTGAATTGGTGTACAGTACAAAGGAATGATGGTAACTCAGTGTATTTCTCAACATTTATAAAACAGTCCATGTCAAGGCTGTATTATTGGTTCAGAGGAATTCTCTGTATCTAGTTACATTCACCATTGTTATGACTTTATAAGCCAAGTTTTACAGACGGGCACAAAGGGAAGCTCATCAAATTATTGGCTATTTATCACAAACAGTAATTTGCCCAACAATGTAATGCCATCCACTCTATGACTAGCCCACTATTGTGCATCCATGCTCATAATTAGCACTACAAATGACAAATTGTCGTAGTGGGAACCTTTTGTGCAATTTTTTGTCATTATATACCTTGATACTTAATTTAACATTTTCATTTTGGTAAATGAATTTCATTAAACTTTGATTCAGGTTCAAAATAAGAACATTTACCATATGCCTATCAAACAATAATTATTTTTTATTATAATTTATTATAATTAATAATTTTATTTATTTATTATTATTACATTTTATTATTGTAAAACTGTCCTTGAAGAAAGCTACTTTTAGCCAGTCTGTAATACTGCTGGCGCAGGTTCGGTATTTCAAATATAGACGTGCGGCAAGCTGATCATAGCTGTACATTAGATACCCTTTTTTTATGAATCTAGTCAAGTAAACTGTAAGCAATTTTTGATAGCCTACTGGAAATTCATTTAATCTTTGCTGAAATTTCCACGTCGTCAAAGTACAGCTCATGGTTGCATTTGAAAGAAGCAGAAGGCGGTGCGTCAAGCATTTTTAGAAGCGACATGTGAACAGCCCCAGAGTCTAATTCTTGTAAGCTAATATGCTTGTAGTATTAAAGCGCTATGACGATCGTATACTATGAATTCATCACTCAAGCTGTTCTTTCCCACAAAAGAAAAAAAAACACCTTTGTGTTCCACCCAACCCTATGCTGTACATTGCTTTAAACTTGATATGTTGGAGGTGAACAGAGAGAAATGTGCCCATAAGAACAGATATCTAACAAAAGGCCTGCTCCTCTGAGGCTGATACTACAATGCAAGACAAAGAGTCCCGCATTAAATACTTTTTTTTTTTAAATAAAGAGCATCTAAAAAAAAAAATAAAAAAAAGAGTACAGCTTGGCCCACATACAGTAGGCTATACAGTAAAGTCATCTTCTGAAGCACATCAATATAAGTTTTGGGTTGCAGAGGAGACTTTTGATAATGAAATTTATTTTCACATATCTGTGCTGCCATTAATTGCTTGAGGAGACACACGGAGGTTTACCTTACAAATTGGTTGCAGATCTTATACCTCTATCCTCTCCATTTTTTATGATGAAGTTTAAGCAGGGTAAACCGCTGACACTTCTCTTTTCCCTTTTGAATTATTTGTCCCATTCTGTGTACTTCATTATATTGATTTACTGTATATGTCTAAAAGCACTCACATACACCTCTCTTGTAAAGCTGCATGTAGATATCAGTATGAAGACTGTCTATATTTCCTAAACAGAATATAGTGTGGAAATGGTTAGTAAAATGTAAGGACAATATTTATCACAGTTAAGGTCAACTAGCCAAAAGCATTATATAACATTTTATGATATCTCAATTTAAAATTAAACATTTTATATACAGTACACAAATAGCCTAATATTATTTTGTTCTTTTGATGTTATTTATGATGTGATAGAGATTAGAGAAATGTCAATAAACCATCAGAAATTCAAACTGCGGAGTGAGCTGGTGATTAATCTAGATTTTGCCTTTCTTAATTTCTGTAAGCGGTTTACGTGAACATTAATCATGTTTCACACATTTGATCTGTTGGCTGCGGGGACTGTTCCTCTCTGTGATTAACCTCAGAAAAAAAAAAAAAAAAACACTGGCCTAGATTTTCTTATGACCTGAAATCTACTACTGGATGATTCATAAATTAATAGATATATTTCTGATAAGGTCAGTCTACATTTTGTACAGCTAAGTACTCATTATTCTTCCAAATGTCTTATTTACTGATTTATATTTTGCAGAAAAAAGAATGTCAGTTTGGTTTGGAAAAGCATGATGAACTATTCCTGTATACAGTAGAAGGTTTTCTTTTACAAGACAAGGCAAATTCACAAAGTTAGCATATGCTGCCCTAAAACATGGCTGTTATCAAATGTCTAATACAGAGAAAATATCAGATTAGTGTAAATATACTGAATTAACTGAACTGAAACTGAAATATTTTACACTTTCTTTTTTTCATTCTTTTCTCACAATTTTTGTTAACTTTGTTATCTAAAATGGTGGAGTAAAATAATTTAATCTCAATACATTTGAATCAACATCAACAACTAAAATAATTAAAAATCTAATTGATGACATATTGGCAAACCTAGTTTGCTGCTGTCCTTTATTATTTTCATGTGTATGCTACAACATGAGCTTCCTTTACAGACAATGCACAAATTATAAAACTACACTGAAAAATTGTTTCATTCATCCAATTAAAAAATTATGGTAATGATTCACATCTGTAGTTTATACTGTAACTTAAAAATAAACAACTTGCCTTAGACGTTTTAGTGTTTTGTATAGTACTTTTCAGTACAATCATACCAGGCAATTACAAATCTGATTTTGCCTTTATCAAGTTACATCATTCAAATAAAAAATCAATATGGCAACACTGTGTGGCAGATCACATCACAGTGGATCTGGTTTAAAGTCAGTCTCTCTCTGTCCTAAATTGACCCCATCTAAGGGGCGAACACATGCTGTCATGCTGGGTCACTGTTAACCTAAGATTAACCTAAGAAAGATCACATTTCCTTGTAAAGACTGATTCCCTTTCCACATCAAGAATATTGCAAGAAAATGTTCCTTATAAAATACACATATACAGTACACCTAACCCTATCATAAAGAAACTGAACTGCAAGCACATGTGCTTAACGATAGCCGCTTCACTTGCTGCCTGAGGGATATAAATCCCATTCAATTTTAATTGTTTGTTGATTAAACACGATGCTGTCGATGAGATGAGATGAGATAGCATTCTCTGCCCTGCCATTGAATGCAGATGTGTGACAGGGTTTCATCTGCCTAGAAGTCGATCCTGTGGCCCCGGCTTATGTGTCTCATCACAGCTACGAGTATCTCTTTCTTTTATCTGTCACTTTGAGTTGAAGAACGACTGGATATCATTGAGCACTGTGGCTATACTTGCTTCCTTGCGGTCTTCACACACTTTCTCTGGCTTTACAGCATCAGTGAAATCAGTGGGTGGCATCTTCTGGATGTACTGTATAAAACATTTAAAAAAAGACTTATTTCACTTTGCCAAAGGTTGATATTATATAAAAAAAACTAAAATAAAACCACCAAACTAAGAACTCTTTCAGTTTACTTCAAAGTAAACTGACTGAAGTTTGCTAAAGATCCCAGTTCTTGTTTCATATTTATTGTGCCCTTTATTGACTTGATAAATTAATAATGAGTATCATAAAATTTTGTCCAAAAATTCAACAAGACAGTTTCTTTAATTTTAGCATTATACTCTGTAAACAGAAAAAGAAAAAACAAGTCAAGGGAGTGGTCAAAATTATTGTTATTATTTTCCCCCAGTTCGTTGAGATCAAGTTTGCTGACATGTCTTAGGAGGATGAAGTTTGAAAAGAAACTTGTGGCTTAGTGGGATAATTCAAGTGCAGTGTCTGTCAAAGTTTAACAAAATAGCTGAAGGGCAAATTGCAATTTCTATTTGAATCTGATTAATTGTACACTATATGTATTCAGATATGAAATATGGACATTAAATCATCAGTAATATCGTGATTTTTAAATGTATCTAAAAAATCTTTACAAAATCCATAAGGGAAAGATGTAGACTTAGTTTTTCCAATGGGCCCATTTTATTCTACGACTTACAAATAAACAAATAAATAAATAAATAAACTTGTGATCCACCTTAACATACAATACAGGATATCCACCCATTACTATGACTAAAAGTTTCTCTTTTGCCAGTCTACAAGTTGCATTGAAAACCATTTATAAACCACAGTTTGAGTCCGGTAATACTTCATATATCATTTTCAACAGACATGTTTCAAGTGTCGTCAAAATATATTAGATTAACTTTTTGTGCTTTTTTGAACTCACTCTCTATTCATACAGTAAATTGTTGCTTCAATAAAAGCTCCTATCTATTTCCATTAAAAAGTAAGCAGCCAAATTTCAGGTAATACACAATGTAATTGACAGCTACAGTAACAAGAATTATTTCAGACCCAAGGACACAGTGTTGAGGCTGCCTAAGTGAATGGCTATATGTTAAAAATACGAGTAGCCTGATTTTGAGGCGAGCAGAGGTAAGCAGAGTGGCCACCTGTAAATGCGCCTGGAACAAAGCATTTTGTTCAAGGAGAGATAGAATAAACATGGGGAACACATTGAGTATGTGCATGATTTTTTTCACTGCAGATGCACTTTAGAAAAACGATGTCATAAAAAAAAAATTCTGGAAAACATTGGTGCACCTATAGGATTTTTTTTAAATTCGCCTTATAAACCCTATGTCCAGTTTTTATGAACTGTCATTTAGTGCAGTGCTTCACCCTTAAATAATATAGAGCTATTTTCATTTTCTTCCACTTGCTACATTGATTAACATGATAATGCTATTCACCAGATTCAGTGATCATGTAATTTATCTGTAAATGAGGGTTTCATCTTATATGACCAGGAACAATGGCAATGGGAAAGTTTCTATCTTTCTCATAGACTTATAGGTCATGTGCACCCTTGGGTCCAGACTTAGGCATCATACCCAAAGACTATTTTCTGATTTTTATCAACACACTGACAGCGCTGAAAGACATGGCTTTTGTGCTCTGTTGTCTATTCAGATGTGTCCCTCCCTTCCACATAAAACTGTTGAGAGTTTAATGGGGGGAAAAAAGGCCCACTGTGCACTTAAATTCTGCTATATGAATAATAAGAATAATATCTGAATAAAGGTCTTGGTGGACTTTTTGAATGGTAAGAATACTGCTTATGGTAACATTTTAAATATTATGATGCAGTAATTATTTATTAGTGTTAAACTGAAGAAGCCTTCAATCGGTCGCATTGACAGTCGAGATGCATATTCAATAGAAAGGTCTTGTGTGGTATTCCTGAAAGTTGAGCTCGCTGCATTAATACAGGAATATACTGAGAGAAGGAAAGCATTATCTCAAGACAAAACAGAAGAAAACAAACGAAGGACTTTCTGTGGTCTTCAAACAAGAACACCACATTGGAAAGCCAGAGACTGAAAATAGCATGTTAACAGCTTGTGTCAGTCAGCTGTTGACAAGAGGCCTGCAATCTCTCAGTGTAGTGCCTATCAATATTCTGAACACATCTCCTTCAGTAGAGCAGCTCAAGACAAGACCCTAACATATGCACAAGAGTCCCCTCTCCAAAGTAAGTAGACCACCGGCTGTCTGCTTCTAAGTGCATGGCCTTTAAAACTTTGACAAAGTTATGGGACTTCAGTCTGCTAGTTGAAATGCAAAAAGTAATGCTCTGATAAAACACAACAAAATGAGTAAACTTACTGGCAAAACAAACCCATAAAGTTCTTTTTAAGTTGAAATCATAATCATACAGACTCTGGATCTACTTATCCTTAAGTATGCTGTCAAATACAATGCTTTATTTCTAGCTTTAGACATTTTTAATGAAAAAAGTAGTTGTTTGTCGGCAATTACTTGCATATAGTCTACTTATTTAATGACCACAGAGAGAGAGCCATGGTCTCCAATTTTACCTCAATTTGAGTCACTGTGCACCTTAATGTCAGACCAATAGAGGACAGCATTTATGTCTCAGCAGGTCAGTCTTTATCTCTATTAACACAGCTGTAATTTTTTTCTTCCTCCATTTTCACAGAGCGCTGAGAATGTCTGTTGTAGCCCCTTGTCTTGGTAGCCAGTTTACTTTTTGACATTTAGCCTAAATGAAAATCTACCTTAAATGTTACAGCTGTTTCCTTGGTTACACGAGGCACAGAGATGTGTAATTTTTATGTTGACATTTATGACATAAAACATATGTTAATGAGGAGACTGTTCAGGATTTATCAGTTGTCTTCAATCAAAACAGAGCATGTGTCTTTAAAATGACAGTGCTCATTGCCTTGTTTAAACAAAGCAAGTTTTTTAGCAATATTTTCTATTACGAACTTGTTATTCAGTGTCGGTTCTCTGTCTCTTCAGCTTCGAGTGATGAGAAACTCTTAAACATCTCATTATCTCTGACAGGGTACATCCAATATCAACCTATTTAGGTGATATCATCTCTACTACTGTCTTCTGAACACCATAATTATCTCAAAGAAGATGGAGGCCTGTCTTCAATGAAATCTGAGTCTAATTGTAAAGGCACATGTAATTTCATGTCAAAAACCTTTACTTGTAAAATTCCATCTCAGATAATTTCTACAAACAATGACAAGAGGCACACCATTTTATCGCCATCACTTGAAGCTCATCTGAATTGATCTGACTATGCATGTGATACTCAGGAAAAAACTGAACTCTTATCTGCTGAGTACAGTTTATATAAAGTAAACTACTTGAAAATGCAATTTAATAGGTCACAGAATATTTCAAGCGATTCACACCAATAATGAGCAAAGGTGAGTGACTGAATAACACTTGACTAACACTATCTGACACTGAGCCTAATGTTAAAAAGTGGCACACCATGTAGTACTGCCATATCATTTCATCTAAAATCTAATTGCTAGTGTTTAAAATTGAACTTATAGACCATTATTTAAGCCGGTAAGATAACTATAGACCGTACTGTGACTTTTTAGAGAATGTGAGTCAAGTACAAACATTTAGGTAAAACAGTGAGTTTGTGTAATTTATATTGAACATTTATATGCCATCTTAAGCTATGGCTGTGAATGACTGCAAATAATGTGTATAATTTTACTAGAACAATATAAAAACATAAGTATAACATAACACTATATAAAAACATTGATCAGTTTGGTTGAGCATCCTAACCTACCCAAACACAGCAGCATTAGCGTCATCAAAATTAGATGGGGGGGATTGGGAAACCAGTCTGAAACACTAATTGGTGCCGTGACCCAGATGGGAGTGAGGGTTTTTTTTTTGGGGGGGGGGGGGTCAGTCTAACGGAGGGCAGCTTTTATGTGCTACGCGGATAAATCTCACTCCACAGTATCTTGTAAACACACTTTTGTTTCAGTTTGGACTGGAAAGGTTGAGAACTTACTAGAGCTAGAAGGTATGAAGAATATCCATATTGTTATTTTATTAAGTCATACAGTATAGCACATAAACAAAAACCATTAATACACCTTATTGCTTTTCATGAAAAAAAAGAAAACCAAACCTTGTTTGTTGCAACACAGGAGCATGGCTTGATTATATGTGTCATACTCTGAGTACTGTGGCTCGGTCCGACAGCTCTTCAGTATCCCAAGAGAGCCTCACCTAGTTAAGAAAGCTTATTAGATTTGTCCTATGAGAGGAACAGAGAGTAGCTGAAGAGAAACACAGCATATGGACATAGACTTGTGTCCCACCTAATTACAGGCATTATCTCATTTTCTATTGTAAGGTAGGCCTACTGTTGTGCCATCTTCCATTTATTTAATTATGCTTTTCACATATTGGCATAGGGGCCATTTGGACAAAATTTCTACACGGAGGGGGTTTTACAATGGTTTTTTTTTAAATCTGCCTTTTCAGGAGTGTGCTGCAATTTGTCAAGCAATTAGACATACTAATTAAATTTGTGTACCTCTAATCAAACGAATATGCTAAAACATTCTTGCTGCTGCCAGTCCGATGTCTGTTCACATTTAACTTGATGGTTTAAAAGAGGCTCCTACTCTGCCTCCCCTCTCCACTTAATCACCTCATTTGCATTTTATATTGGTAAATCAAATTAAGCACCCGTAGCTTTTAACTTGATTGACTGTGGCCAGGTCCACTCAGATGGGAATTTTTGCAGAAAATTAGACCAATTTTAATGTGTGCAGAGCCTAGTTCCCCGCATACAGCAAATCACATTCACTCAGCTAATTAAAATGATTTTGCCCCCTTTATGTGTGTACGCTCGCATGTGCGTTTGCCAAGGGTTTTGATAGATTTGCCCACCTGGTGTTGTCCATATCCTTTTCATGATTTTATAACAGAGAGTTTTCGTTTCATCTCCCAAAGGAGTGGGTCCAGGCATCAAACACAAAAGGGAAATAAGTCGTGGCACACAAGCTGCTTGCTTTGACTGCATTTCTGTTGTTTTACTCTTTTGGGAACCAACAGGGAATGATCTGATTACCATTGGGAATATTTATTCAGATTGAACATGATGCTGCTTTAGAACATCATGCTATCACTTTAACGGCACAAAACAAAACAGGTGAAAATGTAGGCCATTTTACATGAAACTGAATTGAACTAAATTGAATAAAAGCTTTTTTTTGCCCATGTAAATAATACATATTATTTCATTAAAAACAAAACATCACATTTGTGCATGGCCGATACAAATATCTGGATGAAGACTGTAATAAAAGAACAGGGAAAGCGAGGAGAAAAGGAGATGGGGGTTGGAAAATGATGTGTTGAGGGAATAATCCTGGGCAGGCGCAATGGGTGCAGCTCTCGAGGACGAGGCCTTGTGCTGCCGCCCGTGTGCTCCCCGGGATGTGACAGTCAGCTTAATTGCAGCTTTTAGGATCATTACTGCTAGAATGTGAATGTCAAAATGGACAAGGCTCTCAGCCCCTTTGACAAACAAGCACCTTCCATTTTACAGCATGAGCAACCAAAGATATGGAATAAGAGAAAAAAAAATAAGAAAAAAAAATCAATTATGTTTCTAGCCTGAGCAAGCTAAAAAATCATATTTTGTTCATGCACAATAATACATTGATCAGACTGATGGAAGGATAAATTTTTATTGGATGGATGAAGGCAAAAATAGACTGGATGTTTAGGCCGGTGCATAAACCTTTTGTTTGTTTGTTTGTTTGTTGTTGTTGGTGTTGGTGTTGTTTTTTGATACATGAGATTGCTGTCTGATATTGCTGACTAAATAGAATTTGAAAGATTTTAAGATTTTGTTCATATTGATCATATGGAGTATTTTACCCATATACGGTTGTCTAGCAAAAACATCTTGAAAGGTTTTTCTTTTCTTTTTTTTATAGTTAACTTGGCATAAGCAGCTTTTTGCCAGTATACTATTAAAATAACTTAGGAATCACAATTAGATTATTATTTCTTTAGATGCAAAAAAGATGTCCTGTCAAGCTGAGGCCCCTAAAATCATTTATACCCCATATGTTGAATAGCAAGTAGCAACATATATGTTGTTTATATATATATATATATATATATATATATATATATATATATATATATATATATATATATATATATATATATATATATATATATATATATATATATATATAATTTATTATTATCATTTTTTTTTGGTTTACTTAAATTCAGATGTTGCAAACAAATACCTCTGAACAAACATGTCTGAGTAATTCAGAGTGTTTTGACAGCAACTCTGACCGAAAACTCGCTGATTGCATGTGACAAACATCAATGTTCCCTAGAGTTCTACAAGCAGGAGAGCACAGAGACCAAGTGTGTTTTTCTATTGTTGTATGAGAGCAGCCATGATAGTCATAAACAAATCAAAAACAAATGTGTGGTTAAGGTGGCAAATTGTTTTGTGTGTGCGGTATTTGTATATATGAAGTTGTACTGTTCAGAAGAAGATTTTGCACTCTAAACATGCATTTTTAACAACGAATCTACTCCCACCCCCCAACCCTTACTTAAGGCTAAAATACACTACATGGCGTAAAATTGGAACAGTTTTTAAAACACTAGGCATCATACACTTGCCAAATGTTGTTCCTAATAGAGCAAACTCACACAAAAATATGTGTGTTGTTGCTTGGAGACACATTACAAACCATTTTTATTCTGAAATCAGCCCAACATATCAAGCTTATTTCATATCCCCCATCTAGATGGATTCATAGTCTGAAGCTAAAATATCAAAGTCTTTGCCCATCATACAAATAACCATTTTATGTGAAATCTGTAAAATTTTGACTACTCAAATTTTGCAGACTGGCTATGACTTTCAGCAGATAAAAAACTGGGGCAAAAATATGAACAAAAGTATAATAGTGTATTGCAGCCTTTTGAATGGTCAGGCTATGTATTGCTAGAAGCCCTTCATTTCAAGAGAATTATCCAAACCTTTCACAACTCTTTTTTATTTATTTTTTTGTCGAATCATGGAAATATACTACTCCCCAGGAGCTAGATTATAAAATGTGGGCTTAATCTTTTTTAGTCCTCTAACAAGGAACTGAACTGCTCAGTTCCCTAAGCAGGGCTTCTGGAGTGCAATGGTGTAATGATTCAGAGGCAATGTGCAGCTGAAGGGGTGTAGGTTAAAAGGAGGTGCCTTACGGTTCGGTCGAAATGGTCCATATGTAAAGCTGTTTGCGATGTTAAGTTGCCCTTTGTGTGGGCGTCTGCAAAGCAAATAAATAACGTCCCATTATTTGCAGCATAGCAACACGTCGTGCGCGGAATGTGCAGGTGAATCATTTGCATTCTAGATGCCCGTCCGACGTAGTCGTTAATCTATTTCATGTGCACTTGTAAAAGTGCCAGTGTGATGGAGTCAAGGCAAAGCGGCTTATTGGTGGACAGGTTAAATACTAGGACACCCATGACATGCCTGCTTTCCCACACAGGACCTTGAACCAGGCCTTCTTGCAGATTCCCCACATAATTATTTGGTAGCACATAATTATGTCACAGGAAAAGCGGTTTGTCCCATTAGTGCCTTAATTAGTCGTGGCATCTCTGTTTAGATGTCTGGAATGAGTAGCTCTAAATTAGTTAGTTTCACCCGCGATGGTTTGAGTTTACTGATTAAATCAATCCCCGCTGTGTTAACCAAGCAGGTCTGCTATTCATTATGATGGTTGTGTTCACTGGTCACGTCATTTTGTGATTATTATTATTGTTAAACAATGATGCAAATAATGCCTCTTTTCTGTCTTGACACAGAAACCCGTTTCGACACATCCTTTGGTATTGTTTAGCTCTAAATGCTTCTCTTGTTACATTGTTCTTGTTGTCTTACAGAAATATCGATGTGATGATTATTTGGGATAATTTATATGGATCCTCAAGGAAGATGAGGGGTTGTATTCTGTTATCGAGTCACATTTTCTGGATCATTGGACAATTATCCTTCATTGAAAAATCTGTCTCTGCACTTTTGCCTTGTAGCCTAATATTTTCGGTCCTTTTCCCCCAGGGAGATTCAGTAATAGATGCAATATAAACACTCATAATGAGGGGTAGTAGAGGATAGAGACAGCCATGTTAAGTGTGATTGTTCTGCCTGCAATCTCTGAAATAACGCTGGTGTGCGAGACCCCTCACAGTCTGACAGCCTGAGCAGCCTCGTGGAAATATTTCTTTTGATGATAAATTACGACATAGGTCAAATGCCTCCAGAATATTTCACATCTGAACACCATGCTCTTCATGACCTCATACTTCTTATTTTCCCTTCTTATTTAACCCGTATTCATACTTAGTATTCTCTGAAATATATTGGAAAATGTGGTGCTTCAAGTCAGTTTGTAAAAAAAAAAAAAAAGGATTTATAAAATGTTGCAATATTTTTGTAGCTTTCGATTTCATTTTAGTTGAGTTGATATGTGAAGCTCATGGGAATCAGATAAGAAAAATTCCATGTTTAACAGACACAGCTGGAACCAACTATTCATATCTGTGCGTTTGAGAGTTGATAGAAGCTAATAATTAAATTATAATTATAAAATAAAACTTTTAACAAAATCTCAAGTAAATAGTTTGACTAACAAAAAAGTTTTGGAATCCTTGCAATTACTTAATTAGGAGAGACAACAGTTCAACCCATGCATCTCCAAAACAATGCTTAGAATGTTGATAGATATCGACAGGGATAAAATGATTGATTGAATGAAGGATTTTCTCCCAGATGAGAAATGATGCATCAGTGCTCATGAAAACAAAAGGCAGCAAATTATATATGCAGTATTTCGATTAGTTGTCTTAACAGAAAGACAACAATGCTGCTTTTGAAAGGAAGTGAGTCATTAAATATACATATTATGTCTGTATATAAATTATGCTCTCACTGGAAAGACTGTAAGGTTAGAAGAAATGGTTATTTCAGTTTTACAAAGGCACCCTCCAGGCGGCCACACAGATTGCTCCTCCACAAGACGCCGTCGTCCTGAATCATATTCTGATTGCTCTCAAGCAGGTGATACAGGATAGCAATTGACAGAACCGATAGTAAAAGAAGGCATCAGACAGTATGTGAAGAGATAAGACTGACTTTGTGTTTTCAGACATCCTCACCTGTGAGGCCCAGGGGCCCCTCTCTTCTCTTGGGGCCTCCGAAACTGTATAAGCATAATAATCAGACTCAAATTGGCTGTGAGGGGAAAAAGTTAGACTATTGAGCCACAAAGCATCAGTGCATGGCTGTCCCAGTCGACTGCTTCCATGAACAAATGATTAAGGTGTACTCGTTATACATTTTTTATAAGTGCTATCTCTGTTGGATATCAGCCAAGCAGGTCCAAGTAGAATTGGGTCTTTCCATTGCTTTTAAAACAGACGTTATATAGTCGCCTTGTAGGCCTCCAATTACTTGTGATTTAGTTTTTTGTTTTTTTGTTTTCTGAAAAGCCATCCCATTGGATTTCTAAGGAAGCATAGTGTTTTGTCTCCTGTTAAAGAGACTGACACCGGAGCAACGTGACTCTTGTCATTGTGGGCTTTATCGGTGATCTTTCTCTGGATGTGAAGGGCTTTGCCCTGCCACCTGTTCAGGTTTGACTTCTACCAAACTGCATATCAGCATTTCTCATCAAAGACATGAGATTTATAATGATGTGCTATAATTTCACCTATTATGACGAATATGACTTCTATGCAGAATTTAAGTAAAATATCAAGTGGATAGATCTGATAATAGTTGGTTTTTATTATTATTATTTACTTCTTTTTTTTTTTTTTTTTTTACAAATAACTTCCATTTCTCAGCTTCAGATAAATCATAAATATTGTCTTTAAATCTTAAAAACTACATAAAACTCATGTTGCTGTCAGTCAAAAGGGGTGCCAGTACTGACTTAAAGAGATGGTTCGCCCAAAAATGAGAATTCGGTCGTCATTTACTCACCGTCATGTTGGTCCAAACCCGTAGGACTTGCTTTTTTTCTGTGGAACTCAAAAGAAGCTATTTTTGATATTGTTTTGTAACCAAACAACATTGGAGCCCACTGTATAAAAAAAAAAATTCTCAAAATATATGTTATATTTATTTATGTTCCACAGATAAAGTTCAGTTGTACAGTTTTGGAATGACATGAGGAAGATTAAATGATGACAGAATTTTCATTTTTGGGGGAACTTGTAACTTTAATGTTCCAGCATATTAATGAAAAAAATAATTAAATAATTACATTTTAAATGTAAACACAGAATCAGTAATAAAGGTAGTATTTAATGTCATGATTCTACAGCTCTATTCTATCCATTAGTAGCCCACAAAACATACACAGGTCATTTAGTCTGATAACTGATGTAAAGGAGAGTCATGTGTTTTTTTTTTTCCAGCTATTTGATGATTTAGTTGATGCCTAGAGCGGATTTGCGTTGCCTTGGTTTCCAAGATGGTATCATAGGGTGGCTTGTGGGCTATTTAATACATGTCGTAAGCTAACCAGTCACCCACCTCAATCAGCACTTGAGTTGCCATGACAAGAGTTACATGTTAATTTGTATAAGGGTAAGTCTGCGTAATCTCCTTCCTGATAAGAAGTGTATAGTAGTTACTCTACACTGCAGAAAATAATTACGTTAGAATAAAGTAAAATTAAGTGTAAAATGATAACTAGTGTCACATGAAATTGATTTAGCATAATAATGATTTCAGTATATAACTCTTGCTAGGTCATCACTAATGTATCTTACTAATAATATTCATATATATTAATGTAATATACTGTATAAGCTGTAGTAATACATTGCTTTTTAAATTCCACCTTTGACAATAAATTTTATAATTAGTGATAAAATAGTCAACTAACATAAGAACAGCGATGATATTTAGTTTTTTTTTTAACCACTTGTATGACATTATAATTTATTGCTATGCATAAAAAATACCTATCAATAACTGACACACACACACACACACACACACAGACATACATACACAAAATCAGTATTGACATGCTGTGCCAATACAAAACAGAAGAGATTGTATATTTTTTCCAATTTGTGTTAAGATATCATATAATTTTTATTCCGTCTGTGCAAAAATAAACAGTCGGATTCTATCATCATATAACCCGGTAAAAGTTTTTTTTTTTTTTTTTTTTTGTCACACTGTAAACCCAGTATCTGACTTCCCATTAAGGCAAGACAATTACAAGGGTCTTGTAAAGTTGTTTAAGCAGGAACATTAAAAAGCTCAAGGTGTCCTTATAAACTATAGCTGTGGGGCTTGTAGACTTTTGTCTGTGTAGATTAATCATGTGCTCCTTGACCTATGATAGACAAATCTACCTTCCCTAAGTCTTTTATTATTTTAAATAGTCTTAGTAAAAATGCTTCAGGGAACCTGTATTGCTGATACATTGTTTTCATGACATCATTCTTACCTCTGCCTCCAGTACTATTGTAAAAAGCCTAATTGCTAGTGTGTTTCATATGCCTATATAATGTTTGATATATCATGAGCAGATGTGGGAAGTGGGAGAGAGTCGGAGAAGTGTTATGTATATTTGAGTAAAAACTAACATTTCAGACCTGAATTAATGATATTTGTTTACATTACATTACATTACATTTTACAAAAGTTATGCATGTGTGTTGGTGCAAAATAGCTATTATATCTGTTATATTATAGGAGAAAAGAAAAGGAGGAAAACATCTGTTTTATTCAGCAAAAATATAAAAGTGATTGCGTTCAGTTTATAAAAATCATTAAAGATTTCACAACAAAAAAGAAACGTGTACCAATACCTGAAGAAGGATGTTTTTAGAATTATACTGAAAGATCTTTTACTTGCTAAATACCATTATATAGCAGAAGGAATGTAGCAGAAGTTCTGATCATGTTGCTAATTTAGAGGCCTTAGAATTTTGCTTCGAAAATATGGTACAGTAGACTTAGGGTTAAGGGTTTATAGGGTTAAGGCTTCCCTAAATAATTTAGTTCATATTGACAGGTGGCTTCCTATATTGAATGCTCAGAAATTTATACTTTATTAATCAGAAATATTTTGATGTTACCAAATACCCTGCATGAACAATGCACCACACTTGGCCTGAAAGCTTTTTTTCACCCACAAGTCCCCTTCTCAGTATGCCAATGTCATTTTATGCCATCATACTCCCAATGAGGCTGTTTTGACCACTTTGGCCCCTGGAAAAGAACGAGGGGGCTGCTGTGAAGAGAGACAGGCTTTTCTGGAGCTGAGATGTTGGAGTGTGCTCTTTTCAGCCTTGAGTGTGATTCCCCCGTGGATCCGTAAGACTTAACTCACAGCAAGGCGTAGCTCTTAGCATTCTTTTTTAACACACGCTATGCTGACAACTAACACTTGGAGTGTCCTCTTCATCGACACATTCCAGAGAGGATCAGGCTTGACCAGCACCACTCTCTCTAGATCTGCTGACAGATCCTGAAAGTCTCCAGAAGAGCCGATGCTGAAAATGACAGCTTTATTCAAACATTCTGTTCATCCAACTTAGCTCACCCAAAAATTCTGTCATTATTCTTTCACCCTTATATTGTTCCAAAACTGTATTGACTAACTTGTCCTTAATCTATGAAACATAGAGAGAGAGAGAGAGAGAGAGAGAGAGAGAGAGAGTCTTATTGTTTTTTTTGTTTGTTTGTTGTTGTTGTTTTTTTACTGTCCATACAGTGGAAGTCAGTGGTAACCAAAATGGTGTGATTGTCAACATTCTTCAAAATATCTTGTACAGATGTTTGTACAGGTTCGGAACAACAGGGTCATTAAATGATGGCAGAATTAGCATTTTTGGGTGGACTATCACTTTAAGCACAAACTCAGTTGCTGTCTAAAGCAAGTCTGTGGTGCAGCTCTTGGAAAGATTGGTCAACAGTTCATTCACTTTATAAATCTGTTGTTTCAGGTTAGGAATATTGATTCATAAATGTTATAATCTCTGAAACATTTCTAATATGGAACTGTAAACGTTTAAAGTACTATTGCCAAGTAGCATATCTTACTTAATAAACACGTAAGAAAGAGAAATTTAGGGATAAGGATAGTTTACCCAAATTCTGAATTCTGTCATCATTTACATGACTCTGTAAAACAAAAAAGAAGGTTTTTTTAATGAATGTCAGTTTTGTTATACCCATGTTCTTCAAAATATCTTCCTTTTTCGTAAAAATGAAAGAAAGTAATACAGGTTTGGAATGACATGAAGGTGAGTAAATTAATGTTCCTTTTCTGTTCTCTTCAATGTTACATGTAAGACTTGTTCTTCTAAATATACAGTAACATTCTCACTAAATTACAGATGCACAGTAAATTTCCGTCAACCATCTGCCATTGGTTGCCACTGCTGAACAATTGTGGATTGAGCTCACCAGCTTCCCTGGTGTTGTGACTCTGTGGTCAGGCTTTGGACCTTGGGGAGGGATTGCTTGCCCAGTTCACAATGCAATCGGGTCTCATCCAGGAGACTGTGATTGTTCCATGGAGCCTCTTCCAGGTACAGTGCTGCTTTTGTTCTGGTAAGTCAGCAAGCTGAATGCAGTCCGGGAGGCTCGACCAACTTTGGGAACTATTCTATCAGGTTTTGTACTACACAGCGCCCTTCTTTTGGTTGTTGGGGACTAGAGAAAAGAGCTGACATTTTAAACAGGGGATCCCTACTTCATAGAAGTTGATGCCACTCAATGCGTTGCTCAACAAATGACCTTAACAGTGACACGTTACAAATTTGGAGTCTTTTATGTTTTGTTTTTGCTAAATATAAATTTTTTCATATTTGCTTGCAAGTGTTGTTCTTCAGTCATGGTGAAATTCACAGCAAATGTCAAAGAATCCAAATGTGCCACAGTTATATATATATATATATATATACGTATATATATATATATATATATATATATATATATATATATATATATATATATATATATATATATATATATATATATATATATATATATATATATATATATATATATATATATATATAAAACAAAAAAAAATTACAAATAAAAAAAAGCTTTTTTAATAGCAGTTAATTAGCCAATTAAAATGGCTATATAACACATTTTAAATTTAGTAGTTGACAAAATTCTTGATTTCTGATCTATATGAAGCCTGAATTAAATTTATACATAAATTTTAGTCACTGGAACCCCTAGTACAATAAAAAAAAGTTTGTTTTCTTGCATGGGAAAACCACTTTTGTAAATTGACGTATAATATTAAGAACTATAATTTATCCACTCCTCTTTACTTTGTTTTTACCTTTAAGAAAATCATTTATTTATTTATTTATTTATTGGTAGTAGCAGCATACAATAATCAGAGATTTCTAATTCAAAGGTAATTGTATTGAGAGTAGGTATAATACATTCATGATGAGTATCTAAATGATCTCTATTTGCAGCATCTGTTTGCACAAAGGAGGCATGAAAGCTGAGAAGAATAATGCCCATAGTGATCAGTCATATAAAGAGGAATAGTCAAGGTCATTGTACCAGCACCTGACATGATATTCTGAAAGTCTGGAGAGTTTGATATTAAGGTTAAATTAGGTTTCTTAACTGTTTGTAGCAAGCTCACTGCAGGTCAAATGCATATGTAAGTCATTTTAAAATTCTTGATTGTATCCTCTTTCTCAACCACACAGTGGTCTTTGAATATATAGTATTAAGACTTTCGTAGTATATAGAAAGTAAATATGTTAATGACGGAATTGTCATTTTTGGGTGGCTGTCCCTTTAAGGAGGCTTTGGCCTGCAGTCAGTGCCATTAACCGCATTACGTGATCAAACTGATTTGTTCTCTCTTGCCTAATCTTCTTCTGTTTGTGTAATATTTTATAACGACCAAAACTCAAATTGCAATGCGAGAAACATATAGGCTACAAAAATGGTCACATTTGAGAAAGCCCCACGTGTGCTACCGTTTACTTACAGTACACGTCAAATTTTGATTGATCAAATATTCCTGAAGATAACTCTACATATGGCGTTGTTCTCACCTCAGTCTTTAATCAAACGACAGGACACGTCGAGTGTGATAGATCATTCGGAGTCGATAGTGTTCTTTTTCTCCTTTTTACTTCTTCAGCAAGTAAAAGTACACAAAAGTGGCATGTCTTTCGACAATAAATAATAAAATATTTTGTAATACAGGAACAAAACGACACCTCCAGAGCTAATCAGTCATATTAACTTAACTTAAACCTATACACATCTTTGGGAAAGAAAAAAATTATTGGACGGACACAAACACATGAAATTCCCACAAAGCTTGTGGCAAAATAGAGGTATACCTTGTTGCAATGCTTTAGTAATTGGGCTCGATGTTTGAAAAGAGACCATATGACAAAACTGTAATCGCAGTAGACCTCGGCTGCCATACCCTCTTTTTCTGAACTAGTCCATGTCGATCTTTTCATAGAAACAGAACAAACAGTCATGGTTTCATAGGCTACTCACGTTGGTCACAAACGTATGTATATTCGATTTAGTTCTCTTGCGTCTTATATCCGTAAAGGTCCAATGATTTGTCGTTAAAAGTGAAAAAAAATGGAGGGGTATTTGGCAAAAGTGTAGCCGGCCAGGTCCACTCGGCCGCGGAGCACTGCAGTCATCATGTCAGGGTCGGTGAGTGAATAAGTGCGCCGGCTGGGTCACTCTCGCTGGAGTTTGTAACTTTAAATGGTCTTTTCAACACTCGTTGGACTTGCTCGGTTGGAGCGTGTTTTAAATCCCATGATTGTCATCACAGTGTATAAATACAACCAAGAGTTGTTTCGATATAGAGGCCTCGTGCAGTTAGATGATGAGTTTTTATTCAGGAGCGGCCCTGAATGAAATAGGGGTGGAAGAAACTTCACGAGCCTCTCTCTGAGATTGGTTCCCGGGCACGTCCTTCTCCAAAGTTCTGGTGCAGGAGATAATCCACTCGCCTAGGCCTCTATAGGACTCGCTACCATGCTGTTTGGTGTATCAGGCAGTTGCGAGGACATTGAGGCGACCTCGCTCCCCGTGGAGTTCGAGCCTGGCCCTCCTTCGGAAAAATTCACCTAAAACATGCAAAATGTATGTTGTTACTATTTTTTTTTTCATTATTAATCAATAATAGTAGGCTATTAGCGGTGTTTTTAATGCTGTTACTGGTATTATGTCTTTATACACACAGTTTTGCGCACTCACCAGTTGCTGGAAAGCAGGCTGGTCGATGTCACTCTGCAGTGCGAAGTCACTCAGGACTTTCCAAGGCGGTTGGTAACTCTGCACCTCCACTTGGTTTGCCTGCAAACCACCGTCGTGTCTCTCTGGACTGGTCGCCACCATTGGAGTCCCCGTCATCCCCTGGATGTTCTGCAGATGACCACGAATAATGTATTTGCAGTCAAAAATAGAGTCTTAGAGGAGGCATTACAGAAACTGCCCATCTCAGGTCTAACGGACCAAGAATTTGGATGTTCTAAATGAGACCATAACTGGAATCCCCATGGTTATTTTAAGATAAGATAATATTTTTTTTAAGCTCTGAATAGTCTATACATAGCTACTTAATATTTAGAAAGTGCATTAAGATATTGGAAACGCATTTTATAGTAACCCAACAAAGTGCAGTGAAACGCGTAAAGTTTATGACTATGCAATATGGAGTTGAATATTTTTTGGTTCATCGACGGAAGCGCCAGTCGTCTTACCGTTTTGTCGTTGGGTTGCTGCTGCTGGAGTTGTTTCATCAGTATGCTCCTCTTTTTGTCCTTGCAGCGCTTGTTTTGAAACCAAACCCTGATGACTCTCGGACTGAGCCCCGTCATCTCAACGAGCTGCTCTTTCATGAGGGCGTCAGGTCGAGGGTTGGCATTGTAACAAGTCCTCAAGGTATGGAGCTGTTTTTCGTTGAGGACTGTCCGGACGCGGGTTGTTTTCTCAGGTTGCTTGTGCACATGAGGTCGAAGCGCAGGCTGGCGTGCTGAAATGGGCTCTGCTGCAAGAAAAAAAAAATGCAAAGAAATCTTATACAATGTCCTGAATGCATGAATAGCCTATGTCCAGAGATTAAACTGTCACGTAATTTAAATGGATAAGTCGGAGGACCCACCTAAGGTGGAGGTACTTAATACTAAATAATATTAAAATATAATAATAGCAGCAATCATAAATAATATATATATAAATAATCACTCATACGAACGGAGAGTTAAAATCCGGGGTCGAGAAGAAATCTCAAAATAAGTGTAAAAATATAGGGCTATTTTTAGACATTTCTTTCCATGGAAATCTGCTCCCTCACAGGTGAATTTTTTAATTCTGTATTATGGCGATGCGAATATTCTTTTAATAAACTTGAAATCCAGCCATGGTTGCAATCCCTTTTCTGGCAATGATATGTTCCTGCTGGATGCAGTAAATTTGGAGAGAGACTATGACCCAGATAGGTTTACGAAACTTAAGTAAAGCAATCTGTGCATAGCTCTAAATTTTAAATAATTAGGTGCGAGCGGTTTGCTGCCCATGACAATACTTAAAAGCCGCTGTTTATTATTATAAATTGCATTAACAATTTAATTTATAGTGATTTATGTTATTGTGTTTATTATTTTATGAGAAAATTAGATGCCTTAATTTAGTGAATGCAGAATAGTAGTACTGTGGGTGATTTCTAAGTTAAAAACTCTTAAAAACTTTCATCATTATTTTACTTAGAAGGCGTTTAATGTGGTGTAACCTACTCTTTCAACACATGCTTGAATATGACTGTTATGTAATATTGTAATATCAGTTTAATTTAGTCTAATATATATATATATGTTATATATAACAAATATGCCAAATGCTGGTATCGTAATCACGCACTTTTCGTGCATTTTTTTTATTTCTGTAATATATAAACATTTAAGATTAAGTTCAATTTTCTTTGTATTTATTTGTCAAAGGATCCAATTTCTTTCTCAAGTACATGTACAAGCTGACATTGTCGCGTAGTTGGCTTCTCAAAGAATATCTATTTCATGCATGAATAGCTGAATTCAATAACAGATAAACAGGGAAAATAAAACGAGTTATGCTGTTAAAGAACCACAGTTTTATGGATGGCTTGTTATTAACACCATTCACGCCTTGTTATGACACAACATTTATTCGTCATAAGTCTCAAACTCGTAATGTCATCATAAAGCTCTTTTTTAAATCTCGAACACGTGTTAAAAATCTAAATGTTCAGAAGAGCTTTGTGTCTATTGAACTTCCCCAAGACAAAAAATCCCCGAGTCCTTAAGCAAACAACGCTTTGTAAATCGAAGTAGAATGCTATGCCTACCTGCCATTTGTAAAGGTCTCGCCGGATGTAATGGGCTTAACGGGTCACCAGCAACCATTGTTGCCCGCTCCACCACGTCATGGTCGGCCCTGCAGAAGAGCCCGTCTTCCCGCAGAGCGAACTCATCTCCTGGGATGAGCTGCCGACTACAAGCCACACATCTGAAACACTCGATATGATAAACCTTCGAGCGCGCTCTCATCACGAAGTCATTCTTGCTGAAACCAATGTTGCATTTCGCACATTTGATCCCGTATAACCTGAAACACCAAATATAATGTAAATAAATAAAATTTGGCATAGCTAATAATAATAAAAATAATAATAATATTGGTAGGCTAACCGAAATGAAATGCACACAATTGTAAGAATGTTAAAATAAAATATATTTAAAGACAACTATAATAACATTTATTTACAAAATCATTAACCGACTAGTAATTATCCAAATTTGCTCGATTTATTATTATCATTAGCCTATATAACAGCAATAATAATAGGCTAATAATATAATTATAACGAAATTTCTCTTTAACGCATTGTGTTTATTATATTTTTACACCATGATGTTTGTCTCACACAAAAGTGTCCTCTTAAAATAATGCTACATTAGGCTACTGTCAAAAAATATCAATTCAGTATTGCCATGAAATTTGCCTAGGCTAGGCTATGAACAAAGCTCCACAATAATTGTCGAGTAATTGCGCTGCAGACTCATTTAAGACAGGAGATTAGCATATAGGTGCTGTCCTGTACAAAAAAAAAAGGGGAATGAATGAATGACAGCATGCTGCGGTAATGCACCAGTGAATAATGAGAGGTTACTGTCATTCAGTCATCCACACTCGAATACTAAAACATGACCTAACTGATCTGCGTTACCTGATGTAGTCCCGTTTACAGTAAGTTTTTCCGTCTCTCACAAAACACGTACAGGACTCGTCCAGATACTGGTTACATTCTGCACATTTCAAACACGCCGCGTGCCACTCCAGGTCTGGGGACACGCGCAGAATATACTGATCATGGATTTGATTTCCACAGCCGACACACAACGACAGTAGACGCTTTTCTGTTTGAAAGAGAAAGAATAGGAACATTCAAAATATGTAAATATATATTTTTAAATTTAATTATAACAGTAGCTCAAGCCAAATTTCCCAATTTTAGGCCATAAAATACCTGTTATGTAGGATTAAACACACATGAAATGTTTAAAAACAATAATGGATGCGGATGATAACGGTGTAGCCTACTGAAAAAATTCCTGGAATAGAATTAGTATCAATTGCCTAGTTATTATTTTTCATATAGGCTTATAATAATAATAATAATAATAATAATAATAATATTAATAATAATAATAATTATTATTATTATTATTATTATTATTATTATTATTGTTGTTGTTATTATTATTATAATACATTGACAAATATTAAATCGTTACAAATAGGCTCTGTGATTTAAACCGAGGAAGACCGGTATCAGCCCCTATAACAACGAGTGTGACGATCTCTCCGGTATTTTCAGAACTTTTTAACTTTTGCAGAGCGTGATTCAAACTACTGAAATCAAATAAAATGTTCGGCATTCAGGCGTGATTTAACACAAATCGCCAGATTTAGCAGTTAGTGTCATTTGACTCATATAAAGACATTAAAGCATAACTTACTTTTTGGTGGGTCCCCCATGTCTCCCATGTCAATAATGTAAGGCGGTGTTAGATCCACTTTAAAACCGGACAAAATGCCCTTAGTGTCCGTGTTTTGATCTGAGAGGTTGGGAAAGTGGCCGAGGGTTCGAGGTGTTGCAGGACTTCCCGGAATCGAGACGCTTGCGATTAAAGTTAGGGGTGTGTGTTGAGCTCCGGTGCTTGGTCACAGTTGGTCACGGGCCACTCTTGTCCCTATCTCTCTCTCCCTCTCTCAAACTCCGTCGGCTTCAGCTCCTCTCTCTCTCTCTATTGGTCTGACGTAGGACACTCATACGTCACCTTTATGAGAAGCTGATTGGTTATGGAAAGAAGACCAGCTGTTCGGAGCCCAGGCCGTTTAGCCTACTTTTCTTGTTTCATTCATGCATTTTTTTTTTTCTAATTTCTGCAGCTTAGAATTAAATCTATAAATATGTTTATATGTAAATATAATAATAATAATAATAATAATAATAATAATAATAATAATAATAATAATAAACAGTATCACAACAGTTTCTATATTATCGCTTAGTATTTAATATCTACGCTTTAATGTTTGTTTAAATGGAATCAGTCTCATATTTGAGCTGGAAATATGCCGGTTTGATGCTGTTTTTAATAATGATATTCTAGCATGTTTAAACCCGTTTTAAAATAACACAATCATAAAAGGCTACTTCAGTAATATATACGGCAAATTAAATATTATAAACAATCGAGGAAACTAAGATGTGTTGTATGATATTTTATATGAAGTTGTTATGATAAATCTTGCTTTATAAGATGAAAAAAAAAAGAATCTCTGTTTGGACTGATGGTCATGTGAAGTGAATCTCCCTCAACCAGTGTACAGATTTTCAGAGGGAAAGGCTCAAATCCGTATTTAGGCAGCTGCACACAGGGGTGCATAACACGATTGCAATCGATGGCACATTTCAGGGTTGTCGCTATTCAAACTAAAACGCAATTACAGCACATAATTGCAGATAATGACCGTATAAGCTCGATATAAAGAATGGAATGGTTGAACAACCAAGAAGAGCGTAGCACAGAGTTGCCAAACTTTTACAACGGCAGGACAAATTTTACTGTTAAAAAAATGAACTGGAGTTAAACTCTGAACTGTCACTTAAACCCAAGACATTTGAGAGTTGTAATTCAACACTGTTTGATGATTTGTTAAAAAAAAAAAAAAAAAAAAAAAAAAAAAATCTCATTCTCAATAGATGCCTTTTTGATTGACAAATAAAAAAAATAATAATTAATTATGCTACATTTTAACGAATTTGTAAGTCTCCCATTGACAGTGATGGACAAGACAAAACAAGTGGCCGAAATATGACAGCAGGGATGCAGGCAGCAGAGCATCACTTTAGCAGACACAAACACGCCCTCTTGTGTTAGCAACACGACCCAAAGCTGAAGAACCAAACAAAGACATACGGAAACATGGGCGAGAGATTGCATTGTTAACACTTTATCCTGCTCAAATGTTCAATAACACGTTAATGGTCGGTGGTTATGTATTTGAGTAATATAATAAAAAATAATAATAAAAAAAAAACATTTCAAATTAGTCTTGTGTTTCTCAGATTTTCAGATGGAAGATCACAGTTACACAATTTATAGCGAAATTACTGTTATTTGGGAAACACCATTTGCACTGTGGTCCTTGGTAATGACAATGCAGACATGTTTTTAATCCACAAGCATGTACTTCACTTTTTGAGCACTTTCTTAGCATTTACTGTATAGTCCAGCTGTCGGAGAACCTCTACAAATACTGTACATCATATTATGTTAAATGAAACATGGTGATACTGAAGTGTGTCTGTGTGTGTGTGTGTGTGTGTGTGTGTGTGTGTGTGTGTGTGTGTGTGTGTGTGTGTGTGTGTGTGTGTGTGTGTGTGTGTGTGTGTGTGTGTGTGTGTGTGTGTGTGTGTTTAATATTGATGGATGATTGATAGCCACTTTAGTAGGTGAATTTGTATGGGTGTTCAATACAATGTGACCATAATTCATCTAAGCCATTATACATTGTTCTACAAGAAATATTTGGAGGAATGAAGCCTGATATGCACTGTGTATTCAATTCAACTGCATCAAATAAATTTGGTGACAAGGGAATAAAATAGATTGTGAAGGTATATTCTTAAGCAACATCCAATTATAATATTAATAATTAAACATTTTCAGCATGCAAGGATTTTAGTATATTGCTACAAACTGTGGTGTGCATAAGGCCTATGCTTCATCAACAGTAATGACCACCACCATAATGTTTTAAAATGGTTTTCACCCCCACTTGTTTGGCAGTTGAAATGGTTCTAGAATAGAAAGATTTCCACCACGCTAAACATTTTACAAAGGCTTGTATGTACAGTATGTGTGTTTATAAATATTCAAATTTTTTCCACCCTTATGTTCAGTTATTTTAAGAGAGGTACAATGGTTCATGGTTTGCTAACATCTGTGCAGCCTTTGTTAAACCTTTTTACTGGGATATATTCTGTTCCTTGTATGCAGTGCTCCACCCAAATCGCCATATTTCAAATGCATAAACACAAAATAGTCTTATCCCAACCTAAATCTAAGATGTTCAGTTTTACATATATATATATATATATATATATATATATATATATATATATATATATATATATATATATATATATATATATATATATATATATATAAAATGCTCAGGTAAACTGATTAGGACTTAAAATTCAGCAATATAATGTCTTAGATCATGATATGAAAACGTTACTTGTGCGTGTAAATCCTATGAAGATCCATTACTTAAATCAGAACAATGAGTGTTTGCTTTTAGGCTTAAAGTAGTTATTTTACTCTGTGTTATAAAAATCTGTGATCCTACTGTATGATAATCGCTGGATAACAGCTCAGAGACAAACAAAACAAGAAAACAAGACACACACACGCACAACAGTACATCAACAGTACAGCCTTAACCCTTCATATCATTTCTCTTTAAGTTTAAAAGTATGCTAATAATATTGAGATTAGATTAATTATGATAATGTTAGCGCTAAGTATAATTATTCAGTTCCTTAGTATCCTGTTGTATGGTGTCTGAATACAAGTATGTCCCTCATCCTGACCTTTCATTAACCTCTGGTTTCATTGATCACCTTCACCAGCCTGGCTGAATTTGGAAATGCCTCTGAGAGCTAATGGAGGGTAGAGCACAACCTGAAGGATGTGTGCTATTGACAAAGTACGGTTTATAATGTCATCCAGTTCAATCGCATGCATTAGTTCCATCGTTAAGGAGAGAGAAAGATAGAGAAGAAGCAAATCTATTTTGTGATCTGTTTCTTTGAACAACCTCTTGACCTCACAGACTGAAGACCTTGGATACATGTTTTCACTTGGAAATGTGCCTGTATTTCTCTATACGTGTAGCCTGACTATTGCTACCGACTATGCATAGATTTCTTTAATAAACTGTTTACATGGTTGCAGTGTTTTGTCCTCAAAGACCGCAGTGGCGTGTGCTCGCTCAGCCGTTTTCAGGAGTAGAAATCACAATGTGCTTGTAAATTTAGGTTGTTAGATTCAATGCAGAAGTCTCCGTCAGCCACAGTAGCCGGTTCTTACAGCTCAGCAGGAGTCCTTCGAGATGAATGGCACGAGCAGCGTTTCAGCTACTCTGCGTGTGTATGTCCAAGCGTGTGTGTGAGTGTGTGTATGTGTGTGTGTCATCATTTCTTTAGACCTAATGCTTTCTTTTCTAGCTGAGATCTCTTCAGACTAAGCAACTGTGCTTGTGTTTTGGTGTGTGCATGTGTCCACTCAGATTTTCTCAGTTTTTAAAAATGTCTTGTTATGATTACAGTTTATCACGTTCTAAGTAACTAAAAACACACACATTTCCGCTGGAAAATCACAGAGAGGCTTCTGCCTCCTCGCAGTGAAAGAGACATCAGTGATTTTGTCATTTTTAGGTGCCGTATCCACTGTCTTCGGATCACATTTTCTCCATGAAGACAGCACCATGAAGACAGCTGCTGAATTGGTTTGCATTGGAACATTATGTTTTCTATTTAGATCATTAAAATAATTATACTATACATGGATACATTAAAATCTAACAAACCCTGCGGGAAACATCAATCATCATCCAACTGAACAATAAAAATATAGATTTTGCGTGCAATTAAACTAGCTTTCTTTTTTCCATGAAAATGGGTGAGATTTGAATTTCAATCTAGCCAAGAAATATCACAAAAGTTGTGCTTGCTACAATGTGTCATTTTTATTTATTATTATTATTTATTTTTATTAATCTATTATATTTCATTCGTCACTACAGAAAAATTATAGACCTTTTCTTCTCTAATTAACCTCCTCAGCCAGATGAGACATTCGGATATCAGATTGTTCAGGATCTTTAGCTCATACTAATCAGTTTGTTTAATTGATTAAAACAGCTACAGGCTGGAGTGGGTCACTGGTTTGTTTATAGTATCAAAGCAAATGCATGAGACATAATGTTTTTCCTCTTAAAAATTAAGTAATTTTTTGCCTTATATGCTTTTATGAAGAACATTTGACTATTTCCATGGCACTAAAGGTGTTTTATAGTGTAAAAATGGTTTCTTAATTAATTAAAATGTTCTTTAGACTAAAAAAAAACTGTTCAGTAAAAGGTTCTTTGGGGAACCCAAAATGGTTCTTCAATGGCGTCAGTGCAAAAACCTTTTATTTTTTTATGTCTGTTCCTGTTAAAAGCAGCAGCAGCAGTACATATGCATCAGAAGCTCCATAATTCAGCTGTTTGTGCATAGCAGTAATAATCTCTCTCAGTAACATGTATTGTTGCTTTCAGCTTTAATGTACTGGCTGTCAGCCATATTTATGTCTGAGGCAGAATAAAATGAAAGCTGTTTCACTCAGTGCCCACCATGAACCTTGGCTTTAGGTCATTTTATTTGCAGCTCAAGGAAATAATGTTTTTGTGAATGCAATTAAAGATCGGGCAAACTCTTTAGGCACAAATGTGTAATTTGCGATTTGGCCATTTGACTGCAAATAACTAATTAGTATCATTAACAGAAGAGCTATTGATGCACTATTTGTAACACACTAAAAACCTCTCAGCTTTGAATACGGTGTCAGTGATACTTTTCTTGAAGTCAAGGACTTAATATGCTTCTCCAGAAGGCTTTATTAATGTCTTTTGTTTCCTTGCCTGAATTTTCGTTAGGTGTCAGAATTAATGCCATACTCATGAGTCTGTCCACTCTGTGCCATCATTGAGAAACTGGAGGGGTGAAGATCTCATCTGGGTCACTTGTGGTAACACAGAGCCACAGACCATATGGTTGCCTTAGTCATGGCCTACCTGAAGCAGCAATGATAATCACTGAAGACAAGTGCCACTTGACACCAGAGTGACAGATGGTGTTCCTGGGTCTGTGTACAGGACTACTGCCTAAACTCAGCACCAGCACTGCAAACCTTTTCGCCTCGGCTTTGGTCGGCCTGAGAGGCACAATGAAGGTGATGATGTGTCAGGAATGATTATATGAGATGCTTCCCACCTCCTCTTGTTTTGTCCCTTGGGTGGATCCTTGCCCCACGGCAATGGTTGACGGCAAATTTCAACACTCTTAATGGCATTTCATAAACAACAGCATGAAAGAGCAAGATGCACCAACAGCTAGGATGTTCAAATGCCTCTAATAAGTTTATTGTTTGAACAGTGTAGATTGTTAATAGTGATTCATTTATCTAATTATGAAAATTTAGATTTAAGTCATTTATATGCTAAAACTCGTCTTTCACCAAGTGGGTTTGGATTTTGGACTGACACAACTATATCTATACGGAAAGCACCCTCTGCAGAGTGCATTAAATCATGTATTATCCCACTTCTACCATGGTAATTTGCCACCTTTGACAAGTTAAAACTTTTCATGATGCTTGCAGCGCATTATTTGACCAGAAGGGAAAAAATGATTATTTTTGTCAGTTAGGGCTCGTTAGCTCTAGCATGCTGCCAGCTTCAAATCAGACAGCGGTAAGATCACATTTATGTGAATGAATGATTTTTTGCATTTACTTGAGTTTGTAATCGATTGATTGAGAGAGAGGGAGACAGAGAGAGAGAGAGAGAGGGAGGGAAGTGACCGTTTAATGTGTGAATTACCTGCTCTGCGCATCTCTCTCTACATACAATTAAGCGGTGAGATTAGTTGCTTCAAAAACATAAAAAAAAAAAAAATTATAATCTAAAAAAAAAAACTAAATTAAAATAGTCCAAGACAACACTGCCTTTATAGCACAGGTTATTTCATATTAGAAACAATAAAAAAGAAAACAAATAATGAGCTGCACACCCACAGGATTGCGCAAAGAATACCTTTTTTAAAAGTTTCCATTAAATGTTTCTACTATAAAATAGCCAGTTTAATGAAGGCTTTTGAAGGATTGAATTGAAAGTGTGCCTTGAATTATTGTATCCTATTGCAGACATGTATCAGTGGATTCAGTGGATCAGTGCAGTCTCTTAAAGTGACAGTCTTTATATTAATCGAACAGCGACAACAAAGAAATCACTTACTGCTCTTGATTGAAAAGCTTCTTTAACTTTAATAAAGAACAATCTTTAATTTATACAGTCCAATATGCTGTTTTACTTTATTCAATTTCTGTACCTAAAAACTAATGTTAGACCTACCTAAAAAAAAAACAAATGAAAATCACTGTTTATTGTTTATATATTTAATTTGATATTGAATATTGAACCGTGCCACCCCTGATATTTATTTATTTATTTATTTAATTTATAAAGCTTCACTGTGATTTAATTGCTTCTTTCTTTAATGATAGTCAATTCGCACATACTTTTCCCCCTTCCTCTTGTTTTTATTGCTGAATTACTGCACTGCATCTGTAGATGTACAGTTCTTATGTAAAGAATTTATTAATTCAACCCTTGAACATTACAGCACTGATGCTGTCACATCATGCATGCAGAAAAATGAAACATGACTAGCATGCCATTAGTCAATATTCATAACATATTAACAATGCAAATTTCAGTTGTATTGATAAAACAATAAAAAAAAATTATAATCTAAAATAAATACATATTCATATCTCCACTTAATGTCATCTAAATATTCAGTTATCTTGAGACCACTGGTTTGTCTATCACTATCTTGTTATTTAAGCATAACTCTTAATGTTGCACTGACATAAACATGACACATTCATCCAACTTTCTCTAACAGTCTCTAATTGTGTACCGAATGCTGAATCAAACTGGTATGCTACATCAATTGGAAAGCAAATCTGCTTTCTTCATCAGATTAGCAGGGATTTGTGGGTGTAGTAAATAAGGGGTTTTGCTGTCCTCTGACAGACAGGGAGGAGGAGTAAGAGCACAGCCGGCTGATGCATCAGGGTGAGGGAGTGGTTTGTTTGTCTACTGATGCCAAGCGCTTCTCAAAAGCACTCTCAGTTTGAGTCACTGTCTAGGCATTACAAGATGATCCCCCCAGCAAAGTGAGCATTCTGTGATAGATGCTGAGGAGACCACCCCTCATTGTCCAATGTGTACTGGACATATAAAACAGTTTATTATTAGTTCTATTAGTTTTTATTTTATTTTATTTTTTACATTGGTATGATATTTAAAAATTATATATATATATATATATATATATATATATATATAGGCCTTTATACAGAATGTATTAAAAAAAATAGTACAGTATCCAAGGTGCACATTTCTAGTAATTCTGCTGTTAATTCTCATATTGTATTTTCAGAAAGTTTTGGAATATTCATCCTCCTCCCAAATTTGTCACCAAGTACAGTAATAATAGTTTAATTAGAAGGGTTATATTGACCTATTAATATACTTTGTAAATATATATTTTTGCGGTTTTACTTTTTTTTTTCCAGAGGTAAATTTATAACAGTTACATTTTTCATTGAATCCAAAACTATCATAACGTCTTAGTTGTCATTCAATATACTTCATTTATACATTTCATTTTTGACATGCAATAACATCCCATGTTTCGGCAGTGACTGCCCATTTTCGGTACTGACAGTATTGCTTTGGTAGCGACCACATCCCATTACAGAATTTTAACTTACATACTAAAACACCACTAAAACATACTTAAATTACATACTTAAATAAATAAATAAATGCATAACTGTACTAAAATGTTGTTTGTTTCCCCTAAATATGAGGATAATGTATGTGTTAGTTTTTGTCACTACTGAAACTCCACCTAATTCAAAGATGCTAATCAGCACATGGTTAGCTAGCACAGTTCTGAACATTTGTACACACACACACATAAAAATTATGATTGGCAATAATTCCCAAAAAGTGTGATTAATTGCAGAAAAAAGGTGCTCAGTAGTGAAGTTCCTTAGTTACACACAGATTTTTCTGAATTTTAAAATTAAATTACTGGATTTAGCACACGCTTTTATCCAAAGCAACTTATAGTGCATTTTTTATCTAACATGTGTTCCCTGGGAATAGAACCCACAACCTTGCACGCAATGCTCTACCACTTGAGCCACAGGAACACTTTTAAACAAATTTACCTCAAAATGATGGGACCTATCTACTCAGCCTGTAGCTATGAGAGAGAGTGAAGAACATAAAAGAACATAATAGAGAAATATTTCCTTATCATAAATGTAGAGGTGTTGTTAATAGTTTCGGTAGTGACATGGAAAAAGTTTCATAGTTTACAAAGAAAATGTAAAATTGTTGTTTTAGCTTATTTAAGTGCTTGTTTTGTCTTTATTTGAATCATTTTATGTCATCTTGAGGCTTCTTTTAGAAGTTTGCAGAGGTGAGGTTCTCTGGGTCAGAACCACTGATGTAGAAGAACAAAGCCGAATGGTGATATATAATCGAAAATAACTAAAAGAAACCAGAATTAGATGAACTGGTAAAGATGCTCTGTTACATTTAACTTCTTATGTCGGGAAATTTCAAGTCTTATTTTCAATTGTCTTATGTCAAAAAGTCTTATGTTCAGCTTTCAAGTTGCAACAATGCAGTCCCTGCTGTGCAAAATATAAAAAGTAAAAGTACTTTTCTTTTTTTAAGTGAAAAATGCCACCTTTAAGGGGTCCTTAAAGTGATGACAAGTGGAAAAAAAATGTTCCAGGGCATTTCCCCCTCTTATTTCCTTACCTACCACAGAGTGCATACCTGCAGGTGATCTGAAGGCCTGTAGTGTGGCGGGTTTCAAGAAGGAACTACAAGCTGAGAAATGAAAACGTTTCGCTACATGACAGCCTGGAGCTGTACATTAACATGACAGGCCATCTCTTGTCACATGTCAGGAAAAGTCAGCCTGGCCTTCCAGTCTTCAGTGTATGAGAAAACTGGAGAAGAATTAGAAAGAGCTAATCCCTACCAGCGTTCCTCCCAGCAAACTACAAGCCTCTTTCATGCTCCATGTAACCTTGGTGAAACTGACACCCCCTTTTCATCCTACCTGCCCCAGGCAGTGGCTATGTTGTCTTCTTTTCTTGTATACATGATTGACTTCCCTCTGAAGAACACAAAAGAAGATATTTTAAAGAATGTTGGTAGCCAAACCATTGCTGGCCAATTGACTTCCATATCACTTTTATAGAAGTCAGTGGCTGCCAGCTACAAACAGAACTCAACAGAAGAAAAATCTTATACAGGTTTGGAACAATGAAAGGGAGAGTAAATTATGACAGAATTTTCATTTTTGATTTCATTTTAAATCCACACGGCTAAAGGAGGTCAATTTCACAGTGTGAATGAGCTTTGGTTTTCATAACCCACAAAGAGAACAATTCTGTAATGAGTGTCATGTTTCGTGCTAAACACATCAGACAAAACTGTAACCCAATAGTTAGATTTGGGCTTTCTCCTTGGCGACAGCAGGCCCATAGCAAACAACAAAAAAGACATAGCTGGCATTCCAGCCTTGTCTCCACTCTTCCTAAGTGGATTGGAGTATAGACTATCCCAGAAACGTAAATGTATCCCATTCTGCCATTGTAACCAGTGAGGGAATCCTCAACGACCAGCAATCCAAGTGTGAAGTTGGCCCTGAAATGCCCAATTACATCCATGTGAATCCTCCATGAGGTTTTACCTTTGTCATGGTACAGTGCTGGTACAAAGAACGTCTTAAAGAATGATCTGACCATGCTGGGGATGTCAGCAACATGAGAGATTAGATCTGTGAGAATTCTTCCACATCCTCTTCAGGAGCGGTTACCTACCCTTATTTAAAAAAACACTAGAGGCCAAAGATCAAGCAAAGGTATTGAAAGCACAAAGTGGTGCAAAACATCCATACACTTTTAGAAGAGCAGTGAACCTTGAAAGCTTGTTCTGTGCTAGTACAACTATAGTTCAAAAGTTTGGGGTCGGTAAGATTTGTAAATGTTTTTGGAAGAAGTATTTTGTGCTCACCAAAGCTGCTTTTATTTGATCGAAAATATGGTAACAACAGTAGCATTGTGAAATATTAGTTCAATTTAAAATAACTTTTTCAATGTAATAAATTTTTTATTAATTCCTGTTATGGCAAAGCTGAATTTACTCCAGTCTTCAGTGCCATGTGATCCTTCAGAAATAATTTTAATATGATGATTTGGTGCTCAAGAAACGTTTTTTTATTATTATCAATGTTGAAATCAATTTTTATGGAAACCATGATACATTTTTTTCAGGATTCTTTTATAAACAAAGTAAGTTCAAAGGAACAGCATTTCTTTGAATACTAATAATTCTAATAAGTATTTATTGTCATTTTTTATATTTTTGTCTGTGCGTTTGTGTGAATCGTTGCTGAATAAAATATTAATTTATTTAAAAATAGATTTATATTTACAACTTTTGCTTTTTAAGATAAAGGAATAATTCACTTAAAAATACATTTTCAAATTATCATTTATTTAAAGGTGGGGTAAGTGATTTTTTAAAAATGTTTTAGAAAACTGATTTGGGCTGAGTAGCAAAACAAACTTGTAGCCAATCAGCAGTAAGGGGCGTGTCTACTCATGATGTGGAGGAGAGAACATTCAGAGCACAGGACAGACATAAGCCAAGCCGAGTGACAGAAAATAGCGATAACGGATAAAAAAAACAAAAGAGGTAAACATCTGTGGAACAAAAGATGGCTTAAGGCAAGAAGTAGCTTTCCAGTGCTGGAGAGATCTCAAGGACTGGAAGGCCTGCGATCGGACACCGAGGTTGCTTTGTTTCTTTCGATAGTTGAGTAACACCGTGTCTGCGCGCCGCAATAGCTGAAGTCTGTCTAGTACACTGGACACGACAAAGCAACCGTTGAAAATCATTTGAAATTTGTGTCAATGCGTCATGAATAGAATATAGCAGCAATTTTCTGTCTGGGATTTTGTGTCGTGCTGCGCCGCATCCAGTGTAGACCATAGATATATCTTTGGTGTAGACAGCATCACTGATTATAATGAACTCTATAGTATTTTGACTCGCCTCGCTACTCGCATCCGGTGTAGACATGGTATAACATTGATTTTGCTTTGTTTCACAGAACTAATTGTTGCCTGGGTTGTGTATGTATGTGTGGGGCAGAGCTATCAAAATAGGGGCGAGACCCTTTCGCGGTAGGGGCATGTTTGTTTTGGTGATTTCAGATGTCAACAATGGCTACCAGAAATCACTTACCCCACTTTTAACTTTGTGTTGTTTCTAAATTCAAATGACATTTTTCTTCCATTGAAAACCAAATATTGAGAGCTGAGCAGAGCTAAAAAAAAAAAAAGAAAAGAGAAAAAAAGAAATAAAAAAAATTATTCCATAAGACTCATGCCTTACAGTCTGTTCCAAGTAGTCAGCAGTCATGTGATGGCTTTTTATGAGAAACGGAACAACATTTATGTGATTATTTTACTGATAATTGAAGCGGGTAAATAATAACAGAATTGGGGATAAACTAATTACTTTGATAAAATGTTAGGGTTTGGTTTTGCATGAAACCAGTTTTTATTTTCGTTTTTATTCTTTCCATGCTAGCACATAAACAGCAAAAAAAAATCTTGCCACACCAGAGCGTGTCATAAGTGTGCCATATACACATCAGACACATAGTTGTAAGGCCACTGTAAAGTGCCCTTTAAATAAAGTGTTTGTGACAATTATGAAGAATCAAGCCGTGGAAATTACTCTTATGAGTGGAAAGGTAGATGTGAGCACTGCAGTACTTCATAGGGAGGCAAGCAGAATGATCCTGTTTTCATATGCAGGAGTCATTCCCCTGCAATTATCTTAGTGAATGGGGCCCGTGGAAGGTAATTGCTTTGTTTTTCAATTATTTGCTGAGGCTCTGGTAATTTACTTCATTCTATGAAATATGCCAATTAGACATTTTAATTACAGTTTTCACTGTATCACTTTTCCCTGTCTCTGAAAGGATGTAATACTGCTATTAGCTAGACACAGAGGAGAAAAAATGACTTACATTTCTCAAGTAGATTCAAATTGGAGAGATTGGCTTTTTGCCCGCATCTTCCCAGCTCAGACAGACAACTGAATTCTAGACAAAAGAATTCTAACAGACCTTTTTATTTATTAGAACGAAAGTCCCGACAGGATTATTTCTTCAGTGCATCCGCAGAACTGCATACTATAATCACAACAAGCAAGACACAGGTTTGTGTTAAATGTATGTTCATTGTATTTATGTATTTGATAAAAATTGAAATATTTATGCTGAAGATTGTTATATACCGGTTAGTTGCATGCTTATAAGCCTTTATTGTGTATAACATTATTCATATATGTACAGAATATGGTAAACATTTTCCTTTATTTTGCCTGACTTGCTCAACAAAAGAAAGCAAAATGAGAAAAGGTCATAAGGTGTGTCCGTAAACCCTTCATGTTTGTCCCTGTTCCTTTGAGTACATGAAATCTTCCACTTATTACTGTGTCTTCATTTGTCCTTGGAACTGCAATTTGATTTAATTTCAAAGATAAGTCCACAATCCTGTTCCCTGTCACCCCCTCCCACTTACTCTCCCACCAGTTGGATTGTGTGTGTATTTTTTCTTTTTGTCCTTAGGAGCACTTAGGCGTCTAAGGAACAGGCATCTGTCTTGAATATGGCCATCTCTGCCAACCCGCAAGGGCAGAAGAGAGCATCATATGTCTTGAGGAAGGGCTACAGAACCCTTTGTCTATACCTTCAATAACGCGGACTGATGAATGATTCTGATCGCTGGCTCTGAGTAATATATAAAGTCATTTTACAATGTACCTTTGCACTAAATTATACTCCCTCAATAAAGGTTTGACAGGTGCGGGTACTTCACCAGGCTCTTTTATATCTCTCAAGCATCAGATGGCCTCCATTTATCAGTAGCCAACCAGCCCGAGATTTCTTTCACTCTTTTTTCCTCCTTTTGTATATTCTTTGTCCACACAAAAAGCTGGTGTCACGGAATTGTGAGTCGTAGATGTCTTTGCCAATGTAAATATAAAGACTGTTCCAGCTGTGTAATAAAAAAAGGATATTTGAATGAACGCTGATTTTCTACTAGCGTTGCACAGGGAAGGATGTCATTGTGTGGCCATTTGTTTGGCACTAAGCTGAAGGGCCTTGCTAGTGGGGCTGTTATGTTATTGTCAGTGATCCATTAGCAGATAATTCAGGATTAATGAACATCTAAACATTTTGGTAATCTTTGGACTGAGGTGAAAGACTGGATAAATGTTACCCTTGCAAGGAGCTTTTTAGAGCCCCACTTTCTAATAACATCTCGAAAGGAGTATGAAACCCAGTTGAGTTTAGACAAGTTGTATGGAAACACTTCTAAGTATGCCATGCATTTTCTTGTAATGAAGAAATCAGCTAATCTTCTATAGAGACAATTTGGGCAAGAAACTATCATTTGTCCTCCAGACAAATTCTAAACTTTATTTCTTGTTAAACTGAGGGATTTTTTGTTGATGCATGATGCAATATCTCCATTTCAATTAGTCAAGGTAAAAGCAAGGAACTATTTATGTCTATGATCGACACTTATTTATGTGTGTGTGTGTGTGTGTGTGTGTGTGTGTGTGTATATACAATATATATATAAAAGTGTGATGTTGAGAATCTACGGGTTAGACTCATGGGCCACTGCTTGAAAAAAAAACTGTCCTTAGGGCTTCAATTAATCATCACAGTCATTAAACTTGCCTGTCAAGCTGTGAGGCGCTGTGTGCTCAGTCAAAGGGATTTGCTTTTAAGCTAAACAAATGTTAGCATTATGTATGTTGAGCTAACAACCTGTCTCAGAAAATAAATGTAGCTACAGCTTTTCAATTTTAGTATTGATATCACGTTTACGTAAGGCGAGTGGACAAATTGTGTAAAATATCTGTCAGTGCAGCTGTGAACAAAGCTAAATAGATTTGCTGCTTTTCATTTTCTGCATAGAATGACAAAGCTACACAGCAAATGCAATGCTTTTTGTGATTCTTTTTATGATGACAATTGTTTGTGTTTATTTATTTATTTATTTATGTTGGTGAATTTTAATCTCATTAACCCATTACAGAAGTAAAAGCTATGTCTGCTTTGATTTTGATATGAGCTACTTTTTAGTATTCATTTTAATTATATAATTAAATTGTACAAACTCCTATAATATGAATATAAATGTCTGGGAATAAGTCAAAATGGTTTGGCCTGGAATTCATCTTTCAGTATTTATTCAAATTTTCAAATATTGGTCAGCAGATGGTAATCAGCTTACATCAATAATGAAAAAAAGTCAAATAAAAAATCCTTAATGAATATCTATCTTCAACATGTAGTCTGGCCATCACATCTCTAGTACTCACATTTAACACAAAGCTGTCTACAGTATACTATTGTATTATTTCTGTCCGTTTCTCCTTTCCCCTCATTGCTGCTCTCTGCATTTGTTCATATGGCAAATCTGATGCATCAGGTAAAAGCTTGCAAGGTTCCAATGTCTTTGAATGGCAAAATGTCCACATACTGTACATACATAAATATGTACACCACCATTTAAAAGCCTGGGGTCGGTAAGATGTTTTTAAAAGATGTTTCTTATGTTTACCAAGGCTGAAGTTATGTCTTTACTGTTACGTTTGATCAATTAGTTAACTTGTTGACAGCTTGCAGTGTAGTTTTTAACAGCAGTGTTAATCGTAGTTTACCTTACTTCAGCTAATGACTAGCACGGCAAGCTAAAGCTAAAGTATCCACAACACTAGCCTCATATTTTCATGCTAATTTTTGTCAGTGTAAATTATGCCACTAAACACCTCATCCATTCCAAAGACAGGATGTATGAGGATAAAACAGACAACAAGTCACTAAGTACCTTAAATGAAGTCAGGGGTTATGCCCCATATCTAATTGAGTGTTGTAAAACAAAGTCTATGCTGGCAGAGTGGCAGAGTGCTGTAGGCCGCAGGCGGACATTTGCAGCAGTGTATGTAGCCGAGGTGCAGCCCTATAACTTACTGACTGGGAGGTACTTACTATATAATGCAATATTCCTGCACTGCATCGTGCCATTTGTCATTTGAAGCGGGACAGAGATTATGGCTTAGGGCAGTGCATCTGTCCTGCAAGTAGCTAAAAGCCTTCCCGGCTGAGCCTGCTGATTTAGCCGCTGGAGCAGAGGTCAATTCCCCCCATTACTCCTCTCTCTCTCTCTCACTCTCTCTCTCTCTCTCTCTCTCTCTTTATCTCCCACCCACTTCCACACCTCAGCCCACTGCTAGTGTGTATCTACATTCAAAGCGCTGCTCTGTTTGCTAATGTATACTCCCTAGCTTAGCACCCACTTAGCAGCGTCCCCTGATTTCCTGTGACAGTCCCTGCTAGCTAAGCCCTGTGTCTAAGCGGGTGACTAAATGAAACATATTGATGTCCCACTGGGCTCAGCCCTTGTTGTTTTGACAAATCCTCCTTTGGTGTTGATCAATCAGGGCTTCTCAATGGGGAGTGGAACGCTCCCAATATTTCATTCCCTAGTGTGCTCGCACACGAGGCTGCAGGGCAAGCAGGGGTATTCAATTTGGGTTCGTAAGAGCTGCCCGTTTAGCCCGTCCTTGTGATTTACCCGCCATGCATGCATGACTGGGATGAAAAGGAAAGGGAAGATCATCAGCCCCCCCTCCCTCAATGCTGACATAAGTTACAAGCGAAAATTTTAATTAGTGGGGCGGCACACTGCGATAATTCACTGCCTCTTCTGTCTGTTTGCTTGTTTGTCATTGTGAGCTTCTATTCATTGCATCTGGCATCTGCATGCACTGGGAGGAGAGAGAGGCGGCAACGCAACCAGCATTTCAACTCCAGGGAAAAGAAGAACTTATCTTGACATTGTTCAATGATTCAGGATTACAGACCTGGACCAATGAAGAGCGGACTATAAATACAGACACGTCCTTTCATAGTTAATAGATTACAGTGGTTTATTTTGTTTCTGTTTTTACACCTTAGACTGTTTCTTTTTTTCTTCTGTCATTAAACTTATTTATAGATTTTAAGAGGTTGTAACCATAATTGTGCCGACAAAAATAAGCATTTTGTTTTTTGTGTAACAAAAATACTAATGTTTTAAACTCTTTTTTTTAACTATAAACTATCGTTTCAGGTCAGCTGTCTGATTCAAGTTCACGCTTGAAACCCCACATCACTTATCGCACAAGCTTCACAATGTGCACACATCACGCTTCACAACATTCTGATTTTACATCAAGCGTGAGCTCATGAACCCACTTATGACCATTGGCCCAAAGTGATGGTTTATGTTGTATTTATTTATTTTTTGAATATTAGTGTTTTCATCAACTGTTCACTTGGTTCACGTGGTTCTTGAACCATTAAGACCACCGTGGTCCGGTACACTTGCTTTATATGGATTCGATTTCTGAAAATCTTTGTTTGTGTTCATCTGATGAAGGATAGTAATATGCATCTGGGATTGGCATGAGGGGGAGTATGATGAGAGAATTTTCATTTTTGGGTGAACTATCCCTTTAAGCCTTTTGGGGGTTTGCTTTCTATCCTAGCTTACTTGACTAAAATTGACTCAAATTCATAGTGAAATTGAATTAAGTATCATCAGACAGAACAGCAGCAAACCTGCTGCAGAAAATAAAAAGATGTGGTTCACAGTCACAAATTCTTAGTTATGAATCATTACAATCGCTATTTCCAGAGAACTGTATCTCACCCTTCAACAAAATTTGGTGTTTTATATCTTAACCACAAGTTGGCCCTGAGCCGATTGTGAAAAATTAGCAGGAGCTGGTGTCATGCTGACAGGAAGTAATAAAGACTATAGCTATTTCACCTGGAAGAGTGTGTTGTCCTGGTGTTGCCCGAACTAGAGTACTGTTCTGTGTATGCTGTGCTACTCTTCATAATTTATTTACCTCACAGTCTGTTTGCAAGAGCCTCATAGTTCCGCAGCACTTGAAAGCACAGGACTAAGAAGCCGTAGCAAACGGGAACAGTTGGGGGCTGTAATCAAAGACGTCCATCCCGCCGCCCATCACGACCACCCCTATCATTCCCTCCCAGAATGTTATTAATGTCAGTCTACTCTCCACCTCCCAATCTGGTCTATATACCACCAGAGTCAGAGCGATGACTTGTGGCTCGTCCCAGACCACCTCAGGCCCATTGCTGGCCTTTGCTCTCTCTCATTGTCCCCCTCCATGTCAGCCGGGTATGCAGTGACATGCTGGCTAGCTTGTTAGCGACCCTTGAGTTCAAACTGTTACCATCTGTCCTGCTGGTTCTTACCCCGAGTGCTTTATCTTGTGTTAGTCTCTGCTGGATGTTCAGATTTTTCCAAAAGACTGTGGATGGAGCTCACGCAGAGATATACTTGAAAGGGATTTGGTTTGGTGGGAGCGTAAAAACTTTTTGTTACTATTGTTACTTTCACAGTACCTTTTTACACAGTATACTGTATAAACAGTGGGTGTCAACATTGTGTTTTTGCAGTTTTTAAATATGCATTAAGCATTAGGCAAACTATTTTACCTGTTACTGTTGCTTTATTAAAGTCTTTTCTCTGCAGTTTAGCACATGTGCTGTGATGTCACATGGGTGTACTTCTATGGTTGTAATTTTGTAGCTGATATTTGCAGTATATTCAAGTTCAATCCAAACCATTGCATCAACAGTATTTCCATAAATTTGCATAATGCAACTATTTCTGTTAACAAAAGATAATTCAGAAGTCATTTTGTTGTGTTTCTACCTTTCATCATGCTCTGCTGATTTTCATATAAATCTCTTTTCTAAGGATGTGCCGAGCGTTATGTTAGCACAGTGAGAGAGAGGGGAGAGCTTTAGTGGATATTCATTTATGGCTTGCATTTAAGGGGGGAACTTGGAATACAATGAAATATTTATCATGGAAAGATGAATGGCACAGACTGGGAGAGGGCACTGAATTATAAAGGAAAGGTTAGGATCTAATTGAATTAGGATGTGTGGAGAGCACGAGCTAGCCAACTGCTGGGGTTCACAGTGTCTGCCACAAATCTCCACATCACTCTTTGTTTCACTCGTCTGCCTCACTGACTCCTCTCTCAAATAAGAGTTCATGCTTAGAAATAAATCACATTACAAATTATTAAACATTCATTTGTTACAAATGAAAAGATTTTTAGCAGGGATTATTTGTACAGTTTACATAAATGTAAAAGACGATGTGATAAAGACTGATTTTGATCTGAGATTATTATAGTTATATTTATAGTTATTTGTGTATATAAAGAGTGATTAAAATATCTTACATTTGAAATATAATTTAAAAAATTAACATTATTTCCCACTGAAAAAAAAGAAAGAAAGAAATCTGTTCCTTTTAGCTTTAGGTCAACTGATAATGTATTTTACTAATACCGATAGCTAAGGAAAGAAATGAGGCCAATAACTGATTAATCTGTTAATAGTTTTTAAAGACAAAGACATGATTTTAAAACTGACAAACTTTACATGCTATGCAAATTAGTTCTGAAACGTATTAAGAAATTAACAGTAATGTCCTAACCATAGAAATGCTTGATTATGCAATAAAATAAATAAATTGTTGTGCCGTGCTGATAATCCATTCACCAGATGGTGATAAATAAATAAATAAATCAGAAATCCCAAAAATGATCCACATTTTCTTGGGAAGTTGTTATACCCTGTGTGAGCTCAAGTCAATGAGATTTAGTCCAATGCGATAATATTTTAGCATTTTCAGGAAAATGAAAATCCTCTTTGGATCAAAATGACTAAAAACAACATGACAAAAAAAAGCTATGCTTTACCACTAGTTTCTATGTATTGTCATATGAAGTGTATGAATGATACAGAATAAAGTTAGAGAGAGAGAAAAAGAATAGATATAAATAATGTTGTAAGTTTTCTCTTTTTCTAAGTTTTGTTTTTTAAAAATACATTTTACAAATAAAAATACGCAAAAGAAGAAGTTTAGACTTTGTACACAGATGAAAACAAGGCTGTGAGGGACAGACTTACAGTTTCTATGCTTTATAAAGGTCTGATCACATGGAAGTTTCCACAACTCACCAATCAAACTGTTTCATGTTTTATTTTATTTTTTGGTACTGTATAGTGAACAATTTGTAGAAAGATGTTTCATCAGCTGAACAACTGGCATGTTTTTAAAGATCAATCCATTGAACACAGTGTATTTGTGTTCCACATGGGCTTGTTTTCAGTCCTGTCAAAAATAAGGTCCGTTGGCATTGGTTTTGGCCAATAACTGATAGTTCCAATAAGCAACTACTGGGGCAGATTAAACAGTAAAACTCTCACATCAGCAAGTATGAAAACTATTTTGTCACATATAAACCACCAGAGGATAGTCTTCCTGCACATTTGCATGCATTATTTTGTTTTCAATCGTTATAAATTGATAATAGCATACGAAAAAAAAGTGACATTATTCATACTAACTAATACATCAACAAATTGTCATTTATAGATTTAGCAATACAAAGGACCTGCTTAGGTGCCCCCCTGGGGTCCGTGTTCCCCTGATTGGGAATCAGTGATTTAGAATATTAATTTTTTTCAATAGAAATTTAAGGCTCAGTAAATAGAGGCAGACAAAACAAGACGGCACCACTTTGTACTTTTTAAAAGAACATATTTTCATTTCTGTCCATCCCACCCTCCCTTCTTCAGGAATAACCTCATTAGAATCGAGGGAATCTGATTGTGTATTCCTGTGAGATTAACATTTTACTGGTTAATTTAATTTGAGGGGCTGGCAGAGCAGGGCAGTGTTCAGAAGGGAAAGAAAGAAAGAGAAGTGTGCATCCATCTAACAGGTGGCTGAATCGACCTCAGCTGGTGCCACCTCGGCCTCTGACACTGACCTTGCTCAGAACAAGCTTAGCTTAGTCTCTCTCTCTCTCTCTTTCCTCCTCCTCTCCTTCCCTGTCTTTCTCTCACTCCACTCGGCTCTCTCTAAACAAATAACACTTCTGCTTTCAAGGGGGAGAAGATAGAAAGACACTAAAGGGGAAATATGTTACAGTACTTGCGGTGGCGGAAAGCATTTGAGGATGAATAATTTCTCCCTGTCTCTGGAGAGACGTCGCTGTATTTCTTTCGCTTTTTTTCTTTTAAGGAGAGGGTGGATTTACATAAAAGGAGCAGCGACCACAGCGGTCTGAAAGAGCCTCTAACTGGTGGGAGGATTAAGTGTATCACTGAATAGAATTATGTTGTAAATGACAGGGAGGGGTAAAGACCCCCCGGGCCCCCTCGCTCCCCTCTCAGTGCCGTGGTCCCATCTGGTGCTTTAAAGAATACCTAGCAGTAATTACCCCCAGATGGCTTAGGGGCTTTGCACAGGCCGCCCGACCAGGTGCCAGCAAGTCCTGCTGGGTCACTGTATTCACTGCCAGCCTCATCAGGACCGCAAAGTGGACCGAAGCTCACAGAAGGTTTTGTACGTGTGTGTGTAATAATTTTTATGTATTTATTTGTTTATTTTAAAGGGGTTTTAAGCACATATTTAAGCAAACTATTGAACATGACAGGGCCGAGCATCAAACAGGGAGGGAAAGGGTGGTAGATTGGACTCTATAAACTGTTTATTTCACAGAATTGTATGAATTTGATCAGTTCTCATTATCTACAGATACAGTGATTTGTAAAGCAAAGTGTGTTTGAATACCGAGGAGCATCCATATTGCATTGATCTGTTTTGACTGACCAAAAAATAAGATAACGAGAGGCACGCAAACTGAAACCTTTATTGATCACTCGGCTATTTTCTGTCAGGCCCCAATAATGTACCTGAAGGCATCTGTGTTTGGCCACAAGTCTGTTTGGATGGGCTCTCCATAACACAACACGAAAAAGTGCAACGTAAGAGGCTTTTAAACCTATGCTGAAACAAGAGTTTCACTTATTATTTTTACTCACTTTTAGTGTCTCATAAAAACTTTAAAATCACATATGGACTCGTTTAGTGTATTATTTGTATAAAATGATGACACTATGATTTAACAAAAAATGATGTTCAAAGAAAAATTATAAAATTACATGAAATATATTGTAATAATAAACAAAATGTAATTATTTTATATAATCTAAGAAATACTATTAACTTAATTATTTATTGAAAACCTTTATTATTAATATCTGTCAGAATAAGCAGCTTTTGATGTTCTTTATACTAACACAGGTTTTTTATGGTTGCCCGGCAACAAAGTAACTTGGTGCATTAGTACAGAATGTGCCATCACAGGTGTGTATTTATAATCATTTTACAAAAGCTGTGAATGCAGCTCATCCGATCAGAATCAACAGCTGATCAGTGGCTCACTCGTTTTGATGAGAGTAATAGTGACACCTGAGCAGAATCGATTTAGTCTTTTGTTTTAACCATCACATTTACTCTTATCTTTGAGACAATTTTATATGGAGCCCCGCACATGACACGCAGGAAAAAAATATAAGGCTAAATCATGTGCACGATTTACTTATTCGTTCCCTCAATTTACTAAAATGTGCACATGATTACTATTGCGTTCACTCGATTTATAAATTGTGAGCACGATTTAGTAATTCATTCTCTCGATTTAGCAAATCGGGCGAACGCAATAGTAAATCGAGGGAACGCAATAGTAATCGTGTGCACGTTTTAGTAAATTGATGAAACGAATTAGTAAATTGTACGCACAATTTATTTATTTTTTTCTTGCATGCCATGTGCGGGGGCTCCGTAATTTAGTCATTTATCCCTCGCAAAATGATTTCCCACCTTTCTACGTATAATCACTATCTCACAGTAAACCCCCTAGGAATGACACAACTACACTGTTGTGAATGTTTAAACATTGCAAAAACCACAATAGTTTCGGCAGGCAAACTTAAGATAAATACTGAATTGTTTTTTATTTAGTTCTTATTTTTTTATTTAGCATTTCTCAGTATCCAAAAGATTACATGTTTTCCTAATTAATGTTGTTCAGTTCCTTTGACACAATCTTTTTGTTTAAAGCGCTTTATAAATAAAGATGACTCGACAAGATTACTAGAATAAGGTGACTGCATGCTGTTATATTCCTCATATTAATATTCATATTAACAGTGCAGTTCACACTCATTGTATTTAACGTCACATTCTCTCTATAGACATAACAAGCCTGTAAAATCATCATGATTCTTCATCTAAAAATGCACACACATACTTTATTAATATAATCTGACCTACTTTATTATCAGATCTGTCAGTGACTCTAAACAGGCTGCTCCACTTTTGTTTGCAGCCGTGTGTGCTAGAGTATATGCAGGGTTCCTCCTCTAAAAGCAAATGCTATTCAGCCTGCTGGCTGCAAGTGAATGCTGCTCCTCTTTCTGTAAACAATAGAAGCTTGACCTCTGCCACAGGCTCACATTAAACTCCAGTGTCTCTCATCAGCAGACTGCTGCCTTTAACGTTCTTCATAGAGAGAGGGCCGTTACAAAGGTATGATTTGAAGATATGCCTTGTTCTGCCTTACAAACACTCACGCAGGATGGTCATGTTGCTAACGGACACGGTTTCACTTATATTCCTGTATAATTTAGTTTGACAACTATACAGATTCTTGTGGTAACTCTCATTTTTAATTGTATTTTTTTATTCTTTTTTACATAACAATTAAAAAGCCAGAATACACCAGTATAAAGTGTCACATGATCCTTCAGAAATCATATTAATATGGTGATTTATTATTAATTATCAATATTGGCAACAGTTGTGCAGCCAAATATTTTTTGGGGAAACTGCTATACTTTTTTCAGTATTCTTTGATGGATAAAGTTAAAAAGAACAGCATTTATTCAAAAAATCTTTGCTGTCACAAATGAACACATCCTTGCTGAATAAAAGTTGTAATTTCTTTCAAAAAAGAAAGAATACAAATGTACCGATCCCAAACTTTTGAACTGTAGTGTATATTGTTAGAAAAGATTTCTATTTTAAATAAATGCTCTTCTTTTTAACTTTTTATTCATTAAACATTCCTGACAAAATATATATATATTACGGGTTCCCCAAAAAAATATTAAGCAGCAATATATCCTCTCCTGGACATTATTAAAATTGAAAATAGAATAAACTAAATTGAGTGTTAATAAGTCCATGACCAAAAGTGTCATTTGTCTCAAATGAACAGTCATTATAACCAGCCGAACGCTGTTTTAGTTTCATTTCTCAAAAGGCATTTCGTCACTGTGGCTTATGTGGAGCAGCTACCAAGCCATTTGCTCAAGATGCATGCAACGCTTTGCTATTGCAGGTCAACAGAAATGATACCAGGGCGCCTTTTATGCTAGCACTCTCCTGTATGGCTGCAGCAAGGCCGGAGCGGGATTTGAAGGAGACAGACTCCATCATTGCTCTAGAGTGCTATTGATTCTTTATTAAGCCAGTGAGCAGTTCTTAGGGGGATCTTTGGGTCCCCTTCACGCAGTCATCCCTGAGAGGAGAGTGCCGTTTATCTGTTGTGACAAAGTGTTGGTTGGACTGGGGAGATTTCTCTTCCAAAGTACCTCTTAGAAAACCTCAAGCACTGTTATAATTGAAGAGTATTCCATGACCGATGACCAACTCTTCATTTTTAAGATCATAATTGAAAACATGTTACTTTTAATATGTAATATTCTTATAAGTAAATATGCATATTTTATTTAAATATGAATAGAGATAAAATAAAAAAGTAATACTGACCCTTTAAAGGAAAAGAGTGATGTTTTTTTTCCCCTCTAATCCATGATAGATGTCCTAATACCATAATACTTTGGCATGCTGTTGTTATTTTTCTAAATATTTTGCAGCACCAGAGAAGGATGTAATCTCATGTTAGAAAGGGATTACAGGAAAAAAAATATATATATATACATGTGTTTTGCTATTACTCTATCACTCAAGCAAATACTCTTAAAGCTGTAATACTTTTCAAGGATTAACCTTATCGTATAATACTCAAAGGAACTGAGAAATTCACAGCCTTGCTGCTGTATTTGTATCGTGCATCACAGCTTCTGGAACTGAAAGGGTTTCTAAGTGTATTCAAGCAGACTGATTAACTTAGATTGCAGAGCGTGGTGTCATCTGGAAGAGCACCGTCAAGACTCGCCCACCTTCACACTCCATTTATAGTGACCACTGACTGGTCCGGTGGTGTCTGACATATGCTAGACCAGACCCCAGCAGACATCTCCAATGGCCTTGCCCTGATTATTGAATATTGGAGGATCCCCCCACCCCCCCCCCCCACCCCCCTTGGATTGAAATACTAGATGAGAGTATGGGAAGAGTGACATGTCAGAAAACAAGTGTGTCCTCTGTGTATGTCATTGTGCTTCTGAAACAAGCTAAAAGTGTTCATTTTTAAAGAGTTGGATTCTCGTGCTAAACATGGTCTTTTCTGGAGTATAGCCCTTCATAACATCATTTGTATAGGCACTTCTCCAGCAAGAGTGTGGCACATCAACCAGAGCGAGAGCCAGAGCAGCCCATCAGCGTGCTTCATTCGGGTTACAGAAGTCATCATCAGCGCTATACAGGACTTGCTCGAGAAGGATTTGTCATTTTGATTCTAGATTACAAAATCAATAATGTCACCAAAGAAGTGTGTTTTTGGTTGTGAGGGAAAGATGACCCTTTTCAGCTTCCCAAAGAACCCAGCGTAATGAATTAATGATTTTTATTGTTTTGTTTTTTTCATGTGGGGCAGAACAAGAGTTTCACAACTGTGTTTGTTTGTTCCTAACATTTCGGTGACAATTTTTTTATAAACAAATAAAATAAAAACATTTGTTCCTATTTTATTTATGTAGATGTCAGCTTTAGCTCCGCCCACGGCACGCCCCCAGGAGCTCGACTGCCTTCGGAGAGAATTGTAAGACTCTTCAGAGATCTGAAAGATGCAGTACTCTATAGGTACTCAAGATTAACACGAGACTGGCAGAAACTGTTATGTATGCTTTAATGAAAACTATAACAGAAATATGTAGCTATTTTTGCATGAATAAACAACTGATCAAATGATCTACCCCTAAACTAAAGTATTAACAAATTTTGATGCATTAAATATAATATAGTTTAAGAATGTTCATCCCTCCAAAACAGAGAAAACATCTTTCACAAACATCTACATGTCTGTCTCTTTTAGTAAAGTGTTTGGTCTATATAATGAGTTGTATTTGAAGGGGTTATTATATCACCATTCTTAACCCCATCCAAGATCTTAGTAATATTAAAACCCTGGTTACAGCCGTGAATGTAACGATTTAGTATCAATTAATACAAATCTAGGGGCAGAGTTCCTGAATGTTTCTGTGTGCACAGCGTGATCTCTGATCTGGTTTAAACATTTTAAAAATATATATAGTTTGAAAAGTTAGAAAATTAATTTATGGGGGAAAAAAAGCTTCAAAAACTATTAGGTTTTTATCTGAACATTAAAAAATTGTTATGTACTATAGCTATAAATACAGCAAATATCCATAAATTTTACTGGCAGGATTTTCTTCAAAAAAAAAATCTTAAAGTGAGTGTGTGTGTGTGTGTGTGTGTGTGTGTGTGTGTGTGTGTGTGTGTGTGTGTGTGTGTGTGCGCGTGTGTGTGTGCGTGTGTGTGTGTGTGTGTGTGTGTGTGTGCGTGCGTGTGTGTGTATACATAATAAAAAAAAAAAGTATAATATTGTTAAGATCTGCAGTGGAAACTTTGTTGTCGGTGTGATGAGAGCATTTTGAAAATGTGGGTTAATTAATCTTGAAATGTTTTCCCTGCTGCAACAGATGTGGCATAATTGATAGAGTGCTATTTACTATTTACATAATTTAAATTATGCATGCAACACACTTAAAAATATACAATTATAGCTGTGTAGTAATGTTTAAAAGGTTGTGTCAGTTACATTTGCGTGATGTAATTAATGCTACCTAGACTAGGGAGGGGTTCAGCTTGGCATGACCATGGCACAATAGATGGGAGTGGAGAAAAGGGGATAAGCAGAAACACAATTAATGCTGGAAATGGACAGCTCTGATTTTGGAGGGTTATTTTCTCCATAAAAAATGTAGATGCATTGGATGTGTGCTTGTTTCGGGTGAACCTGTTCAGCATTTTCAGTGAGCTTTTGTTTTGGATGTGCTAGTCATCTCTTCTGCGATGAGTGCCACTGATATCTGATTTTAGGTGGGCTTGTTATCTCACAGTTTCGCTGGTAATGGATTGTGTCACTGGAACTTTGTGTTCTAATGTAAATAAATAAATAAAATATGTTTAAATGTAAGAGTAGACATTCATCGATTTGGTGGTCAAATACATACATAAATGAACAAAAAGAGTCATGCTTTCATTTCAAGAGTTCATTTGAGTTTATTTGGCACAAGTTGTAATTCTACAGATCTAAATAGAAATGCCAGGTCTCAAAAACATTTTATTTGCATTCATGAACAGACAAGTTACAGCAGACATCAGATATATATTAGGCTGAAAAAAAATACACACAAATAATGTGTTATTATTTCATTTTTTCTTTATTTGCAGAGAAAACCATAATCCTACAGCTAGTCTCGCATTCCCTGAACCTTCAGTTTTGTTATCCAGTGTCTATCCATTAACAAACCTCTCTCCCTTAACATCTAAGGCACAGAAGACCCTTTTATGCTTGCAACTGTTTTTTCCCCACAGTTTCAATTTTGCTTTAATTTGAACTTCATGCCAGAGGTTCAGTAAGGTGAAAGCAAGGTGGGAGTCTTACAAACGCAAGGTGCAAGCGAGAAAAAAGGGAAGAAGTAAAAGAAAAGCACACACGCCATCCATTGGCCTTTGTATTGATTCACAGGGGTGTTGAAAAGGTCTTTGGTCATGCCCTTGCAAAAGCATACTAATTTGCTCGATCAAGTCTGTCAGAATATAGACAGGGAGGAGGTACAGCGCCCGGCATTGTGTTTTCTTCAGCGGGGAGCCGGTCTGTGAAACAGGATTACCAGAGGTCACGCAGGCAGTGAAAGGATGTCCATCACTTTCTGTCTGCTAATACAAAGGGGCGGGACCTGGGACGTGATTGAGATGTTGAAGACAAGAGGAATGGCAGATTAAAAAAAAAAAAAAAAAAAAAAAAACATCTCTCGCATGCAAATGTCTCACTGTTAGTGTATTCATAGCCATCTCACGGAGTTTTAAATCACAGTAGATGACTAGCTTACAGTTTCCTGTTCTATTTTAGGCTCAGCTTGGAATTTAACTGTAACACAAGTCAATACATGAAGGTAGAAAAATAGATTAGTCATTATTTCAACTTCATTGTAACTTTTTATCAACTTGACCTTGACTGTGACAATGAGTCAAATGTTTTAAATTCCTGGACGTCAATATTGCTTAATGTTCATCAACATTTGTCTGTTATGAGCAACAACAATTAAAAGTTTCTGAAAGTGAACAAAGTAACAATTATACCATGAAACATATTGATGTAAAGTTGTTTTAATTTGAATTTAATACAGATTTAATGCATGAAAAGTCTCAATTTTGACAACAACTATAACAAAATATCTCAAATGTAATCTATTTTCCTTTAATAAATTTAATTTCATATAGTTTAGTTTCTCCATTATTAATTTACCATATTAATTTTGAATTGGTTTGTGCAGTTATACAAAAAAAAAAGTTGTACATATTATCAATTTTATTGTTCTTCTTACAGTAAAATGTTATATTTTTCTACTGCAATATTGACACCTGCTATTTTATATTCATATTATAAATGTTTAATGTTATATAACTGTATGTTCCCTGTGACCCTGAGGCTCTATAAATAAGCCATTGTGCCTGGACTCCTAATGTTTCCTAATCTCTGCACACTCCTGAAATTCTATGCCACCTCATCCAACAAACCTCTTTCCCCAAACAATGGTTTTTATTATACCCATTATTATAACAAATATCCAATTAGCTATTATCTTGTAGATCTGATTGTATACCTCTTTGTGGCTGTAAGGTCAAATACTCTTACCTCTATACATGGAACATCTGCCTGTGCTTCCTGTCTCAACTGTAGCCCTTGTGGCCAGCAGCCCCTTTAACCTGATCACATAGGTATTTTGTTTTCATTGCCCCCCAACCCCCCTGCGTTTTGTTTGTTTGATTGGCTGAGCAGGTGTTTTATAACCATTACAGACTCTATTGCGACCCTGTCTCTGAGTAGTAAGCAAATAGAACAAGCAGACAGCCAAGTCATGCAAGTGATTTTTCTCTCTCTCTCAATGGAACCATCTGGTGACTGAGCCAAAGAAAACAAGGAAACATAGGGTTGGTGTGGTTGTTTACCTTTGGCTTCATAATTGTGTTTCGAGGAAAGCGTGGGGTCATGGGGGAAGCTGAATGTTGGTTTGGCAACTCCAAAACTTGAAAAAAAATACAGAAAAATAATAGTCATAAAATTATATATATATATATATACACACACACATACATACATATCTATATATCTTCTCTTTTTTTCCTTTGTTTGTTGAATGTCAATTAATGTTGTCCCCCAAAAGGATCATCACAGCTCATTTTTGTAACTGAAGTAACTGCGTCCTGCTCTCAGTGCTGATAGTGGAAAGACTAAAATGTTTGGTGTGTGTTTTTGCATTGGTGTCAATAAACATTCAGAGTAGACATTCATCTCTCCTCGTACTGGGCAGACCATTACGCCACCCTACTACGTGTAATTATGAAACTGATGATAATTACTGACTGACTCATTAATCTCTCATTAGACCATTGTGTATAAACTCAATGACATGCAAATCAGAAAAATTAGAACTGGAGAAGAGGATAAATACTTGAAAAAAACTGTGAAGAGCTGTGCTAAGACAACCAATATTAGCTGGAGTAAGACACATCTGAGCAAGAGAAAAGCATATGCATACATTAAAGTGCTGAAGGAAAATGTAATTAAAATCAAAGAGTTACAATTGTTAGTTTCAAAAGGATTGGAATTTTTTGTTTATTTTTAAATATGGACCTTTTTTTTTTTTTTTTTTTTTTTCAGTGACCTATAAAAAATATTTTGAAATCTTAAGCAAGATTTAAATTGAACAGTAAAATACCAAAGCAAATGGCATTTCCAAACAAATGATGCTAGAGCTTTTCTCAGAACTGACTTCACTTTCCACTTCAGTTTTTATCTGTAATTTTGTTTTTAGGAGATGAAATCTGTTCCCTTTAATGTAGTTCATCACATGGGCACAATCCACTAACTTTTGACAACCATAACCACAATGTCATTTTAAAGAGTATGTATATAGATTTTATATTAAAACCCAAAAACTGTGAAATGTTTTGCTTGAAAAGTGTGTTTGAGGGTCAAAATACCTGTTACTGTACAGTACTAGCACACACTAACATGTAGAATAACATCTTAATAGGTAAATGTATGTGAAGCACATTTAATTCATGCATGCTGGTGGTGTCATTAGATGGATGAAAGATTGAGCAATGCATGATGCTTTTCCAGACGTATGTGTTGAGTTGCATCTGAGCAGAAATGTTTACCTGAACACTGCTGGTCTGAGTCTACATTCCCTCAGATGTGTGTGTAACAACAATTCTGATGAAAGCTTGACTCTCATGGCCTAATTGATTTATTTACAGTGATCCGGTCTTAGTGGGAAGCCCCTTTCATGTTGATTGATCACCGCAACATGCAGCAGATTTAACAGCACAACAAACCTTTTTGTGCTAATGACCCAAGAGCATTAAAGCTCTGGGGCAATGTCTCCATTCACACAAAAGTGTGGATTTGCAGCTCAAGTGAGAGAGGGGACTTGGTTTATGTGTTTCTAAGAAGCAGCCCATAATGAACAATTTCTCCTAATGGCAAATTATCCCTGTTTCTCTTTCCTGAAGCCGAGGCCCCCGTAAATTGATGTATCTGTCCTCTGAGGGTTTCACCGTCACATTATGGCATTTTAAAATATTAATATGAGAGTGCATTTAGCCAGGAGTACTGAGGCACAGCTACGCTCCCGTTGCTTTCATGTAGGTCACAAGAGACTGACTCCCTCTCCCTCTGTCTGTTTCATTTCATCTCTCTCTCCATTCCTCATTCTCAATTTTTTTTCATTCAGCTAATTCAAATGCCCCCCTACCCTTTCTAAATAGTTGGATAAAGAATATACAACACACACACACACACACACACACACCATATATATATATATATATATATATATATATATATATATATATATATATATATATATATATATATATATATATATATATATATATATATATATATTAGGGGTGTAACGATACGCGTATTCGTATTGAACCGTTCGGTACGACGCTTTCGGTTCGGTACGCGGTACGCATTATGTATGCCGAACGGTTCGTTGGAGTAATTAATTATATTTGAAAAAAAAAAAAAAAAAGAGAGAGAAAGAAATATAATGATATGCGTTCAACAAGGTAGCCCAATAACCCAAACAACGTAACAGGCAACGCCCCTGACACTCCCGAAGAAGAAAAAAACACCATCTTATATGTTTATGTTAGGCTACTCAGCAGGCGCTCGCTCACTCAGTACGCGCTGAAGGCTCGTTGCAAAATAGCCAATGCGTTTAACAGACTAGAAATGAGAAGATCCCCCAATAACCAACAGGTCTGGTGTTTGGGTGCACTTTGGATTCCCTTTAAGCTATAATGGTGATGGCAAGAGAGTGGTGGATAAAAAAACAACGGTATGTCGCATCTGCAACATGACAGGGTACACCAGCGGGATTACAAAAAAAAAAAAAAAAAAAACCAGCGGGAATATCTGGGATATATGCGTCAGTACTATCTGGGAAAAGACGAAAAAAAGGAGAAACATGCACGCAGCAAACTATCCCTGCAGCATTTAGACACTATAGCTTACAGGGAATCCAACCCAAACACCAGACCTGTTGGTTATTTTAGGATCTTATATTTCTGGTCTGTTAAATGCATTAGACATTTTGCAACGAGCCTTCAGCGCGTGCTGAGTGAGCGAGCGCCTTAGGGGCCGTTCACATATCGTGCCTAAAAACGCATGGAAAACGCTAAGCGCGTCTTTCTCCTGAGGCGTCTGTCTTTGCTAAGCAACAATGACGTGCTCTCTCCATGAGACACGGAAATTTCAGCGAAGGATAAATGAATTTGCAGCTCTAAAAATCGCTTGCAGTAGCTCTGCTACTGAATTTATTTCAAAATTGCAATCCATATACAACTATGATCAGCTGTTCCTTCATCTTGGCTGAGCTCTCAACGTTGTTACGGGAAAGGATGAAGCTGATTGGTTGGTTCTTGTCACATGACCCGCGGTGCGCTTGCGGCATTCTGAAAAGTTGAGATGTTTTTACATTTTGCTGTATCTAAAACGTATCGAACCGAACCGAACCGAACCGTGACATCAGTGTATCGTATCGAACCGAACCGTGAATTTTGTGAACCGTTACACCCCTAATATATATATATATATATATATATAATTTTGTTTATTTTTTTATTTTTTTGCATTATTATTTAGATTTTCATTTAGTGCAGACTTTCTCCGACTGGCATTCAGTAAGCAATGTTGGAGGGGCCCTTTTCCCAGACATGGCCATCTTCAAAGCTCAAACGCTGATTAAAGTAGACTACGTGTCACATCCTGTTACAATATGAGCCAGAATGTGGAATCCTGGGAGATCTGAATAAAGAATACGCTCCGTGTCTTTCTTTTCACTGGAGTCTGAGTGGATAAATGTTTTACATGCTGACCGTTGCCATTTTAATGAGAGCTGTGAAGGACACAGGGATTCACATATAATGTTACAATTAATGACATTACGCTTAAGTGTTGTCATTTTAATTGTTAACTAATGCTCTATGGACCGTTTTTATTATTTTATGAACTGGGGTTTTCAGTGTAAAACTGCATACACTGCAAAAAGTGACAAAGCGAGTATCTACTTAAACCATTGAAAGTTTGTTTGTGTGACCTTGTGTAGTCAGATCAGTTTAGTCATAGAAGATATTTCTGACTTCAATAAAACCAGTTTAGGTTTTTTTTTTTTTTTTTAGTTTTAATTTTTCATTTTCAACAATATGTGTTAAGAAATTGAAGGGACATGTAAAACAGAAATACTAGAAATATTAGAGATATTTTGACATGTTTAATATTTACTTCAAGGTCAAGAAACTACATTTACTAGGCAGAGGATCAGAGATGTCATAAAGTGAGAATGTGCCAGGGGTTGTAGTTTGTTGGGAATCACTGTTGACAGAATTGCTGGTGCAGTGCGATTAAAAATTGATAAGGAAACATCCATGTGCTGTGATCTTCCGTCACCATTTTAAAGGAGGTTAGAAATACAGGACATATGGTGCTTTATCCCTCAATAGAGGGAAAGAGATTGGCAATATCTCAAGCATAAGTGGAATCAAAATATGTTTTTAATAAGCACATGTAGCATTTGTCATCTTTGAAATAAGAAATGGATTTTCACAAACACATCGATAGTGTCATAACCCTGAGTAGATCCTCAAAATCTCAAAGGAATGAATACTGAAACACTTTGAACCAGTGTTTGGTTTTAGAAAGTAATGCTTGAGTTTCTGAATCGCATCTAGCATCTTTACATTTACTAAATTGTAGCATTTTAATTAAAAGCAAGAAAAGTGTAACGATAAAGTAAAAAAATCTAGTAATTAGTCATTTTTAGTCTGTGTCTTTTCTGTTATTTGACTAGTTTGTCTCTCCACGTATAAAGGCTGGTTAACTGCTTCATAGAACACATTCCTTTGGTTGCTGTTGGGTTTTGTTGGATCAGTCTGTTTTTAGCATTACTGTTGGCATTTGGATTGTGAATGCTGGAAAACAATAAGTAACTCTCATTTTCACACTGCCTCAATAAATGAAGTTTTATTAACAAGATTCGGGAGGAGGCTATCAGATACTTAGTCTGATCAACACAGGTGGACCATAATCAATTAATCAATCCCATAGATCCCAACGGTTTAGCAGCATCCCTCCTCCACCCCATCTCCTCACTTTGAGTTCACTTTATAAATAGACGGGGAAGGGGGGGGGGGTACTCTAGGTTTGGGCCATTCCCGAGCTCGGAGCCCTTCCCCGGACAGCACGCCAAATATGCATACCATACCTCTGCTATGTAAGTGTGAATTCGTGAAACACAAACGGCACAACAAATGTTGTGAGTTTGTGTTTGTTGGGGCAGTTTGAACTAGCCTTGCAACATTAAAAATAACAAAATAAATCATTCTCATCATCCCTTGTATTCCTTTTGCTTTCAATTCTCATTCAATGCTACTAGTAGTCCTATTGTGTACAATGCTGTGTTGTTTCTCTGTCATGTAAAGGCAGTTTAGTGTTTGCTTTTATGAGGTACACATGGCAAAGTGCATGCAAACACAAGAGTGTAATATGGTAATCAAATTAGCACAACACATCCAAGGTCCTGGCTTTTTACAGCGGCATTTTCAGATCACAATTCACATTGGCAAGAGCCGATACAATAAAAGGACTTGGCAGCGTGAGCGATGATCCTGCCAGAGGACTTTAGAGTGGAGCAGTGTTCAGTGGAAAACATCATATCACTCTAAATCCACTTTCATATTAAGAACATCTTCTGAATATTTATTTGAGAATGCTGATGAGATGTCAAAAGCAGCCATAACACCTTTACAGATGAGGTGGGTTTTATATTAAGATGAAATTCTCTTTGCTAATTCAACTTGATCATATGACAGTGAGGTTCACAAAGGTCCAAAGGATTAGGAAGGATTTGATCAAACTATGAGATCAATTGGCTTGAGCTGTCTGTAACACATTAGTAACTTTTAATAGAATGAATGCAACTTGATATATTTTGAATATTTCATATATATATATATATATATATATATATATATATATATATATATATATATATATAAATTAATCCAAACTGACAGTAAAGACATTTACATTGTTTCTATTTCAAATAAACGCTGTTCTTTTGAAGTTTCTTTGAAGATTTTTTTTTTAATAATGGTTTACACAAAAATATTAAGAACTACATTGCAACATCAATCATATATATATATATATATATATATATATATATATATATATATATATACATATATATATATATATATAATTTTGCCATAACAGGAATAAATTATATTTGAATATATACGGAAATAGAAAACTGTTTTTCTTAAATTGTTATAATATCCCTTATATATTTATATTTGCATGCATATGAACTACTGAGCATTTGTAGAATGTTTTTAATCTTGTTAATGAAAGTTTGTTAATAATTGTAACTGTCTAAGATCTGTCTGTACGTGGCTGAGGACAATCAGGTGGATGAAGAGAAGAGCTACAGAACAGCCATAGGCTTGAGGATGGAAGCGATTGGTGTTTTATTATTTTTTTATAATATTTTAAGCATACATACATTAGCTATGACATCTCCTAAATATTAAATAATGATACTGTATATGACACAATGGTTACCCAAAGTATTACAAATGGAATGAGAGACCATAATTTTACCTTTATTTATATACAACAGATTCTGTCAAAGCAGCTTTGCAGTATTAAACAGGACAAACTGTGCTGATAATGCCAAAGCACAGCAGAAAACAGTAAATTTCTCAGTTTATTGTCGATTCAGAGATGTCAGTGTCCAGCTCAGTTCAGTTCTCTTCCAATAGTGTTTGTGCAGTCAAGTCAGCAATGTTACCAGATATTGTGTTCCCAACCAACGGCAACAGTGGCAAGGAACCAAAATTCAGTTTGTGACAGAAATAGAGAGGAAGAAAAAAAACTTGGGAGAAGCAAGGATTAGCCGGGGACCAGCTCTCCTCTGGCTAGACGAAACCAGCATGGTGTGGTTTAATTCCCGGCTGCAACACGTGTTCGATTGAGCAGAGGACAGATCTAGTTGACATGGTCTCAGAATCAGAACCAGAAATAACTTTATTGACTGGTATGTCTACACATACGAGGTATTTATTTTAGTGACAGAAGCTTCCACGTCACTAACAAAATGACAGTGACAAGACAAGACACAGATAATAAAAAAATAGGAATAAGTAAATAACAATATACAAATAATATTATTTTAGTTGTTTGAATGACATTTTGCCTATTAATCAGTAAATTGTACTATATTTTCTTAGAATTTCAAACAATTTCATAGACATTTAAAGAAGTTGCAATTCGTAAACTAAGGATATTTAGAAACCATTAGGTTTAAATCACAATGGTGAATTCCAGAATGTTCATTATTGTGCTTGAACTGTGACATCAGATCTTCTGGCTACTAATATAACAGTGTGAAGTTAATGTAACGGTTCATGCGAGCAGTTCTGTGTCGCGTGAGATGGACAAAGAAGGCCCTGCCGTACTAAATAATTGAGTGGGTACTCGGCTGGGAAAACTTATTAACAGGGGAAAGGAAGCAGATGGTATGAAACTTGTCATCTGGCAAAACAATACAAAAAATGTACGAGAAATTAACTAAAGCAGCCATTGCTCCCTATGTTCTGCCGTGCACAACGCATGCACACATACTCCAGCGATCCTGATTGTTACATACAACACTCACAGGAGGTGGGATTGCTGTCTGTATCACCGCAGTATTCCCTGTTCACATCTGGACGACTCGTTCCTCATGTCACCATTAAAGTTTCAGGCGGCGCGTGGCTGAAGATTCCAGGCGGATGTTCCAGCTCCTGTTCTACATGCTGGGATCCCTGAAGAAGCACTGCTGGAAGGCAGCCATGGGCAACAGCGTGTCACAAACACTGGATATGGAATCTCCAGGTGCTGCCCCGGTAAAGACTCGTGTTCGGTAAGCACCTTAAGGGACTCTGAGCGTGTTCACTTTCTTCCAGCCTGAAACAAATTGATTGTGTTACAAGAAGTTTCATGTTCATGTGAAGCACTTCCAGTAGTCGAGGGAACATCATAATGATATTCTAATACATTTCACGCATAATAGAACAACAATTGTGTAGCTGTTGGGCCAGGGGAGAAATTACAACACTGTACTAATGGTGCATTGTGATTTAAGGCCTTCCTTTTTAATTGCAATTCAGATCATGGCAACAGTTCATCTAAGGTGCTAGTCTAAAAAGAAAGCCAGCCATGATGCCGACCTGCCTCTGCTACACCTAACCTTCACAGTAATTGCAATGTGTTCACTCAAGCACTGTTTTTTTGCACCCATTCACAATGGTGCTTATGGAAATATCTCAATGTGTGGCACACATAATATCTCTTAATTAAAGAATAATTTCATATGTCCACAATGCTGCTTTTCATGCAGACATGAAATGGCTCTTCTTGTCACGAGAGACTTGAAGTGGTGTTTTTATCTGACTCTGGCCGTGTGTGTGTGTGTGTGTGTGTGTGTGTGTGTGTGTGTGTGTGTGTGTGTGTGTGTGTGTGTGTGTGTGTGTGTGTGTTTTCATCATGTAGTGGGCCACGAGGTTACTAATGGTTTTAGAATTTTTGATTGGCATGAGTGTTTTCTGCATGTATACAGTTTTGATTTGCTTTGAAAGCACGATGTTATTCACTTGTTTTGGGTATGAATTATGGGATTCAAATATCATAAATTAAAAACCATGATCTTTTATGAGGTTATTCTATTATATGCTCTGGTGAGTTTTTTTCTTTTTTCTTTCTCATCTTCACCAAAAATGTAACTTAAAAGGTATGATTTATCACCAAGCATTTTTCTTTCTTTCTATTAATAGGAATTTAACAAGGTTGATTTACAATCACCAATATAATACAACCTCATCAATTCATATATACATCCTCCTGGAAATAACAGAGACATAAACAAAAAAATAAATAATTTGTAGGTATTTTAGGAGCTGTATGAGCGGTCAGGGACATGTCAGTCTCTCTCTGAGTTTGTGCTGATGAGACCTGACAGACAAATGAGGGTCTCTGCATGGCAGGAAACCTTTTAGCCCACTTACGAAAAAAAAAAAAAAAACTCAGCTGCAGTATTAGTAACTCTCTTCAGCTGCACCTTGAAGCTTCTGGCATTTTGACAGAACTAATGTTTTTTTTTTTTTTTTTTTCAAGGTTATAAATTCACCCATGCATTTGTACAGTGAATGTGTCAGGGTTTTTAATACCAGCAATTGTTAGAAAGTATTTCATTTAACATGCATACTGTATCCCTGATTTAACGCCTCATGCATCATATGCAGAAGACATTCCCCTTAAAGTTATAATAGACTATAAAGGAATCATTTACTGCTTTTTGATGAAAAGCTAGTTTTCTTCCACCATTCTATAGTATTTCTAAAAGCACTTTATAATTTGTAAAATTCATAAGCAAAAAGGGTAGCATATTGAAATATATGATATATGCTGTTTCTTTTTTTTTAACACTCTTCCTCATCAAATGCAAATGTGAGCAGCAAGCAAGCGTGTTACTTTCAAGAAATGTTTAATCTGCAACAAAAAGGGGAAAGTAACAACTACTGTACACTGTTAGATATTTCTTGTTTATATCTGCATGCTACAATTAGACCTAATATTCTTTAGTATTGTTCAAATCACCCACAAAGGACAAACCATGAAATGAAGAGGCCTGAGAAATCTTTCAATATTTTCTAGGTGTTTCTTCTGTGGAAGTTACTATGGAGACTAGCTGCAGTCTTACTTACGTAGCCTTTTACTTAAAGCTGTCATCGGGGGAAAGTCCATTTGTAAATTTGTCTCCAGCATTCTCAAGAGGGACATGCACAGCTCCCCTTACAGACTGTCTTAACTATTAGTCGAAACATAACATTTGTCAGCTTGCCATTTCAGCACCTTAAAGCAATTGCTTGAAGTTGTTCTAACATGGCGTTAATATTCAAGGGTGAGGAGTGAGTCCTTTTTTTTCCCAGTTCAGCCCAAAATTAACATTCTGTCATTATTTTCTCACCCTTACCTTCACTCCCACCCCATATTCAGGTCATTTTCAAGCTTAAAAAGATCCTGTATACTTCTTTGTACTGGGGTATTGTATTTTGGGCAAATAAAGGAATAAATGCAGTATAAATTTATTTTAAAAGTTTCTAAAGCAAAGAAGCCATATGAGAGGATCAAGACAATGTTCACTCCCATCACTCCTCTTCTAGCCAGTTGTTATGTCTCACATCCAGCTGTTGCTTTCATCTGCTTGTTGACATGGCTTTGAGACTAAACAGCAGCATACACGTCTGACCTAATGTATTGCCATCCATTAGTCTAATATAACCTTAATACTGTTGTTTGTCATGGATATACAAGACATATAAAGCATACTGTACATATGTTATTTAGCAAATGATTTACCTTGGCCACATGGTGGCATCTTTGTAATCCATTCCCCCTCAAATAAACATTTGTCTATTTCTAAAAGAGCAATGCAAAATGTTAGAACATTTCATTAAATAATCAAATGAATTAAAAATGTAGATAATATAAAATAATATAACATAATAATGTAAAATGTTCAATATAAATTCAATAGATTTATTTTAAGAAGCAGTCACTTTTATTGCTGTGATGATATAGATATAAAAGACAGATATCCACAGTAGAAGTGTAAGATATGAATAACTCATCAGTAAAAGCCCAGCACTATCATTCAGTGTTCCATCTGACATTTCAGATTCAACAGTCCTGTGCACATATACATAATTACCCCAGCAGTAATAGCAGTTCTGCATTAACCAAACACTTTTTCCAACTGCATCACTTTGACTTTCCTATTTAATCTGATGGACTGATTTTGAATCAAATGAGAGAAACCCTCTCGACAAATGCAAATGCATAAGATTAAGGCACATCGGACACTCAAGAACCATAAACTTTTAGTGTTACTCTCATAGTTTGAATTTTAACTAAATTTACCTTGCTGAACTTCAGGTTTACTTTTGAAATTTCCATTTAATGCATATTAGAAATGCAGATTTATTCTGTTTATGTAAATCTGTTTATTCCGTGAACATTATCTAGAGCCATCATCACTAATTAACACAGAGTGCCCATAAAAGTATAAACGTTCTGCCCTAAAACATTTAGTCAGCCAAACAATAAGTGATAAAGTCTAATGTTATTCATTTATTCTCAGCCTCAAGTGCAATCAATTAATCTTTATGAATAATAATCAAGTCAGCTAATTATCCGGAGGAGAAGGATTAGCCTTTTTGAGACATAATTGTTAATGGCCATTGTGTGAGATGTTTTGATGGATATAGGTGGAAGCAAGAAAGGTCCTCTGAAGACCAAGTCTGAGAGGTGAGGGGATATTGTAGCCTGCAAAACAGACTCAAAGGTCATTCTCAGGTGATCAACATTCAAGCACACTGTAATCCACCCCCCCCCCCACCCCCCCTCTTTCCAAGGCACAAGCATCTTCTATTCATCATACCAGCTTTAAGAAGCTGTCACTGTTTGCCTTGTTATGTGACACATAAAGGAGGGGGTTAAAAATGTAAGATTCTTATACAAGGTGTTTCAAGTATGGAACTCGTGGGAATCTACTGTACTTTATCTTTGGGGATCAAATTATATAGACACTCTAAGATAGAGAGATAGCCAGGCTAAGCCTGACAGTCACATTACTGGCTGACAGTGAAAATGGTTCCTACGTGGTACATCTGCTGTCACTGAATAATGTGTCAGACTATTCACAAGGTAACAATCATATAGATGGATTCACCTTAACCTTAAGGTTACTTCTCTTAGTTTTAATAGGCTTTGGATCTCTTCTTTCGTTTACTAAAGTATCCGTCTCAGTTTAATGTATGGGATTCAGATGAGCTTTAGATGTTTGCCTTGTTTTTAGATTAAACAGCTCACACAAAGCGCACACGACATTCCTCACTGGCTTAAAGATGTACAGCGTAATCTGAATTGAATTCCTCATGGCTTTCATCTGAATCTGAACATGTAGAACTTTTGAAGAAATGACACATTAAAATTGAAAAAGATCCGAATAATAATAGTGATGGTCACGATGGTAATTATTGTGTAATGCAAAATAGTGGGTGGTTTATTATGATTTTCTTAAGAAAAAGGCTAAACAAATATTATGGTTAGCAAGCACGTGTTTCATACATTTCTATTAGCCAATCATCACAACACTAGCAGGAATCTGGTGCTTCAAAAACAGTTTTCTTTACATTACTGAATTGTCAAGTGTTAGTGATCATTAAGAAATGTTCAATAGATGCCCAATAACAAACAAAACAAAAAACTCACTCTAAGCAAGCCTCTGTAGATTATAACATTGTCCAAAATATGACAATTAATATATATTTTTGGTCAAAGTAGGATTAACAATAGCTTTATATAATATCTTTAAAAACAGAGCTTGTGAATGAGGTATATTTGAGAGAGAGAGAGAAAAAAAAAGTAAACCCAAAACACATAAATTATCTAAAATATACTCATGGATCCCTTTTTCATATAAAGGGATTAAAAAAAAAAAGAACAGCAAGGCAAAACAACAACATAATTAAAATACCCCAACCCCATCCCACCACCCCACTGCCCCTGTCATATTTAGATCAGATTAGCTGTCCCTTTTCTGCTGTCTGTTGTCTATCCTGCTTTAGTGTCCACTGTCTGACACCAATATTCACTCTGCTGTGAGGTCTATGGCATCAGGAGTTCACTCTAGTCTTTCTGTAGAAAGATACTGTTTCACATTGGCAAAAATTACAAATTTAATTTCAACAGCAACTTCAGTTTTTGTGTCGCCATTTAATACTTTCTTGCAATAAGTATTAAATAAATGTTTTTTTTTTTCTTTTGTAAATGTATTAGTGTCGAGCATAAAACGAAATACGTCGCGTCAAACATATTTTTCAATAAAATATTATTTCGAAAGAACCTATGCAAGCGCGACAAATAACGTTTATTTGATGTCATTTACGAACAGAAAATGATTGCAGGACCCAGTCTGAAAGTCCATGAAAACATTTCGGTTGGGTTGTGGATCTAACCCAGAAGGGCATCTTGATCTGTGCCCCTTTTGTCATAGGCACTGTGGCCGCCTGGATGCTTTCAAGCAGCCGAGTTTTCGTGATCAGATTATGTATTGTACTTAATCCTGCCCGATCTGCCGACGTCTTTCGTGGTTCAGTATTACTAATGTACTACATTCTATTGGCTGCTTTTGACAGATGTCTAGATCTCCCTCAATCCGATTCCACATAATACTTTCACTTCTATTAAATCCACACTGGTGGTCTCTTTGGATCCGTGCTATCTGAGGACTGGCAGTGATACTTGTTCTCTCCGGGCTAGATGTGATTGGACAGGGGCACTGCTTGACATTTTCCGATGTGATGCATGCATTTGCAGACTCAGCGTCTTGCTTTTAACAACGCAGTGATTTCCAGCATTTTGCGCAAATCGATATGAGGAAATCATAAATCTGCCAGCATGTCAAGACGAATGTAAATAATGGTTCAAATGGAACATAACATGTTCCTTTTCTTATGCAAACAGTCGTAGAATAAGCCTATACAAAATAATAATAATAATAATAAATAAATAAATTCAAAATATCCTACCAAATAGCCTATTCTAAACCTGCTAAACATAAATGTATAAATTATTATTATCATTATTATTATTATTATTATTATTATTATTATTATTACAGCTAATACTATTTCTTTAAAATATTATTACGCTACTATTAATCTATTAGGTTGATTATTTAATACTATTTAACTAACAAAAGTTAGGCCATTTAGCTAACAAAAGGCTATTATTAGTAGACTATTATTAGTACAGGTTACTAGCCTACTTCAAAATTCTAATGAGAGCTAGGCTACAAATAGGCTAATAGGCTATGCGCATTTAACATGCTATTCGTTCAAAAGCTATTAATAGCTATTATTAAAAGCTCTTCCGATTCTCTTTTAAGTGTTCTGCTAACTTTAAAAAAAAAAAATATATATATATATATATACTATATATGTATATATATATATATATATATATATATATATATATATATATATATATATATATATATATATTATTAGTTAGCCCTCAACATATCCCATCCTATTACAATAGTCGATTTACGACTCAATAAAGCCTTGTCTGCAGGAAGGCTATCTGTATTTACTTTGATATGTAAATAATAAATAAATAAATAAATAAATAAATAAAAAATGTTTACACTATGTTTTTGTTTTAATCTGTAAATTCTAAATAAAAAAAAGTCTCCTATTATCCAATATTGATATCTGTTAGTCTATGTTTCAATAATGAGACACGTGTCCTGTCAAAATATATCAAGGCTATTTACAGTTAGGCTACTATCACTATTTTAGTGCAGGGGAAATACACAACATGATCTTTAATCATATCATCAACATATTCAACCTTTTTTTCTCTCTCTTCGAAACAAAGTAACCAATCCGATTGAAAATAGGCTTAATTCATTTTGTCATTTTATTTTTAAAAAGTTTCGTGTTTATCATTAAGTGAATAAAAAACTAATAGAGCTATATATATATATATATATATATATATATATATATATATATATATATATATATATATATATATATATATATATATATAAACGGACAGAATATCGAAAATGTATGCAAGATGAAGAACCGAAAATGTCCCAGACTCAGATTCAAAATCTCTACTTTCTCTAAAAACAGGCATACATACTGTGACAAACGGGAGTCCTGGCTGGCTGTCCTCTTGTTTTCAAAAATGTCCCAGTCGATGACAAGTCGTCTTGTACGGACACATAATTTGTGTCATGTGCAGGTGGCCGATTTTGTGGTATCCGACAGGACCATCTCAATGGTGAAGTCTCACTCCAATTAGGGTCCCCTTTAAGAATCTCATGTTAGCCAGACGTGCAAAGCCACCAACTGCCAGCATAAAAACAAAACGTGTAGCGCACAGAGAAGAAAAATTAATTATAGTCTCTCTCTCTCTCTCACTATATATATATATATATATATATATATATATATATATATATGCACGCATATTCATTCTACCCATGTAGCCTACAGCATTAATTTTAATGTTAAACAGCGACAGCAATGAAGAAGAAATGTGGGTTTTTGGTGACATGTCTGTGTGTGAGCAGCCTGTGTCATGTGCTAGGTAAGTGCTATATTTCCCTCTGGTCAAAAAGACAAAACATTAAGAGAAGGTGTTGTAACAATCGATTTTGGCATGAATTTGCTTGATGCGTGCTTTCGAAATGAAAGTTTAACTGTAACCTTATCACTTAAGGGCAGACTGCCATCTAGCGCTCAAGCAAGCAGAGGATGTCTTGTTCAGTTATTGTAAACTACTGTGCTACCATCTAGTGTACTTCTGAAGAACATCTTCTGAAAATGTGCATATAGTCTTCCACATAGGATAAATCAGCTCTCAAGGACGGTATCATCTATCCCTCGAGAAAATTTATATTTCCCAGCAGATGTGGAAAAGAAGTGACAATGACCCTATAAATTCAAAACTGGAGTTTTGTAGCATTCTTCTTAACATTTCAATGTATATGTGAGTGGAAATCATTTTCTATTTGGAATTATATGAACCTTTGTGCACTCCTCATTTGAGAGTCTTCACGTTCAAAAGTGACCGGAATCCTGAAATGTAAAACTTGAAACCTTTTTTTTCCTTCAGTAAAATCAATCTAATATATTTTTGATCAATAACATATTTTTTATTTTGTATTTTAAGATAATTCCATGATGCTATTCAATATTTATGCAATAATTATGATACATTTCCCATTGAAAATAAATTATTTGTACAATTATTCTTCAATGAATGCAGTATTTCAGATTAAAAAAGAGACTAGCCCTTTAAAATCCAAATTTTTAAGGCAGAATAGCACCTCCTGGTGAGAGCAAATAAATAAATAAATAAATAAATAAATATCCTGAATTTTCATGTTGTGACCACTAGATTCCTGTAAAAGACTCCATAGAGAGATTTGTGAATTCCTTACATAATTGTTTACTTTTATTAGGTTGTGGATTTAAATGTAGGCTATATTAAGGCATTCTCAAGGCATTGTTTTGTTGTTTTAAGTGTTTATTTGAAGTGTAGTTTTTTGCATTATTATTAATACATTCAAACCTGAAAACTGAAAGCACTTTGTTACACAAAAGTGGAAAAAAGGAATGTTTTATCAGAGCTTAATCCTTCTCAGTCTGATCTTATTTTAACCTCTTATTTATTTCAGTCTTCTGACTGCTTTCTCATCCTGCAGTTCATTGACAGAACTGATAATCTAATTCAGCAAGTTCTTTTCTGTACATTTTTGCTTCTGTCTAAGAAAGGGTATTTACAGCATCAAATAATAAATTATCTGTGAGGTATTTTGAGCTGAAACTTCATAAACACCTTCTGGGGACACCTGAGACTAATAGGCTACATCTTTTCAAAAGGCGACTAAAATGACCCATTTAAAATAAAATGTGAATAGGCTTACGGTGAGATCTAATCCCAAGACTGCTTGTCCTCTGTAAGGTCGAGCAGTGGACAGTCCATCACAGCTGAACTAATTTTGACAGGGAAAAAAATATTCTGAGGTCAGCATATAGTAATATCTTTTGTCAGATAAAAACTCAGGCACTGCAATGTCTAGCGATGCCCTAGTTCACAATGGAGCAAGATCACTTGATCACTGAAGAAAGTAGACAGTAGGCTATATTATTCCTGTTGGAAATGTCTTTGCACCACAGATATATATAGATCAGTGCTTTCTTTGCAACCAAATGGATCTCTAGCTCCCTCTTGTGATGTAATGTTTTTGTACTTTTTTATTATCAGTGAGTGCCTGATGATTGAGGAATGCGCAGGTCTACATTTTCACTGTAACTGGTGGAAGTTTACTTCATTTAAAGTAGCTACTGTACGCTACTTTTGGTACTATTACAATCAGGATGGACTATTTACTTAATGATTTCTAAATGGCTCTCATTTGCATCGTTTTGATCACCTTCTTAAGTAGATGTAAATGTAAACATGCACTTTTATCAGTCATCGCATATTTTGTTTCTAAACACCTGGCATCGTAGCTAGCTTTTACGCCCACTTTATTTTTCCTTCCTTTTTTGGGCGGATTTTGAGTCGGCTTTAGGCTGGATTTCTTTCCCTGGGACCTGGCAACCCGATACTGAGCGTGACTTCCTGATTGAAAAAGTGAAACTAAAACGCAGAGTGTTTACATTCAAAAGTGTTAAACGTGTTTTGGGTGACACTGTGATATAGGACCAAACAAAAAGAGCTTCAGCTTGTTCTTATCTTTAAAAAAAAAACCGCATACATTTTTTTTTCTGAAATAAACTTATTGACGGTTACTATATGTAGTTCTTGGCTCATTTTGAGGCCACTTGATATTGTTTGGATTTCCCTGACAACTGAACGACGCCATCGGCAGAGACAGAGATGAGCCTGCCTCAGGTGAGATTGCTAACAGTCGTGCTAAAACCCTGTCAATGATATTTTTCTTTATCATTTCAAAATTTCATTTCAAAAAGTGTGATTTTAAAACAAATTCGTGCAACGTTAGCCTACCGTGTTATTAAATCATCTATGATTATTATTTTCTAATTCCTTGCAGGTATTTACTGGAGTGAGACTACTCCTGCCAAATTCCGATTTAAGCAAACTTCACAGCAAGACTGTGAAACATAAATATAAAGATGTGAATGGTGTTTCCAGCGAGTCATTTCAAGAGGCTGAAGATATTTACAGGAGGAGTGTAATTTTACAAACAACATGTAATGGAAGTAGGGATCTAAGACAGGAGGGGAGACCAGCTCAAAGTGACCCCTTAGAAATTGAACCAGTTAAGGTTGATGACATTTTTATGCATTACATTGAAAAAATGAAATCTAAGGAACTTGACATAATTAAAAAAAGGAATGCAGTTATCATGAAGAGAGACAATAGATTGGTAACCTTTTTGCCTCGGTCTGGGAACAGCCTTCATGCTCAGTTTGCACGAGAACAGTTTATAACATTATATCAAAAGATTGCAACAGGGCTGCAAACTCGGACGTATTTTTACAGTCCAGGAATTACCATGCTTTGCAAAGCAGAATTTCCAGAACTGCTAATATCTCATAAAGATGAAAGGCAATTTCAACTGACTGGCAACTTCATTAGTCTTGAAAGATTTGGGAAATGTTTGAATGGGAGTACACAGAGATATTCACATTACCAAACCACAAATAAAACCTATGAAACACCTTACAGGCAAAATGTGGAACAACAGAAATCAATAGACCGAGCCAAAGATGAGACGTGTCCAATTTGTTTGGAACCACTCAAGACATCTGAATGCACAGTCTTGCCTAAATGTAAGCACAGATTTTGTAAAGACTGTTTGAAAAGAGCATTCCAGTTGAAACCAACTTGTCCGATATGCGGAGAGATATACGGCAGTCTTACAGGGACGCAACCGAAAGGAGGATCCATGACTGTCTCATGGGACAGCTCCTCTCTACCTGGATATGAAAAATATGGAACAATCCTAATTAGCTACCATATACCAAGTGGACGTCAGGGGGTGAGTTTACAAATGCGAGGAGGTGTTACAGATTTTTCTGCTTTAAACTGTTCGAGATGACACCAATCAGTTACACTTCTAATACAAATGTTGTCTTTTGATTACCTCAAACTCTGAAGGATGAACACCCAAACCCGGGCATGCCATACCAGGGTGTGTCCCGCATAGCTTACCTCCCTGACTCAACGGAGGGAAGGAAGGTACTGAAGCTTCTGCAGAGGGCATTCGACCAGCAACTCACTTTCACCATCGGACGCTCATCTACTACCGGTCAGAACAATGTGGTGACCTGGAATGACATTCACCATAAGACGTCTCGTGATGGAGGGCCAACTCGGTGAGTAAACAGTTTGAGTGTTGTCAACATTTTTGGGTGGTTACCTTATCTCAAGCGTTGAAATTATGTTTTTTTGTTTATAGTTACGGTTACCCAGATCCAGAGTACCTCAAACGAGTACAAGACGAACTGAAAGCAAAAGGAATCTCCTGATTATACAGACTGAACCTTGTGATCAATTCAGACACTACATTTCCCATACTATTACAACCAGCAGTCATACTGAAAAAAAGGACAAGAATGAAGTATTATTGCAATCTTGTGATCACTGGTCAAAGTATGGCACTTACATTTTTTACAGGCAGTCCTAATTTTTAATGTTTTTCTTAATGTTTTGAATGTATGAATTTCATGAAGCAGCATAAGAGACATAGAGTTAGTGGGCTGGGCCATTTAAACATCGGTTTCATGTCAATATAATAGAGGATCACATTTATTAATCACCCTTGCTATATCCTTTTGTGGTAATACTTTAGAATAAGGTTCCATTAGTTAATGTTAGTTAATGTATTAATTAACATGAACAAACAATGAATAATACATTTATTACTGTATTTATTCATCTTCGTTAATGTTAGTTAATGAAAATACAGTTATTCATTGTTAGTTCATGGTAATTCACAGTGCATTAACTAATGTTAACAAGCACAACTTTTGATTTAAATAATGCATTAGTAAATGTTGAAATTAACATGAACCAAGACTTATAAATGCTGTAGAAGGACTGTTCTTGCTTAGTTCATGTTAAAGAAAGTAGTTAATTAACATTATCTAATGGAACCTTATTCTAAAGTGTTACCCATTTTGTAATTAGATTTTCTATATTATATTGCATTTTGAGATTTCCTAACAGATGAACCTGGGGTAATATGTGTCATGCAGTGTATACTAAGTTACAGCAGTAGAGACTCGGCAACAAAAAAGGAACAAATGTAAGTGTCTTTGATGTTTAAATTATATGAAGTATTCTGAGAGACATAGACAGTCCTTTCACCATCACCATCAGGTGAAACAACCGGTGATCATGAGAAACTTTAATCAAACCATGAACTAGTCATTTTAGTAACAATAAAACATTCCTGTTGGTATCAGGCTTTTTAATATTACTTGAATTTGACATGGATCATTTATTGTTTACCTTTGTTCAGATTTTGATGGGTTTTAGTATTTTTTAAATTGATAAATATGTGTGTGTGTGTGTGTGTGTGTATATATAATGCATGCATTTTCCAGTGTTTTTACCTGATATATGTTCTGCACTAGTCGTTGTATTATTATGCAAAACAATAAATGAAGAACTTAAAATAAAATTTTATCAAATTTGAAATTATACAATTAGTAAAATTATGCTTGTTTTTTTTGGCCAATGGGAATCAACCCAAAGTCATGCTGATCAAAACAACCACTCCTGCAGCAAAGTATTTGTTAAGTTGGTGGCGATTTGTGTGGTCTGACCATCTAAGAGTCAACTTTTGAAAATGGAAAAGTGTGCATATAATTAATTAATGAAATTCAAATGCTTCTTTTACATATACGTATATGTATTTCCAATTAAATTAAAACTAATATACAATATATAACAACCAGTTAATAATCTCAGAAAATTATTCAAATGTTTCAGAAAATTCTGAAAATGTAAGGAAAGCAGCATGCATTTTCTGTTTCGCTGTTGCTGCCAAATACGTAAAGTTTTTTTTTATTATTATTATTAGTATAGTCACACATCAATGGAAATATTACAGAAATACTGTAGGTTTAAAATGATTGATGCTAATGAAGTGGCAGGTTCATTAAATTAACAATTAAAATCCTTAATTCCAAAACTATACAAATCCTAATCCTATATTCCAAAAATATTATAATTAAAAGGAAAGTTGATGTGACAAGTGTTAAACATGCCTCTGTCCCAACTTTGTGTTGTGTGTTGCAGCAAAATACTATTAATTTGGTCAGTGAAAACACTGGGAATCTTTTCTTTTTACTTTTGTCCATTTAATAAAGGTTATATATATTAATAATTTGTTTTTGTGCTTTTAAAGACAGATAGTTGAAATGGCTGATCGATTCTAGAACTCTATACCAAAATTGCCAGGCACTGCATTTCCCCTCATAAACATATTCTGACTACATCTTAATGTTGGATGTTGTGCACTGCCCAGGCATTTCATGATTGTAACAGAAAGGAAAGGCTCTGCTGATAATGACTCTGGATCAAAGCTGAGTGAGGCTAGTAAGGCTGCAGACCTCCATGTATGAAATGGTATTTTGCAGTATTTATTTTCTTTCAGTTAGAAAGAAAAAAGACAAAAATGACAAGAGTTATTGGCAAATCTGAATTTAATTAACATAAACAGATACATAAGCTACTATTTCCATAACTTGTAAAAAGCCAAAAAGCTTGATCCGTTCGCAAAAGAAGGAAAAAGTAAAAACATACTACAGAAAATATTTGGCCTCCTTGCTGCTGTGGCATTATTTACACTATATACATATTTTCATATATGACAGCACAGTCATATTTGCCATTAAATCCTTATCAATAAGGCACCAAATGCTAAGTAGCATGATCCTTTTTTACCAAATTGTGCAGAAAATGTACAAAACTATACAAACAAACCTATCACATATGAACATCCTCCATCTCAATGAAAAAAAAAAAGATGTTTTGTAACCGTTATACAGTTGTGAATGTGCATGCATGTAAGAACTAAAACCCAACTTGATCCTTTAAAGATATTTAAACAGTATTTATTAACTGATGATTGTGGATTTGAAGGAATATTCTATATAATGATCTGATTTACATCCCATTTTTTAGTAATGACAAACTTGACAATGCGCAAGGATTACATAAACTTTCACTTTAGATTTAACGTCATATTAATCTGTTTAATTGAATCTAAAATGGAGTCAAATGGAATATATTGCAAGGGAACATCATGTGAATTTAACAGTATTTCAGAAAAAATACAAAAAATACTTTTCTGCACACAAAATAATCAATACCACATATTTAATGTGCCCATATTTTAATAAAACACATAATTCTGCTCATAAGTGAAAAAAAAAAGAAGAAAAACTGTTGTGGTGCTACATCTTGACTTCATGTAAAAATTGCATTTCCTTGTATAGTATTTTTAATTCAATTTAATGAACTGTAACTAAATGTGTTATCTTTATGCACAGTTTCCTAATATCAATATTAGGTGATCATTCTCAAAAAAGATTTAGTGATTTTAATGATCGAACAATTTCATGTTTAGAAAGTAAAGTTACCAACCACACAGGTGTCTAAACATCGCTATAAAGAATTGCAAAAATTGAATAGAATACACATTTGAACCTTCTGTTAATACATTACGATGTATAAACAACAAGCAGCAAACACTTATTCTGCCTTGAAATCACCTTACAAAAAAGATTTATCTCGAAATGTTCAAAGACAACTGGGTGCCGATTTTTCCCTTTTATCAAAAATTCTATAATCATAACAAGAGGGGGGAAAAAATCTGAAAGTGTAAGGAAAGCAGCATGCATTTTATGTTTCGCTGTTGCTGCCAAATACATAAAGTCTTTTCATTTTTTGTATTTTTAATCTTTTTTTTTTTTTTTTTTTACTTTACTTATAGTCACTCATCAATGAAAATATTACAGCAATACTGTAGGTTTAAAATGATGATATTAATGAAGTGGCAGGTTCATTAAATCTGGGCAAATCCTAAAACTGAGGATTTAGAAATTGTAAACTGACAGCTACTGTTAAGTAGCATGAAATCTAAGCTGTAGCACAGGGATTTAGTTTTTAAACTACACTTGTCAAAGCTCCATCAGCTGCAAATGCAGTCAACGTCAGGAGTTGCTCGCTTGTGTTCGCCACTCGTCAAACAATAAATATGTCCGTCTTCAAAAGGCATTTAAGATTACATGGAAGTTTGAAACCACTATCATACATTAAGAAAAATAAAGTGCATATACAGTAGACACCTTTTGTATACACAAATTAATGTACTTCAACAAGTACAACTCTTAGTAAACAAGGTCTGATGGCACATATCCTCACAGGAATATTGTTTTTTTTCTCCAGGAAAGTCTCAAAATATTGTATTCTTCAAAGTGTTTCATTTTTTGTATTCTTTACAAAACAAAATAAGCAGTCCATCAGTTGAACTGAAAGACATACCATGCTCTTTCAAAATGTACCTTGAATTTAGAAACTTAGCAAAATGGTAATAGTTTGAATAGTCATGTAAATATGCATGTATCCCAGTGGAACAGTAGAAATAGTGTATTCGGAAGATTTGAGCCAATATCCTTTTTGTTCTGTGTGTGTGTTTACCAAAAATAGCCGTTGGTATTGGCCTCTTGCGCTCAAATGTCCAGCTTTGGGAAAGAGGTCAAGGCAGCGGGATTGTGTTCAAACTCTTTCATCCAGTAGCCGTTTGATTGCCGATGACTCGCAGGATCTCCCGATTAATACCCGGGTCCTGTGTGTTTATACTCGTGTCACCTACCTGTCCGTCCTCATAACTAGTTCACAAGTGGTTGAAGGAAGAAAAAAAACAAAAACAGAGACTTTGAATTCAATTTACCTGCTGTTATTTAGATCAGATGTGCGGCTTTTTATGTTTTGATGGAATAAATGCGTTCAGTATACAAGATACGCACTCTTTATTTTACAAATACACATTTAGCAACAGGAACAGATATATATATGCTGAGATAGACATAATTGTACTTACACAAAGAAAAAGCGTGTGCAGACATGATCTGTATTTGGAACTACCCAGATGTCCCCATGCTTGTGCAGGTCGGGAGATGTAATAACTGTTACATAAATATAAAAAGAAGTGATTGTTAACATGACAAAGGTTACAGATGATAATATAAATGTGTGTTAAATGTGTACCTTCACATAAGGCTATGCATTTCAGGTTGCGGCTCTGCAGAAACTGGGGGTTCTGGCCTTTCTTCTGGGACTGAAAGCAAAAAAAAAAAAAAGAAAATAAAAATGTGGATCTTGTGAGGTTTCAGGCCAAGCATTTTTACTTTTTTTTATTTTTTATAAGACGTTCCAATAATGACTGGGTCATGTGAATGGGGGAAAAATAGTTGCACTAAAAAAAATGCAAAAATAAATGCTAAACGAAATACCTGCAAATTAATATTGGACTTGTTGGCAGCATTTTCATCTTTTGAAGCAACTTTCTGCTGTTTTTTATTCATCCCTTTGGGGCGGGGGGGAAGCCACAGTTATGTCAAGCAATTACTCACGCAACACGTTTTTACATTTTTGGTTGTATTGTGCATATATTCAAATAGAAAGTACAGGAAACATGACAATGAAAAAAGAAGGTTTTAAGACCTGAGTAGCCAAAGGATATGCTTGATAATGGACTGAGATAGATTCCAATCCCATAGATAGCGCCATGAAGCTGCAACCAAGACAACAATTCAGTCTCATCGACTTAAATCATTGCAAACTGTTAAATTCTCAAAACTTTAAATATGTCTGCTAAAATATCCAGTAACCATGTACAACTACATTTAAAGACATTTAAGTTCTATATTCTGTTTGAAGAAACATCGAGTAAATAAGCCTCTTAACTATTAAGTTTCTTCTTATGTAAATATAGAGATGTGGTGTAAAAAGGTAATTGTATCATTAGTCTGCTCAGATGTTTATGAGCTTAACAATGCATTATGCATACACACACACACACACACACACACACACACACACACTATTATATCTTACTACATCTATTTCCACTACAAAAATCAGCTACATCCACACTTCATCCCAGCTTTATTACATTAAAAACATCTTTCCCTTCAACCCTTCTTATCGTTGGTCTCTTTAAATAATCAGATATTGTGGGTAATGTAAGTACCTGAAGCCTTGTGTTTGATGCCACGACTAAACCATTCCTCAAAATGGAGTGCCAGTTTTCTATGTGTGATCCACTGAAAGCAAGAGGGAGAAAGAGTCAGTCAGTTTGTCTTTTTAAAACTGGAAAATCAACAACCAGCAAGAAACCTCATGCCTGTGCAGCTGTGGCTTTCATTAGATCTGTGCTAAAGACAGATTTGACTCCTTCAGGATCTAGATTGCTGCACAGCTGAATAACAACTGAACTAGTTAACACACCTGAAACTGATTTCCTTTTATTGTGACAATGAAATGCACTTCCAAATTGAAAATATTTATTATTAGTGGACACAATCTCAATGCTGTGAAGCATTTAAAGTAAGAAATTATAGCTTTTCTGTTATGTCTTGCAGTCCAAACCAGGCTTGTGGCATCTACAGTACAACATTTGTTCAGCACACCCACAGACTATTCACAGAATGCACACAAAAACTGCCAAGAGCTTGCCAAAAATGACAAGCTCCAGCCGGACAGATATTGCAATGTACTTAGGGACCAGATAAAACGCATTTTCCTTAAGCCTCGTTGTACCCTTATCATGAATTTATGAATTTGTAATGATGTGGGTCAGATTGGCAGTTTCTCAGGTAAATGGAACTCACTGGAAAGCAAAGGTACTCCCAAATAGGCCTTTGGCAGTTCTGAAGTTGGATTCTTTGGCTGGTGGACTGCTGAGCAGGAGGAACTGATGGGGTGTGTGCATGAACTTCAGTTGCTGTTGTGAGAAAAACAAGATGAAAGATAATACACTTCAGATGTTAAGCCTTAATCCTTTTACCTTAATCATGAGACACTGACGAGTTCCTGTGAAATTAAAACGGTCTTTAGGAATACAGGAGAACTCAAAGATAGTTTCTAAAGGAGTCAAGGTTCTCTCTAAGGGAGGTAATGCCAGCTAGACTGCTTTTCCACTGCAGTGATGTATCGCTTCACAGCGGGTGTGATTATAGACTGATGGTTATAGTTGTGCCGTCACCTCATCTACTGACCACGATATAGACATTTCTTATTTTAAGTTGCATGTGACGGTCGTTTAAAGCAAGTAGTTTAAAAAAGTCTTGCAAACAAATGATACTGTGGTGGCTGTTGCGGACTATTTAAATCTAGCAGGTTTGGTGTCTCTTGTTGCAAATCCAATGATTTTGGAAGTGAACGTTCTCTCTGACCAATCAGTGATCTGCAGTGTTTACACGTCACATTTTAGCATTGTACGGATCGCCTGGAACATCAACCGAGGTGGCACTAAAAAAGTACCAGGTACTAGGTACAGTAAACAGTAAAATAAAAATAAAATATGAGCCATGGCATGCAGTGGAAAAGTGCCAGTAGTCGAACCCTGATCATCTTAATCTAGAACTCAGAAATGGTGGCATTTGATAGCAGAAATATTAAGGGAAATCATTACAAATGCTTAATAAGACAGATACAAGACTTACTCTAGAAACAGGAAGCTTCACTATGTGTGATCTGTTACTGGAAATCACCCTGTTAAGAAAATGGATTTATCAGCCATGTCATATACCCCATTAGGTTTAAAACCCTCCACCGCAGGACTGCAGACGAATTTAAATAAATGAGCAATTGTTCATCACATGATCATACTGACTGTCCTAGTTAGTACAAAGATGGATATGTATATTGGATCACATATGTAGTGTATACAGGATATAGTGTCATTCTGTCATACCACTGCAGCAATGGGTGAGCCAGGGGATCATGCTTGTCCATTTGTTTCTTTATCTCCAGGTATGGAGCCTGTGCAGAAGATATGTCAATGGTCAACATATGGTATTACATTCTGGCAAGTCTTTTCCATTAAGTATCAAAGCATTAGATGATTTCTCTGAAGTCGTATGCTATGCAAGATAAAATAATAGCGATTTAAACAACTAGGGCTGTCAATGTAATGTTTAATCAAGTTTATTATTATATTTTACATCATATTAATTAATAAAATGTATTCAATTAAACTATAATAATTTATTATAAAATACATTTTTTACATTATATTTTATATATTTGTTCATATTTTATTTAAACTACTCAATATGAAATGACTGATGGCCTTTAAAAACAATAACAATCACAAAAAAAGCGCATGCTTTTGTTGTTAAATTCAACTTAATACCTGGGTCATTTCTCTGATAGATGCGATACTGTCCAGAGCTCTCACCACTCGGTCATAGTCCTTTTTCTGAAGAAGAACTCAAACAATCAATGTGATATTCCTTTCAGAATAGCAGGATTAAACTAACAAGACTGGTTAAGCTAAAGCTAATTGCTATTAGTGTTTTAAGTACCCTGGGGTTGAAGGCAAGTGCTTGTGAGTCATTGGGATCCACCACAGAGGGATATGGCTCAAAAATGACAACCTTCCTCGGAGACTCCAGCGCAGACCGGCACATGGACACCAGTAGGTCTACTACCTTTAGTCACAAACAGAAATCGCGAAGGCATTTGGTTAGAAACATGGTATCTTCTGTGCAGAATGACTTTATGAGTGCTTACAGTTGTGTAATGTCTATTTTGTTTGTTTGTGTACCTGAGCACCAGTGGCAATCTCATCAGCAGCTTCATTCATGACCCCCAACGTTTGGAAGGCGAATACACACAACTCTCGCTCACACACTGTGGGCTGCAGGACACATTAGAAACAAGATCAATAAAGCCATTTATTACATCACAAGATATTTCTATTTGAAATAAATTATTTGTTACTGTCTTTTTGACCAAACAATATTCTTTTTAAAAACATTAGAATATCTTACTAAACCCAACATTTTCAACGGTAGTCTACTGTATACTTTTAAAGACATGCAATCCCGGGTGTCTTAAACATTTCATTCCAAAGTATTCACACCATTTCCTATTCCAGATTGCTGGTAGAGCAAACGGACTCACTCTGAGCATTGGTCCATTTTGGAACACGTGAGGTTCATCGCAGACCACACAGAACTCATTCAGTACAGGGATACGCTGTTCTGCATACTCCATAGTCTGCAATTACACATCAGGTCAACACACATGCATCTGTTCAGCAGCATTTCTCCCCTCTGTAACAGTAATATAGCATCAGCAGCTCCACCAAAACACTAATACAAATTAAAAGGATAGTTCACTTAAAAATGTTTATATCTTCATCATGGAATGACTTGATGGTGAGTAAACAACGTTTTTGATGTAACTTTGGTCACAAGAATACTAATGACTGGAGAATGTCAACTGCTGTAACCAATCACGTGCCCTCAAGCTCAGTTTGCTTCAGGAAAGGATTTTGCATGTATTTGTCAGTAAAAGAGTTGCATTAATCCAACCGCAAATACTGTCTGATTAGTGAATTTAGGCAAGGGGGAAATGCAGATTTTTTTTTATTAATTGTTTTACCTGAACAAGGAAGCCTCTGTCTCTGACTGGAATGGATTTGGCGCCAAAGTTTGGCTATTCGAGAAAACAGAAGAAAAAAATAAAAACTCAAATTTGCAAACCAAACACACAAAGTTATTTTCAAAGCCTGAAGCCCAAAATTACACTTGCGGGACAAAAATGTTTTAACTACAGAATTGATCTCTCCGTGAGAACGTTTTAATAAATCACCCTGTTCTCAGCCTGCTGTATCATCTCTGCCTGGTACCAGCAATTCATTGTGAAATTGCTTACTCTTATTTTTGCAGTAAATAAATTGTGTTAAATAATGCTTTCACTGTGTATGCAAATTTCCAAGGATGTTACACTTTTCTTATTTTCCACGATCGTGTATAAGTTATATCATTTCTGTGGTACTTAATGTTCTTTTCCAAGAGCTGCTATTTGAAAGATGATATCTGAAGATTGCTTAACTCATATCTCTATTTTTATCGGACTTCTACCTTCTGCATTTTACAGATCATGTAAACATGATCTAGTCCTAAACTTAACTGAACTTAGGTGGCGGAAATATTTGACAATACGTAGATAATGACACAATGGATAAATTCATTTGACATTTATGATTTCTTCTACAAGGATTATTATTCTCAGATGTTTAAGATACTCAGATTACTCTTTTAAGTTTAGCAGAATACACTGAACTCAAATTTCTTTAAATATTATTATTTATTTTTTTTCATTATTAATATCTTCTGTTATGGTTATCATTTATAATATTATATTCAAATAAATACAACTTTACTGAAAGACTACAAATGCCTGGATCTCACTGCACCACACTCGACCAGGTGTCACTGATCAAAGCCAAACCAAACAGGCAAATCCTAATTTATCATGTATTTATCAGGAAGTATTTGCATATGAGGCAATCCCAAGCAGCCTCTGGGAAACATCCTTACCTGAGGTGTGGAAGAGAGTGATGGGGCCAGGATGCCAATTAGCCCTGAGGTAAGGGAGAGACGTCTGCTCTCAGTGACAGGCTCTTTAAAGATCTCACTTTTGCCCATCTTGGTGCTGCTGGAGTAGGACCTGCTGAGCAGACGGTGGTGGTGCTTCAGGCCATCCAGCTCTTCAGTCTGCACACTGCCTGAGCAGGAGCGGCCCAGGAGCCGGTGGGGCTTCAAAGCACCGCCATCGCTACTGCCAGCAGCGTGTTCACAGCGAGGCTCTGCCATGCTCGACCGCGGCGACAGTTTATGAGGCCGCAGCGGAGGGCAGTCCTCCGGTTTATCTGCAGTCGAGCAGGGCCTCGGCAGCAGCCGGTGGGGCTGCTTGAGGGGCGGGTCGCTGGAGAGAGAGTGGCCCAGAAGCTTGTGCGACTTGCCGACACAGCCGTCCAATTCTGGCTTCACCGTGCTTGAGCATGTTCGCCGTAACAGACGGTGGGACTTTGACACACCGTCCTGCTCCGGTTTGAGCTTCTTTTTGCTCTTCACACAGCCAGGAGGAGGGTAGCTGGGGGATCTGAGTTTGCACAAGCACAGCACATTAATCAAACAATGTGAACTAAGGAACACCGAAAGATGTTGTGCAATTACGCTTGTGCAAATCCTGCACATTTCAGAATGCTTCATTGGCTGATTTACAACAGTTCATTTTTCATGTTCAGGTCTGCATAGTTTGCAGTGGGGAAGTGCTATTTCTTGCACTAATGAATTACAATAGGTCGTGCTGGAGTTAATGAGATACAAAGCATTGAGCACTGTGGACAAACTGCTTAACCATTTTTCTGCATCTTTCATTTCTGGATAATTGTATTATTTTATCATTCAAACACACACAGGTAAGCCATTCAGATAAGATTTCCTCTTTATGATTTTAAACTGCCAAACCCATGTCTACATTCTCAAAGTCAATTTCATCAAAATTACAGTCCAGTCTTCTCTGTCTTGGAGTCTTTCCAATTCAATGAAGCATCAGATTTGTGTCAACTGTTCCAACAATTTGATAAACAACCACTGACTCATCCTTTAGAATATATCAGCTCTTATGTCTCAGACTCTCCAGCTGGTCTAATAAACACAGAGGCCATGAAGCTGGCACGCTTGTTAGCTTAAAAGCAAACGCTGGTCCTGAAGACATAAGTTTAGCCTATTCATACCAAATGTGAAATGCATGGAGAAAATGTACTTATTTATGCTGAATGGCATACAAATAAACCTATTTCTCTCTGGACGTTTATTCAAAAGGCCTGTATCTGATTAACTGTCTAGCACTGGTGTAGCTGAGAGACTTTTTTTCTCACCTGCGTAGAGTTGAAAAAATGTGCAGGGGAGACTTCACCTTCTTATCGGTTTGCTTTTTGCTGTGTGGGCTGATGAGTTTATCTTTGCTCTGACACTTCCACTGCTGTGTGACAAAGGTTTGCATTACCCTGCAAAGAGACAACACACTCATGAAGTTTAATGACACTAGAAACCCCTATATAACACTAGACATCATTTTCCAGTAGTTTCTTACTTTTTCAGCTGATGTCCAAGTCCAAATCTGTCTTTTGAAGACACTTGAAACACGTCGACAGTGGGAACTGGAAACAGGACATGAGAAAGTTATTGCAAAACAAAGTACCATATAATGTAACATTTGCTACAGCCATTTGATGAAGCCATCAAAGTGAATAAAACACTGCAACAGAAGGTCACTCTGATATGAGCCACTTATGAGAAGCAATATCTTGGCAAGAGAACAAGAGCAGGCATTGCAGCCGTGTCTAAGTAACTTCTCTCCTGCGATCTGAACTGAAGTGGCCATGTTCTTGAGGCAAGTCATTCTGAACCAATCTACAATCAACAGAGAGAGCTCAGTGCAAGGACACTCAAAAGACTCTCACTGACAAGAACAAGGCATATTGCTTTTATGCAAAAGGAACACAGGGAAAAAACATCTAACAAGGAAAGCTGTTCAAACTAGTCTAATGCTGTTGACGGGAAAATGCATGAATTGCATGATTTTCTTATAGAGTTGTTAACTGTTTTATACGTTTAACAAAGTATAGTCCTTAGTCAGGATAGTGCCATATTTAAGTTTTGACAGGAATAAAAAATTAAGCTGTCCAGGATAGAAATACAATGGATTGGTATTGTTAAATAACACCTTTTTTTTTTTCTTTCGAAGCAGACAAAAACTCCATAAAAGAGTTTTTAAAGATGTGAGTTCTGAAAATGACATGATCTAGGATTGTTATACAGTGTGTGCCATTGTTAAGACTCTAAGTCTATACTTCACAGCCTCGTTTTCATTCATGATAATTCAATATGGCATCCAACCTGAGTAAGAGCTACAGACGTTTATAAAATGAATAGTCTATTACAGAAAGTTTGTTATTGTGTATGTGTGTTTGAGAGAGAGAGAGGAGTAACCTGGTCCATTCAGATATTGTGTGAGGGAGCAGTGAAGTCGCACAATAACAGGTTCACTCCGGATCACATCCCAGGCAAGTGCAATCTCCTCCTATGAAAAAAAAATGCTTTATTTCAATTTCACACGATTTAATTCACACACATACACACACAAAAATATATAATAAAAATCACTGGTCATCATCATTTATCTTTAATAAGACAATGAACAATAACACTTACATCTAGGAAAGAGACATCAATGTGTAGGTCGATGTCCACATCGTCAATTGCACCATATTCCCTGTATTTAGGGGAAAAAATAGATATAACTGCAGACGATTATGAGATTCCATCTTTGACAAAATAAATCCTCCTATTGTGATTACTCTTTATCCACAACAGCTTTTAAAGTACATACTTGTTCAGACTAAACAATTACTAGAATATATTAATCAGAATATTGTTGTTGACAGTCAAGAACAAAGCTTTTAGGGATTCGAAGGGAATTCACAACAAATTTAGACATGAAGAAGTTCACTTTGCTTATATAATTTTGATATGAATTATCATTTGCACCTTATTTTAAATGGGTTGGAAGAAAAAAAAGAAAAGAAAAGAAAAATAAGACAGGACTGGTTTTTATCCATCAGCAAATAACTGAGTGGAAGGAGACTGAAAGCAAATTTGCGTCATCCTTAATGACGTAAGTAGAAAAATGAAAGCATGTTAACTTTAATCAGAAAGATTCCAGAATAAATCAGTCTTGTGTTATATTTTATTTCTTATGCAAGTAGACAGGTACACTTGATGTTGAAGGGATGTAGCTTGATGCTCCAGCTCTCTTGCTGTGCTTTACACAAAGCATTTATTTCTCATAAAACCATTGTGATGAGTTTGTTGCCTTGCTCTGGGCTAACTGTTACCATGGTGACACCTCACTCCCAAATGCAGCCGCTGTGTCTCAAAAGCAAAAGGTTTGAGAAAATAATAATCCCCTTCGATCTGACAAGGGGAAACAGCTTACATACAGCCAATAAACACACATGCATGTTCATATACATGTTAACACACAAAATTACATATTTACTAAGGTAAAGAAAATTCAGAACAACTTCAAGGAATCATTTCTAAGAGCAGTTTTGCTTTTTCCTTCAAATCAAGTTAAATGAATAGGCAAAAGCCAACAAACCAAATATTTTATTTGGACATGTCCTGGAATTATTAAAGGGGGCGCCAGTGAACCCACTCATAGAGACTGCGGCAAAAGCGACCAAGGCCATTTTTCAAGCAGAAGACTGAATAAATATTCAAAATAGTCTTCCATCCATGACTCAGGGCAAATGCATCACACACTAGAGAGAATATAAAACACACACTTCTGCTGCTATGAATAGAGTCTTTTATGCTGTTCTTTCATTTGTCTGTCTGCTCTTATCAAAAGCAGCTTGACAAGATAAACTTTCAAGGACGAAGCTTTTAATAGCTGTCGTCACATGAAACACCATTCAGATTGCCAAATTTTGCAGGGTGAATCACGCTGTTGTCGACAATCTGTCATGAGTTCTTTTCATCTTAGATATTCAGCACAAACACATTTTTTGCTGTTGTCCACAGCATTATTAAAAGCAGCAGTTTCAAATGTGTTATTTCTTGCTTTAAATTTGCTCCAACACTGATTGCAGAGCAGATTAGCTAAATGAAAGCTTCTCTGTCAGGATAAAAAAAAACACAGCAATCATTACACCATTACAGGCTTGTAATCAGACTGAAAATGCTCAGACTCTCCCATCCTTCAGTTGATCACAGAGCCTTTCCCCAAATGACAGTCCCCTGGCCACCTGAGAGTTATGGGACCTGAACGTTCTTGAGCGGGTTAACAGTGCCAGATCACTAATGAATGATTGCTCCAGGTGTCGTTTCCCGTAAAACACTTCTCTGGTGGTAGGGGATTTCAGGAAGGAAGTCACAATTTTAAAACTTGTTTTCTGAGCTGATGAAATGTTTGCACTTTTCCTGACATAATGCTACTTTATTTGAATGTTTTTCATTTTGTGTGTAAAAAAAAAAAAAAAAAAAAAAGTTTAATTGGCAAAACTTTCAAAATGTATTCACATCAACAACTAGAAATGTGTATGATTAGATACCTGAGAGATACTGCATGATGGCCATATAGGTCCCTCACGGCTGCCAAATCAGCCTCCAGATGGGGGTGTTTGTGAAGCTCTCCATCATAACTTACCTGTCAGCACAAACAAACAGGTCAAAGGGTTAATAAACGGAAGCAGTTTATTAAAGTCATTAAAAAAATCAAGAAACACAGGGATAGTTGATCAAGCACTTCTCCCCTCATGATTGAGGCTTCAGAGTTTCATTTTATTGGCTAAACAATGATCTTTTAATCAGTATAAGATCCAGAGCACTTCAAACAAGCTTCCAGACATTAACCATGTTCTTTTTAACCTGTTGATGGCTCTGCACTCTTTTAACAATTAATAAATGTTACATCCTAAGATGTAGAGTATTGTTGCTGTTAATACTGTGTGTTAACTCCATATGTAACTGTGCTTCATTGATGCTTGACATCCTGTTGGGAGTTGTAGTTTTTGTTGGTTTTCCTCTGTTCCTCCCTGTCCTCTCACAGGAGACCTAATTGATGTCACCTGTTCCTCATCAGAGCTGTGGAGAGGAGCTTGTATTTAAACAGAGGGAACGGACACAACACCAGAGAGAGTTTGGCTTGTCTGTTTTTCCCAGTTGGTGGTTTAAGCAGTGGTGCTGCTTTAAGAAAGCCTGTTGTATTTGATTACTATTGTGTGATCAGGGCCTGTAGTGTATCTTCAAGACAGCTTGTTGTGATTAGAAATTGTTTTCTTTTTATTATTTTGCCTGCAGACGCAGTAAGGAGGTGGGTGCCATTTTTATTTTATCAACTTATGCTTTTCTCCTGGTTTTGTGGAACAGTGAGGAAGTCAGGGAAGAGACATGTTGTTGATTTTGATGTTTTGTTTGCTAGGTAAGTTAGATTACTTTGTTTTCAGTTAGCATCCCCTTTTTGTTTGTTATTTTGGCCTTAACCCCCTCCTGAAGCTACAAGCGTCTTATTCTTTCTTTTTGAATTACCCATATTGTTAAACCTCTAATTTTCCCTTACCCTTTAATGCTGTACAAAGACTTTACATTGTAAATAAAATCTTGAAGAGTTTCCATGAGTTTGAGTGCTGGGATTACGGATAGTCAACTCTCTCTCACTATTTTGTTTGCAAGTTCACCGACATAATTGTTAACTTTTCATAAATAGCATATGTTACTCCCCTTGTCACCCCTAGACACAGAGGGGGACGTAACATAAACATCATACACTTTCAGGGCTCGACAATAAGGACTGCCCAGTAGCCAAAGGCCAGCATAAAATACGCTCAGGACGGTTGACAGATTTGTGAATGGCCTGATCAGGTCAATGCTATGTCGTTTCAAAAGTTCATCATTTGCACTTGTTTTTAATCCTTGCCAATTTAAACATTCAAGCAATAAGTGCAAGAAGACGCGAAGGAGAACTGGAATGCTGTTCTCGTGCACCGTTGTCTGTCTTTTCTTTCACTTGAACAGACAAATACAAGCAACATTATGTCAAGTTTACTTATTACTGTCTTGGCGAGTATCCTAAAACATGATTGGTTGTCTTAAGTGACATGTAAACAGGTCAATCGGACTGAATTTGCAAGATCTGACTAAAATTTCGAACGGATTGTAAGAGGTGGTTTATTCCTTTTGTAATCCGAGCGAGAGGACATGTAAACACTTGATCGGATTGAAAACCAAAACTGGAAAGTATAGCGCATGCACAGTGACGTAGATATAGCGTCATGATGTAGGACGCACGGATCGAGATGTTCTTCCTGGTGAATAAAGTGTCATAAATAAGTATCCCATCATTATAAAACTCCCCTTTCACTCAGTGTCTGTGAAGTGGAGCAGAACAACATTCCACCAGAGTTGTTTAAGACTCTCAACAACAAAAGACTGTTTTTTTCTCAAGTAAGCAGCACTGTGCTGGTTGTTGCCTTATTAGAACCCGAAGTAGATAAATATCTAGGGGTGCACTATACATATCGGCTGATGATTAATGTGCATCTCGTCAGTAAAGCCGTTTCTCTAATCACCGGTACATTCCATCAGTTGCGTGATTTCACATAGAGCAGCGGTTACTTCACAGAGCCGTTGTTAACTGACAAGCTGCGCAAATCCACAATCATTATCAGCTTGGATTTTCTGCAGCTTGTCAGTTAACAACGGCTCCGTGTAGTAACAACTGCTCTATGTGAAATCACACACCTGATGGTAGATCACCCATATATCGTGTGCTTTTTAAAAAAAGCATGCAACAACAGCTGGAAACTCTGTATATTCATGCAGTGTGCACATGTCAAAATAGTTAATCCGATCAGAAGCTTGTGACATAAACGCGCATATCAACCCGATCACTTTATTCATGCAAGTTTTTTTTTTTTTATATTTAAGTTCTTTCTTCTAATCCAGTTTAAAAACTCATAAAAATAACTCATAAGTTATTCATATTTAAATGCAAAACATTAATCTGTTTGCTTCTTGAGCCTCTAGACTTGCTCATCACAGCAACACTCAACCAGTTTGAGAATTAGTTTGGGACGGGACTCTGTTTGCAAGACTGAGGTAATATGCAGGAAAAATTGTGATTATTTACTCTCAATCTCAATCATTTGCTGACACTAGTGGCACTAATTTGCTAGGAAAAAAATATAAATATATACAGGTCTTTACATAAAAAGGAAATAATACAATTAATTTTCAGGATGGAAACCTGAATCATAAAAAGGCATTTAATATCAGTATGTTGTGAGAGAATTCAGTAAGAAGTATAGAATAGAAGTATTCTTATCTTTCCTACAAATCATTAAACAGTAACGTACAAAAAGGCATGTTTGCACTGAAAATGATGACAATTGGTTAGTTATTGGATAGTCAATAAGACTGCAGAGATTCCACAGACTGAAATGTTATGTCAATAAATGTAGTGTAGTGATTTTAAACTTACCTGTCCAACATAGTAGAACTCCTCTGAATCATTGTCACCCTCTGAATCCTCCTCTATAGCATAATGGCACTGGAAAGATTTCAAAAGCAAGAGAGGGCTTTAGTCACAATACAGCGGACTCATTGATTTACCTCACATTTGTAAATAAAATACATTTTATAATAAAATAAATAATTATGAATTTCTTACCACGTTTTTGTCGGTTTGAAGTTTTGATTTAATAGACAGACAGCTGGTGGCATCATTATTTTTGCGTATTTCTAAAGACAGAGTAGAGTGAAAGCACATGACATGATACACAAACTGAGAATCTCAGATTAAGATCAAATCTGCCATAATTCCTGTGACAGGCCTGGTCATGTCCTGAATATACAGACTTTCTTACATTGTCTTGTGTGTGTAGACCATATGTGTGTACGGTGATGGCAATACAAACGTTTCAACTGAAACAATCCAGGTCTTACTAAAAGACTAGTTTTTATTGTTAATTCCATTACAATTCCAAACCACAAAACCTACAATCACAGCTCAGAATCACAAATCTGGGATAACACACTGCCACATTAAAGTCCTAACAGAACAGTGAGGTCTTGACCAAAGAAGTGGTACTTGCATTTATCAACTCCTCTGAGTAAAAGTAGATTGTTTATACAGGGATTTGAGTCAGAAATTATTTACAACTGACAAAGTTTGCACATCCAAGATCCATCAGCAGAATGTGCACAGGCTCATTAGTTGTAATTTACTGTAACTTTTCTGTAATAGCTCCTAAACTCTGGAACTCCCCTCCACTTCATATTAAGTCCTGTAATACAATTGTCAGTTTTAAGACAAATCTGAAAACACACTTTTATTCTCTTGCTTTTAATTATTTTTTTTTATATGTTATATTCTATAGCCTTATAATTTATGTTTATGTTTTATTACATTTATTTGAGTGTATTCAAGGAGTCTTGTACTCATTTTTATGTATTGTCAAGGCATATTTTTTCTGCCTTCCCTGTTTTAACATGTAAAGCACTTTGGGTCAACTGTTGTTCGGTTAAATGTGCTATACAAATAAAATGACTTAACACTTTTTTATTATTAAACGTGTGGATTGGAAAACGGTTAGGTGTGCATGACAAGCATCTATTAAAGGTGCACTAAGCAATATTTGAAAAACGTTTTTGACCCCAGTGTCGCACACACTCACTGCCAATCAGCAGTATTGAATATTAAAATAAAACAGAAAAACATAAAATGGAAAACTGTAATTTGCAATAATATTTTACAATAATGTTTTTACTGTATTTCTGCTAAAAAATAAATGTAGCCTGGGTGAGCATAAGAAACTTCTCCCAAAAACATTTGGAAAAACATCTTACCAACACCAACATTTAAACCGTATTGTTTGTGTATATTGTGGCTATATTTATGGTACCTTTGAGTACAATCTACATGCTGTATTTACATGAATATGGTACACATTCAGTACCATGTGCTTCCACTGCTTTTTGTCATGATCTGTCTACAGCCCATCATTAATGGCAGGTCTGAAGGATTATATTGTTAAAACTCTGAGCCAACTCAATGGAATCTGATTGATCCTGGTAGTTCAGGGTTGGAGCTAAAATATTCAGCTGACAGGGCCTTGACCAAAGTTTAAAATTACTGAAATATTACTGACGTACACTCTGGATCTGGAAGGCTGGTGGTTTTCCTTTTCCTTTAGTGTGTCTTTAAAATATCTGATCATTCAACTGGTTCATTGGTTTTCTTCAGCTGCAGCTCTTTTATGATCCATTATTAGATGGTAATGCTTCTTACCTGTTGCAATTCTGTGGAAAATCACTGGTATTGGATCCCTGGTGACTAACACTTCATCATCGTTTTCAGAGTTAGACACATATGTGTTATCTGAAATGACAAGGACAAGCAGGTGCCATTGAAATACATAGAAATGTAGACATGAAGATGATCTAACAGAGTAATCAAACCTGGCAGTAGTAACCAAATAAGAGCTAGCACAGGGCTAGTGTTAAAGGACTATTGCGTCTTATTGTAATATGCAGAAGTGTGGTGAAAGTTTGATCCATCCTTTTATCAAATAATCCATCAACTTGTGTGTGCAATACCTGGATAATCATCGGAGACGTGAACAGAGTAGGACACCCTAAAAAATAAAAAACATTACATTAGAAAGGATAAATGTAACACTGGAGTCCATTACAAGACAGACTCATGCACATATGTGGCCCTGGACAGCAAAACCAGTCTTAAGTCGCTGGGGTATGTTTTTAGCAATAGCCAAAAAAAAAACATTGTATGGGTCAAAATTATCGATTTTTCCTTTATGCCAAAAATCATTAGGATATTAAGTAAAGATCATGTTCCATGAAGATATTTTGTAAATTTACTACTGTAAGTATATCAAAATGTGATTTTTGATTAGTAATATGCTAAGGACATATTCAGTCCTATCCTAATAAACCATACATCAATGGAAAGCTTATTTACTCAGCTTTTAGATGATGCATAAATCTCAATTTCTAAAAATTGACACTTAGGACTGGTTTTGTGGTCCAGGGTCATGTATGGTACCTAACACACAAATGTCTCATTTCATCACACTAAATCAATTCAGAGACAGTTTGAATATCATCATATCATATTGTGACAGAGTACCACTGGAGCTCTTAGACACAAAGGTCCAGATGTTTTTTTTTTTTTTCTTCTTCTTTTTACACCCGTTTCGATCTTACTAAGTCATAATTTATTGTACCTGACTCAGTGCAGTACTTTCACAGACACTGCAAATAACTGAAAAGTACAAAGTCTAGTTACACTTTATTTTAAGGTCTAATTCTTGCTTTTAACAAATAATTAAATACAACTTTTGCCTCAATAATCTCCTAATTTGCTGCCTATGAATAAGGCAGTTGTTAAATTTAGGTAGGCCTATTGGGTACGATTAGGGATGTAGAATATGGTCATGCAGCAGAATGTGTGCTAATAAAGTGTGCGCTAAGCACTAATAAACAGCCAATATGTTAATAATAAGCATGCTAATAAGCAACTAGTTAATAGTGAGAATTGTTTATTCAATTACATACACTGCAGTTAAAAATCCACCAGTCAAAATACTGCTCTTTTAGCATTTTCTATTGTATTCTATTCTTAGGTATTCTATTTTTAGCATTTCTATTATCATTTAATATATATATATATATATATATATATATATATATATTTTTTTTTTTTTTTTTTTTTTTTTTTTATATATAATAATAATAATATTATTAGCATAAAATACAGTGAAAAGTTGAGCATCACTACACCATTGACAAAAAGACAATGGACCCACAACATTTTTCTGACATTTTGCTATTGTCCCCCTTGCTTAAAGACCGCAGCACTCAAGCTACATGCAACTCCTGTATCTAAAATAGTTTGTTTTTGTGTTGGTTTAGCAAGATAGAATTGTCATAGATATTGGGATCCCACCAGTCCATTACTCACTGAATAGCTGACATTATAAAATGTTCACATATGAATAAATTAAAGCAAATGATCCGATACAAAAAACTATTCATTTTATGTTTGGGTGCGGTGCAGAAATGTAATGCTATGAAGACAGAAAAGCCATCTAGCGTTGACAAAAACAACTTAAGATATCAGCAAAATGATTGAAAAATAAATAAATGAATAAATAAATAAATAAAGGCTTGATTAGATTTGACAGAAATAACAGAAATGAGCAGATGTTATAAATTATAAGTGATGCATTACAGAAGACACCATCGGGTCCCAGAGGGGTGCTGCCCACAAGTCCTGAAAACAGCTAGTCTAAACACTTACGTAAGAGGTAATTAAGGAAAGTGTGGTATCAATTTCGCGCAATCAAGTAAATAAGGTTGCAACGAACAATGTTGACAACAGGACACTGTCTCCAGTGAAGTACCTTGAATTAATGTGGAGAATTATTTGATCAAAATCATACTATTACCTCAATATAGGCTGATCTGGCAAAAGTGAAAATATCACGCAGGTGACCTTTATGTGCTTGTGTTTTTTTGCACCATTGCACAAAATGAGAAATTGTATTCGGGAATTAATGGAGCCAATGACCTTAAACATACCATTAAAAATCATGGCAAATAACTTCATGATAAAAAACATAAGCGTACACTTTGTAGCCTCTGACTACTACTGGCATAGAATGCGATACTAGCCCAGAAGTGTTTATGTGATGAGAACACAGAAGAGAAATTGATTCAGTGGAAGTGAAACCCCTTCTGAGGTCTCTCACAGGATGGTGCCACTGACAGAAAGCATTACTCAGAATGACACCTGGTTTTATCAAAAATTGACTTGGGTTGTGGTATACATGAAACTGGGTTTTTTTTGGTCACATGAACACATTTTTCTCAAGCGCTACAAACATCTGCTAAATGCCAATGACTGTGCAAAAGGCATTAAGTTCAGGTGTATGAAGTTTATGCTTACGTTCATCACAGAGTCTTCTTAATAATGCATCTCTGCCCCAATAGCTAATTTTACAGGATCTAATTTTCAATTTCTGCCCAACATCAATTTCTGCTACTGAAATAATAATAGAAAAAAAAATGGTTGCCACACTGGTCAAACCGCGTTATTGCAGGCTCTTACATTAGATCATATGACTTTAACGACTACTCGACAACAAAAATATTTGTCGACAATTTTTTTTTATTGTCGACGTTGTCGATAATGTCAACTCATCGTTTCAGCCCTATAGACGCTTTTTTTTCCAATGACCCTAGGCTGGAAACAACAACCTAAGTGGTACATTGAGTTACACTAATGAAAGTATTTTTTTAAAGGGGGGGTGAAATGCTATTTCATGCATACTGAGTTTTTTACACTGTTAAAGAGTTGGATTCCCATGCTAAACATGGACAAAGTTTCAAAAATTAAGTTGTACGTTTGAAGGAGTATTTCTGTTCCCAAAATACTCCTTCCGGTTTGTCACAAGTTTCGGAAAGTTTTTTTCGAGTATGGGTCCTAAGGCACGTCTGCCGGAAGAGCGCACGCTCCCGTATAGCAGAGCAGAGACATTCACTGATCAGAGCGAGAGCGTCGCGAAATGTCACAAAAGGAGTGTGTTTTTGGTTGCCAGGGCAAGACAACCCTGCACAGATTACCAAGGAAAAAACAGCATTAAGGGACCAGTGGATGGAGTTTATTTTAGCATCAACGGAGTTGTGCAAGTGTTTGTGTTTGTTCCCTGCATTTCGAAGATGCTTGTTTTACAAACAAGGCCCAGTTTGACGACGGATTTGCGTATCGTTTATTTCTTAAGGATGATGCAATCCCAAGGAAAAAGGGTCACGATTGTGTGTTGGAACCGCAGGCGGTGAGTAAAACTGCTTCAAATATCTCTGCCTCCTTGTTAGTGCGTTCGCCTCCCATGCCGGAGACCCAGGTTCGAGCCCCGCTCGGAGCGAGTCGTTGCTGCTGCTGCTCTCGTTCAGTTTCAGCCTCTGGATCTGATTCTGGATCATAAATAAACGGCTGAATCTGACTGTTAGCCATGGTTTGTTTTGGTTTGTTTTTTTCCTCAAGGTAAGGTCACAGCTTCCACATGCTCTCAACGCAAAAGCCTACTGGCGCTCGTGATTCTTTAGCTCCGCCCACACGTCACGCCTCCAGTCGGTCGTGTTTTTCTGGGAAAATCGGTACAGACTATCTTTCTCTTTTGAATATAATAAAACTAAAGACTTTTTGGAGTTATGAAGGATGCAGTACTACTCTATAGGTACTCAAGATTAACAGGATATTGAGTGAAATCGAGCATTTCACCCCCCCCCCCCCACCCCTTTAAGGGTTCAGATAGAGCCATAAAATAAGTTTTCATTTCTAATGTCAAATGTACAGATTTTCAAGGAATAGGCCACCAACTAACCAAATTCTAAATTACAAGGCAACTATAGCATCTCCTGCCCTGGTTGGCTTGATTCTAGGTTAAAAATATTTAAGGTTAGAAATTAAATATGTAAAATGCTGTTTTTCTTTAACAGTTCAAACACTGATGAATAAAGACACAAGCTAGCAGACACAAACCAATTTTCATTAGCCTATTAAAAATTTGTATTTAAAAAAAAATCTAATAAATTATATAAATCTTGTTTTTTAATGTACAGTACAGACCAAAAGTTTGGACACACCTTCTCATTCAAAGAGTTTTCTTTATTTTCATGACTATGAAAATTGTAGATTCACACTGAAGGCATCAAGGGCTATTTGACCAAGAAGGAGAGTGATGGGTGCTGCGCCAGAGACCTGGCCTCCGCAGTCACCGGACCTGAACCCAATCGAGATGGTTTAGGGGTGAGCTGGACCGCAGACAGAAGGCAAAAGGGCCAACACGTGCTAAGCATCTCTCGGGGAACTCCTTCAAGACTGTTGGAAGACCATTTCAGGTGACTACCTCTTGAAGCTCATCAAGAGAATGCCAAGAGTGTGCAAAGCAGTAATCAAAGCAAAGGGGGCTACTTTGAAGAACCTACAATATGACATATTTCCAGTTGTTCCACACTTTTTTTGTTATGTAAATATGAAAATAAAGAAAACTCTTTGAATGAGGTGTATCCAAACTTTTGGTCTGTACTGTATATAAATGCTAAATTTAATTTCTAGCGTCTCTATACAGACACTATAAGCGCCCTCTCGAGCTACTGATGTGGCTAATGGTAAACTATCATTTTATGAAAGCTTTAGGAAACATTTTTATGATAATTTTTCATGGCTAAAAACATGTACAGTATGAAATACTGATAACATATTTCTTTGCATTTAATTGTATCCAGGGCTGGTTTTATGGGAGTCTTAGAGGGAATGAAACAAGTGCTGCATGCTCAGGTGTCTCTCATTATAACAAAGAGTGTAACATGATGTAAACAAGAGATGTGACTCATTGTGCAGTGTACAGCATCAATTGATTATAACAGAACTTTGTGAGATTGTTTATTATGACATCCGCGTGCATTTATATGCTGATGTCACTATTATTGCAATGATATTGATAACCATAAGAATGGACAGGATTATGAAGATATGAAAAATATTTTAAAAAATGTCAAGATAGAAGTAGGCTACATTTAGGCTTGGTTAAAAAGAAAACTGTAACTGGCAAATATCGATATCAACAGGTCACACTTACAAAAAAAAAATCGGAAATCAGAATCAGTCAAGAAAATTTCAATCGGTGAATATTGATCTAATTTATTACATATTTGTTTTACTCTCTACACATGATACATAAAAAACAAATATACACATACATTTTAAGCAAATATTAATGTTTCTGGCTTAATTTGTAACTGTGAAGTCTGCACTGACAAATGCTGTGGTTTATATAAACTTAAACTGGCATAAAACCGTTACAAAAACCCAATGTGGTGTGAATATGGAAAATGACTTCTGCTTTTGATACTTTCGTTTTCGGGACTATACAACACTATAATCACATTAGTTAGTTATCACATTATTACGGTACTTCCTCATCTACTCTCTGAATTAATAGTTTACATCCTTTTGATATAGTATACCAAATGACCCAAAAAGTTTATTTCCAGTGGTCTGCCAGTATCCGAATCTAATGCAACAACATTTGTTTGAATTAGAGCTTGTCACAATTTAGCACTCATGGTAATTATGCAAATTCAGTTAAACAAAGATGATGAAACTCAAACATAATTTGTGTTGATCTTGGCCATGATGGATTATTCATGAGAAACTACTGCATCTCTGGGATTACGGGCTTGTCTGTTCTTTTCACTGCTTGAATCATATTATACCTACTTCTGGTAACATCTAACAAAAGTGATCTCCATGTGAATAGACATCTTTGAATGGTTTGCTGTATCAAATATCAGGGTTATCTGGCATATAAGATATTAGAGCTACCTTGTTGTCTGTGAAGAAAATACAACAACACAAAAATGACAAAGAATGTGTGCAAAAAAATGAGGCCATGTCTATATTAGAAATGCTGATCCTTCAGTAAAAGCTATTGAGTGCAGGTTGCAGCACTACAAACAGGAAATGTGCTACTTCCTCTATAAGGCGAGTTGCAATGTTTTTTCATAGACAGCCTGCCAGCTCATTTCCTGCTTGTAATGCAAGGTACCTCCTCTAAGAATAAGAGTGACAGTTGCAAACAAGGAACTCCCCATTTTTAATTCAGGACACCTAAATTGATTACATTTTTGCTGTGGCAAACAACTGAACATGGAAATGAACAATCAATCTAGTGCAGTGTAAGGAACAGGGTTCTTGCACCTCTGCCAAAGTGAAATTCAAGCACTTATGCATTTTCAAGGTGCATTTTGGATCTTTTCAAGCACTTTAGAACTGTGGTAAATGACGTTTTCATACTTATTCACGTTAAATTAGATCTTATTGTGCTAATAAAACGACATGTCTGGATTGCATATAACGTAGGATAATATAAATAGACAATATTCAGTATATAAATTATTAAAATAATAATAATAATAATAATAATAATAATAATTACTGTTCAGATAAGTAGGGCTGGAAATCGATTCAGATTTACAGATTTGATTGGATTTCAATTCACATGCTCTTGATTCGATTCCATTTGATTCTTGGTTTGATTCTCAATTTATTTATTATTTATTTTATTTTTTATTACATTCAGTGAACATAGTTTTAATACAAATGCTAATGATATTTTAATTTCAATTTACAAATAGTGAATTTATAAAAACAATTTAAGTGCCACAGGCCCTGCATTTTAATCCTTTTCTTTTTTTGTATTGGGTCCTTTTTTAAACAATAATTGGGCCATATAAAATGATGTTCTTAATTTTTCTGGTAATCAGATGAAGGCATAAAACAATTTAATTTATCCTAATAAAGTGAAAAATATTTTTTTTTTTCTGTTATTGAACGAAATAAATATCAGATAAAAAAGTCCCAAAGACAGAAATATCTGATCATCATCCATATCCCTGTTTAAATTACACAACCAAGGCAATGACTGATGCATTTATATTGCATTTCCAAGAGCTCCATTATAAGCTCCAGTGGAAAATGAAACTTATATGGCGTAACTGGCCCGGATTGGCACGGAATGGAACGGTTAAGGGAAGAGTTCGGCCTGATAGTGGAAAAGTGTGAATCACCCATGAGTGAACGTCATGGAAGAGAAGACAAAAATACCTGTAAAAATTTTCTGTAATTGATATTTGATACGCCTATAGTATATATTGTTGATTTAAAAAAACGAGCTAATTTTATCCTCCATGTTAATCAGTAATTTAACACGATAAAAACCTGCTCTTAATTTGCTTGGAAAATACTTGTGAATACTGCAGCCATAAAAAAAACGTACAGTAGCCCAGCCTAATAATAATTTGTCTATATTAAAAGTATTTCTCTTAACAGACCTGTGTATTAATAACAAGCCCTGTCTGCGTGAGGGGTGCCGCTTCCGGCTTGCGCTGTTCTGTAGTTTATTAAAAGTTGAATAATTCTGAGTGTCGTGTGTCCATATTGCACTACCTTGGGTCCGCAGCAACACACACACCACATGTGAAGTCGATTGGATGAACAGTTCTCAACATAATATCAATGCAAACAGACAGACATACAAACAGAGATTACCTCCTTTATTATAGAGAAGAATATGTTCAGCCCCTCCCTCCGAAGCTTCGAAGCTTCGAAGCTCAAAAAATGGCATTCGGACCAGCCCTACTGTGATTAAAGATAAACCAGGATTCCATTCATCCAGGGTTTAGGATGACCCAGGGTTAACAATTTCAAGTGTGAAAAGCCCTTTTGAGGATTAAAATAGAATAGCCTACCTACATTAAAAAAAAAATTTGTGTGTGAGAAAATGGCACATTGGTTATTTAAGTAACATGAAAAACAAAACTGTTTTTCAAACAGGGATTAAATCATATAAAGAAAGCGAGCAACGAACGTTCTCCATCAATTGAAACTGTTGACTCCAATCTTGCGTAAGCTCACCATGCAAATTAATCTTGTTTTCATCGTATCACTTTATTGTTTATAAAATTATTTGGGTGGAGTATCCCTTTAAAACAGCTTTGGGACAACATGAAAGTGAGTAAATGACTCAAAATATTTTCGCGGCAACATGTTTGGTCTGCTGTCATTTTTAAGACCAACACACACCTAATATACAGGCACGGTGTTGATATATCAATCAGGGATGGAAATTAGTATTATGTAAATTATGTAAACTTGCTTCACCTACCGGCCGCAGTGCGTTTTTTTTTTTTTCTTTTGCAAAACGTAAATTTTTTGCGTATATATACAGCGTTAGATTGACTCCATAGATCAGTGCTTTTTTTTCTCAATGGATGCGCAACGCACCTGTATTTAATGTACCATAAACTCTAGTGTTAAAGCGGACAAATCGCCGTCACTTTCGCTCACACTCACATAGAGAAAGAGAGAGAGAGAGAGAGAGAGAGAGAGGACTGACGCACTACATTTAAACAATATTATTTGCCAAAATAACGGCGTTCCTATGGAAGTCTTCAGCTTTTAAGAACAGTTTAGCATGAGAAAAAAGACATGCACGATAATGATGTGTGCATGTGCAGTAAACCCTGGTAGGAAAATCTGATGGGTAGGATAAAATGTCAGGACACCGGTTTTCCGGTAGTGGGTGGAGTTAATGTGCGAACGACAATCTCATTGGCTGGCGCTCACCTATTATCATCTCTGTTTTGATTTCAGCAAATCAGTTCGAGCGAACACACAAAACCTGATTAATATTCATGAATCCAGCTGCTCATTAATCCTTAGAATCCTTAGTGTGTTTTATAGTTTTTATAATTAGGAATCGTATTATTATTACCCTCTCAGTTTTTTTTATAGGTTGTTTCCCAATCGTTTTTTTTTTTTTTTTAACAGAAACACTGAATGACCAAAAAAGCACCACCACCAGTCCAGTTAAAATGTTCAGTTAAAACGACTATTAAGCATTCAAACATTGTTATCAAGTTTACTTCTAATTACTAAAGTTCTATTCTTAAATGATACTTGATTATTATAAAGCTTGACTGACTGGCGAGTAAACTAAAATAATTACTAGCCAATGGCGATTCAACTGCCAAGGTGTCCGTAGAGGGTTGTAAGTGGTTATGTAGAAACAACATTGTATCACTACACATGTTTGATAGCTCTGGCTGATGAGACGCGTAAACAAGATGTATTAAAAACGCTATGCGTTCATTTGTCGACGGTGTAAAAGTTTGCAAGCTGAGATTTCTTTCAGTGATACAGTGTTGAACAGGGGATTTTTCCCCACGTGTTCCCAAACCACAAAAAATTAATAAATACACCAAAAAAACAAAAAAAAGAAAAAAGAATACACTTATACATACACTTACTGGTGAATCCTTTCCTTTGGAATTAAATACAAGATTATTAATGCGTTCGAAAACTGTTAAGAATATATTTAGAATATCACAAAAATGTTTCTGTGCACAAAAAGTGGCCACAGTGGCCGGTGGACAAAAAAGTTAAATTCCATCCCTGATATATATATGTATTAAAAAAGTGTGTGTGTTTGTATCATATTTTAAACATCTAATAATAAATGAGGCTCAATCATCTATTAACAAATGTGCGTGCTTATTTTAGCACTTCCATCAATGAATATGCAGCCTGCAAAACACAAATAAATATCAAATAAATAATAGTTAAACAAGAAAGTATTCTAAAGAAGAAAGTTAAATACACCGTTTCTGCAGGTCATGAGTGGCGCGGCGCGACACGACAAATACTATAGAATTAATTTTAAAGCGGGGTGAAATGCTATTTCATGCATACTGAGTTTTTTACACTGTTAAAGAGTTGGATTCCCATGCTAAACATGGACAAAGTTTCAAAAATTAAATTGTACGTTTGAAGAAGTATTTTTGTAACAAAAATACTCCTTCTGGTTTGTCACAAGTTTCGGAAAGTTTTTTTCGAGTATGGGTCTGTGTGACGTTAGATGGATCGGAATTTCCTTATATGTAGGGGTGCTCCGATCATTTAAATTTAAACCGCTGATAAGAGAACCGGCTTTACTGACGAGATGCGCATAACGATCGGCCGATCGTGATCGGAGCACCCCTACTTATATGGGTCCTAAGGGCACTTCTCCCGGAAAAGCGTGCGCTCCCGTGGAGCAGAGCAGAGACATTCACTGATCAGAGCGAGAGCGAAATGTCACAAAAGAAGTGTGTTTTTGGTTGCCAGGGCAAGACAACCCTGCACAGATTACCAAAAAAAAAATAAAAACAGCATTAAGGGACCCGTGGATGGAATTTATTTTTACAGAGCATCAATGGAGTTGTGCAAGTGTTTGTGTTTGTTCCCTGCATTTCAAAGATGCTTGTTTTACAAACAAGGCCCAGTTTTACGTCGGATTTGCATATCGTTTATTTCTTAAGGATAATGCAGTCCCAACTAAAAAGGGTCACGGTCATGTGTTGGAACTGCATGCATTGAGTAAAACTGCTTCAAATATCTCTGTGTTGTTAACGTAGCTATCGGCGCGTAAGCACATCAAGTAAACAACATGCGATGTTGTCATCAAACTGCACTTTCCACATGTACACCAAAACCGCTAAGCAAATATATACAGTTTCAATACATACTACGTAGTCATTGCTGCTGCTGCTCTTGTTCAATTTCAGCCTCAGAATCTGATTCTGGATCATAAATAAACGGCTGAATCTGACTGTTAGCCATAGTTTGTTTTGGATGATGTTTTTTTCCTCACGGTAATGTCACAGCTTCCAGACTTTCAACGCAAAAGCCTACTGGCGCTCGTGATTCTTTAGCTCCGCCCACACGTCACGCCTCCAGCCGGTCATGTTTTTCCGGGAAAAAACGGTACAGACTATCTTTCTCTTATAAATATAATAAAACTAAAGACTTTTTAGAGTTATGAAGGATGCAGTACTACTCTATAGGTACTCAAGATTAACAGGATATTGAGTGAAAACGAGCATTTCACCCCCCTTTAATCAATCCGTGATGCTGCACTGGATGCAACACTACATGGCATGACAAATCCTCTACAGGAAACTGCCTCATCCTATTTATGAGGTACTGACACAGAGTTCAATTGTCCTGGGTAGGCAGTAGACAACCCTGTTGTGACGCGGTGTCAAGTCCAGTGTAGAAAGGTTTTACCAAAACAAAAGCCTCGTCCATTTGCAAGGTGTGCGCGCAGTCAGCAGAGGCTCCATGAATGGAGATGGCACCAGATCGCCGATGTAGTATTTGGTTTCCCAACAAGGTCAATCGCAAAATCAATTTGCTGAATGCATAAACTGTATTTTCCTGTGCTCAAACCTGCCAATCTAAAGAAAATACTGTGCATGGTGTTTGAGGTAACTTGTAAATTTCTACAGACTTAAAAGTCTAAATAAAACAATTTGCAACTATTACTGTTATTACACTTGTATACAAAACAAGTGTGCATATAGTGTGGGACGTCACATGCACTACTGCCAGTGACAGTAGACATCAGGGCCAACGTCACAGCCCTACACACTACTGTCCGCCATCCCATTAAAAACCTCCGGGAGCAGGGAAATCAATTTAAAGTGACTTATTTTATCAATTAAAATATCGATATTTGAAGCCAGCGTATCAATTCTCCTATCGCACAGAGAAGGTCAATGATATATTGCCATATTGACATTTTGTCAAAAGCGCCATACCAGTGCTAATTTTTAACCAAGGTCTAGTAGTTTTGCAAGTATTACTCATCTAAATGGCCTCGAGCTAAAATTTCTGTTTGGTATCACATCTGACTTCGTTGTTAAATGAGGCTGCAAGTCCCATTTGCTGAAGAAAAAGCTGTCTGTCTTTCATCTCAGTCTGGTGGAGAGGTCTTAATAATATGTCAGCAGAGTTAGGGGTTTGTATAGTAAACAAGTCAATAGATTGGAAAGACTGCCCTTTCAAGAATCAGAGCAATCATGTTCTTCTCATGTTTCCTTTCACCAGACAATACTCTGCATGAGACGCAAGACGTGTAAAACGAGACTTTTTGACTTCTTGTCAAGATTTCACACTAACCAACCAAAATCCACTAGACCAAATCCACTCCAAACTGAAAGTACCATGAACTTCCGCCAGCAGAAAGTGTAGAGACAAACATTCATTCAGCTTTTCTTGTAGTGTCTTTTACGGTCAACACATAAATCAAGAGTCTTAAACTAAATTTAAACTTGACATCAAAGAGCATCTATCAAATATTCATAGCTTTCAAGCAAATCATTACTCAAAAGGCAACACCTGAAGAGTGACATGTAAATATAAAAGCCACACTTGAACGCATTGGAATTCATGATCGGTGGAGCGATGAGTATGGGGTGTTTAATTTCCATCAGCTGCAGTGAACGAGAAATAAAGTACATGATTTGATTTTCTCCAAAAGGGAGTTTCCTAGTGCTCCGGGTTGTTTACTAGCACGCAGTAAAGAGTTTATTCTTTTTTTATATATATGAGGATACATACTGTAGCAGCTGAAAATGGCTGACAAATCATCACTGTTAAAGTGATTACTTAAAGTCGGTGACAGAGTACAGGGTAATGCATTACATTTAAATGAAATCTGTTTTTAATCACAGAGCAGCTAAGAGACTGCTTAGGCTTAAGGTGGTACATATTTATCAATGCACATGCTTTCATAAGCATTGCTGATCACTACAGAAGTGAACAGAGACAATGAAGATGAGGTTATTGTCCTCAGTGACAATGTTAAAAGAGAAATCGCATGAACCTCAAGTGAACCAAGAACGACATCCTGAATCCAAATTAAAGCCTTGCACATCACAGAGAGAATTATTAGTAAACCCCCCCCAAAAAGTCATTGTTTCATATTTCGCTCATCCTCATGTTGTTCTAAACCCAAACAACTTTTTTTCTCAGTGAAGCACAAATGATTTTAAGCAGCATGACAGCTTCACTATCCTTTCACTTTCATTCCATCTTTTTCCAAAAAAATAAAAGCTAATAGATACTGAGTCATTCCACCTGGCAGCTTTTGTTTTTTTCTGCAGAAGCAAGAAAGGTTTTGAGCAACATGAGGCTGATAAGAACATCAGGCTTTTTTTTAGAATAAACACTGAGAAATATAATAACTCAAAACATAAACACTTTAAGAGTGTGAGTGTACAGCAGCTGTTTACATTCAGAGCATAGCATCCTCTATATTTACCTTTTAGGTCCTTTTGAGTAGGTGAAGGTGAAGGTGGAGTCGGAGAATCGGAAGTCTGAAACAAACAGACAAACAATCAGTGAGCAATGTAACACACTGGACCCCCCAAAAAAGTGATGTCCCTTTCAACAAGTGTAGTGTCCATGGCAACATCAACAGGGAATGTCCAACGACAGTGAATAAATGAAATGGATAGCTAAAATAGTAAGGCGTGGGCTAATTGAAAAATCATTCACATCACAAAACAACACCTGGGTCCTGAGACGAATGTTAATGCGTTTATTAGAGTGATAAAAGCAGAATATGTGGTAGTAATAATATAGGCAGTTTACGTTTTGCGAGGCCCTCGGTTGCAGTTGGTTACTGCATAATTTACAATGTCCAGGAAAGATTAAATTGCGTACGACGGAGCACATTAGCCACATACTGTATGCGTTTCTGAACGGGCTTTTGTGTGTTGAAGGAGGAAATAAAGGTATTAGCGGTCAGAGTGACAGCCTGTCAATTGTGTTGAGTAAATCTATTGACAATTATTGTTAAAGTAAGACAGCTCTCTTAATAAGACACAATGGAAACTCACCGGAAAACAGGCAGTCTTTCTCTGCCTTACACCTTTGAATTACGATGTCGACGTCTTTTTGAATCCTCTCTTGCCTTGAACACATCCCCATGAAATAACACACACTAGAATGGCTTCTCTAACTAATATTCGGCGAAACAAACGATTCCTTTCCGCTCGCAGACACGTATGGATGTGGGGAACAGTAGGAATACGTGCTTGGAGATCTGCTGTAACAATCCCAGGTGTGTCACGCCAACCGACACCGTTTCATTTCTTCTAACAATAGCCTCGATCGCATGAGCACAGCGGGGAGAGAGCTCTTGTTCGCGACAGCCTTCATAAAGATATCACTTTTACACCGGAAGCATCTTTCAGTCGTCCTCATAACTCTGCTGAACCCAACAATGGCGATGTCGAAAGCCAAACCACGAAGCGAACAAAAGAGAAAAGATACCGCAAGTCTTACAGTAAAACCAACGAGGGCGTGTGCAGCAGACCGTTACGGATGCGCTGAAGTTGCACCACGGGGCTAATCAGTGTGGGAATCCTGTGTTAGCATGCACGAGCTGAACTCGGTGGGAACGGGAATCACAACAAGGCGGATGATGTCATGGACGTGTTTTTCTCCCCACGCGCCCTCGCTGCTGCTGGGACCTGCTCAGCATCACTGGCTTCTGATACATGCAATAAAAAAAAACGATTTTGCTAATAAATATATATTCAGCTTATCATTGCTGATTTTTAATTAACCAGTCTCACATGAACATTGTCTTTTTGATTATAAAGACGAAGCACATGTATACTGATATGCAGTACAATGGCAACATTACAAGTTTGATGTTTCTTTTCCTCAAGTTAAATAAACAGCTATTAATATCAATTTGTGGATCAGACTTTGTGCCACCCATGAACCCACAGAACGAAAGCGGAACTGGAGTATAAGTTCTGTGATCGTTCTGAGGCTCTACCACGGTTTTGCATTTCACACTCTCCTCACACCAATTACAGAAACCATACCAAAACCCAAATTTATGATTGTTTACATCATCAGTTAATATATAATATTAAAGGGGTCACCAGATGCTGATATTATTCTTTAGGATCTTAATGAAAATTCTGTAACATAGTTTGGTTTAAAGTTTCTCAAAGGTTAGTGCAAAACCTTTTTTATGCCTGCAAAAAAAGCTCTTTACAGAGCAAGCCATTTTGTAACATTTTCCTTTAAATGTTAATGAGCTCTGCTGACCCCGCCCCCTCTCTTCTGAGACTTTACTTTAGCTGCATTCATCATGAAACTAGTACATAGGTAAGGCAATTTGCAAATTAATTTAAATACCTCATACTCACTTTCTCTGTAGACCACAAATTATTTGTGCAAACATAGACACATTTAGGTATATTGGGGGCACATTCCCTTCAGAAACAAACGTAATCTACTGTCTCTTCAGCAGCTCAGATGTCGGGGGTTAAACGACAACTGCTGTGTTCATTATTACATCCAACAACAAAACACCTCAATCACTATGAGACATTCTTGTCTACATTTGCTCTGGCAGTGAAACAATGGTATTCTGTTCACATCTCACTCATGGCGGTCTAAGGTAAGACGCCAATCCAGTCTGTGCTGAAATACACTGTCAATCAAACTATCGTGGGCGGGGCCTGTCTTTGTGATGTCAAAAAGACAGGCATCTGAGATCAGCTCGATTTGAGAAAGGGGTAAAGATTTTAGAAGATTAAAAAAAAAAAACACTGGGTGGATTTTTATCATTATAGGGTGGTTGAGTACACACACTGCCAACACACATTTCAGTTCAAACAACTTTATAAAAGTGCATGTAGCGCCCGATGATCCCATTAAGATCAGTTAAAGTGAGGATATCCTAACTTTGGGAATGGATAATATTTACAACTTTATTCTTAAATTAGAAAATAAGAAATAATTATTACAATAAGACATTTTTAAGAGTGTTTCATGAATCTGCATATGATCCCTGATAATTAAAGAAGAGGACAATCATGGCATTTGTGTCATTGGAGATGTGTTTGATGATATAATCATTTAATGGCCTTGACTTTCAGAGCTTAAAGGGGTCATATAATTCGATTAAAATTTTTCCTTTCTCTTTGGAGTGTTACAAGCTCTTGGTGCATAAAGAAGATCTGTAAAGTTGCAAAGACTAAAGTCTCAAACCCAAAGAGATATTCTTTATAAAAGTTAAGACTTGTCCACGGCACGCCCTCCTAAAACTGCTTATTCTAACACACCCACATGTCTACGTTCTGATGTGGGAAGATATGCATAACGCCGCCCAAATGTTCACTCAAAGAAAGAAGGCGTAACTTTTATTCTCGCTGTTGCCACAGCTGCCATGTTGTGGAGATACTGTGTATTTCCTTGTGAATATGAAACTACTTTGTTTGGTCTTCTAAAAGAGGACACAACTAGAAATCAGTGGTTAAGTTGTATTAACAACACTATTCCAAAACCAAATATTCAGATGTGTGCAGCACATTTTATGGAGGACTGTTTCCTGATCCTGAGAGAGTAGACTTCAAATGCTGGCTCTTCTGACTCACAGTCTGTAAATAGCCTATGTTTACATATGTAAATAGATTTGCCACTGATGATTCAAATGCGAGTTTTGAACAGTAGCGCTTGCTGTTTGTCGTTTCTCGGATCACAAGTGCAGACATTGTTCTATGTTTATGCGTTACTCGTAAAAAGACTTTTATTTTATTGTCATTAAAATCCGTAATTATGTCCCCACTGGATACAACAAATGCCTTGTATATAATGGGTTTTGATGTTTTTGTCTCGGAACTCCGGGAGACATGACATCACAGTATAGTAAGGGGCATAACATTTCGGTCACATGTTTGAGGTATTCGGCCAATCACAACACAATGGATAGCTGGCCAATCAGCGTACACCTTGCTTAACAGACCGAGGAGCTTTGTAAAAAATCGACATGTTTCAGAAAGGCGAGGCATAGAGCAGAATCAATAATATATATTATATGGAAAATAATGTTTGTTTTTTTTTTGTTTTTTTTTTACATAAACATTTCATTACACCAAATACACCAAATAATGTTATTTTAGAAACATCATATGACCCCCTTAACAGCCTCATTTGCAGATTCCATACAACTGTGTGTTATCGTAAATGAATCCTACCACCTGCAAAAACGTTGTGACATCTTATGTAAAACTTCTTTATTTGATAACAAATCACTCCAAAATAGATGCCATATTGAATATTAGCAGGCTGTCAATTTATGCGACAAGCTGTTTCCACAGTGTCCATGATGAATTTGACATGAACTGCTACCTCAAACACATTGTTTTAACTTTGCAATTTGTCTGTAGCGCAATAAAGCTTTTACCTACGGAACTGTCTGTGGAATGAGCCATGCAATCAATAGGAACACATCACAACACAGTTCATCATCACCCGTCTCTCACTGTGCTTGCACCCGTCGTTCTTCTCAACATTATGAACACTGAACAGCTTCATTCCAGTCTTTACAATTTTCATGTCTTCTCCCAACAGGATAAATGTGTATAATAACACTAGCAAAATGTTTTTTGAACATGCTTATAGCTTTGTTTTTTTACACGTTCATAGAAATAGCCTTACAAGGTAAATGAATATGACAATCTGGTTATAATCACTGTACTGTGGTACATTTTGTGTAAGGAAAACTGCAGATTACATTGATTTACATGTTTATTATTGTTTTTATCCATCAGTGATCACAGCTGACTGAAATCTTATCAAACAGTCATCACTGGCGATAAATAACCATCATTTCATTTTTATTTAGTTTTTCTAAATTAGCATCAAGGATTTGCATGAATGAAACAGAGATTCTGTTCACACCAGAGAGGAAAAGCTGTAGAGGGCCCGGTTTAGGCCACAGTAGCCCGTCCAGCCTGGAGATGGATGGCTGTGTTAGTGGCACTTTGATGAACAGCTCCATCTGGACTTTGGCTGGTGACACACCAGTCTGGAGCTGCTTCAAGGAGACCTCACTTGCCCAGCTGTGCTGAAGCAGGCAAGTCCTCGGCTGATGACTGCAGTGGCAAGAAAGTTTACCTTCCTGTACTGAGCCTCCAGTGTATTTCCCCCTTCCACATACACTGTGTGATTGAGGATTTAGTGCATGTTCTGATGAATACACACACAAGCACACTCATCATTTTCTCTTTCACCTAAATGGCACCTCATCTCAATGTGATGTTATTGGAATCAACGCTGCTGATGTGCAATGCAGAACTTCGCTAATGATCTTCTCTGTGCCGCCATCAACTCATCATTCAGTGCTCCTTTCGATGATTTCACCATTATGAGAGTGATAAAAGAGCCCCGGTGGATTTCAATGCAACGTATTTTGGAGGGGATTCTGCTGATAGATCCCTCCAGGAAGCACCGTGCTAAAATAAACATGCACAAACACATATTTACTGCCAGCTGGCTAAAGTTAAGAGGAGAATTTGAAAAAAGAGAGAAAAAATGAACGCTATTATAGCAGCTTGACAGAGAGGAGAGAATTTCCCGTTCTTTTTTTGGGAGGGGGGGTTTGAGTTGACTCCATGCTGAACTCGATTCATTAATCCTAATTTCACAGTTAGTCAAACAGTTGATTACTGTGAGCGTACATATGTCCTCTGGTGTTCTATATTATCAGGTCTGCATACTAGATAAACTGTGTTTAAGAGGCTGGATGCATCCAAGTTAACCAATAATCCTCTTTCTTCATCCACATTAAAGGTTTTGCATTGGATGTGTTGTTTGTCTTCAGCAGAACTCAGATCAGCAGAATTTGTAGGGGGTCCGTTTTGGGAGTCACTCCTGCTTCAAAGGACTGCTTGCCTTATATATAATATACATATTATATATGACACATATTTTATGTATTTGCCCTTATCAATAGTGGCCAGGAAATTGGCTTTTTATATGAAATACTCCAATCTTTTCATTTATAAACTTTTTTTTTAGGAAGATTTATTGCCCTGGTATATAATGGGAATTACAATCAGTTATGAGTATCCTGACATTTCTGCAGGAAAGGTGTGTGTGAGAGAGGGACCACTTTTTATTTGGGTGGTTCACTTCTGCAATATTTTTGTCATGAATAACATTAGCAATCTGGGACTTGATGTCTCACAAAAAGGTAAATGGTCACTTTCTATCTCCCTTTCTTCAAAACCAGTATGTTGAATGAGTGTTTAGATCCCAGATGTGCAATGAGGTCACAGTCAGATGGCAAAGAGCCAAGCCTTAACCAATAGGCATGGATGACTAATGTGTAAGCGAGGTTGGGATTCATTCATTCATCTCATTTCCCCTCCCTCCCTCCCTGTAGACTGACTCAGGTATTCCAAATATCCAAGACTGCAAGTCATATAATCCTTTAGCTTAGCTTGCAGGAACCACTGTTCGGTGTCACATGGTGAGGAGACAGATCTGTTTCAATACTTTATACAATGCAAGCCCAAATTGTATAAAGTATAAATTCCAAACTCATCTCATTATTTTGATTGGTTTAAGAATTGCCTGTGACACAAATCTGAATGTCAACCTCAAGAAGTTTTGATTCACATTTAAAGTTCGTGATCATCTGTAAATCAGCGTGACCTTTAAGAGGGAGCCTTCACTGCTTTGTTTTAGCGAAATATATATTGATGTTTCTGTCTATTTCCAAGTTGAAAAAAACAACAACAATCAGACAGCTTCAGATAGTCTATGTTATTTTGTATTCATCTGTCTGTCTGGTAATATATTGCACACTAATGGTATTTGGTCTAGTGACTGTTTTAGGCTTGTAAATCACCCAAGACGTTTAAAAAAAAAAAAAAAAAATCCTATTTAAGCTATGTTTCAGTATGTTAATATTTTGCATACTTTTGGCCCTATGCATTTTGAGGTGATATTAATCCAATTTTTAATTTATGGTCTTATCTGTATAAAATTTACTAATACTATTTTGGGTCATCACTTGATGTTAACTGATCACGAAGCAAAACCAACTGAAAACCTCTGCCCTAGAAACAAATATGTGACATGACATTCAGCCAAGTATGGTGACCCATACTCAAAATTCATGCTCTGCATTTAACCCATCCAAAGTGCACACACAGACCGTGAACACACACACAAGCACACACTGTGAACACACACCCAGAGCAGTGGGCAGCCATTTATGCTGCGGCGCCTGGGGAGCAGTTGGGGGTTCAGTGCCTTGCTCAAGGGCACCTCAGTCGTGGTATTGCCTGCCCGAGATTCGAACCCACAACCCTAGGGTTAGGAGTCAAACTCTAACCACTAGGCCACAACTTCCCCATAAACATGAAACTTTATCATCCTCACTTTGTAATTCTGCACAATTCCGTTATGCTTTACCATAGCTATGTGAGGGCATGAATTATAGAAATCTAATCTCAAAAACTTCAGCACTAATGTTTTTTGTCTTTAAAAATTGTTCTTGACTTTCATTGTGTAAACAAAAGGTCAGAAATCTGAATTTTTAAAACTCTCTCTATATGAGGTTCTGAAGTCCAACGAGAGCATGTCAAGAAAAAAAAGGAGAGATTTTATAGAAAGTTAATTTGCAGAATGACAGAGAAGTCTTTCTTTGAAAAAGGAACAAAGGAGACTGAGTGGAGCACAGGGCTCCCAAGAGGGAGGTATAAGTCAGCTTCACATGTTAGATTAGTTCAAAGTGTGAGAAAATGCTGTTTTCCTCTTGAGTATTTTGTGCTTAGGAGTGAAAAAAAAGCAAGTTACTTCAAAAATTATATTAATATATATTAATCTATCCGGGGTGCTAAAATCACACTATACAGAAAACAAGCCTTCAACAAAAACAAAAATGTAAACAAGCAATTTTTTTTTCCTGACACATTGATAACATTCAGTGTTAAAACATGTGAATTATTGTTTTTTCATTGAACCTTCATCCATTACATAAATAAAGAAACATTTAGTGTGTGTGTGCTACTAGATTTTATCTAGTGGTCTTTTGGACCTCCTCTATGTTAAGCCTACACACTTTTTCCATTCTAACTGTCCGGTCACAGGGTTTGAACCCACCCACACAGTAACTATTTCTATTCTTTGTCTGATGTGTGTAAATGTCACATCCAAAAACTATCAGAGGTTATCTATCAGAGGTTTCACTGCAGTCCTGAAGCCACACACACACACACACACACACACACACAATGTATATTTTTGGAGTATGTAGCCAAGGTGTGATATGTTAAGCTTTCTTATGCTGACTGGAATATCACACTGTTTTTGTAGCTTTTGATGACATAACTGTTAAACGGAGGGCAGGAAATGGGTGAGAACTAAAACTGTGAGATCTTAACAAGTGTCTGCTTTGTTTTAAATGACAGTAGAACTCATGTAGCCTTAGGCTAACAGTTTTCTACACCTTACATAAGTGCCGTCATAATCATAGCTCCATAGAACAAAGGGAACATACAAGCTAGGCATTTCTCATCGACACCTGGTAGTATCCATGTTTGTAATATTTATGCTTTTGTTTACAAATGGTTAATACGATGGTTACGTCAAACTGTGTTATGATAGGCCTGCATATCCAGTCTCCTGGCACAGAGAAAGCAGCTACAACTCAAGACAGTCACAACAGCTGCAGTTTCCATGTTTAGATCATTTTGTGATGGCTGAATCATAGAAAGACATTCACAGAAAACAGGGCGGTTGATGGAGACTGATGATCACTGAACTCTTAGCAGGTAGAGTGAGGTGGCAGCACTTCCCAGGAGACTGTGGCCACCATCTGGACTGGAAAGAAAGAGATGCAAACACCACGGTATCCATAGAAATATTAGGGTTTTCAAGTTTCAAGTGATAATAAAAATAAGAATTGTTTCGAGCACCCAGTCAGAATATTAAGAGTGATTTCTGGAGGATCATGTGACACCGAAGACTGGAGTAAAAAAAAATGTGTTTTGCCATCACAAGAATAAATTACATTACAGTTATTTTAAATTGTAATAACATTTATCAATATTACAGTTTTTACTGTTTTTTTTTTTTTTTTTTAATGGAGCCTTGGTGAGCAAAAAAACATTAAAAAAGCTTACAGCCCTCCCACATTTGAACAGTAGTGTAAATGTAATAATTTTGTAATGGTTAAACAGCCATGGAATATTATAAGGAATTGCATGAGACAAATGCTATATTCATGTCAGAGCCAGGTATGAAAAAAAAAACATGGCCAGTGAGGCAAAAAATCACTTGCAATATTTGCAGTGTAACAAACCTTTGTAAAAACATCCTCAAACTTTTATGTATTTACTCTAATTGAGCTTTTGCATTCATGTCAATTAGTTATTTAGCACCAAACACTTCAGCCTGTTGTGGCTCTCAGTAAGAGCATGTAGTGTTCATTAATAAGGAAATTAACAAATAACAAGTAACCTAGATAACTGCCTAAGAAAGCAAAGATTTGCAAACACTTGCATATTAAATGGAGAATTCGCACAAATATGCAGATTCATATAAATAACTCCGACAGGCAAAATTTGGTGCATGAGTAAAATAGCACATTTAAAAAACATCTGATGTCTTTATTCGCAAGGGCAGAACAGAAAGTTAGATAGACAAAAATATATATATATCCATAATTGTTTTTTTTTCTCCATATACACTATAGTTCATACACTTGTGCTTAATACGCAGCAAAATTAAATTACAATAAAATAAGTGGGAGCCTCAATATTTTAAACAAAGAAAATTCTAGTAAAATATAACAACAACAACACTGATACATTTTATCCGGGAGACAACTCTATTGAAAGTCTCAGAAGGTAAACGTGACAATATTCACAGCTGAAAGAAAAGGATCAAACATAATCATAACTGTAAAAGTCTATACTGCATTCCAATTAAACTGTGCTAAGGTGACAATGCTTTTTCATTCTGTGATTGTATTTCAAATGTTAATAACCTGATTGAATTCAAGTATTTAAAGGTGAAGCAAGTGTAAAAATGGTGGCTTCTCACAGATGTTTTTTTTTTTTGTCATGTCATCTTGTGCTTTAACCAATAGCATGGGTCTGGGGTACAGCTTCCTGTTTTATGTAAAAAGGCCTGAAAGATGGGGTGATAGGAGTGTTTGCTAGTGGTACACACTTTAGCTTTAAGATGAAATAATTAAATGCCAAATCCCCCCAAAAATTGCAATCATCAAAAGGAACAATAAAAATACCAGTAAAACAGAGAACAGAGAGAGAAAAAAGAATAATTCCACAAATCCATATTAGTCATAAACCAGTCAAAAACAAACACTCATTTTATGATACACACAGAATTTGATATGTACATTGATCTACTGTAATCCATTAGATTAGGCAATGGGAACACACTCTTTAGTGGTCTGCATTATCACCGTATAAGCATAGCTATATTTATAAACCAATTTTCACAATATTGGAATTAAATTATATTACACAAGGGATGCAGTTGTTAACATATCATTGAGAATTCTTCAAAAAGTCATCAAGCACAAAGTTTGTGCATATTAAACCCGCATATGTGAGTCTACCACAAATCTGCAGAAGCCTCGGTTTGTATAAAAATGAATGTGCATCAGGTTCTTCATCATAGAGATCCGATAACAAACTTACGAAAAGAAATACAAAGTCTATGTACAACAAGAGTCCACCACAGATCAGACCGGGTCATACTGAAGTCCTGGGTTTTCTGATGACTTACTGGACGGGGCCCTCAGAGACAGTTTTAATGATGTTCCAGGCGTTGAAAAGCCCAGCTGTTGATGGCTAGAAGTTCATCTCTGACATCAATGACCCGGGACTGTTCAGCAGCTCCTCCTGAATGGTGACAAAGAACACACAGTCTGAACGTTACACTCTTCCTGAACCTTTCTGTCTTATCATGCTTGGAGATGAGCTAAGTGTTCTCTCGATACATATATTATAACTTTTGTCTCCTCCTAGTGGATGTCTTGAAATGTTTGTGTAGAGCACTCACCACGGAAAATGCGTTTGATGTAGAGAGGTCGATCTCCACAAGCAGATGCTTTGCCTCCATCTAGACTGAACCCCAAACCAGCCGTAGTCTTCTGTAACTCCACACTCAAAGCCCCGTCTGGTCTCAATTCCACACCTACTACACACCAAGAAGCCGATTAGGAACAGAACAAGTTATTTACGCTATAAAAACCCAAGCCAATAAGTTGAAGACCAATCTTTGCCACAGAAGTGACAATGACTCCAGATGCTCACTTGTTTTATGTTCTCTGCTGCTGTCTCTGTGACCTGGAGTGGGACAGATTCCAGTATGAAGGGGAAGTTCTTGTTTAGGTGATGTTGGCTCAGTGTTCCTGCCCTTCTGGATGACCACTAATGCCTGTTTTGGCAGTCTGGTCTGATGAAGGCAGGACAGCGCCTCTCCGTGTGTGATCCCACTCATGCTGGTCCCGTTTATTGACAAAATTCTGTCTCCTCTATGAATGGTCCCTTCCACGCCTGCCACCCCTCGAGTGAACACCCGATGGACCTTCAACAAATGAAATTTCAGTTTACATTTCAGTTCTAAACTTAGTTTAGATAATTAACTTAATCTTTTTTTTTTTACTCCGTTCCTTTAAAAAGCACAAGGGGGAGATCATGTATAATTATATATGTTACAAATAATGGCTACTGATTTTTTAATTTATCGATTTAAAGAAAAAGTTTCAGTTTTGCTTGAACAAAAGAGCTTACAGTCATAAATTTCTGCTCCAGATCTACTCCTCCGGCGATGCTGAAGCCCAGTCCAGATCCTTGCTCTTTGGTTAAGATCACAAAGTAAATGCCATCTTTAACCTAAATAAAAAAGATTCATGCAATACAAGATTAACTTAACTGAGATTGTTGTTTTTTTATCAAATGGAATATAGAAAGCTATAAATAGGGTCCATATTAACAATGGCTGTTCTGTTAGGAAAATAGACTGATAAAAATAACCAAAAGGTGTGAGTTTTATAAATATTAATAAGCCCACACAAAGGCATTTCTGTAATTGCTATCTGAAGCCATATATATTCCCCATTCTTTAAAAAGAAACTTTAGAACGTCAGATCATTTTTAGACTTAAAACATTAGCTTTCTAAATAGACATTAAAACAATCTGATATGTAAACAAATCATTTTATATTACATTTATGGAACATGAAAAATACTGATAAGATAATTGACCTCTGAAAGAGTGTTTATTTCCTGTATGAGACTTGTCACATCCACTTTGGTCGTGAGTGAACGCAGAACATCTTGCACTTTATTTTGGTCCAAAGGAGAAGATTCAAGGTCTTTCAAACTGTTGAAGATACCCAACAGCAATATTAGCTGTAATACTGTTTTTGTCCTAGTCAGGAAATGTTATCAACCAAAGCTTGCTGAATAAACTGAAAGTTGTTTTCATCAGGAACATTTGTGCAGTGTCTCAAAACACCACACTGGAATAAGCAAATACATATTATGTGCTGAGATATGCAACTCTAACAATAACATAAAGCACCACTAAAATATAAAAATATATAAAAATACTAAAACCAAAAAGGCAAACTCAGTCAACTAGTTAGTCGTTGGAGGACTAGTAAGCTATTGTAATCCACTTACTATGAACTTTTTTCATTGCACATTATAAACAGGTCTTCACTCACCTTATAGTCCAGCATGAGAGCCCTGTGATCTGGCCTTCATGTTGGTCCCCACTGCTGGTTGAACCAAGAACCCCAGTGTCAACACTGCTCACCCTGGTCATCACAGTGCACTGCAGGTTGAGTGATGTTGGGTCTATGGATCTGTGAGGGTGGATTTCCAACTCCGTCTTAAACATCACATTTCCAGGGTCACTGGTGAAATCCTCAGTACACAGCTTGTCCAGGTCAGGCATGCTCAGTGCCCGTATCTCTCTCAGTTTGGAGTGCGACAGGCCTCCATGTGTGCGGGCATTGCGGGAGCGCAGTACTGGTGGTGTGTGTACAGTGGGTCGGTTCTGAGACGCCTCGTTTCTCACCTTCTCCTTCATAACAGCTTCTGTGGTTCGGTTTGGAGGAGTTGATTCAGAGATGGTGACAACTGAAGTGGAAGTGGAATTCTGTGGATATGGTGGAGTTGGGGTTGAACTCAAATGGTCTACACATGAGCTGAAACTCCTCCTCAAAGAACGACTGTCACCGGACTGACTGCTAACGGATCCAGCATACCCAGATAACCTCCGGTTCAGAGGTGGCTTTGAGTTATTAGCATAAAACGGTATGTCTATACACTTTACAACAGATCGATCAAAGCTGGCTAGATTCTCAAAGGACTGGATTCTTTGACGAACTGAGAAGGGGTTTGGGTCAAGAGACCAGCTAATGTCTGTAGAGCAGCTCCTGCGGTCTAGTCCCCTTAGGTAAAATTTGGATTTGCTTGTTTTGAGACGAGAAGCACCATCTTTATTATTCGAGTTCCTGAGGAGATTTTCTTCCTGGCCATTACAATACACCTTTTCAGCAGTTTCAATTGTTTTACTAGTACCATCATGCTGAGAACAACTAGATGAAGAATTGGTTAATTCTAATGAGATTGTGTGTCTTCTATAAGAGGAGTCTGAATTGGAGTCCTTACACTCGACTTGATCAACCGACACTGAGGCCAAGTTTAAATGACTTGCATTCACAACTTCCTTGCGTGTAAGCACAGGTGTAGACGAAGAGGATGAAAGTCGTACCTCAATGAAAGTTCTTTGAGTGCTGACGACAGTGACCTCTGATTTTGAGACTTGCTCCAATAAATCAGCGGCTTGCTCCTTCTTGGAAGGCTCGAGCTCTTCTTTGGCGGTGTTGATGGAATTTGACTTCAAGACACTGGACACGGTTGGTTGACTTTGGTCAGTTTTACAAGTAACCCTGATCCTCTCAGACGTTCTTGTGGATTTAGGACTACCGGTTGGTGTGGTTCTCTTGGAGAGAAGTTTAGGAGACTGACTTGGGGAGCTGGGAGCTTTTTTCTCTCCTGGACTTTCCACCCTGGCAGATCTAGACACATACTTTTCTTGGTCTTTGGATTTACTCTTAATACTTAGACCCTTGAGTTTAGAAGATGTATTTGACTTTTTATCATCAACTTTGAGTCTACTTCTCAGCAGGGGTGAGACAGGGGTGTCATTAGGGGATTTAGTTCCCAAAGATTTGATACAATAAGAGTTGGATTTACTCTGGGTTTGGGAGAGTGATGATTTCAAGTCAAGTATAGGAAGAACTTTCTCTCTCTCCTTGTCTTCTGGAGCAACTGTAGAGGAGGCCTGCCCACTAGTTTCACCATTGGTATAATTGAATGCCTTGGGTTCTGGCACAGTCAATCCCAGTGGCACTTGTCCAGTGCTGAGTTTCTCTACTGACAGAGATGCATCTGAGAGCAACTTTGTTGTGCTTTCTTGACTTCTTGGGGTGACATGACAGTTGCTCTGAGTAACATTGGGATAAGTGACATCTGTTAGTGTCTGGCAGATTTCAACAGATTTTGAAATAGTTTCACATTTTTCATCAGTCTCGCAGTTTGATTGTGTTCTATGAGATGCATAAATTGCCTCATGTTGTGTGGGAGCATGCACATTATCCTCATTTAAGAGATCATCACCTGAAACTTGAGGGCAAAGTGGGTCTGGTAACTCAGAGACAGAATGACTATTCTCTTGACAGTCCTTGTCTTGCATTTTGCGTGAAGGTGGGTTGTGGAGATCCAAACTAGCAAGTGTTTTGTCAACAATTTGGCTATTTTCAATTATTTTTCTATCTGTCAGACAGCTGTCCTCTGATTTGCTGACTTCAGGCTGACTGACCGACCTGAAACAGAGCACAACCTGCTTTTCATCTGATTCAGTGTCCTGAGGACCGTCACAGCGACCTTGAGATGACCCTACTTTAACAGCACTGTCTGCAGAGTCACTATCTTCCACCAGACTGTACATGCTTGGGCTCTCACCATCTCCTTTATCTAGAGGGACAATGTCCTCTCCCAGATTACTTAAGTTCCTTGAATAACTATTTCCTATAGGAAAATGGCAGTCGCTGTTCCCCACATCTAGGGCAGAGAAATCCTGAGGGTTAGGTTGTGATTGAGCTGCAGTCCCACTGTTGTCTACTTCACTACACTCTTCTGTTTTTGCACTTGCATCTGCAGAACCCGAGACACTTTTGTCTTTTTCTTTGATTTCTTCCGAGTTCTGTTCAGTTATGACATCATCAATTTTAGTGCTGTTGCTGTGGACTGCTAATGCTTGTTTTACATTTGTCTCTGATGAAAGGCTTTCTTGGGCTGTAACTAGAGTTTTATCCACATGAATCCTTTCCTCTGGAGGAGGTCTAGGTGCCTCCAATTTAGATGAGCCCTCACAGCCAGAGGACATAATCAGGCTAGAAAGTCGATCTACAGCTGCAAATATGGACAAAAATACAATATGGATTAAAAAAAATAATAATTATCTTCAAACTGTACTAAAAATAAACCCAGAGCAGTACTTTTGCAGCTCATTTCATAGTCTGATATTTCACTGTTTCTGTTATTCATTATTGCTGTTCAAAGTCAGCACCCCAGAGCCAAACTCCATAGGAAACTTTGGACTACCATGAAATAACCTCTCTGAGAAAGGTGAGTCTCACTCTCACCCTTACAAATACAAAGACAATCCACAGAAAAAGGATTCTTGTATTTTTTCTGATGATGTAATACTGTCATCCTAGAAACATATAAGACTGTACTCAGTTTTACTCTACCGACAAATATAAAACAGGCATCATCTCCTTAAATGTTTATTGCATTCAAAGGGTATTTTACTTGGCATAACTGAAAAAGGTCTGGTGGTGCATTCAACTTAATTGAGTGCATGTTTTTCTAAACAATATACACAAAGCTGATAAATGCTCATGCTTACATAAATGTATACGAGCATATGCGCAAATGTATATGAGCATATGCGCAAATGTATATGATGAAAAGGATCAGTCACATACAGTATAAACATCAGATGAAGGCAGGTATAGACATATAAAACAGATACATGACAAATATATTAACACACTATACGCTAAATGGTTTATTGAGGCTATTGCTCTGCATGATCAGATTCAAAGGATCTGAGTTATGTTTTGACCAAAATTTTATGAATATCTCAGTCCATCTTTCATTTAAAATTTGAATGTGGCAGTCAGAGCAATAACACCAAATCTAGATTCTAATTGGCTAATGGCCTCTAGGAAGCATTGGCGCTGTTACTCTACACAACTACTGTGGCTACGGTAGTAAAGTAATCAATAGTCACCATTGACAAATAGCCAGGAGCCTGCAGTTCCCTTTGAGCTGGAGAAGGGTACTGCCAGAAAGGGGAAGCCTGTAGTACTCTTATCTCTTTAAGGCAGCATGGGAAGAGACAGACTGATCTCTTTATTGCAGTGGCAATTCTACCTGTGCTAACAGTCTCTAGTAAAGGATATATTGTACAAGACCTGTTTATACGGCTATATTGTGGAGCTTACATATAACAGCTTTAAATCTGCTGGAGCACCAAAGTCTGAGGGAAGGGAGTTGGGAATGTGGATAATACTTTAACAAGTTATCTAGAGCAATATGACACTATACATAACACAGCATTGACTACTATTCTTGAAAATAGCAAATTCATAATGCTGATTATTAGGTTGTCAAAATTGTAAATTGGGATCAGTATCAGTATAGTATAGTCAGTTAGAATAGGGAATACATCTTATAAAATTATATTTTAAGGAACTGTTAATTAAAAAAGGAAATCCTTTGTGTGGTTCCGAACCCCTTGTTTTCTTTCTTCCAAAGAACAAAAAAATGTGTGGAAAAATGTCCTTTCAATTACAATGAACAGAGACAACATGGATGCAAAAGCATCACAGAAACAGTCCGTAAGATGTGTACTATTAGAAGCTACTTCTTCCGTGACAGAAGTCATATTTAACCAGTTTTACGGTGCTGTTACAGTGAATTTATCTTCTGTGTTTAAGAAACATCAGTCACCATTCCTTGTAACTGCATGGAAAAGAGTGAGTCTTCAAAATGTATCCTTGTGTGTTTTATCTCGGCCAAATATTGTCCGATCCTAATAAACCATACATCAATGGAAAGTTTATATTTTTTAGATTTCAGATGAAGTATAAATCTCAATTTGGAAATTTTCTCACTTAAGACTAGTTTTGTGGTCCAGGGTCACATTTAAATGAGCAGACATAAATGGGGAAAAAAAAAACCCAAAGCTATTATGGACTTATCATTGGTTAACTCCGGGAAGCAATAGATAGAGGATGCTGACTGCAACTCACCTGAGACTGGCTTCTGAATCTCTAAGGTCAACGTGATTGGCAGGTTGTGCATGAGGTCACAGATCTCCTGATAGGTGGATGTACACACAGGGGTGTCACCAATTGTTACAATCTCATCACCCACGCTCATCTTCCCTGAGGCTTCCTGAAGGAACAGACATGAAAGATTTATTCTGTAAATATCTCATCCATGCCTCTAAGCACAACCAGCTATCCGACACCAACTATCATCTCAACAGTGAGGATGGAAATCGTAAAGAATTGAACAACTCTGCACCTTAACAAGTCCATTAACATTTTTTTAATAATGGAAATAAATACATAATTAAATGTATGCATTTTACCTTCCAAATGATGAGATCATTTCAAACATACATAATTACAAAAGGTCTGTTATAGAAATATAATGACTCTTCTGTTTAGAGGTGGCATGAATGCAACTCAATAACTGGTCTTAACAATACCGTATATCAAAGACTTGTTTGTTTAGAAACCAGACTACACTGGGTACATTATGTTTTTATTTAACAAAAAAAATAAATGCTCATGACAGTTGATCATTTAGTAATTTTGCTGTATTGGGCTGTGGATTCAGTAGTCAAGTTTTGGCACCAGTGAATCAGAAGGGCAGAGTATTTTAGTATGATATTCTGTTAGCATTGGTGGAAGAATGAACATTTGAGAACTATCAACAGAACCCGATATCTTTTAACTCTGGTCAATTTCTTTCAAAAAGACTTTCTTGTAGCCTAAGTTCAATGTTAAAACTCATTAATCAAAACATTCACAATTTCCAACCTACCCTTTCCGCCACACCTCCTGGCCTCAGCCCTGTGATCAGCACCTTGAGTGGAGTGGACTTAATCTCCAGATCCAAACCAAAAGACTCTGACTCACTACGCTGGAGCACTATCTTCTCAATGGTGCAGACCCCTGTCAATTCACTGGATTCCCCCTTCTTGCAGTGCAGCATCCTGCAGGGCGGCCGCGTGCTGTTCTGTGTAACCTGGGCAGTGGTTGCTGGGAGTAAAGTCGGTTCTTCGCCCTTGGCTCTTTGTGGAGGGTTGGGGCACTCGATGCTCATCATGCTCTTGACACGAGTCACGGCTTTGTGCTCCAGCTTGGGTGAGCGTTTGACCTCCTGCCCTTCGTGATGGGGCTCTTTTTTGTCACCAAGGTTTGGTCCTCCAGCTTCCTCCATACAGCGAATGAGCGTGAAGGGAGATTCGACACCAGCCGGGCCATTAGGTCCTTCCTCAGATTCGAGCGAGCTTCCGTAGAGCGGAGTGGCCTGCTCACTTCCAGTCTGCCTGTGGCTCTCACTGCTATCCTGGCTTTCATCATCAACCTCGAGAGATGACGTGGCTATTACAATACCAGAGTCTTCCTCTTGGTGCTGGTGGTGGTCGCCATCCGAGACCCCGCGGAGAAGGCGACGGAAGGGGCCAATGTCAGTCTCGTCATCACTAGGCTCATCCTCATAGCAGATGACCCGACGCTGACGAAGAAGTAGGCTACGTACAGAACTCGGGCTGCTTCCCACGCTGGCCTGCTGGGGCATGTCAGCAGTGCGACCAGCCCCTCCAGAGGCTTTACAACATTCTGGGCTTGTGGGACTACTGTCTGAACCTCTATAGGAGCAGTCCCGATAGACTGTTACCATAAAAAGACAGAAAAACACACACTCTAGTGAGAAACTGTAACTCATTTTTTATCAACATGACACTTTAGATTCAGTAATGTTACCATGAGGCTGAGGTGCTGCTGATTCCTCCATAGACGTATTACAGCTCCTGCTACTGTGATCACTGGATCCCATCGCTATGGTCTCAGAGAGGGAAGACTGGCTGGGTGCTTCCTGAACTGAGAAATACTGAGAGAGCTCTGCCTCTGAACTCAACGAGCCTTGCTGCAGGGTCAGATCAAGACACAAAATTCAAACCTGAAGATCAACACTAAGTAGTGTGCATACAACGGCCTCAAAAGTATTGGGACTAATCCTAACCCTAAACAAAACCAAGCAGCTTCTGCAAACAAATCATGCTAGATTTTTCAGAACTAACCTACATTTTTCCTTTTTACCTTTCTGGGCCGTTTTAAATTATTTTGACCACTTAAAGGTAATTTTTAGTGTGTATAAGAAGTCGGTTGTCTTAATTTTGGACTATATATCTATCTTTATCAATTGAAATATAGCAAAAAGAAAACATTTTTGTAAACTGTTTGCTTGAAAGTGTGTTTTTGCTATATGTCTTTAAAATAAATACCTCTCAGTTCGGTATTTTGTTATTTAATGCAAAGTCCTTAATTTTCATCACATCTTCAGTGACTTAAGTCTCTGAATACTTGTTTCATTGTACTTAAAATTCAATTCAAATCTAGGAATGTTTTATGGATTTGATCAATTCTAAGTCTATTTTCTCATGTAAGTTGAGTCCTCTGTAGACTAAAGCTTGTAGTTTACCCTGCTGGCTGGCTCTAGGAATCTCTTCATGGTCCAGCTGAGAGCAGGATTACCCTCACCCTGCTTGGCTTTAACAGTGGGAGATGGACTCTTGGACGGCAGGCCTGTGAAAGAGCAAAGAAAATGTATGCTGTATTTCTTGCTGAGGCACAAACCTCTGATTTCAGAGACTACTGCATCAGAATTTCAAAGCAGTATTTGAAAACTAAATAAATCAAAGCCAAACCAGAGCTTTTCAGAATGTAACTAATATTTGTTTTTATTGTTTTTAAACTATACCCTGTGGCTTTTAAAGCCACGAGAAGCATGATAACAAGTGGCCACAGTCAGACCAGAACAAAACAAGCATTTTACCGAGTGTGTGGGAAGAATGACTGTCTCTGTGAGTGGAGCGAGCGATCACTTCATCCATCTCCTGTTCAGACACCTTCAAGTGAGAGATGATGATACAAATCACTCAGCCACTGAATCTCACTGACCATGGGAAAACATTGCTATAACCTAAGTCTTCATTAAATATCAACTATCATATCTTGATCCAGTGTTTACTTTAAAATGAGGCAAATGACAAAAATCATTTCCGACCACCAGGCGGCACTGTCATTTAAGCAGAACAAGCTGCTTCATAATTCTGCTTTATTCAACTTTAAATGTAACCTCATATAACCATTTGTATGCCCATACCAGCCTTACCTTACTATCAGAGATGTATTTATTTATTAAAATGATTTATTCAAATTATCATGATTTCAGACATAAAATTCAAACATTCAAATACAAAAACATTAAGAAATGTGTGATTCTGTTTTTGACATTTTACATTAAAGAACTCTGATGACATTCATATACACACACACATATATATAATTATATGTCAGGTGCTGATTTAAGCAATTAATAACTCTTTAATAAAGGCTTCTGACCTTCTGTCACCTGGTAAGTGTTAAGCTAGTCCTAACACAGCTCTGTTCACGGCACATTAGCACTGGCTCTCATTTCTCAGTCAGCATAATCTAACTTGTGTACTTTTTTGTCGGGCTTCAATGATTCATGCTAGGAGCAAATTACAACTTAACAGGTGGATGGTGCTTCTGATTTCCACTTGCACCCGTCTGGCAGAGGAAGAAGTCCTTGAGACTGAAGGAGTGTGAGCACATCACCACACTGTTTATTTATCAATTAATACCAGGTTCTAAAACTAGGGGGCATTTACATTATTACTAGTTCAATAGACATCAAAATATTCCAAGTATTTTATTTTCATGGAGCAATAATCTGACAAAAGTTGCTCCCTCTGAACTAAACTATTAACTACCATAGATTCTCAGTTGTCAAAGAAATGATAGTTTGTAAATACTTCAATTTCTAAGGCTACATAAGATAGCATGGTGGGGTTTCACATGTTTGGCTCTTACTTTGGGGTTTGGATGTCGGCTGATGATGAGGCTGACTGGGCCGGGTCCACATTCACTCAGGATAGCATATGCTTCACTCAACGCTGCGTGTCTCAGGCTCACAGAGTCCACCTCCAGGAGCTGGTCTCCTCGACTGATACACACACACACACACACACAAGTCATGAAATCAAGAATTTGATAAAAACTTAACGCTAAAAAAACATTCATAATAAAGGTAAGAAATGTTTCTTTAGCAGCAAAACACCAAATTAGAATGATTTCTAAAGGATCAGGTGACACTGAAGACTGGAGTAATGGCTGATGAAAATTAATCTTTGCCATAACAGGAATAGATTACATTTTAAATTACATTTTAAAATAAAACAAAATACAAAAAGTTATTTTAAACTTAACGCTGTCTTGCCATGCTTGGAGTGAACGTACATATTTTTAGCCGACTACGCGATTTATTAGGTTTATATTCAACATGCACACATCCAAAATATATTTAGGTTCTAGACCAATTAACGATAGCGTATAATATATATCATATGATAACGGGGATTACCATTGATGCATGCAGTTTAAGGATATTTTAAATGTCAACCCTGTCGCATCTGTTGTAAAAATCGCATCTGTTGTTAAATAAATAAATAAGTCATGTCTGAATGTGTATTATAGCATATCTTTTTCTTCAGACAGATCCAACATTCAGGACCTCAGTCTCCTGCCGTAGAGACCCTATTCAGAGGTTTCTGGGTGTTACCGCACATTCTTTTTCAGTCTGTGATGCGTTTTATCCAAAAAGGAGCGACGACACACAAACTCCAGCAAATCACAAACACACATGCAAAAAACTAAGAACAAATGAGGTTTACTGGAAATTTTATACACTCAAAAAATTATCTGCTACAAACAGGTGGACAGAGATAGACACATTGTGCGTTCTGCAGGGAAAATGAAGATTTATGTGATTGTTCTCCCTAGTGGGGTCTTATTCCTGAAGCTCCCTTCTTTAATCAACTGAAAGAATTTAAGATGATTGCTCAGAGGGCTCCAATGTCTGCCAAGTTGGACAAACCAGAATCATCCACTCTTAACTACGTTAAAAAAAATTCTTATAAATGTATTGTCAGTTTTTTTTTTTTTTAAGAAATATGCAATAATATGGGGTTTATTTTAGAGGCACACCTAAACTACAGGCAAAATTGCTTTGAGCCATTTCTTTACCCTGATTAACCACTGAAAAACGGACAAACTTAAAACTTGAATAAGATATACTGAATTAAAATTTTCCACTCAGCTAACTGTATATGTGACATGTGAATCTACATGGGATCCACATGACCGCTATATAACCAAAGGTCTACCTGAGCCTGCTATCCATTTTTGCAACAGATCCTGGTGCCAAGCTGTGGATGTAGATCCCAGGTGTACTGTTTTCCAGTGTTAGACAACAGGCACCGACACCCAGCCCCACACCTGGCTCTGAAACACACACAAAAACAGCACTGCTGAGATTTGTGTCCCCTATTCATCTGTTTAAAGGGATTTGAAATATTCTGTCATCACAGATGTGAAACATTTATTAGTTCATTAGACATATTCAACAACTGCTGAGGTGAAATTTTCTACTGAACTTAAGGGGAATCAAGCCCAGAGTCTTTGATTTAAAAGACTTAGGTTTTTGTAATTTAAATATGCATAGACACTGCAATAATAATCTTCATGTCAAAGAATTACCTGGTGTCCCTGAACTGAAGATGTTAACTGAACTCAAATAATGAGAACAGCACTTGGAGGGTATATATACTTTACCAGATTATTAAATTAATACAGGCCTAATGTTTAATTCTCAAGACTGTTTTCTTCCCAGAACAATGACATGTAAAAGTACACATGCAAACAGCAAACACAGTACACATGAATAAGCAAAACTATTACTGTTAGTTTTTGCTAAATTTGTATACACAACTGTACAAATTTTTAGGGTCAGTAAGATTTTTTTATGGTTTTGAAAGACATCTCCAATCAAAAAATGTAATATTGAGAAATATTATTACAATTTAGAATAATATCATATATTTTATAATAGAATAGAATAATATAATATATTTTAAAATGTAATTTAAAACAGTGAAAAGTATTTTTCCTGGATTCCTTGAAGAATACAAAGATCAAAAGAACAGCCTTTGAAAATGAAAATCATATGTAACATCATAAGTGTCTTCACTCTCACTTTTGATCAATTGAATGTGTCCTTGCCGGAAAAAAAGTATTAATTTATTTAAGAGTATTAAGTTATAATAAAAATAAAAATAAACTTATTGAGACCAAACTTTTATATGTTAGTGTACCTCTCCGCAACTCACTGTGTTTGTTTTATCAAAACGCCATGATTGTACCTTTGTTCAGTGTAACCTCCATGATAATTCGATCTTTGGGACCAGGACCCTTACGAGAGTCCCCATCTTCAAAGCTAGCAGGGACTGGAGTCCCACCACTGGCATTTGAGTTTGGAGAGCTGGATCTGCTGAGCAGGGTTGGCGTGGGACAGGGTGTAAGACTTGGGCTTCTCAGACGGGTCCGTACTGTGAGGGTAACTACTCCCTTCTTCAGTTGCTGAAAAGAGGAAAAACTTTGTTTATTAGATGCTGAGTGGGACAAACAGCTAAGAATTCTTAGGAATTTATTTTCTTCCAGAAACTTTAAAAATAATTCAAAGAAATGGGCCTGAGATTTACAGACCAGAGTTCATTCTTTTCTGAGGTTTAATGCACCACCGCAGGTGTTTCAGTGCGTGACTGAGCAGTTTACCTTGAAAGTCTGAATGGCCTTCTGGTGTGTGAGGCCTTGGAGAGACTCTCCATTCACCTCCAATATCTCATCACCTGAAAGGTGCAAAAATGAATCCTTCACCAGAGAAACAGCTCAAGATAAAAGTCAAAGACAATGAAAATCCTCAAGCTATGTGGATGAAGTCCAACAACTCTGATGACAACTCTTCCAAATACATTAGAGCTACTGTATCATGATCAGGAGTGTCTATCTACCTTCTTTCAGCCTCCCGTCTGCTGCAGCGGCTCCATTGGAGAAAATAGTTTTGACGAATATACCCATCCTCCCCCGGGCTGAATCCTGCCCACCAACAATGCTGAAGCCGAGACCCTAGACACATTCAACGACACATCACTGTGAGCCTAAATTTACAATAGCACAGGTTGTGATGTGTCTGGTATACAGATAAAGAGGTTTCATTGCTCACTTCTATATCCCTTTCATTACAATATGATTCAGAGAGTGAATCACCCCAAAATAAACAAAAACCAACAAGATCAAAGCAGTTTTGTTTTTTATTCAAAATGCTATATATGTGAAAGCTCATGGTGACAGCATGTATTGTGATGGGTGCAGGGCCTCCCTCACCTTGCCCTGTCCTTTCATCAGGACAATGTTGGAGATTATGGATGGCTGTGCCAGCCGCCATGGAGATTCCACCTGAACAGTGCTCAGGGAACGAGCCCATTTCTTCACAATTTGATATTCCTGAAGAGGATGATAAAAGAGGTTATGAATAAACGATGAGTTCATAAAATAAGCATTGTGTTTAACTGTGAGTCGTCATACATTTGAAATGCTCTGTAAATGTTTTTCCTCATTTGTAAGTCACTTTAAAAGCAACAGCTGAGAGCAAGTTCATGTAAATGCTATTGTGCTAATGTCATTGTGAAGAAAAAGCCAACAAATTGAGACTATTACATTACACATAATATACTATATTTAGGCGTATCGCAGAATCTGGAATGCTTGATTCTGATTGGTCAATAGAAGCATTCATATTTTATTAAATAATGATGCTAACCTGTTTATTTGACAGTTGCCCCGGAAAACGGATTTCCTATGTTTTTTATCCTTATATAATATGTGAAATTATATATTTACACAGTCTTTTAGGGTATATATCAGCTAAAATGACTGTACTTTATGCCTTGCTTGTGTGAAGGCTTATACTTGAAATATGACAAAAAATGAAGGTCTGGGGTGAGAATTAAACTATTCAAACATCTTAAAATGAACTTTTGAAGAGCACTGTAATTGGCACAGTTAAGGGAAACCTAGGAAAAGCCAAGTCTGGGTCACATGATGATTCTTGTTTTTGGCTATTGTAACAGAAGGAACTGGAACCAGGCATCAAGTTATACCCAATAAGGCAAAAATGAAAAGGAGTGAGCTGAATGCTGCAGCAACCTGTCGGACCCCCACTGTATCCAGCTGCTGTGGGAGGGAGTGTTTGCGTCCTCCTCCTGCTTGTTTTTCTACAGCGTCACTTCCCGTATCCCCATTTTCTACGATAAGCTCATCGTCTTCCCCAACAGACTCCAAGTGGCTTCCTCCACCTGCTCAAAATGACATCATCAAGACATTAACTTCAAACGTTAGGATGAAACTGATCTCCATATGTCTGAACGTCTCAAAAAATAAATGAACTAAATAAACAATTTCAGTACACTCTGATCTTTTGAAAGAATCTATCATAAAGAAATTAGAACTGGTGGATCCACTCTTGGCCATAATAGAGCTTAATCTCATTACGACATGGTCATGCTCAGCAGTGTTGTGACTTGATACAACCGGACATGTTCGACCTTGGGATCTGCTGCGGAACTTCATTGTTGTGGGGCTACGGCAACATCCCTTGTGACCCTCAATCCTGCCAAGTTCCTCCAGTCTGTCAAGATCTGTAAACTGGAAGACAGGAGGCAGAGGGATTTAGGGAACATGCCTTGAACAGAGAGAGACAGAAAATATCAGACTGACTCTAAATGAGAAACACTGGGGAAAGCAAATGGAGTAAACATTCCTGTCTCCTGTGAAACTTCCTCTTAAAAATGTAAGCCATGAACATTTGTTTGCCCTTGACTGGGCAGGAGTATAGGGAATGCTGCACACTCATGCTGGTCAACGCTTTCATATTTCACACATTGAGATCAAATTTCATGTGTAAATGAAAGCCAATGTTTTCCTGGAGACTTCTTGGAGGTGTGGAATGGAAATGTGTCATGTGCTTAATATACACTCACCTAAAGGATTATTAGGAACACCAGACTATTACTGTATTTGACCCCCTTTCGCCTTCAGAACTGCCTTAATTCTACGTGGTATTGATTCAACAAGGTGCTGAAAGCATTCTTTAGAAATGTTGGTCCATATTGATAGGATAGCATCTTGCAGTTGATGGAGATTTGTGGGATGCACATCCAAGGCACGAAGCTCCCGTTCCACCACATCCCAAAGATGCTCTATTGGGTTGAGATCTGTTGACTGTGGGGGCCATTTTATTACAGTGAACTCATTGTCATGTTCAAGAAACCAATTTGAATGGTTGTTTCAGTCAAAGTTGCTCTTCAATCAGCTTGAATCAGTCGGCCCACCGAACTGGATATCATTGAACTGTTGTGTTTTTAACTCTCTCTCACAACAGACACGGAAGATAAGACAATGCTGAATAAAGTCGTAATGTTTGCTATTTCTGGACCAAAATGTGTTTTTCCGATGCTTCAAAAAATTCGAACTGACCCTCTGATGTCACGTGGACTACTTTGATGATGTTTTTAATACCTTTCTGGACATGGACAGTATATCATAAATACGTTTTCAATGGAGGGACAGAAAGCTCTCGGACTAAATCTAAAAAATCTTAAACCGTGTTCCAAAGATTAACGGAGGTCTTGCAGGTTTGGAACGACATGAGGGCGGGTTATTAATTACATAATTTTCATTTTTCGGTGAACTAACCCTTTAATACTCCTCTTCCTTGACTGCTGTGAAAAAAAAATACTGCAGTGTTTTCCCCTTCTAACCGCCTAAGCTTTAGTTTATCGCACAGCTCATGCATCCTGAAACAAGTTCAAACAGCAACATGGAAGGGAAGACCCACTGCTCTCTTTTCAGGCACGCAGACAGGAAGCCCTTCCCTCTGTTGTCTGAAATGAGATCTGTGTCCTTCATGAAAAATCGACACTACGCTGTTCCTCAAACCCCATACCTACGTGCCTCACCGGACTCATCGTAACAGCCACAGCTGCGTCCTTCTTCCAGATCCTATCCTATTTGTTAAAAATGTGCTCCCATTCTTTCCCTCCCTTTGTTTGTCTCATCAGAACCACTGAGTCTGACACTTGAGAACAGATATGGAGACACACCAAACACTGTCAGCACTGGACGGCCACATAACAGCAACTGCTCATCTCCCTCTTCTGCTGAGGCAGGGTGCTGAAATGAAGTGTAAAAATATTCTGGACAGATGATTTGGAAAGGAAGAGTCAAAGGGGTAAACAAATTGGTGGGTTTTGTTAAATGTGAGCCAAAATCACCACAATAAAAAAAAACAAAGACTTAAACTACTTCAGTCTGTGTGCACTGAATTTATTTAATACACAAGTTTCACAAACTTGTGAGTTGAATTACTGAAATAAATGAACTTTTCCACGACATTCAAATTTATTGAGATGCACTTGTATGTCAAACTGAAAAAGTAATTGGCCCAATTACACTCTCAATTTATTTTTCTGCTTAATAATTTAATGATAGGGTTCTCATATTTTTAGACCAACGAATTTCCATGACTTCACCTTTTCCAGCCATTCATGATAACTAAGGAATTTGATAAATCAGTTTTATAGATACTGCACTCAGAAAAAGTCATTTCTAGCTGGTGAAATATTGTAAACAGACCGTACTAAGGGGAAGAAATTATTAGCTGATGGGCCGTGTTTCTTGCATACTGCAACCAAGAGCTACAAAAGCCATACAAAAATGTTGCTGAATCACAGCACAAAACTGCAAAAGATAAGAAGTTTATTCAATTTATGGATATTATATGCAATTTGTTACAGCTTGTTACTGAATGTAAATGATACACCCTATCTATCTACACTATTTATCTATTTATATTTTATTGTCATAACTTTACCTATTTAATAATTTTCATAAGAATTGTGAAATTAAGCCATTTCCATCACAACAAAAACCTAAAACAACAGGAAACATACATGAAGATCGCAGAACTTCATAGCTAAAAACCTCTAATTTGTCTAGCATGTTCCTGCCCTAATTTTTGAGCAATTTTTATATATAAAGAAAAGTTATAGAAAAAAAATTACATTCCAATGCAAAATCTATACATCCATACACCAACCAGATAAAAATTTACAAAATCTGTCAATGGCGTTACCATTTCAAATGTTACAAATATTTACCGTAAGGAACTAATATGCACCAATACGGGGTAAATAAGATATTAAAGGGGGGGTGAAATGCTCGTTTTCACTCAATCTCCTGTTAATCTTGAGTATCTATAGAGTAGTACTGCATCCTTCATAACTCCAAAAAGTCTTTAGTTTTATTATATTCATCAGAGAAAGATAGTCTGTACCGATTTTTCCCGGAAAAACACGACCGACTGGAGGCGTGACGTGTGGGCGGAGCTAAAGAATCACGAGCGCGAATAGGCTTTTGCGTTGAGAGCGTTTGGAAGCTGTGACATTACCCAGAGCCGTTGAAAAACATATTAAAGGCTCTGACATTACCGTGAGGGAAAACCCATCATCCAAAACAAACCATGGCTTACAGTCAGATTCAGCCGTTTATTTATGATCCAGAATCAGATCCAGAGGCTGAAACTGAACGAGAGCAGCAGCAGCAACAACTCGCTCCGAGCGGGGCTCGAACCCCTGTCTCCGATGGGAGGCGGACGCACTAACAAGGAGGCAGAGATATTTGAAGCAGTTTTACTCACCGCCTGCGGTTCCAACACACGATCGTGACCCTTTTTCCTTGGGATTGCATCATCCTTAAGAAATAAACGATACGCAAATCCGTCGTCAAACTGGGCCTTGTTTGTAAAACAAGCATCTTCGAAATGCAGGGGAACAAACACAAACACTTGCACAACTCCGTTGATGCTCTGTAAAAATAAACTCCATCCACTGGTCCCTTAATGCTGTTTTTTTGGTAATCTGTGCAGGGTTGTCTTGCCCTGGCAACCAAAAACACACTTCTTTTGGTGACATTTCACGACGCTCTCACTCTGATCAGTGAAGTCTGTTGTGCTCTCAGTGCTCTGCTATACGGGAGCATGCGCTCTTCCGGCAAAAGTGCCTCAGGACCCATATAAGGAAATTCCGCTCCATCTAACGTCACACAGAGCCATACTCGAAAAAACTTTACGAAACTTGTGACAAACCGGAAGGAGTATTTTGGGAACAAAAATACTCCTTCCAACGTACAACTTAATTTTTGAAACTTTGTCCATGTTTAGCATGGGAATCCAACTCTTTAACAGTGTAAAAAACTCAGTATGCATGAAATAGAATTTCCCCCCACCTTTAAGGTAACAGCTCTTGTATCTTTTTTCTTTCCTATCAATCTTCCCCCATCCAGTCCTCTACATTCAGTGCTATATATAAAAGGAACGATACTGTATATGGTACCGTACCTTTTACGAGCGTGTTTAATATTTTTTAAGCTTGAACAGTGTCACCATGAGTAAATTATTGATAAGGACTAGAGGATCAGACAATAACATCTGTCAAAAGTTTCAAATTCACAGGAGCCATGGATGCTAATATAATTAAACAGCAGGCAGGACGTTGGGTCTTTTTACAATTTTTTTCTCCTGAAAGCGAGAACGTATTCGCATTATAGACACAGTGAGGGGGTGGTGGGGAATGCTGTTCTCTCACTGTATGCAAAAGTTAAATCCTAACACATGGAGTTGTGTGCTCCTGTCAGTGTGGCATCAGATAATGGCCGGCATTAGCCATGTTGTCATTACTAATTACCAAACCAATGCAACGTCTCATTTTGGATGATTAAACATTAACGCTGTGTGGCATTAGTGATCTGATGCATGCCTGCTTGCGCAGAGCAAATGAATAATTTGTTATCTATGATGAAACGAACAAATGCTGAGCCAATGGTTGCTTAGTAAACAGTGGCACTAATATATTTCTGACAAAACAACAAATAAAAACCATAAGAACATAAATGGGGCCCCGGCACATAGATCAAAAGTGGCAAACAGAAAAAGCAGATGTCTGTCTTTAAAAGGAAATGCTGTATCTTAAATCACAACATGCTGCAGGTATTTAGATTTTGCTGAAAAATATCAGGAAAGTCTTGTTCTTATCAGAGAAACCATAGAAGTACATAATCACCCTAACAAATAGATTATGATTATAAAAGCACTGAGAATTTCTCCCTATAAAATGTTTAATCATAAACTACCAAAAACAGAAAACAGTCTGTTCTAGCTCGATCTGAGGGTAGCTGAGGCAGCATCAGATGAAAGCGGCAGATAATCAGCCAAATAGACAGCAAACGTACGTACCAAGTCCTGGGTGAGCAGTGAAAGGCTGCTGGCCCTCACGTCCTCCGTGTCCGGGTCCATCTTCTCCAACTCCTCTCCAGGAGAGGGACAGGCGTCCGGACCAGAGCACGTGCTCACTAGGTCAGGCAAGCTGGTGGACGGGTACTTGTGGAAGTCCACTTCGGATTCATCCTGGGAAAGGAAGGAAGGAGGCCATCGGTGCTTCACTGTTCAATTTTTTAGATGCTACAACATCTGCTTATGACATCTTACTGTGCTTGAATGACTGACACACTTTATACAAGGACCACATCAAGAACTGCTCATCATTCGAGCGTGAAGATGCTTCCCAGTGCAATGAAACACAATTGTTGATATAGTATGAGGTTGATTTTCTTCTGAGTTCAAACTCACCCTGCTGACCACTACCAGCTGCACAAGTCCGGCAGTGGAACGCAGGATGGCTACAGCCTCCTGGTGTGAGAGTCCAACCAGGGAGTGACCATTTATCATCAGTAACTCATCACCTGCCTTCAGACGGCCATCTCTGAAATCAAAAAACCATCCAGACAAAGCATGACCAGGTCATCCCCTTACAAAAAACAAGCAGAAGACACTCCTGAAGTCACGCTGCAGCTATTAAAATTAAATGTTAATGGGATGTTAATGAATGTTAATCAAGAATTGATTGGATCACGACAAGTGGTTTCTATATGACTGGTAGCTTGATGCAAATAATGTCAACCGGGGATAACAACAACCTGTGAGGAATCCTCTATGACGGGTTTGTTCTACTAACACTTAAAAAATATTTTCGTAAATATTGCAACTAGATATTACTACTGTCCCACAACTGATCCCGGGGCACCATAGCAATACAGCTGCCCACTGCTCTGGGTGTGTGTGTTCGCTACTGTGTGTGTGCACTTGGGTTAAATTCTGAGTCACTAAATAAAAATATAGCTGCAAGCTGCAATTACCAGGGTTCAAGTGCTTTAAGGCCTTTAATGTTCTATGCTTTAGGGTCTAAGCCAATGTGAAATGTAATGCTGACACTAAAACACATCCATAATGGAGAATATGCTCACAGACACCCACATACACTGAAATGAAATAGTTAAACTATTATATTAATACTCATTAAGAATGCTTACACACATGCTTACAAACTTCATTTTAGACATAGATATTTGAATTACATGAGAGGTAACAAAAAGCTTACTGAATGTCTCTTTATAACATTAAGTTTTTGTTTAGAATTTATAGAATTTTGGGATATTTGGCCACACCCATATTTTTAAATGACACTGTTATAGCTGTCCAAATGCAAAAGTTCAACTTTATTTTGGATAAATATTAACAGTCCAGAGAATTGTAATGCAGTGTTTTTTTTTTTTTTTTTTTTTTTTGGAGAAAAAATTATTTTTTAATACATATTCTCAAATATTTTAACTATTTGATTTACATCATTGGTTTTTGAGGCAAAGTTGTTCAGAATGAAGAGTTCTGTCATATAATATGAATAATGTGTGTAAAATCGCACAATATACGATCATCTACACACTTGAAAAATAAATGTGACATTTCTGCATTGTTTTGGTTCCAATCAGGCGAACAACCTAGGACTAGTTTGCAAAAGTAGGTTTTGGACAAAATTCAAATGGTGGAAAAATCTGTATACCAGAAATGAAGTCTGAGATTTTGTTTTTCTTGAGCCTAGAATTACAATGACATAAGACACTTGAGTCTACTGAAAGTTATGGAGTTATGAGCGATTTTGCATTTTTCATCACTGTAGCGCCTCAATGCCTTTAAGTATCTAGCCCTGACAGTTTGGTCTGCACTTCAGATTTACGGCATGAAAAATTATAAAAATCCTTACAATTACAAAAGGGTTTTAGTGCTTTGTGATTGAACCCATAATTAAAGACAAATGTATTTGAACTGAGAGAATACAGAACATTCCAAACTATTTCTTTATTTGATATCCTTGATGACCATGTATCATGGGCTAAGAGAAGGAATTATCTACTTCTGAAACTTCAAAACTGTCTAAAATTATCCACATTCATCTGAACTATTTATTAATCTAGAAGGTGCAAATGATGCAATAACCATTGAGTTCAGAGCATAGGGAGACTAGTTTCATCATGCTTTTATGAAGAAAAATAATTTAGGCATACTATCCCACAAAGACATCTCGTCTCTGTTACATTCTTCCATTTCCAAATGTACTGCAGTTTGGATCGTTCCAGCCTGCCCACCCAAGTGAAGCTTCACTACGATTAACAGTGTGCAGTGAAGAGAGAAAGATTCAAAATCTTAAAGCCTCTCACTGGTCAAAATCCTCAGGGCTTCATTCACAGACGAAGGTATCTGAGGTTATGTCAGATTCAGCTGTTATATAAGAGCAGGAAACTTCATAACTACCCACATCATGCTGAATTAATGGCCCTGATCTGACCACCAGGTCACCTCTTGCAACACACTAGAAAGAAAGATTTGGAAAGTGGCCAGCTAGACCAATATGCATGATTTATGTTTACAGGTTTCTCAGAAATAGCCCCCCATTAAAACTTTGTAGGAGAAAATGTTTGACTGCTCAATTAGGACTATAAACCCTAGTGCTGGTCAAACCAAATATAGCCCGCTCTGACTCCAACAGATGTGCAACATCTCATGAATTTGTATATCTGAAATCAGTTAATTTTATTGGGTCCCAAGCACATCTATTTAACTTAGCACATCACCTAGAAGGAGTAACCAAGAGTAATTGGTTCTGTCTAGCTTAGCAAAACGACAGCAATTTGCTTACATTCCACAGTATTGCAGATCAGTAGAAGTGGAAATCACCAGGAAGCCGGGGACATGGTATTTCATATATCTGGGTCATGATATGACAATACTGGAATTTTTTTTGTTTGTTTACTGTATATGTATTTGAAATTATATTGTTCATCTGTACAACATCTGATTCCATCTTTGAAAATGGTGACATCATGCACATGCATTGTACTTGTACTTAGGTATGTAGACGTGCAGTACGTGTCAATTTTAAAGGCAGGCGCGAACAAACATACACAGTGGTGGAGTACATGGTACTGTTGTTGTTGCTGCTCAGGATTTTACTAACGATTCTTCAGCAAAGAGTGGATTTACTTCACCAATATTACAACCAACAGTGGAGACGTATCATATACAACGAACATATAATTATCACTTCCCTACAGGTACTGTTTGCTAACAACGTGCCAACTACTGGCCTGGCATACGTAATACAGTGTTTTTACTCTATTTTTGCGGATATGTGTAAAGGCAAATCATTTTAAAAATATTTTCGTGTAAATGGGAAACTTTTTAAAAATGCAAGGGAACAAATTTTCTACATGACTACATTGTTATCGTGTAAACGTCACCTTAGATTATCTATGCAAACATAAGTATTAAAAAAAGTAAGCTTCTGATATCTCATGGACTGGTCATTATCGTATATATGGCAGCATGACTGGATATTTTCTGTGCACCCATTTGAGGGTGTCAAAATGGCTTTGAAGATTAATGAGTATCGTGGAGGGCACTCAAGACTCCCTGACACTCACATATGCATGAGATGCTGATTGAGCAGGGTCACCACAGCACCTACAGTTGCCACAGCAGCAAATGAAAACCTTTGCAAATGAAATCCATTTACCTCTGTGTGACTCCTCCCTCCTCCACGTGGGCCACGATGATCCCGTGAGGAGAGCGCTTGGACCCTCGCCCGCCTGTGATCTGGACACCCAGTCCATCCCGACCCTTTACCACGTGCATCTTCCAGATCCGGCTGCTGTCACAGGACTGTAGAGAAGAGGGGGATATTTATCCGTATGGTGAAACAATCAGGAATGTTCTTAATTATATAACACTAAATAAACCTCAAGTCCTGCACCAGCTGTTTTGTGGTTAAACTTACATTACAGTTCTCAAAATGCTTCCCATTTTATGCTGTATTTCTTGCAAAAATAACTACTGCTCATCTCTGAACAGAAGTTTTAGCAAATTAAGAAACATTGTTTATAAAAACATTTTTTACAGCTTTTTACCTCCAAATAAGAAAAAGTTTTTGTAAAGTTACCGTATTTTCCGGACTATAAGTCACGCTTTTTTCATAGTTCAGCTGGTCCTGCGACTTATAGTCAGGTGAGACTTATTTATCAAAATTAATTTGACATGAACCAAGAGAAAACATTACCGTCTACAGCCGCGAGAGGGTGATCTATGCTGCTCAGTGCTCAAGGGTAGACTACAGGAGCACTGAGCAGCATAGATCACCCTCTCGCGGCTGTAGACGGTAATGTTTTCTCTTTGTTTTAAATAAATGTGACTTATAGTCCAGTGCGACTTATAATGACGTATTTTTGGTCTGATGCGACTTATACTTAGGTGCGACTTATACTCCAAAAAACACGGTGAGTGGAAGAACTGAATTGATGTATTTTGCAAGGTTTTTTTCTGACAGATTCACTTCTTTCACTGTCTAAGCAGCAAGTCAGTCTTAATATGTTCAAAGCCATTACTATTCATTAAAGGGGTCATATGATGTTGCTAAAAAATAACATCATGTTGTGTATTTGGTGTAATGCAATAGGTTTATGCGGTTTAAGGTTCAAAAACACATTATTTTCCACATACTGTACAAAAGCACATCAATTTATACAAAGCGATGTGTATGCTGATTGGCCAGCTATCCAGTGCATTGGCTGAATACCTCAAGCATGTTCTGTAAATGTTACGCCCTTTACCATACTGTGATGCCATCTTCCGGCACGAGACAAAACCAATAAAACCCATTACAAACGAGGCATTTGTTGCATCCAGTGGGGACACAGTTTCTGATTATAATGACTCATACAGCCTTTTGTAATTGCCTCACTTTATAGAAACACAGACAACATTGTAGGCTACTTCTCAGAGGAAACAGTCCTCTATAAAATGCAGTGGACACACTCTAATATTTGGGTTGAACTGTTCTGGAACAGTGTTGTAAATACATCTTAACCACTGATTTCTAGTTGTGTTCTCTTTTAGAAGATCAAACTAAGTATATTCGCTTTCACAACAAAGCACACAGCGTCTCCACAACATGGAGGCTTCGGCAACAACAATACTACAATCAAACTTACTCCTCCTTTCTTTGCGTGAACATTTGGATGCTGTTATGCAAATCTTACATCGTGACATAGACATGCGTGTTTAAACGAGGCGAGGATTTTTTTTTATATATATATATATATATATATATATATATATATCTTTAGGTTTGAGACTTTAGTTTTTGCAACTTTAGGGATCGTATCTATTCACAAACAGCTTGTAACACTCCAAAGAGAAAGGAAAACCTAAAATCACATCATATGACCACTTTAATGTTCTTGTCCTTCGATAAAATATTAAATTTGGTCTCAAATATGAATTCAGGTTCATCAAATGACAGAACAGACATTCTTTTAAACAAATGTTTTGGATGTGAAGGGTAAGGGACGAAATATGTTTACTTGTGCACTTTGTTCTTTCTTCCTGTCTGCTGTGGCAAAAACGAGGTGAGATTTTTCAATTATTGTCTATTATGATGGCTAAATAGCTTTTAATTATAAATCAAATATGTTATTATTCTCTGCTTCTGAATGAATAAATGACAGCAAATTAACTGACAGCTTGAAGTGGTCCCGTTTCTCAACTCCAGCTGAAGGAAAAACCGAAATCTTCCTTACTGCACTCAAAAAGTCCATAACATAAAATGCCATGACATTCAGCGTGCATCTTTTTTTTTTTCAGTCAGGCTTTACATAACAATCAACTATACAGTATATAATATAAAAAAAGTAATTTTATAAAATCATTAAATAATTAAAATAAGAAGACATGGCACAAATCAGTTTACTATAAAACTATTTGAAAAACAAAACAAAAACAAAGAGCAATTAATTATGCAAACAACTTTCATCACCTGACTTTGGTAGCACAGCAGGACTAGTCTAGCAGCTTTACTCGAAAAGCAGTGCTTGAATCCATGAATTCATTTCAGCCAGCGAGCCGTTTATAGCTATTGTGCCTGACATCAAAGCTTTTCTAACAGTAACACTAACACAGAAGCCTATGAATTTTCAGAAACAACTGTAATGAAAAATGTAATGAAATTAGCCTAAAAATATATTTTAAACAACTTTATGACAATTATTCCTTTGTCATACTAATTTGATCTTACATAACCTTTCATTTGTTTCCATTTTGTCATTCAAAGCTCTGTTTTAGCGTCTGTATGCACAGAGTTAAAGGAAATACTGGGGGGTTTTCCCATGTAAAAAACATTAGAAACCAAAACATTTTGAAACACAAATAAACACTGGCAAGATGTTAACATGGTGGAAGAAAACACACTGAAAAACATTGGGATTGTTTACAGTCTTGACAAACTTCCCACAATTACTTTTTTGGTATTAGTTAAATATTATATCATATAAAGTTTTAAGAAATGAATAATTTTATTCAATAAAGATGAATTAAATTGATTAAATGTGACAGATTATTATTATTATTTGTTTGTTTTTTTAATAGTGTAAAAGTCTTTACTATTGATCTTTTCAACTTTTGATCCATCAAAGTGCCGTGGGAAAAAGTTTTCAAGGTTTCCATGAACATATTAAGCAGCACATTAATTTCAACAGTGATAATATGAAATGTAATCACCAAATTACCATAGAATGTTTTCTGAAGGATCATGTGACACTGAAAAGTGGAGTAATGCATGCTCTGCTTTGCCATCACAGCAATAAATTACATATTTAAAATAAAGGTGCTTCTCAATAAATTAGAATGTCGTGGAAAAGTTCATTTATGTTAGTGAATTGGTGGGTTTTTGTTAAATGTGAGCCAAAATCATCACAATTAAAAGAACCTTAAAAGACTTAAACTACTTCAGTCTGTGTGCACTGAATTTATTTAATACACAAGTTTCACAATTTGAGTTGAATTACTGAAATAAATGAACTTTTCCACGACATTCTAATTTATTGAGAAGCACCTGCGTATTAAAATAGAAAACAGTTATTATAAATTGTAATAATATTTCACAATATTACTGTTTTACTTTATATTTAATAATTAAATAAATTCAGCCTTGGTTCGCAAAAAAAGAATCTTACAGCCCCTTTCTATTCAGCCTAGATAAAGGGTGCTCGAAGCTTCTGCGTAGCCTGCCATCATTTTTGCAATTCTGCGTGGTGCCTCTTGTGGCGCAGAAACACACTTTACCTGTAAGACTCCTTCCCAGCATGACAGTTGGGTTAGCACACACCTCAGAACTATAAACATGCTGCCACTTGTTCACATTTACTTTGAAATCTGTCTCGGAGAGGGGCATGTTCTCAAGAAAAGCCTGTCGGCAGGGTGAATCACCGGCACGGGATATCTGACTGAGATGGTCTGCTGCCACCTCTCTTCTCACATTCTCACGCTTTTCCTGTTCACTGTCAAAATAAGCTTGCACATCCTCCCACTGGCCTGTTCCTACCCAGTGCTTGCACAGACACATTAATGCTACTAACTACTTGCATGGTGTATGTAAGACTGTATAGGTAATGTATTTTATCACATTGGAAAAGTGTATTTTAGAGGGAGCCCATCATTAATGATACAGATTATATTTAATATGTGTTATTAATTTTTTTTTTTTTAAAGATTAACTGAAGTAGTCAAATAACAAGCAATAATAGTAATAATAATAATAATAAACACTTCTATAATCAGCCTAAAATGGTACCCATATAGTGCATCCCTATTAAAAATATAACCCACCTCAAGCACTTCAAAGAGCATGAATATTTGTGTGGGAGAACCTTTTATAATTTTATTTTAAATGTTAGTTGAGGACACAGTTAACAATTAAGCATATGGATTGAGTCTGTTGTCCTCTTGGCTTGTCATGGAATCTCATGGAACCCGCACCTTGTCGGTCTTTGAAGTCCTGTGTGATTGATCAAAATCAGACCCATACAGCTTTTTGGGATGACCCCTCCAAGCAGTTCTTCCAACCACTGACACATGGATACATCTACAAGAACCCTTATGGTTATTTTGAGTGAGCCACTCATAAGTCATAAGGCTTACATGCTCCAAGGAACACTAGCGGTCCCAATAGAGAATCAAATGGAAAACATATGCAGTTAGTTGCACTGTGGGGTCCACACTTCCAATTACATCATGAGCATCCACCAACCACTCATTCAACCTCAAAGCAAAGGAAGACTTTAATGTTCCCTCTTTTCTGTATGTTTTCTTAGATTTTTAATAGAGACATTTCAGGCCATAATCTGTGCAACTTTTCCCCAGACACAACAGACTTCAAACAGTTTGGCTTTATAATATAGAACATATTATAATGTGGACGTTTTGTAATTTAGACTATTGCATAATCTAATATTTCTATAATCTAAGTTTATTAATATATATATAAATAAAACATTTCTATGAAATATACTAATTTGATCATATTTTAATGATTACATAATATTCTTTCACACTCCTAGGCGATTTAAGCATTCATTAAATTCTGCACTTTTCTGAATAACCAGTTCCAACAGCTTACATTAAAACAACAGATTTCTTACCGTTATATTTCTGACCTGACTGGAAGGCTCACTGTTTATTGACTCAGACCGGCGTGAGTGGAATCGGCTAGGCAGGGTGGCTGTGCTCCCCACTTTCATGTGATTGGATATCAGCTCTGAGGAGCCAAAGACTGGACTATAATTGGTCGGGGTGCTGCTCTCTGGAGACGTGACCTCTGCCTCCATGAAGTTGTAACCATTCTCATGCTTAAAGCCCCGGCTATCTTTACTGTCTTTGCGGTCTCGAGTGAAGGAGGAGCGGGAAATGACACCAAATTTGCGGATTCGTTTGCCGTTCTGTCCATTCGGTGTAGGGCTGCCTGCAGGCTCGGAGGAGACACTGCGCCGGTGCTCATTAGAGACGTCCACAGAATTGCCCCCACTGCCATTGCATGGAGGGAGAGGAGCCTTGCGTTTAATTCTTCGCAACATGATCAGGTAGATGCAGCCTCCATTCCAGCACTGCTCTGCCAAGTAACTGTGAAGAAATAAGAACGAAAATTAACAAACTCCTACTACACGATCACAATGAAAGCCTTCTTCAAAAGTTTTCTCCTTCAATACAGAGGATTACAGAGCTGTCCAACAAATCAAACATTTACAATCACATTAAATACACTGCCCTGCAGTCAAATGCCTTTTTACAGATCACACCCAGGTGACCTATTTTCTTCGCTGAACAACAAAAAAGAATAATAGTAGTATCTTGTCCACTCTTTTACATGTAAGTGAATGAAGACATGGGATGTAAAGCTGTTAAAACCTAAAAACATATCCACTGTAGCTCTGCTTTATACATTCAAGAGAGCTCATTCGGAGTACTGTGGTTCTTTTAAACCAGATCTGTTCAATAGAATGGTTAACACAGTCCACAAAACCAGTCCAAATTCTTGTTTATAAATCTGATCTTGTTCTTGAGTTCAAACACACTGACTCAATCAATAATCTGGCCAATATCGACCTACATTTTGGTCTATTTCTCAGATAAAGTTACTGCTTGACTTAAGAGGAGATAGAATATAACAAACAAGTTGCTTGGTCCACTTTTATGATACATTTATGGTACATATTGTCAGTCCTCATACTAAGAAGGTTACGCATGATATTTAATGGTTAAAAAAAATAAGCAGCCCCACTGTTAAAAATAATAATAATACATGTTTCTTGAGCATCAAATCAGCATATCAGAATGATTTCTGAAGGCCCTGTTTATCACAGCAATAAATTACATTTTAAAATCCATAAAATGTTCTTGAATATTTCACAACGTTACTGTTTTTACACTGTTTTTTAACCTTGGTGAGACTTCTTTACAAAACAGGAAAACTCTTAACTGACTCCTTTGAAAATTAGTGTATGTTGCACCTTTTGAGTTCCATGGAAGATCATACAACACAATCACACACGTTATAAAACAACACGAGGAGAAGAAAAATGCCAGAATTTTAATTTAGTGCAAATTATGCCTGTATAATTCAGAGAGCAAACAAAGGAGCTTCTGAATCTGTCATTCACCAAATCACTGATTATGGAATTGTCCGGGAGTTCTTGAAATAAGGAAGGGCACTGATACAAAAAAGTGCAGAGCATGTTTTACACCTTGTCTGGACAAGTGCAAAGACATAGTCATTATAAAAGAAACTGATAGTGATATACAGTGTCCCAGGACACCCTGTGTCAGCCAGTACAACTTAGAAGTTTAACTACTAGCAGCAGAAAACACTTTCACAGGTTTATCTTATAAGAACACACTCTTAGCTCTTTTCTCATGTGCTCTGATTGACATATTTAGCTGTATACTGAACATGTCTGACAATCTCAGCTGGTTTTGAGAGCTAAAATATTATTATACATTAACAAGGTAAAATGATCTAAGTTTATCATTTTTGTTGCTTGCTTTGCAAAGTTTTGTTCTACAGTAAAAAGAAAACAGTAGCTGTGGGTAAATTAAATTTAAAAATTTAATTCTGGTTCCCAGAATTTTACGGTAAAAAACGTGGTAGCAGCGCATTAGGTTTTACTATTTTAACTCAAATTTACGGTTAAATACCGTAGTTTCATTAACTGATATTATGTTAATATACCAACCCACTGATGTCCTGAAATCTGTTTTGTACCTTTGTAAACACTGCACCAAAAGCAGGTGATGAGAAAATCACATGATGAACCAAAGCCTATAACAAGCAGGTTTTAAATATTAACATATAGGACTGGGTATCAATTCAGATGTCCTGATTTGATTTGATTAAGATTTTGATTCACAAGCTCTTGATTTGATTTGATTCTCGATTTTTTTCAATATTTTTTTTTTTATTACATTCAGTGAATATAGTTTTAATACAAATGCTATTAAAATTTCTAAAAAAATAAACACTAAACATCAGTTTACAAATAGTGAATTTATAAAAGGAAATTAAGAGCCACAAGCCTGTATTTTAAATCTTTTTTTATTTTTACATTTTTTTTTTATGGTTCTTTTTTTAAACAATAATAGGGCCGTATAAAATGTTCTTCTTAATTTTTCAAACGGAAAAAATGGAAAAAAACCTTTATTTTTGGCAAACAAAGTGCTTTAATTTTACTGTTAAAATTAAAAAGAAAACAATTGTGATTATTCCTTTAAAAATAAAGATTTATTAATATTTATTATTAGTAGTAGCATTGTTGTTACACTGAGTCTTAAGATAAGCTAAATATGAATATATTTCTGACAGTTTATTCACATTTAAATACACTTTATTACGTTACATTTTTGCTGAAATAAATACCGGAAAAGATCGATTCACGGCTTTTGAGAATCTATATTGGATCAACGTAATAAAAAAATAAAAAAACGATTAATCTGAAAAAATATTTTTGCCCAGCCCTGTTGATATAAAGAAGGTGCACAGTGTCATTCACACACTAAAAACCATCATGGTAACACACATTAAACTGAAATAATGCAATAAACATTAATTGACAACATTAGATGTAACATACAACCCTAATGTAAACAACTGATAAGAAAAAACTAAGAAACATAGTTATTTCAACAAAAACTAAAAAATACAGGGTATTCTGGGAATGTCAATTTACGGTTATTCACTGTAAATTATACAATCTTTTACAAAACGGTATACTACTGCAAAATGACATGTAATGTCCAATACAGTTTTCACTCTATTTAGTAGTGGAACTTACCGTAAACCATTTAACAGGTTTTTACTGTAGTATTTTTGGAATTACATGAGAGCAAATACATTTTTGGGTGAACTATCTCTTTAAAGCAGACCAAATAAAAACAGACACACTGCTGAAAAACAATCTATCTTTAAGAAATGTAATATAGGTCAAAAGAGCACACACACCTTGAGTTTAACTGATGCCAGGGTCTCAGGATGAATGAACAGCGTCCTTCAATATTATGGTAACACTACCTCCAGTGCTGCACACAGACCTAGTTAACTGTGGATGAGTGAATTGTTTCCCTAGTTTTCCATGCTTTCAGCTGTACAATAGCAGAGGGGAGTGGCCTTTCTATGACAATGACTAGCCATACTGAAAGTGTTGATGTAATACAACAAAGCATTTGCTTACATCCCCTAAAAAGCAAGCCAGACAATGGACGAGATACTATGGATGCATGATTATGACAAAAATTATAACTGTTGATTGTTCCCTTGAAATTGTATTTGTGATTATTATTTACAAAAATAAACAAGCTGAAAACACTCAAATTTAGATTGTTGACATCTATACAGTATGTCGAGCATTACTGGTACAATAACGTGGTACACTATATGTTACTATTATTCAGCTCATAAAGAATGTATGTTTCATGACATACCTCACTTAAAGTAGCAGTCATGTATATGGCAACCTCTGAGTTTCAGCTCAAATCATCTGTCAAAAAGATGCATTCTGCACTCTGGCCAGCTGCTAATGACAGACTGAGGTCACCCGAGTCTGTTGTTTAGATGATTACAGAGCCTGGACGTGCAAACATACCATAAGAATTCATCATCAAGATTAGCAAGAGCTGTTTTTAAATAAACGACATGCATGATGGCTTCAGGTCTAAATATCTCTAGATCAAGATCAAGACCAATGGGGTATGTAAATGCAGTCATATTAGAACTCCTGGAACTAAAACATGCAAGGACTGAAAGTGCTGGCAAGTTAAAAATACAACAAAGTGAGGAATGTTCAGGAAATATCGTTGAAGATCACAATTCCCTGAAGAAGAAGAAAGCAGAGTTTTTATGCAGGTTCGGAAGTGTGCTTGCTTCGAAGTTTCAGACGTTTTCAGGTAAGACAGCACATATCTGGAATTTGTTGGTTTGACACACTGTCTAAAGCTCTAAAGCAGCTGTGGTCTCATTTTTGTTTAACAGAAGACAACGGACTTTGGGCCTCTGGTGTTCCTTTATTGTGGTGTTTCTTTCCCTCCTTCCTCTAGCTGATAATGTAACATGTCTGACCCATTTCTGTCGTGATCTGTTATCTGGGAGCTTCCCTTTTTGATAAGAACAAATTCTGTAATGCTGTGGGACTCGAGACAAAAATCGTCCCACATGTCTATGAAAATATCTCAGCATAACTCAACCAAATCTACCTTGGCACAAATGTAAAATCCACATGTAAAATCCAAATGTGCTTTCCTAGATTTTGATGGCAATACCAATCTCAGTGGCAGACTGGAAATGTTGCACTGCATTCCAGAGGATTCAGATAAGCCGTGTTTCCACCGCTGGAACTTTACCCAGGAACTAAGGACTTTGGGCTGGTACTCCATGTGTTTCCACTGCAGGAACCAGGATCTAAATAAATTTCGGTATATAGTCGCGAGGTAATACTTTTTCAAATGTCTGGAACTTTTGGGGGCGGGACTTAGGCGCCAAACATGCTGATTGGTTGAGTTCACGCAGCATTGTGATCTCAACCACCATTTATTCGGATCATTTTTAAAATATTACTGTTGTTGTGTCATGAAATGTAGTTTTAAAAGTATTTCAGGGGAGAATCTAGTTGTTTAAAACTTAAATCTGTGGTTTATTTATAAAGACAGTTTCTGTTTGCAGAATTACTGGACTTGCGTCGTCCCGTCCGCGGGAGTTCACACTCCCGATTCAAACTCGCAAAGTCCAAACTACAGAGGATGCAAGTCCGAAATATGCATACTTTGTATTGAGAAACGCATGCAGACATCACCAGACTATTTGCCTAATCTTCAAGGTATTTTAGACCGTGGTGGAAATGCAGAAAGCAACAGGTCTGGGTCTGGCTAGGCTGTGTAAAAAACTTATTGTAAGCTGCGATGCTATTATCTTCTTTGAAGCCTATAAAACCTTCACAATTCTGCAGCAATGATGTCCTTCCAGATAGCATATATCACATGTGGACAACTGCTGTGCATGTCTCAACACCTCCACCCTGTCTAACTGCATTTACATAGTGCCAACAGAGGAAAAACAAGATGAAAGTGTGAAGAGGAAAAAGTTGCTTGTTTTCTTTAGAATTTTTGAAGTTGCAACTAAACAGAAATAACGACAATAACGGATTCGGAAAAGGAAAAATGTGGGTGTTGCACTCAAAAATGGAGGCATATCTCAACGCAAGTATGCAGTCGACTGTGGACGGGGTTTAATGGTTATAAAAGTTTGACATGCATCATCAGAGTCAAATTTGTAGAGTTACCTGAAGATCCACTTATATATATATTTTTCTTTTCAAAACTAAACAGTAAAAAAAAAAATATATATATATATATAATAAATAAATGCATGGATGAATTGTTTGAAACAAGATTAAGAGAACAATATTTAAAAAAATAAATTGAGGTAATTTTTTCATTTCATGCCTGTATACCCAAAGATGAAAATCCCATAATCATTGACAGAAGACCAAACTGAAAATATTTGATTTGTGAGACACAGCTGAGATATTTTCAGTAAATAACAAATTAAATTTTGGCTGTTGTATGACTTCAGAAGACATATAGTCCACGTGTGTGTCTCTTATGGTGCTTTTTCATCATTTTATTATATAGAGAAAAACATATTAATCAACATTTCACACTTTGTGTTCCACAGAAGAAAGTCAAAGAGGGTTTGGAACAACATAAGGGTTAATAATGACAGTTCGAACTGATGAACTGCCACTTTAATAAAAGAGAAGGAGTGTTTTAAGGCTGCAGTGAATAAGTCTGCAGCTCTAAACGTGATTTATGTACATGATGTCATGATGTAAGTTCAGTCCGTGACATTACTTACTTTCTCTAGACCATTTAAGTCAAGCTTTGCCAACCCACACATGCTGGATCATGAGCACAGGGCAACATAAACATTACATTACCACACAATAAAGGGATATAACAAGATACTGTAATGGTGCTCATCAACCTCATATCAATCAAAAGCCATAAACTCCTTTCATTTGGGCCACTGATCAAACATTCAGCCAACTACCATCTGTCTCTCAGAGCCTGAATGATGGATGAAAACCACAGCGCAAAATGCAGGGGATGAAAAAAGGATAGCAGTGGAGGTATCGAAGGAAAGAAGTAACGTGGATGCAGATGAATGGTTAAAAAAATGCAGTCAGCTCTGCAGCCGCAGTTTTTCTCAGCAGGTGTGTGCCATACACTGATAGAGTGCTTTTAGATGATAGCAAACATCAGACACGTGTTCATTATTATTACACTCGAGAGAACCAACCGAAGTGAAAAATAAGATAAAAACCCTCCGTTCTGAAGACCTGTCATGCAAATTAGAGTCTGATAAAGACCAAACAAGAAGAAAAAGAAGCCATGACCTCAGCTCAGGCACACTGACAAGGAATTGAAGCTGCTGTAAAAGCTAATGGGTCTCGGAAAAACCCAGCAACAGGCCTGCATTGCCTCTTTCAAACTAAACCACAGCTGCAGTAAGGAAATCCATCTATTTCGGACTGGCTGAAATGTCTCGAAGTCCTCGAATCCCGCATCTCTCTGAGCTACACGGAGAGATTTGTTGTCACGGAGTGGAGGATGCTTAAGACTTTTCCCATACAGTGTTGACAAAACCATTCAGAACTACGTCGCCCTTCAAAGCTCAATGTTTGCTTTTCTGCATATCTTGGATTTGGCAGACTTCACAAAGTGGCACCCATGCGTGATTTGTATCGAAGGTGCAGATGTAAGGTTAGGACGACGCTCATTTACATCCACTGCTGAAACGTCCTAAAAAAAGTTTTTTTTTTTCCCATGGCTGTGAGCCAAGCTACTGCAGATGTGCATAAAACTGTGCACCTGGATATCATATGTTGCAATGGATCCTGCATACTCACAAGAATAAACCAATACTGCCAAACAGGGTGAATTCAATCTAACTGGTGGAGAGGAGAAAGGAGAAAATTGTTCTACCACTTCACACCCACAGTCTAGTGTTTGTCATGTTTTGTGTGATGAGACATGGCAATGCAACACATAGATTGGTGACCACATAAAAGAGAAGAAGAGCCAGGAGTAAGTTTATAAAAACAGATTTCTGGTTTATGGACATCTGATATCAATGATTATTATGCAACGATAGAAACTATTATTACATAAGCGCTTCTATCCAGATGCTGAAACACATTTCGACTCCACTTTTTCATATTAATTTTATGTTTGTAGGGTCTGATGAAGATGGCTCAGGCTCCAAACAAAGACTCTGATTTATGTAGTTCTATCTCCAAGCTGAGATCTATATAACGCTTCAAAACCCTTTTCTCAAGAACCACTGTTCAGTGCTAAAGACACATCAAACACGATCCAAAATCAAGAAAGTTCTGACTCAGCACATACTCAAAACCAGAACACTGACATTTCTTCAAATACTGTTTAAAAAGTATGTGTCCAACTGAATCTGCATTCGTGGTTCTTGGCTGGTTTAGCTTAAGGATCCATGATTTGACAAGGTGGAGACCAACAAAAGAAACTGGCAGAGCCTCGGGTGATTGACTTGAAGGGAACAACATGTGAATGAGCAGGCACATTAATAATAAGCTCTAGAAAAATAGGATTAGGCTCGGTGCCTCCAAAAATTACTGCAAGAAACAGACGTCACAATAAGCTAATGACATTAAAAAAACAATTAGATTAACAAACAACAAATCTTTATTCTAAAAGCTTATTCATGAAGACATTGTGCTGTTTCATTTGATTCTTGTAATAAAATCACATTATTAGGTCATACAGTGCCCCTTAAATTATTTAGACACTTAAATCACTCTCAAAATGTCTGAATGCATTATATAACCAAACCTCAAACCATAAAAAAATGATGCTATAGAAATTTTCTGATAACTAACTTTTCTGAGCCAGTTTTAAAGCTGCAATATGTAGGAATTTTGTAATAACATTTCCGAAAATAACTTGCACAGTGTGATATATTTCCTTCAGTTGTGTACTTACAATATCTCAAAAGTCTCCAAAGATTTTTTATTTAAGAGAAATTCCGATTCTAAATAACTGGCCGTCCTGGAAAAGAAATGTCACCTCTCAGTGACGCAATGTTCGCTCTATACTTTTTTTCCGGTGTAGACCATGTGATGTTCCACCACACCAGAATATCACATGGTCAAATGCGGAAGTGGTGGTTATGTTATTGCCGCGCGTATGGTTTGGTTGTCGTTGTTATGGATCACGATTACTCTTTGGCGAGTATTGAAGTGCCAGTAAAACGTAAGCGTCCATATTCGGCCACATTAACCATAAACACGTAACACTGCACAACATTAACCCAACAAATCATTTAACAAATAGCTGTAAGTTGTAACGGGATAATATAGTATAACATTTCACGTTCCTTGCAGTTCGTTAATTATGATGACATAAAATAATATGATCAGATATACAGGTAATACAAAAACGAATAAATTACCTCATCCGTGATCATGATTCGTTTATCCAATTTAGATACATTGCTATGGTGAAAACGTATTAAAAAAGACATCTCCCATCGTCACCTGCTTCATAGCATCATCAAGCTTCGCCTTTGTTCTTGTTGGAAATGCTCCCTCTTGTGGTCAACTACAAAAATCGCATACTGGAGCTTTAAATGACTAACCATTTTTCAGTCTTTGGGAGATTTTAACGGATTGGATGTATGAATTTCTCCTCAGGTTCATACTGGTATCCTAGATGACGTTGTTTTAAATATAAAACCTAACAAGTGTCTTCTTGTGACATTTGTCTGGAAATCGTTCTTAGATATTTTGTTATTTAATGTAGTCATTTATACATTTTTAAGTGGTTTGAGTGTCCAAATACTTAACTTCAGAGTGTTTGTTAGACCACAGTAGAGCATGAAAGTTTGAAATAATGTGAATTTCATGAACCGTTTTGATATAATAGCTGTGTCAACAACAAAAAAAACCCACAAATATCAAATATATTCATTTCATTCATGAAAAAAAGCCTGAATGAACTCTGGCTTAAACATCGAAAACCACTCTCATTATGCATGAACCTAAAGTTTGCTACTTTCACAATGATCATTTAAATACTGTGTGAAATTACTTCCATCCAGCCTCATCCGGGGTAACTCAGAAAAAGTGTTTGCTAAGAATACAAGAACCAATGCTGGCCAGACAAAATTAAGAAAATCATGTTCTCGCTGGGCTGATTAGCTAATGATGTGGTTTAGAAAAGAGTTCAACATGAGATCAACTTGTGAGGGAAATAGACGGGAATAGAATCATTACACGGTCCCCTATTAGTCAGCTGACATCAGGATTGGATCGGTTCTGAAAAAATGGTTATTGGTGCATCCCTAATGATTACCAAGGAATTCTGATTTGCTTCTACTTTAAAAGAAACCCAATTCCTGATATCACTTAAAACAACTTATGGGTATATTATCTGGCCTCCCAAGGCAAGACAGCAGCCATACACAGATACTGTATAAAGGCATTCCACAGTGTAGAGGAGAGCTGAAGTTAAAAACTCAGTCAGCAATCAGCACATAAACAAGCAGGCAGAGGGGAAATAGAGCGCACCACAAGCGGCTCTGCGTCGGGAAGAAGCCATATAACTTTTAAATTTACTAAAACTAAATTAAATTTACTGACCTCAAACGTTTGAACAGTAGTATATACAAGATAACGAAACAGGGATCCATGTATTCTCAATTAGATTATCAGAGACAGATGGTCATCCACCTCTGAAAGCAGTTAGGATTGGGGAAGGCACAACAAAATTGTTGGTTTGGGACAGGGACAAGAGTCAAACAACCCAAACATGACCTGTTGCTTAAAACAGAGATTAGTTACCACAAAACCTGTTCCGATCGGTTGCGCAAATCTATTATTCCCTTTGGGAGCTCAAAGGAATTCAGGGATGCACTCATCGCCAAACCCGACATCGACAGTGTGCTCAAAAACAGCACAGGGATTCTGTCTTTCAAAGAAATGCAAAAGTAATTCATAAAGAACATCAACAGAGAAGATAAGGGTTTGGGTTATTCCACAGAATTTGCCATGTACATCCCAATTACTGAAGCCTCAGGATGCAAGATTGCAGTAATACAGTTTGTGAAGGGGATATTCAGTGCAATAAGTTGACCAAAGCACTTTTTGTTTATTCATAAATTCGAGCCTGTGTCAAGTGGGTTTCAAAAAAGCAGTTTAAAACAGGGAGGATATAGAGTATCTCTCTTTGTGTAGTGCTACTGTGGAGCTTATGTGAGTCAGAGATAAGTAGATTTACAGTGTTTATTTACACGGTGCTTCCTTCACAGATAGAGCACTTCTGCAGTAGCCAATGCTCTCTCCTTTTGATTTCATCCACTAGGAGTTCAGACCACTAGGCTTACATGAAGATAACATCGGCAACTTATAATACTGAAAAAATAACAAATGAGATAAGGAAACACATAACAGCTGTAGTAGAGTGGCATTTTAAGAGTAAACCAACATGGAACTGTTTATTTATTATTATTATTGCCAATAAAGAGCAATGAAGGATTTAATAAGAGAATGAATGATATTGGAAGAGACTAAGCCAGGTTTAATGGGTTAAAGCAGAGGTAATCATACTTATGTTTTAATCTGTCAGAATCAGTATTCACAGATATTTGTGAAAATAAAAAAAAAGCATGTTGCATTTTGTGGAAACTGACCTGTCAGCCCATGCAACAAGAAGTGTATTACTGAAAATAATCTGAAAGATTTGTATTACTTCTCAAAAAGCCATAAATATTAAGTCAAGCTCTTAAAACACTTGACTATATGTCTTTCCTAAAACATAATATACATAGGCTATATCTAACATTAAAGTAACTATATAAAGAAATAATACAGCAATATTGTAACTTGACAATTTGTTTTGTACCTAAAACGTTCACTTGCCCCCCTTCATCATCATCATCATCATCATCAGTCTCGCAGTACGGTCAGTTCCCGACAGCTGGCACGCGATGTTTGGACTCCCGTGAGTTCTATAATCATTGCAATCAATCATCCGAATAAAGTCCCCGAGCGACTTCACTGTATGGAAATGTCTCTTAACAGCTCCAGCGACTCGCCCCTTTCATGTGATGTACTCAGCGCTCGATTAAAGCCCATGGCTGCTGTTCTCCACAGGAGAGCCTGTCGTAGATATGGACACTGTCCGTGGCTCGGAGATTGTCAAACGAATTCGCCGCTCGCAAACTTCGCCTGCGCGCCTGGGATCCACGACACACCGTCCAGAGCGTTGCTTGTTGTACCTCAACGGTTGAGAGATTATTCGGATCGTCCCGCCCCTTCTTCAAACTCCCAACTGAAGACAATCTTCTCACAGTCAGTCTCGGATACATTGATACACGAAGGAATACACAGTGGCGGTGTTTCAAGCCCTAGTCAACTGCCTTTAGACAGCATCACTATGGCGCTATGATTAGGGACGGTTTCGACTCCTTTAAAAATTATTTTAATTATTTTAGTAGAACACATTTGAGGTAGAACTACTTTAAGTGTTTATGCTACAGCTATCGCTAAATTATGAGATTCATAAAGTTCGAAAATAACGCTCGGTTCAGTCATTTGTTAGCTGCACAAAAGTTCATCCCATCTTTTAATGATTCGTAGCTAAGTGTTTGTAATTGACAAAAATAACCAGCTTAAGAGTTTTTCTGTAAGGAATCGGACTGATTGATCTCAGCAGGAAACAGTATATACAGTAGCATACAGTGCTAGATGCACGTGCGGGAACTTAAAAAAACGTAATGAAAAATCAGTAGGCTAAGTTCCGTTTTTTAATGCTCTTCATGACTCCTAAAAAACCTACTAATGGTTACCGAGTATCCTGTACGCTATTATGAGTATTAAAATTGTATCAGGTGGAAACCACTTAAATGTGACTTCATCTACTTCTATATTATAATGTGAAATGATTATTTACATCAAAAATATTAATGCCAAGCAGGGATCCAGAGTTTGTTCAAATTACGTTCTACATCGCCATCTATCTCCACACACATGTACTGCAGAATGAGAAGCCTGTACCTCAAAATTTGAGAAGTCATTCACTGAAAACCTAGTCAATTAAAACATGTTTGCAAGGTTAAGATGTTCTGAACATGTTAAATAGGATAAATGTTTCTGAGATTTAGGGTTGCGTTTTACTTTTACTTGCAAAAATTAGATATAGTAGCTTACAGCATCATCTCACTTGGTCTTTGGAATGCTGTGTAGTTTACTAATATGGAAAGTATTAAACAAAGAATTTGGGTTTTGTGTAACTCATAATAATTCATACATGTGGAAAATTACTGTAAATTACTTTTTCTGGTTTGGTGACAGATTTGGCAAGACCTGAAGCAGTGTCAGTCATTCTGAACGAGGTCTGCATTTACCTTGAGCCTGAAGATACTTAAGGTTAATTCACTTATTTTACGTTTTATTGTTATAGTTTGTTGTCCTCCCTCCTGGCAGCATCTTAACATTCCAACACAAAAAGATGCTAAAATCACTTGATTTACAGCTGAAGGGAAGGTGTCTCCACCATGTTAAGAAAAAATCAAATAAACAATAAATACCATGAATTGTAATGGTCTGCACCTGAGTTTGCACTGTCTGAAGCCTGTTTTCATTATGAAAGACATCCGGTCGCGGGCAGCAGTCTGGCACACATTCTTTACATAACTCTGAGGGGTTTGTGGGGAAACGTCCCAAAGACAGCAGCATCATTCATAGCACTCTATAGCCTTTCACAATACTCAGAGACTTTGTCGAACAATCATTGTATCTTTGCTGTTGCAGTTCAAACCATATTGACTTTGGGAAGTCGTGGCCTAATGGTTAGAGTGTCGGACTCCCAATCGAAGGGTTGTGGGTTCTAGTCTCGGGCCGGCAGGAATTGTGGGTGGAGGTAGTGCATGAACATTTCTCTCTCCACCTTCAATACCACGACTTAGGTGCCCTTGAGCAAGGCATCGAACCCCCAACTGCTCCCCGGGCGCCGCAGCATAAATGGCTGCCCACTGCTCCGGGTGTGTGCTCACAGTGTGTGTGTGTGTGTGTTCACTGCTCTGTGTGTGTGCATTTCGGATGGGTTAAAAAATATGTTTTATCTCTTACATCATATAAAAACCAAATGTCAAAAATTTAGCTGCTGTATAGTTTAATTTAGTTTAATTTAGTTTGCTGTATAGTTTAATGATAGTTAAACTATACAGCAAATAATAGTTCCGTCGCCTGGGAAAAATTTTCAGTAAAATACAAAACTACAGCTGGAATATGGCTGAAATCAACGCTTTTCTAATAAACAGGTTTGCACTACAGAGACCTGCAATAAAAGACAGTACAGCTACGTGTTTATATAAATAACAGCAGACTTAAGGGCACAGTTTAGTGCAAGTAACAGTATTCTCATCTAGAATAACTAGAAAGTTTTGTTCTACTGCCCTCTAATGGACAAATCCACAACCAGACAGTTATAACTTGTACAGTCTTTTCACACCACACAGAAAATCTCTGCAAGGTGTCCCGAGAAATCACACCTAGACTCAGTAAACAGCAATAAAAGAATCAGGCGAGCAGTCTATTATTTAAACCAAATCTGAATACTTAATAATCATAAACATTAAGTAACAAACTTGAAATCAAAACAGAGTTTTAAATCAAATGAAAACAAAAAAGTATTTGAAGAATAGAAACCATGTGTTGTAATATCTTAAATACTATAGGACATGTGTGACTTTCTTATATATGCACTTACCTTAAATTCAATTTTGTAATTCCACAGACTGAGCTAAGATATTAAAAAAAGTAAAGAGACACTGTCGTGTGCATGCACATGGCCCTGTGCATTCACAAATCAACTTTGCTCAACCAACCACCACTTTACACAGAAAAGCCACAATGGGCATGACTGAAAAATCACAGATCATTTGTGGGGTTTCAAACTGGTATGCTCCACAAACCTGACAGTATTACCTGAATATCTGGATTGCACAGAGGGGGCTCACCACGACTGAGGTGAGACCCTTGAGCAAGGCATTGAATCCCCAACAGCTCCCCCGGGTGCCACAGCATTATGGCTGTCCACTGCTCTGCGTGTGTGTTCACAGTGTGTGTGTGTGTGTGTGTGTGTGTGTGCACTTAGATGGGTTAATTGCAGAGCACAAATCTGAGTATGGGTCACCATTCTACTTGGCCACACCTCACGTCACTTCACTTTAATCCTCAGGCCCATCTGTGACCACAGAAATCTGGGGCTCTGTGAGACTCAGTGTTTTTCTCATGGCACAGGGTTTACAGACAGTGGATGAACTGATTTGGACATTCATTTTTCCAGTGAAGCAAAGTGCATTTGGGATTTTGGGACTATATTCTGTTCAGAACATTAGGCTGACTTACTGAAAATGTATAATATCTGAGCATAGGGCTGGGCGGTATGAAGAGTATATATCATTAACTTGGAATAAGGTTTCAGTCATTGGAGATTTTGCTATATCGTGTATTACGCAGTATGCACATATATCTGCATAACATAGTGCTACTTAAAAGTTTTAGAAACCTTAGAGTCATAAGGAAACATGCATAAATGATAAAATAAAGAGTGGGACGCACTTGATAGTAATTAAGTGCAATAAGCAGTGAAAAAGAGCTCAATCAAATGCGGTCAAATTTATGTTTTTGCAAGGTCAAACCGTTAAAAAGAATTACCGTATTAATTTATTGTGAAAAACAGTAACAGGGCATTCCCAGAAGTCCCCCTGCATGACACATCATATTATATATTATTTCAACCATATTGTTTCTTCATATTTTTGTGTTATAACATATGTTTAGTTAATGTTTGTTGCATTATTTCAGTGTCATTTGTGTTCCCATGATGGTGTTTAGTATATGTGTGAATGACATTGTGTGCACCTTCTGTACATAAGTATTTCTTCAGCTTGTGGATAAGCTGTTTGTGATGAGTTTCAACCTCGATTAACTCTGATTCATTATGTGGCTTTCTTTCGTGCCACCAATGTTATTCTGCTGGTTCTCAGTACATAGAATGTGTTAAAAAGCAGATCTTGGTTCAAGTAGATTAGTATATTAAAATTATATCACTTTATAAAACACACAGTTACATGCTGTAAAAATAAAGAGGCATCTCATAATACAACAAACTTTTTTTTTTTAACTGCCCTTATGAAACAAAAATATATTGCAGTATATTGGAAAATATCATGTAATATATTAGGCATATATTCTTATATATATTTATTTTTTCCAATATATTGAAAGCGGCAATCATTTGTATATTTTTCAATATATTATATAATATATGTATCATCAATATATTATTAAATGTATTCAAATAAATAAAATATTAGAAAATAAAAAGGGAAAATAATATATTACAATATATCACAATGTATTTTAAGAAATATATTGGTAAATATATTTTCCTTTCGTAAGGGTGCAACATCAGCTGGCAGCTGCCAGTTTTGATGACATATGATTCATCCGAATGTCTGACTAAATTCTTATCCTTGGCACTTTAAAGCATTCTACTGCATATTTTATTCACAAATTCACAATCTTGAAAGTCCTCCATATATAATCAAGAAACAACCAAGATTAAAACATTTGATCTGATGATTACAAGCCATGTTCAACCAAGGAACAGTCTTTTACTGTGTGATTTAATTGATCCACAGTGCCTGATTTGAGAAGCTCATATCCATTACAGTGGGAACTAACTAAAAAACCCAAGAGCCAAAGCTTTCCTTTGCTTATGAGAAAAGTGCAAACTCAGACATAGTTAACGCCAGGGAAAAGATGGCAGTAGTTCTCTCATTCATCCAAGCGGCAAGTTAACCAACCACAAAGAACTGGCGTGCCAGTTCAGGACTCTGAGAATCAATTCAATGCAAACACAGACTAAAAGGCTTTGATTTTTTTTTTAAACTGACAGGAACTAGGCAGGCAGACATATAAACTGAAATCTGTAATGTTTCATTGTGGTTTTGAAAGGACAGATGGATAAGTCTAATACAGTTAATCACTTTTTAGAAGGAAAATGTACAGTTCATAAAATTCTCTCTATGAGGTCCTATATTTCTTCACACCTCTGCTCTAGACTTCCAGATACTTGAGGATTCTGGATCCCCAAATCCTTCCAATTAATTTATACAGCTAATATTAAAATGGATCAGTTGATTCTAGCTCTCTTACTTGGATTCTGTTGCACACTGAATCCAAGTAAAGTGTATCATTCTTAACCTTGTTTTCTCCAATACTCTCTCATTGACCAAGTGGAGAACACTTTGCATGGGTCGGTTGGAGCTGTGCCACTGAGCTATTTTCCATGCTCCCCACAGACAGATGCTGGGCAAGGCTGTTAAAGGAAAAAAAAATACAGCTGGATCAAAAAAAAATTCAAAGACACATTAAACTGACAAGGCTTTTTGTGGTGAACGACATTTGGGCCCAGATATTTTGCAATGAAATAATTAACATGGAAAGCAACTGATGAAAATTCTAGTTTCCATCATGTCTCTTTTTTGTGTTTGAAAGCTTTGGTCCATTGCTTTTTGAAGTGTGTCCATCCCTTGTCTCTCCACTCACACCAGACCTGCAACCGTTCTCAGTGTTTGCACTCTTAAAGATTCAGGCCTTATACATGAGAGAGAAAACAAGAGTAATGCAGTAATGAGCAAACATAACCCTGAGGAAGACTCATAAAACACACTTTAACTGATGTTTAACCAAAGGTTTGTGTGTGGAGAGGAAGGAAACATCTAATAAGAGGCTAGACCTCTAGAAAATGTGTCTTTGGTGCCTTCAGTAAAAATTGGATAGCAATCTGAACTTCTAAACTTCTGCTTGATGCTGAAGCTTAATGGGTACAAATCAGAATCACAGTACCATTCAAAAAGGTTTTTGTTGTTGTTTTTGAAAGAAATCAATACTTTTATTGGCAAGGATGCATTAATGACATTTATAATGTGACAAAAGATTTCTAATAAATGCTGTCCTTTTGAACTTTCTATTCAACGAATCTTGAAAAAATCTATCACGGTTTCCACAAAAACAATTAAGCAGTACACCTGCTTTTAACATGGATAATAATAAGGAATGTTTCTTGAGCAGAAAATCTGTATATTAGAATGATTTCTGAGGGGTCATGTGACACTGAAGACTGGAGTAATGACTGTTGAAAATTCAAACGGAAAGCAATTAAATTGTAATAATATTTCAGTTTTACCTTAATATTACTATTTTATTTTATGTTTAATCAAATGAATGCAGCCTCGGTGAGTATTAGAGATGTTAAAAACATTAATACACTGTACCGACCCAAGACTTTTGAACACTAGTATATGTTGGTAGCCATGCTATGTGTTTTAGCATGGAATATATTATCTTATTAGATTATATTATAAAATAATTGACTGCACAAGTTAAGTTTTTCTTTTCTTTTTTTTTTACATCTTTACATCAGTTGTAGTTACTGCAAGCATATATATATATATATATATATATATATATATATATATATATATATATATATGTATGTTGTCTGAGTAAGTAGTGCTTCTGTCCCCATACATAAACACACAAGGACAAAAGGCATAAATCTAAAAATTCCTGCTAAATTCAAACTGTTAAAAATATCAATCATTAATCACTGTAGGTTTATTGCTGTTAGGTAGAACAATAGAGAATTATTTTTTATGTACTCTCTCAATAAAGAAATCTTTGTCTATTTTAACTGAAAAAAAAAAAATCTTTGTTAGTGTAGCTATAAATGTACAGTTTATCCGAAGCTACTTTTATCATGTATTCACCCTCATGTAATTCTTTTGTGGAACATTAGCAGATATTCTGAAGAATGTTGGTAACCAAACAGACTTGTGACCATCAAGTTGACCGCTGGACAAAAAGATATTTCTCAAAAAAGTTTATGGGTTCGAAAAAACATGATTAAGTTAATTATGATAATTTTAGTTTTGGGGCAAACTCTGAAAAGTCTAAATTATACTGGAATATTACTTTGATATAAGTTGTCACCTCACCACCCAGTATTGTCACAAATCTCGCAAAGCAGAGAGTTTAAGTTAACTCTTTGCCTGCAAGCAGACAAGCAGTTAGATTTTAAAAACTGTGACTGGAAATGAAGCCACATAAAGGCAGACCATGCTTACATCATTCTTTTCTTGCCAGTTCTTCCTCAGTAATCAGCAGTAAAGTTATCCTTATCTAAAATCATCCCAGACAGATATAATAGCAAAAAAATAATAAAGAACCACAAGCATTCATTTGTTTTGCAGGTCTTCCATGTGGTAAGCAGCTTATGCCAACAGGAAACAGACTGAGCTCTCGTATCAGAATAACAAGAAGAAATTCAGCCGTTTTTCCCCTCCCTGAGATGTCATGACATCAGCTGCTTTTCTTTAGCTTGAGAAAATGATATGTCTGTGAAAACAACTTCAGTTCTTGGTCAAAAACACGTGCCACTCCCAGGAACCTCCTCCCTTTCTGTATCCTGCCATCCATCCACAGGGAATCAGTTATCCCAAAGCAGATTCTGTGTGAACACTGCAAAACTTCCTATCATTTATCAGTCACACAATACAGCTCCTAATTATAGAGCTCAAGTTACAGCAATGGACTCAACTCTTACAGACCACAACATTCACAGGACATTCAAAGGAAGTAGTTTTCATATTGGATATATATAGGAAAATTAATGTGAATTCCTACTGATTTAACTTTTTGAATGTAGATATATATATATTTTTAAGAATTTTTACTCCTGACATCTGCCACAGATTTGGCAATACAATAAGCTGTCACTATCAATGTGTATTCCAGACAAGTTCAGTTACAATCAGGCTGTCATCTGTGGTTAATTTCAGTTACCACCGAAAATAATTTTGGTTTTACATATATACAAATTGAGGGAAAATGCATATACTGTAGTTATAGGGAATGCCATACTGTTAATACATGTTAAGTTTAAAATAACTTGGTGAGCCATTTTATTATGTCCAAGCAAACTTGCATCACATGATGAAAGAGGGATGCTTTCAGTGCACCGTGCATTTATAAAACAGAAAACTGATTAAATCAATAACATGTCTTTTAAATCAGAGAAATTCAGAAAAAGCGCTATGCTTTCTTATTTAATGAGCCAAACCAATTCTTAAAAGACAGAATATATCATATAGCTCAAGCTATTATACGGTAACTGTAAACAAATCCAGACATCTTACCTGGCTCCGGTGACATCGACCCCAACCATCAGCTGTCCGTTCAGTGACAGAAGCTCATCTCGCAGTTTAATATCTCCACAACGCGCTGCTGGGCTGTTCTTTTTCACTTCAGTCACCCAAATGCACCCGACGTCCAAGACAGGGCCTTTATCACCCTTTCTGCGCCTCCTTCTGACCCCTTTACTCTTCCCCTCAGGGTCTCCAAAAATCGGAATGTTTCCAAAGCTGAGCCCGAACTCTGGGCCATCTTCCTCAGACTTGCTCAAATAGACTGCCTTCACCTCAGAATCGATTTCCTCTCTGAATTGGCTGCTACAGTACAAAGGACTCTCAACTTCAGCAAAGTTTAGCTGGATGTATTCCACAAGCTTGCGGACAGCAGCCTGGCAAACACTGCCTGTGCTAGTCCGAGGCTCATTGCCCTCATCTCTGTCCTTTTCTCGTGCCCAGAGCCAGTTATCCAGCAGAGGTAAATGGCTCAGGGCATTTTCTTGGGTGATAGGCATCCTAGCTGCTGCTGCTGGGCTGTCCGGGCCACCCCTGCATGTTGAGTCAAGGCTCTCCAGTGGTGGCTGTAATCAGGCGCATTGAAATGACTTCACATTCTTCTCGACATGACACAATGACCTCACAGACTTCAGATCCAGAGCGCTGCCGTCCATCGATAATACACTCAAACCACACAGATCCATGATGCCATCCGCAGAAACAAAAGGAAAGAGCAGAGATTGAGGAAGTAGGGCACGTTTATGCTTTGAGGGGTAACAAGAGAACGTGTGCCATTAGCGGGTCGTCTTGATGTGTGCTAAATCTGATTTTCAATACTATTATAGTGGAAAATTGCAGATCGCTGGGAGTCGAGATCTATTCTGACTCACAGCCGCCACAGACGTCCACCTAATCAGAAAGAAAATAAATAGAAATGCTATTACAAAGCAGGTCAGCAGGCATGAACTCATGTTAAAGTGCTGCAGTCATGGCTCATTTGCTACTCAACCACAGTACGGACAGGAACAGAAACTGGCATTGGTATGACAACAAAGAAAGCTTCCAATATACCTGCTATTTTATTTGACTGACAGAATTCATTAACTGGAAAAAGTTCTAATAATAGTCTCATGGGCCTTTTACAGATGTGGCTGTTTTTACAGACTATGTGCCCTATCATACTCCCGGCGCAATGCGGCGCAAGTGCATTTGCGCTCATTTGTGCACCCATAAGCATGCTGGTCTAAAACAAAGAGGTGTGTTCAGGCACATTGTTTGCGCATTGATATTTTGAGGAACAGAAAATAGGGTGCACCATAGACCAACTCAAACATGGCACAATATTTTTTCTTTGTTATTTAAAGAGCGCGTTAATAATATGCACATATAGGTGGGTGCACAACGCACGTACACTTTGCGTATTACACACAAAGGGACGAGGAGCACTACACAAACATTTTTAAAAATGTAAAGGCCATGTGAATAGCAAACTAGCCATGGCACAACTGGATTTTAAAGGGGATGGAAGATGGTCGAAACAATCCGTTTCGACCATGCGCCCAGGCGAGCCGACCGTTTTCTTCTCGTTAAACTAGCAAAAGTGGATTCGGAGCCCTGAGTGCACCTTCGCCATGCGCTTTAGACCATGCACTTAAATCGTCAAAATAGGGCCCATTAAGTTGAGGCATAATCAGAGCAGACAATAAGGAAAAGCTAAATTCCTTTCAGTACTTATTCACCTTAACCTTGTGGAGCGTAACCTGCTGACAATCAACGTTAATAAAGCTGCCAGCCAGATGTCATGATGGTGTAACTCAAACTCTTAGACTTCCAGACCACATTTCTGGCATATTTAAGTACATGCTGTAGACAAAGACCACAATCAAATTGCTACTCTGGGGTTTTGCTCAAAATAACATGATTTTGGTCTCTGCGAGCATCACAAAAACTACTAGGGCTCCCATATGAGATCAAAAATCTTTCCGTGAGATAATGGAGCACTCACATCTATCAATATATCAACTTTATATTAATGTCCATTACTAGGGGGAAAAAAAACTGATTAAATTGTGAGAAGATTACTTAGCACAACTATATAAACAAGAGGGGGATGTACAAGCAACTGACAGCTGGAGTCATAAGGATCAGACTAGAAGAGTAAAATAACAGCTAATAGGACAGAAGCCACCACCCCTTTCAAGAGTTTAACCTCAATAACTCACATGCAGTTTATAAATGGCAATTACAAAACATGGCTATCAACAACTAGGCATGCAGTATGCAATCGAGTTTTTGATTATATGAGTAACGAAAGCAAAATTACAATATTGCATATGAAAACATGCTTACAGTGAAGCTGTCTTTCCACAGGAATGTGACACACTCATTTGTCTGTTAAGAGATGTCCTTACATACTCTACAACTGTTTCCTACAATAGACTAGATTACTTTAAAATGAAAAAATATCGCTCCTTAAAACACATTTATTAGCATCATATCAGCACCTACCTTTTCAATTTTTTTTTACATTTTGTTCCTTACTCCATTTAAGCACATAGACGCTATGTGTCTCGTGGTGGTGTACTGTCACAGTGACACAGAAGGTCTGCAGACCCCAGACTCACCCTCTGAAGAGACCCACATGTAAACGGATTAGTCTCACCCCTCCCTTGTGCCACTTAAAAACACAATGACCTCCCATTTTCTCTTTGGTTGAGTCGCTGAATGGCCAGCTCAAGCGTTTATTTTTCTGCCAGCAGGTCATTCATGATTATTGATGTTTTTGTTCCTCACATAAGAACAAGTTATTTAACAAAGTAAATGCAGATATATAAAACATTGGCACACACTGGCACAAATGAGATGTTTGCAGAAAAGCCTAAAGGATAAGTTAAGGCAAAAATTAAAATGTCAACAATTTCTAAATTACAAATCTTTGCTGACCCCTGATTTTAATGGTGAGGGAAATGTAATTTCTTCCTCCTGTCCAGTGACTGTAAAGTGTCTGCAAACAAGAAAAGTGATTAAAGCTTCGTACTCCACTCTATCCACTACAGAGACACAATGATACAAGAACTGCATGTGATAGTGTGACGAGGAAACCATGTGTCACTAGTAGAAAAAACGTGATCAAAACTGGATGATTAATGCTGTAAAACCATGAATTCCACATGGTTAGAATAAAACATCCTTTTTATATTAAAACAACAAAAGACTTAATATCATCAAAATCAGGCCTTACATCCTGTGATTCATAGAGTGAACAATAAAAAGAACAATAAAAACGTCTCAAGATGTCTTATGGCTAATAATGACTGTTAAAGTATGTGCTTGGGTCTCTTAGATTATTTAAAACAGTAACTTTGTTTCAATAAGACAAGAAAAAACACTTCTCCAGCTTAGCCCAACTACCAGCCTGAGCTTAGAGCTCTGGAAATACATAAAATGAAGAGAATATTTCAAAGGGAAACACCATTCTGATGCTGAACTGAACTGAGTTTGTCACTCTGTCAGGGTGGTCTTTCCATTAGGATCACATAACTGAGCTCTCTCGTCATTTAATAGAAGCATTCATCATGGACGTGGATGTTGCCATCCTGAAACTTTCCTCCACTTCGCGTACGCAGACTTGACATACAAATAAAGAATGCTCACGCTGTGAAGTCATTCATAAAAAAGACGAATGCCTTAAAAAAAATCACTTCTGTTGGGAGAACACTGACTGACGAATAATAAAGTTGGATATGGAAACATGAATTAACTTGAGTTTTCTAAAGAAGGGCCATATTGCCACTAATCACAGAGGTCTTGCTGAGAGCAGCCGTAAACAGCACCACGTCAGTGCTTTATAATCTATAGCCATCGATTACGGGGTGGACTGCAACTCTTCTTTGATCTTACAAATGTGATTCTTTACGACTAAAGTAATGGGTTTCATTATATTTAACTCAAATAAATTTGAGTGGCCAAAATAAATAGCTCTTTCTCAACAACATACATCTATTCGTGGGACTGAGCTATTTGTAATGCTAAACTGAATGTTTTGTTAGTTAATGAGGCACTAGAAGTACAGTGTCGTTGTATGATTGTACCCTAGTTCACACAGGCTACTGTCAGATCGCCAACAAAGACTGGTTAATAGAGCAACAAATCATGGCTTCAAAGTGTCTACAAGAAACTGGGTCAGCAACTGGCAACCGAGACTACATTTAAAGCATTTAAAGTCCTTATTTGAGAAGATGTACCACATTGAGAAGCATGTTGAGCCTAGTGGAAATCCCCACAGTGTTGTTTGTTAATAATGTGAATGCAGATGGACAACACTAAGAACAATCTGCTCAGGGCATGTAGCTCTAATCCCAGTGGGTGGAGGGCTTACCCCACTGACAACTGACCAAATATGTAGGGGGAGGGCTGCAGGTGAAGAGGAGGAATATCGTATTGAACTGAATTGAAAGAAAAATTGTTGTAGGATTAACTTTTCATGATTGTACTGACACTTTAGGCCACAGCCAACAGAATGAGAGAATGACATTAAAGCCCGTCTCTGTTTGCAGACACAACATGTGTTATCAGTCTCATTAAATTAGGTACCATAGCACATTAAAATATCGCTACTTGTGTGACCTCTTTAGTAAAGCCAGCCTTAAATTCAGTAGGCTTAAAAGTGCATTTGTGCACAGCAAAAAGGAAAAGGAACTTGATTCATGTTGTCTACGCACACACATCAAGTGCGAACACGCGTTTCAGACAGCGCTCGAACACCGAACTGAATCCTCTTCTGAATCCTCTGAACAGACACATTAACATACAATTATGAAAAAATCTCTCTCTCGACATTCATTCAGAAAAAACAATCAGTTATGTCTCAAGTGAATGAAAACAGCTGAGAAAGAAATCAGATATGATTTGTATCATTTTATCAAATCCTTGCAGCAGGTCTTAAAGGGACAGCGGCCTATAAATAGGCTTCAAAATATTTATGCTATGGGGCCATTGAATGCTTGAATCTGATTGGCTGACGAATGTTCTGAGGTGTGCAACTATTTCCAGGGAAACGAATGCAGCTCTCTTGACCGCGTTACAGTTCCATATCACTTTGCATGGTAAAACTGTAATAACAGTCATGCAGTTTGCTCAAAAAGGTGTTGTCAGCACTGCCCTAACAATTTGATCAGTTACCCTATATAGTGCAGCAACTTAAAGGCTACACATGAAATTTCACACCAGCGAGGTAATAACCACTGTTTAGATGCCACTGCAGAAGACTGTTGAGGGACGCACAGAGGTAGCCTCATTCACACAAGCTCTCTCTATCTCTGTGTGTGTGTGTGTCTGTCTCTCGCTCTAATAACTTCATTATTAACTGCATTAGAAGGCTATCAACAGCTCAAGCCTCCATTACCAGCTTTAAAACAATGTTTTGGAACTAGCAAAAGATTCATTGGATGAGATGCGGAAGATATAATCCTACTCACAATAGCGATTTAAGCACAAAAACCGGTCGGATCCCTTTAAATAGCCTATATAATCTGATCAATGATCAATCTTGAGGTGTGGTAACCGTAGTATAAGCTCAGCTTCGCGTTGTGGCCGCATCACCACCTCGGGTATACATTATTTTTCGAATAATTAAACGACCCGTCGTCAATTATTCCTTACTTAATCTATACACTGAACACTCTGCAGTGTTATTTTTCCCTTATTATTATATTTCGGTATTGTAACACATTCTGTTGTATTTATCTATGCTTGTAATTTGTGTATTTGTTCTTATATTTACTGGCTGTTCTCGTTTCTTTAATCATGTTTAAATTTTCTTAGTTAATCTATTAGTATTTGCTGTGGTATCAAAGAAGTACTTCACTTTAAGTAATTAATTGAAATCAAGTTAAAATGAAATATTTTTATATTCTTGCTGATCCGAAAAATCAGAAAAAAAACGTAATGTGATCTGATACCATGAGATTTGTGATCTGTTAACCCACTACTTGTCACATCACTTGTGGTTGCTCTCTTGTTGGTCTGATTGCTTCTTTTGCTCTACTCATTTGTAAGTTGCTTTGAATAAAAGCATCTGCTAAATGATTGAATAGAAATGTAAACGTGTTCTGTTACTGTCTGTTCATAGGTTTTGCTCATAGTTTAACATGAGGTAGCAGTCTCTGGAGTCCTACGTCTGGAACCTTCCACACACCTGCCAGCGCATTCAGTCCTGCTGTCAACGAACACATGGAGAACACCTGTCTGACTCGAACAACAAAACACTGCATGATCTTCACATCTCACCAGTCAACAAGCACTTTGTGGTTTACAGCCTAAAATAGCAGTTCAGTCTCTCCAACACAAACATCTTTGGATTTTTCCAGAAAGACTTGACAGTTGTTTTCAAAGCGCGTCTTTGTCAGTCGTTCAGAAGGGTTTCACTTACAGTAACCAACAGAAAATCAACATACTATTTTTAGTTGCTTCAAAAAAAATACAAAACTGTAAAGCAAAACTATTAGAGCCTTATTTGTAGTCAAGCTGAGCATATGGTTGTCAGTTTTTAGTGAGGTCATCTCTAGGGGATGATTCTCCAAACAAACACCAAGCAACGGTTTTGGCATTCAAAGCTTGACAAAGCAATAGCACAAACAAACTTGAGACTTAATGTATTCAAATGTTGGGAAACACTTACAGTGCAAAAGAACTGAAAGAACTCAAACCTGAGAGGAGCTCTTTCCAGCCCAATGTGAGAGAAAGCTGTGGCGGGGGGGCACAGTGTAATTTACGCAGATGTCAGAGGTGCGCCACTGTAGGAGTGAGACCCCCTCATTCAGATTCATTCACATGCACACTCTCACGCTCTCCGTTCTCACTGAGGACAATGAAATACACTTACAGGGGGCTCTAATATGTAAATGAAACCCTACACAGGATATAATTCATCGAGTACCCCTACTTGCCATAAAGACCAATATAGTGATGCCATCCACAAATGAATGGCTGTTTTCAACACAATTTAAAATGATGCCAGTAATGACTGAAATAGGGCAGTAATGAATGGAAGGTTTTTCAATGGAAGCTCTAAATCTGATTATTTTGGGGCCCTTCATTGGTAATGCATCTGGTTTAAGAGTTCTTTTTTATTTAATCCTGTCTTTAAAAAAAGTGTATATATAACTATTGGTAGTGTTAGTAGAGTTTTTTTTTTTTTTGCTTAAGATCAAGAGCTGAATGAAGTCTAGACTATAGAAAAAAAGTAAGGGTCATCTCCATTCTTTTCAGGGAGGCTATGGGAAGCCACATGGAAAATAATAAAAGTCTTAGTGGGTGCACTTTTATCAGACACGACATAATACTCTGTAGAAACTTTGGATTTTGCAAGGGTGAAATAAAAATATATAGTTTAGTAGACGTCAAACTAGAAACTCATAAAAATGCAACTTGTAGCAGGGACCCCGGATACAAACTGTCATCATATTATGATTAATAATAAATTATGTTACATATATATATTATGTTACGACAGTAGATCAGAACTATGCACATTATTGTTGTTGCACATGCCTGTATAGGACTTGTTAAAATGCATAATAAAATTTTTTTTAATTTAACTGGAAGATGGAAAATTAAGAACCAAACTACTGAGTGAGGGTTTTCTAATAAACTGCAGATATAATGTGTAATCAAGGGCTCCACAATCACATGAATAGCAATGCAGGCTTCAGCGAGACATTCGCGATTATTTAAAAAGCATTACTTTTACAAGAAACTGGAATGGAATTAAAAAATATATTGATACAAATATTTTTCTAGCAATCTATTAGTCTGCATTTATATTGCGCATATCTATTTTGACAAACCATATTTTTGTCCCATGCTAGTATCATAATAATAACTGCAGATTTAGAATGAATCACGTATTTATATGTAGATGTACTGTATATAATTACAGTATCAACTGATGGTGCTCTTGCTTTCATTTCAGGGTGCTTATATTTAAAATGGACTTTGTGTTTTTACCCATGTTTTAATGAAAAATTACTTGTGATCATACATTAATTGGTGGGACTGATTGGGGTCGCCGACCCTCGGTTGAAGACGCTTGCTCTACATCACATCCAGAAGCTGCAATCTTTTCTATGAAACAGGCTGTCCTTCCTTACTCTTTTCTTAACAGTGCAGATGTACAGATGTACTCCTCCAGAAGAGAATCTGATCTAGATGGCTTGGCTCATTCTTGTGGTCTCCCCGCTGGATGAGTCATGCTGTGCAGTTGGGCGGTGTGCCAGATGCTGTCCAGCTTAACCCAAAAACAACAACTGTACCACAAGCCACTGACACTCCCCTGCTCCCAGTCTCACCATTCTCTCTGAGACGCACCATTACGGTCATTTTTATCAGACTATACAAACTGCTGTTCACTTTTTCCAGGACGACCGCTCTGCTTCAGTGCACCAGGCTGCTGCTGAGGGTTCATGTGTGCTAAAATATTTAATGTATGAAGCATTAAGAAGAATTGGTCTTTTCATGAAGTGATTAAATGGAGAAACCAAGCAGGTCAGCAGCAATCTAATGCAATGTGGCCTTCAACTATGTTTAGTATGTACACAAGGCACAGAAAATTTATGTAATATACATTTGAATCAATACATATAAAAAAGGATCACATTACAGTTTGCTTTAGCCGATAACATTTAAGATGGGTGATGAATAAATGCCTTATCATTAACTATGACATACTGCATACATGCTTCTGGCTTGGATATTTTTCATTTTCCATAATGACTCTTATAACTGGGAATTTGAGAACATGGCATGAAAATATGAATCAATATTAGCCTGATTTAGAGGCTTCATCATTGTGATTAGTTTACTACTTGTTTCTTACCTCTGAAAGTGCATATTACATTTAATACACATCACATGATAAGAAACAGGTCATTGTGTACATTAGATCATTGGATATTTTTTCTTTTCTCCCCAGAGGTATAGGAACGATGGTACAATGGAAATGTGTGAGGTCTAAATGAAGAGTCCATGACTGACAGCAGAGTGTAGTTCTCCCACCTCAGCAGAAACGGACACAAAGGGAGGAGACTTACTCACACAAGTCTACGCTTCAGACGGAGCACATGACCAAACGTTAACATGCACATATGGAAAACACAGGTAAAGCATGCTCACGCTTCAGGTGAAAGAAATGAGAACTATGCGTACACAACTTTTAAGTGGTTATTAAAATTTATGCCAGGTCTGCAGGTTTTGGATTCAAGGACAACATAGCTAACTAATCTCCTCAATGGCATTCTTCCATATGCTTTATTGTTAAATAGTATGTAGGTATTATTATTATTAGTAATATATAATATATAATAGTTAATTGCATGACACGACTGATCATGTGACATCAATATGGTGGGGTCCACTCCATGCAGAATAAAACGGGTTCTGTTTTTTGTTTTTTTTTCTAGAAGACTTATAAAAAAACATACCTAAACTGTTTAGAGTTAAATAAGAAGTAAATACTAAAATACTTAAAAATACTTTGTGCCCATTTTTTTTTTATATAACAGATACAGTAACATCCTCTTGTTTGGTAGCAATAACCCATTATGTATAAATCAGGATAGATGTCCTTTTGTCAGCATTGCTTCATGTCTTGGTATAGTCAGGGAAAAAATGCGTTATGAGTTTAGTTAAGGGAGACAAGGGAATTCAGTGGAGCTATAAATTATATAAACTTAAACTTACCATCCGTGCAGCTGCATTAAAACGTGCTAGCAGACTGGATTTCCAAGACCAGAAGAAATTCAAATCCAAATCAATGAAATCCGCTGAATTTCTCAAGTCAAGTCCTTCAGAAACGCCTGCAGTGATCTGGGGAAAAGTAGGCTACCACATGCATACCGAACAGCTGAGCTGTTTTCGTCTGTGTGCTACTGTAAAAAAGTAAAAATAATAATCTCCTCAATTTTGGTCAACTTTGACAACTCTTTCACAAAGGAGACACCAGTAATAGTAAAGGCTCGGATTTAACACATGCACGCGACTCGCCGTGGGGAATGACGCAGAGAGTGGGCGGAGCAACACCGCTGCTGCTGCTGCTGGATCTGATAAACACAGAACATTTGTTAAATATCTTGTGGTAAATTGACCCTTTTAGAGCCATATTTGGCCGTTATACACGTTAAAATGATTTCAAGTGGAAATATAATTTTGTATTCAAACTGAGAGATGTGCCTCTTTTTTACATTGAATGTCTGGACTGTGTGATTTTAAGGGGTAATGACTTTTGACCAGTTCTGTTGTGATGTTGATATATTCTGGTTTCATCATTAACAGCAAAAATTAGCGATGGAGATTTATTTATCCAATTAATTGATCCAGTTCATTAAACGTAAGTACTTATGCTTATATAATTTCTATCACTATATTCTAGAATTAAAAGTATGAGGCATAACCTCTGGGAATCCCCGGGCTGTGTTTTGTCTGGGCATGGCAAATCAGATCATAAAACCTCTCAACTCCTTTTCGGACCAGACTTGCCCTGCCATTAGTGTCATTCAGTATCCTCACAAACAGTATCTCATGCCTAGATGCTTAAATAAACAAAATACAATGTTAAAAGCAGCAACGCTTTTGTGAGGAACTGTACATAAAATGTATGAAGTTAATTCTTTTTCAGGGCTGGTAGGAAATTTCACGACTTTTTGTATCAAACAGGAAAATGAAAAATGCCTCAGAACAAAAACTGACTTTGCTCTCAAACACAATTGCATGTGAACATCTTAAATGTTAAATGATTAACACAGGAATGAGAAATGTTATGATTAACACAGGGCTGTTGATTTGTTAGCTTTAATTTGACTTGATTACAGTTATGTTTCATATCACCATATAATATTTGTCAATATTTATTTTGGTGTTTAAACCTTGGCTTTTTCTGCATCTGTAATATTTTGAAGGCTGCTCTTCATTTTTACTCGTCCATAGAAACAACGAAGTACACAGGCATTTTTGGGCCCAGGTGGTTTTGATTTGGGAGGCGCTTATGTGCCTTTAGGTCATTTATTATTCCAAGGGAAGTGAAATGAACTACGAAAGACAATGTTGCACTTTCAGACTGCTGGGCACCCACAGATTGACCACTGGGCCTGCCAAGCCGAGGAGAGAAATTTAGTCATTTTTGGTATAAATGTATCATAAAGGAATATTATTGCAATGGAATAGACATTAAAGCAATAGAAAACAGTATATAGCACCCTGTGAGTACTCACCCCTCTCCATTTGCTATTAGTTCTGCATCTACTCCTCGATTTGCAAATACAGTACGAGTCTTCTTGGTTATGTCTGCATGAACTTTCCACATTTCAATTCTTCGGCACAAATTCACTCCAATTCTGCCAAATTAGAAAGTGTTGGCTTGCAGCACTGTTCAGGTCATACCAAAAATATTCAATTGGATTAATGTCTCAGCTCGGACTGAACCATTCTAGCATTATAAGCCTATTTAAACCATTCCATCATACTTGTGTGTGTGTGTGTCTCGGTTTGTGCATTTTATCATCCTGCTGGAGCATGAATATTCAATCAAATCCAAATCCAAACACATTTTTTTACTTTGATATAAAAAAAAGTTTCACCATTGCATTTCAGTGGTAAAATTTATTAATTACTTTATTTTTGCCATAAATGATCATAAATACTCATGTTTAGTGTCTTGGTAGCGACAAACTATTCAACTCTATAATTTCTGTCACTTTATATTTGATAAGCTTTTTGAAAATCAATCACTAATAAGTTAGAGGTAAATATTACCTTTATTGATTGATTAATTGATTGCATGAATGATTGTAAATATTAATCTTCAGTGACTTAATGACAACAAGCCATTTTAAATACAATTTCTATAAAGGGGGCTATGAGCAGTTGAACACAAGACTGTAAGGCCTTCATAAGAGCTTAGCAAAAATAGATAATTTATAAATATTTCTGGTGTTGGTAGGTTACAGCAGATAAGAGGTTACTGTGTATCTAATCCGCACAACACATATTTCACAACATTACCTAGAATCTTGTCTGTGAGGCAAACAGGAGCTATATCACATTTGCGGCTGACTTGATCATAAGCAGCTCTTGCTAATCTATAAATCATATTGACCACATTTTTATGAAGTTACAAGTTCTGAGAAAGTCACTAAGTATATCAGAATATTGTCAGCTAACAGGGTGGAACTGTTTAAATCAGCAAAGATGCTGGATAAGTCAACATAATCATGTGCTTCCAAGCCTCAACATTTCCCGGCTGGAATATGCACATCAAAATCTTTCCCAATGAAGAAAAGACAGAATTTCACCTAACTACGAGTCATCATTGACAATGCCAGAACAACATGTTTCAACCATATTGAAGAATGAAAGTGATATGCTCGCTTCTGACCCTTGGGTTAAACGTTTCCTTTCAGCGTTAAGAGATGAGCTCACCTGAAATATTAATGCATTGAGGCTATTGTGCAGGCAGACATGATCCAACCTTCTATCACAGCTGGCCAGATGGTCAACCGTCTGCAGAAACCAGACAGCACACCAGGCCAGGCAGAAGAACAGACCAGAGGCTCAACACTATATATATCGTTTGTAAACAAACATCCATTACTGTGGGAGAAGTACCACTCAAAACTGACTAGAAAATGACCAAAAAAGCAAGAGCTTGTAAATACAAGAACCCTGACGTAAGAGAAACCCTCTTCACTAACTAATGTGGAATAAAACTGTTTAATCTCAACAGGGAAGCACAAACTCATTCTCAATGAGCGTTTGGGCTCTGGGGTTTTTCTTTTAGAATTATATCAATGATTTATACATACAAATGGATACTTAGCAATCTAGAAGCCAAAATACCTAGCTGAAATGCTCATTAGTTGTTGCATAAGTTTGCTAGACTGGGATTTCAAAATGACTTCAGTGGTATAACTGACAAAATGCTTAACTTTAGGAGTAAACACCTATGTACTTTGGAAAATGCCCACTACGGTGAGGTCAAGTCCGACACGCTGGATGAAGATAAGCTGCAATCGGTTTGTCTATACCACCTTCCACAATCCAAGACTGTTTTTTTTTGTTTTTTTGATGGTTGGTCATGAGTCCCTTGATTGTTCTGAAAAGTTAAACTGACCACTGTTCTTCAGAAAAAACTCTAGATTCTTCAGTTTTCCAGCATCTTTTGCATATTCGAACCCTTTTCAACAATGACCATATGATTTTGAGCTCAAACTTGAGGACGACTGAGCATTGATGCATTAAGAGCCAGGGGTGAAAACATTAAAGTATGCAAAAATGCAGGAAAACTGAAAAATCTGCAGGACCTGGAGGTTTTTTCTGAAGAACATCTCAGTTTAACTGTTCAGAACAAGCAAGGGACTCATGAACAACCATCAAAAAAAGAAAAAGAAAAACAGTCGTGGATCATCCGGGTAACCACACACTGCATTAAGAACCAAACTTTTGAATGGGGTAGTTTTAATAATTTCAGCTATTTTTTTCTTGTGGACTAAATGTAAACATTTTCCATGTAAAATATCTTACTAAGGACAGTACTAAAACTTTCAATCTTTTGCATGCCACTTTAATTGTCAGACTACAAAATGTGAGATGTGTTTTACAGACACTCCACAAAGACCTTGTTGAAATCATTGGATTCTGTGTATCATTCAGCATTGAGATTTATAATGCATGCAGAGTACTCGGTTCATCACTGTGTACTATATGAAATGGTCGGTTGGTCCTCACTTAACACAAGAAGGTTCAAACATTGGTTGATCTTTGTGTATAAACAAATAACTGGACATACTCCTTCATATTTAGCTACACTTTTGAAACCTATTAGATCTGAATACAAGCTAAGATCAAGTAGATACATACTGTATGAGGTTCCACAAATTAAAACAGAGTTTGGTAAAACTGCTTTTGGTTATAGTGCTCCAACTTCATGGAATGAGTTGCAAAACCAGCTAAAACTAGAGGGGTTTTTATACACACTGAATTCAAGTCTTTTCTAAATTAGATTTCTCATCATGTTTGTGATTGTTTTAAATAGTGATTTTTTTCATTTTTATTTTAATATTTTTTTGCATCCCGGTCTTTTTTTGTTGCTGTCTGTTAAAGTGTATCTTCTATGTGCTCACTTGTAAAAGAGATTGTAATCGCAATGAGATTTTCTTCCCTGGCAAAATAAAGGTACCATAAATAAATTAAATAAATAATTCATTTACAATTCATTCTAAAAATAACTGTTTTAGTAAAAAAAAAAAATCCAATTTACAGTATATGTAAATGCATTTGTTTGAAAGATGCATTCAATTTGTCGGACTTGGCTTCCTGTATGTGAAAAATTAAAAGAACAGTAATCAACAAATCTGATGCATCAAAAGCAGCACTTGTTTTTTTTACAAAATAAATAACAGATGATGTTTGAGGCACTTTCAAGACCATAGTTTATTTTATAGTAATAAGAAAGTATATACATTGGGGTCCCTTTATAGTGAGTCCTAAAGCTACGCACATGATTTTAATTTTCTCTCAATCTGAGACACATTTCTGACACTTAAAAAATCGCCCATGTCTTAAGTCGATGCTTCCACACAACTGATGGATTTCCCAGACCATAGCTACATACAATCAACTATCGTGAAGCAAACATTTGCCATCATTGTGAAAGAAAGAGCAAAACAAAAGCATTTTGATTGTTAAATGATTGATATAAAACGGAATAAAAATCAACAGAATGACAATAAAGAAACACTGAAATATGATGACTGATCAAAGACTTCCTTGACACATCTTCATAGTGTAAAAACAAAATTAAGACATGCTTGTGCTAGCGTTAACATGCCAGGCAAAATGAAGATTGATAGAGTTTGCTCATATGTAGTATGCAGCATGAATACAAAAATTATATACAGATTAAACTAGATTGTGACAGAATGCCAGTCCTTCCAACCATACCGCCAATCAGCTAATGATAATAAAATATTATCAAAAATATACCCAAGACTCAAGAAAATGGAGGAATCTGCTCTTACATATAAAATTCACATTTTCTCAAGGTTATAATTTCTTTTTAATCCCATTTAGAGGTGAGAGTACATGAAATGAAATTCTTATAACACCATAACACATCCCTTAAAACCTTGAAGACTTGGGCAAACTTCCATATATCAGTGGAAAAATATCTAAATGTAGGTTTATTTTCAGGGAGGACATAGATTTCTTAGAATTAAACTCTTATGGCCTTCAAAATTAGTTTCTGGTAGTCATATACAAACGGTATGAGGCCTCTGAGGAACTGAGTTACAACCAATGTCTGAATCTAGCTCCATTAATGCCACGTCACAAAGAGCTACAGTACATACTGCACCTTGAGAGCTACGCATCCTGTAACCAATCTCAGGCACATACAAGTACATTTTAAAATCAATCTCTAAGTAACACAACAGAATGCCCATGAGAAATCATGACAATAAATGTGTGAAGAGGTAGAGTTTGAAGTTGTGGCGTGTTTATATAGACAGAACGTAGACAACCAAGGGAATCGGAGGGATGCTCATAATACACCCAGTAAATACTGAACAGGTCCTCTAACACCCTTCCCTAAATTTGCATTTAAACTACCAAATAAAATGAGGTTTAATCTGTTACCATAACAGCATTTTGTCCTTGATAACCTTTTTTGGTTTCTTTTTAAGCTCTAGTATTAGTATGAAAACAAACTGAATGAAAAATGATGACACACTGCAGTGTACTTCATTTCTCTGAGCATCTGTTGAGTCATACCATACGCAGATGAATCAATTCCAATTAAACGCATGAAACGGAAACCAAAACAATGTAAAAATCCTTGCTTAATTTCCCGATTGTAAAATCTGTTAGGTACCCAACACAGATGTCCAGACAAGAAAGGAGCAAAAAAACGAGCCATTTTGAGCAGCGATGTGAATGGTAAATGTTCCAACAGTCGACTGTGATAAGGTACCCAATTGCATTCAACTGAACAAATGATTCAAGACCAAATAAATTGGCGAGGAAGGAATATCTACAAGGAAAGAAAACTGAGACGCCATTCTGACACACCAGGTCAATCCAATTCAACGCTGATTTTACCAGTCCAACTGTTCTAGGTTTGATCGCACATCCATCAGAACTGAACCTGCTTCATTTGGTGAAGGCAGCGACCACAGCCCACAGCAGCTCATTGCTGTTGTTCTTCATGCTCTCGCCCTCAGGCTCCAGATCCAGCAGCTGCCGTACTCTCTTCATGGCTAGATCATACTGGTCATCCAGCAGCGGGGCGAACGCGTTCTCTAGTACGTCAGAGGAGTGGGCGAGGAATATGAGGGCCAGAATACGTTTGTCCATTCGGTGAGGGTCATTCACCCACTTGTCCAGAACGGCCTCCTGCACCTTCTTAATAAGGCGCTGCTTAATAGTATTATTGGTAAGTGGGTGTGTAGTCATGTCGAACAGAAGAAAGTTTTGTTTCTCGGTGGTGAGGACGCCCTTCTCTACAAGGTTCTTCGCCAGGCGCTCTCGGACGTTACGCAGCTGATAGTGAAGCTTCAGAGGGTTCCATGTCTCGCCTGCAAAAGACAAGCACTTTCAGCACCAAACATACTTACATTCACTTTATTTTAATTTTATTGAACTACAGGAAGTTATTGTACAGAAAAAAAGGTAAAAATAAACGTCATTCTGAACACTTCTTTTTTCTTTCCCCCCCCCTCCCAAATATCCAAGGCGACCATATCCCCCCACCCCCATCTCCCAAAGGTACATTCAGAGCGTACATAATCAGTGAAGATCAAACACCAAATACAATAAGTAAAAATAAGAAAATTAATCATTAATTTTTGAAATGACACCTGACCAAGCTCCATGAAATCTTGCCACTGAGAGCTCCATGTTCGCAAAGTCCAAGAAAGAAATATTCACTTTATTTGACAAGGACAGAGATTTAACTAATCTGTCATAGTCAACAGTGGTCGCCAACATGTTGATTGCGTAATCGACCGGTAAATCTTAATCACTGTCCCGGTAGCTCATGAGAATAACACATTGTATTTGTCTTTATACAGTATTTTTTGTACTTCGTTTTCTTTTATATTCAGGAGCTACTGGGACAGTGATTAAGAAAAATACATCATGCCCGAGTCTATAAACAGCGGCCGGAGAAGCTGAAGATGGACGCAAAGAGGAGAAAATACTGTAGCAGGCAGAGAAAGCTCACTGTTTACGATGCTCGAAATATAGAAAGAAAATATCAATAGGGTTTATATGAATGTATCACTGAAAGGAACTGACTGTCTTCAGAAAAAGTTTTGATGACAATGGCATTTTCTTCTCCTCTTATACCTTCATATAATGTAGTATATATCTGCTCTGTTTACAGCGGTAACCAATGAAACACTGTATCGCTGCTGCTTAATTAGCGCCACCTGCTGTCAGAGAGTGCATCTGCATCTCATTCAGCCCGTCTGCGGTTTTCATTTCATGCAGATATGTTTTTATTTTATTATAATAATTGGCCGTCAGTATCAGAAACAGCCAAATTGCTTTTAAAACATAAAAAAAAAAAAAATCTGAATCTGAATCAGAAATGAAAAATCATGATTGGTGCATCAATTAAAAAACTAAATAATGGGCTTAAACTGGAAGTACACTATTGACGGTCTTTTTCTATCAATTCTTCAATAGATAGAGCTTGTCAAACAACATTAAAATTTACAGTATGGACATTCATTTTGAAATGTGTTAAAGATTGCATTTTTCATTAAATTATTAGTGTTTTTTAATTATTTTAATGACTTACAATGAATTATATGATGGCAACGGCAATCAAAATGTAAACAAATAAAAAAATCAATATCAAGCAATACCTACATTTAAAAAGAAATCAGTGCTACAGAATATGCATCACTAAGCTTTCAGGTAAACACTTTTTGTGTAGTCCTATTTATTGATATCTGCTTATACAGCATTATTACATCATTAATAGTTTTCATAGGTTTTCTTTGGGATTTTAGCAGCTTACAGTCTTTCAGAAGTTGCTGACATTAATTTTGTATGCAGAAGTCAAGCTAGAGTGTCTTGAGCGAGTAGCACCAGCTCACTCGGTCGGCTCCTGTGCTAAAGCAGAGAAGCACAGACATCTCAGGATCAAAGCAGGCTGTGGTAGAACATTTGCTAGTCATCATCCTGCAGCAATTTATGGCTCTGATCTAATTCGGAGCACATTTTTATACACTCTCTAAACGAAGACGGCAGCTTCTTCTCGCAGACGCTTTGATCTCCCCCTTTGACCCTTTGGCTCTCCATACTGAGACATTTCCAACCTCATAGCCACAGTAGGTACCAGAAATCTCGCTCAAATCCACACTTTGGACCAAAGATGGATCCAGCATTTTTATGTGCACCAGGCACAGTACATTTAGAAGGTAGCAGGGCTCCAGACCAAAAAAAAAAAAAAAAGAAAGAAAAAATTCACTTAAGGAGCCATTGACTCCTTTAAGAAACAAAATAGGCACCAAAATTTGTTTTAAGTGTCACAGAATAAACGTGTTTCATATCTTTCTTTTGTCCTTTTTTGTTGTAAACACATTCCCCTGGTTTTACATACAAGGTTTAAGCCTAGTCCCAGACTAAAATGTAAGTCAGAGCTGTTAGCCCTGTCCGTGAAACCAAGCCCTTAACATTTCATTCATACGGTTATGTATTTACGTTTCTCTTTTTTTTCTTTCCTTTACAGCATCAGCATTTTAATCCTTGTAGATGTCCTGGGAACTAAGGTTCACTTAAAGTGGCAACTAAATGTCCTTTCCAACTTGAGAATTATTTATACAGACACAAAGAATTGTTTAATACACAGAATCTGTGCCAAAATCAAGGACCATAACTATGTCAGCATCATTTGGCCCTTGAGTGTAGTTTGGGCTCCTCCTCAAGTCAACTCAAGTTAAGTTCTTTATAGTTATTTTTTTTCTAGATGACTAATGAGCTTTTTAACATTAATGGTAAATGGTATGGCGAATGGTACCTTATGGTGATCACTTCTGTTTATTTCGTACTATAGTAGTAACGAGAAAGATATGATAGGTTCACGTCACATGCCACTTGAATTGAAGCTCATGCTGCTCATGCTACATTAAAGAGGGCCAAAACGTAATTATTGTTTGAATTTCATCATGTATTTGGCAGAATTTAAAAGCTGATACTTTGTTTAATAAAAGGTCACAGAGCACAAAGCCCATTGTGTTCATTGGACACAAGTGCGCTACAAATAATATGAAGCTCTCCCATTAACCGAACACAGCATTTAGACTAAAGATCTTGATAACAAGAAGCCATAGTATCGATTAGAAACAAATATTCTTAATATCAACACAGCTGTCGGCTTTACCTGCTGTAGTTTGATCAAGTTGTGCAAGAAATAGACACTTTTACTCTGCACGTATCCGTCACTTTCGATCTCTGCCACAACTGAAGCTGCTTTTAGCAGGTGTGCCGTCAGTCTCCGTTTATTACATCAACATACAATATGTGATCTCAAAACAATCAGGAACAAAAGCATTATATGCAAATTTTTAAGTCATAACATATACATTTATATAGTCGCCAATGGCGATCTCAGCAAAAATGTTAAATTAAATTAATATTTTTGGCCGCAAATTAGACCTTTTTAGTCATAGTTTGGAGCCCTGGTAACAATGGTAAGAACGATTAAATTCAATACAATTTAATGTAATCTAACACTACCATTTAAAAGTTTGGAGTCAGTAAGACTTTTTTCTTAGACAGAAATTAATGTTTTCATTCAGCAAGGATGCACAGAATTGATCAAATTTGACAGTAAAGTAAATTATGACTTTAATAATGTTACAAAAGGTTATACACGCAAACAAATGCAGTTTTTTCTTACAATCAGTTGATCAACAAATCCAGAAAAAAAAGCACATTGATAATAATACTTTTTTTTTCTTTATCAGGAAATCATCATATTAAAAATCGTTTCTGAATGATCATGTGACACTGAAAATACAGCTTTGCCATCACAGAGATAAATTATATTAAAATAGTCTATTGTCTATTAAATCGAAATTAGAAAAATAGACATTTGAAAACCAATTTCACAGTATTACTGTTTTTACTGTATTTTTGATCAAATGACTTCATACATAAACATTAAAAAAATCTTACCAATCACAAACTTTTGAACAGTAGTGTATAATATAACCAATAAATATTAGTCTAGTCAATAACAAGTATTGAGTTTAATAAGTAATGTTTAACTTGTTTTCTAAAGCCAAAGTAAGGCACGGAGGTAATCTGAATAAATCATTTCAAGACTGAGGAACTCAAATGATATGTGCAAAACTCACCACTGAGTAACTCTATCCAGCTCTGCACGCTTTCGGGCGGCTGAGTGTCTTTGATGTGTTTCAGAGCCTCATCCAAAAGCACATCTCCCGTTGGAGCATCAGACTTACATATAACCTAAAAAAAAAGACAAGAAGAACGTCACTGAACACACTGAAACGTGCTAATGCACAATGCACCACTTACATCAAGGCAGTGAACTCATAAAATCATGTGAAGGAGATGAACTGCTTCAACTCAAGACTTTTACTTCACATATTAAATCTAATGCATTTTCCAGAGATACATCTGAGCTTGGTTTAACAATAAAAGTTCTCACTTACGACAGCCAACACCACCCGCAAAAAGTGGCCTCCTGACACACAAATAATATCAAAGAGCTCCCTCTTGTGAGAGAACCAGCCATACACAACTGTTAATGTCCTGACACAAGTGTGCTGAATTTTACAAGCACATAAAGAATATATCTTCTGAATTTGTTCAGTCCAGTTGTGTGTTTGTAGAAACCTCTACCATCAGTACAGACAAATGATGGTCTTACATTACATTTGTTCATACAATGAAAGTAAATGTTTGAAGTTCTCCAGCGGTATTCAGTTTTTTTTTTATGCTCCACGGAAGAACAGAAGTTTGGAATGACATGAGGATGAGTAAATGATGACAAGTTCATTTTTGAGTGCACTATCCCTTTAAATGCTTGCAGAACTGAGAAAAACAGGAAGCCTCTCCCTCAGATGAACAGTTTGTCTTACTTTGCGAGCAAGCAGGCTTTTCCTCCTCATGCCACAGGCCTCCAGCTGCAGTCTCCCTCGTAAGGCCAGCTCAATGAGCATGCAGCCCCGCAGGCCTGAGGAGATGCAGTCATTCCAGAAGGAGGTGTAGCCCTTACAAAAAAACATAATGAAGAAAGTCAGTATACATGCACCATCCGAGTTTAGAGCTTCAGTGGAACTAAAACTTCCATCCAAATGTTTTGTGAACAAAGAAAAATGTTCAAACAGAGCTATAATAATAGTTTGTTTTGTCACACAATTTGTTTTGGACTAATACAATTCTATGTGGCTATTCCATTATGTAATTCAGTACATTTCTCCTTCTGTTATTCCATTTCAGCTTCCTGTGTGGTGTGGCTTGAATTTAATTCAGGAATTAAAATGCTGCATTTTGCCCAGCACTCAGGCACAGTTATGATGACTTGAGTTTGTGCAGTGTCATGGTTAGCAGTGGATGAAGTGAGCAAGGGATCTCTCCAGTATTAACAAGGCCTGCTTTGTGAAGGTCCGGTCTCCTGTCCCAGAGGGCAAACAACAGGCCTCTTTCAAGGCACTGGTAACAGGCATTGCTCCGTACGTGAAGAAGACCACATGCGAAACACCCAGAGCGAATAGAAGCACAATGTGATATCATTCTGTGTTCTCAATGACCTGTATCATCTCGCACTGCCATGCTCATTCAAATATGGGAAGCATGTGGTTTTTATTCAACGAGGAAAAAATAAAGTTTGTAGGTTTTAAAAACAAAACTAACAAACCAAAATCACAATTTTCTGTATCTAAAAGAAATTGACAATATATATATAAAATATATAACATATGATATTAATTAACTGTTTTCAATATTGTTAATGATTAATATTTTTTCTTGAACACCAAATCAAATCAATGCAGCCTTGGGGAGAAGACGTCTTTCAAAAAAAATGTAAAACATGTAACCGGTCCCACCCCAAGGTTTTGAACACTAGACCAGATGTTTAACCCATCATGACTTCATGTGATTCTATGATAATTTTGCTTTGCTAGAACGACAGACTGGCAAGATGTAATTATGGCAAAGCCTGAATGTTTCAGTGCCTTGTCTTTTAAAAGATAAGTTGAATAAATACATCTAGTAAAACAGTGCTTCTTTGAAGAACACAGCATTCAAGATCAAGAAAGTCTGTCGGTTTTCTTTTTGACATCAGTCCTCTGTCATGGGAGTAAACTCGATACTTGACAACAGCATAAGAGCTCACACACAGGCAGACAATCAAGATAATGGTAGGAAACTGTGGCTGTTTGAAAAGATAGCACAGTCAGAATGCAATCAGGGTTTAAAAATGTCAAGGTGTCCAGGTAACATGACCCAGACTGTGTCCTTGTCACAATGTAATCACACAAATCCATACTGCATGGTATTACTTAACAACTTACACACACATAAGGCTTAAGCTTAGGGTTTGGATTAGTGTTTGCTGCTTGTAAATATGCATCATTTACTGTTATTACTATATTAAGCGCATACAATGTGTAAAAAGAACATTATAATTTTGTGTGACATTACTGTCATGACAATTAAGTACAATACCAAAAAGATATTTTGGTTCCAGAACATATTTAATTTATTTTCTTTCTTTTGATTTTGGGGTGAAATGTGACATTCTGTCAGATTAACTCAATCAAGCAAGCAATGGTAAGAATATCTACACTTAAAGTGTTTGTTTGATGTCAGTGTAAATTTTGTAAGCAAGAGCAAACTGTAGTACAGGGACATGTTGAGTGAATCCATTTATCCTGTCTGCTACTTTCCATGCAGATAAGCAAATCTTAAGTGAGGCCTCTGTATAGGGCTCAACGTGATATTCAATGCCTGAAAATGGCAGGGATGTAAAACAAAGGATTAAAGAACGTCTGTAATAATAATAAGAATTATGTTATTGTGCTAGAGAGTGCACTGTTGTTAAAAAGAAAAGAAAATGTATCCACCACCCTTGCAGAGCTAATATAGCAACAAACTGTATAGTAGTATGACACTTCCATAATCAATGTAAGATGCTAAACGGATCATAAACATCCAAACATGCTAAAAAGAGAGTGGAGGTGGAGTAACCCTTTAATTAAAGGTCAGTCAACAAAATTACAGAAAGTGTCTCAAAGCCAAACTGGCTAATTTGAGGTATTTTGCCTCTTTCCTTTATGAGAGACACTGTTAACTGTCTAAACCCTCTAGTGTTTTACTACTGTGGCATCTGGGTGCTCTAGATTTAGGGAGATAACAACTATTTTAGCAGTGAGTGATTCATTATCTTGAAAATAATAACCTGTTTTGCTTGGTTTTAAAACTTTTTTTTTGCCATACAATTTGAGGAAAACCTGCCTAATATTTGTGACCAAAATAATAATAATAAAATATAAATTTAAATATAAATTGAGTGCATTGCATTATGCAATACAGCATTTCACACTGCATATGTTTTCCAAGTGTAGTAGGTCAGTTGGGTTTTCTAAGTACAGTAAGAAAATTTATATTATGCACTGATGTATATGCTGAAGAAATAGCAAGAATGGCATGCTATTCTGAACACAGCCAATGATCTGACACAAAGCAGTGGTTCTCAGACCTGGACGACCCCAGCACTGAACATACTGGATGTCTTCCCTTTTTAACTCATTTAATTTATATCATCAACTTCTTAGTAGAGATCTCTTCTAGGATGGAGAACCACTACTTTGAGCAAACCATAAAAAAGGTAATCTTTGGATTTGCTCCAAAACGCTTCTTGTTGTGACTGTGTGAAGCATATCTGGATTAAAGAATGTGAACATGTGGGTGACTCGTGACAAGGACAGCAGATGCATTTTAACTATATACATGCATTGTTTAAATATAGATTTTTGTCAATATATAGCTGCTTCAAATTCATACCCCTATCAGTTATAGATAATATGTAAAACTGTCATAATACATTTCATGTGGATATGACTTGATAACGTCACACTGCTTACAATAAGCTACATGAAACGGGACAGTTGTATATTAAGACAGTTACGCGTCTTTGTTTTAAACTATGTTGTTCACTAAACTATTGTTCGTTATTATGACAGTCTGGTGGGTCAGAGAGACAACTTATAATGCATTTCAGGGCAAGCTAAAAGCTACATTGTATCAAAAGCACTTTACCTCAAAACGTCACCAATTTTAAAAACAATCGGGATAAAAAAAAAAAAAAACATTGTTTCCAGCTCCAGCATTCCTTTTCTCTACTGGGAGCCATCATGGAAATAAATGGCTAAACATCGACTACACAGAACTACTAACAAAATAAAGCAAAACAAAAGCAACCTCGCGGTCTTTCAAGCCCAGCAGCAGTACTTCCTCCATCAGGGTCAGTCTGGTTTCCTTGGAATCACCGCTGTCATCGTCTTCCGGCTCGTCTCCACGGCGGGGCTCGTAGTCCTCGTCGCCGGATCCGCGGTCTCGGTCTGCGGCTGCAGCGCTGCGCGAAGCCTCGGTGCGTCTTTGCACCAGGCCGGAGCTCCGCTGGGTCAAAGTACTCATCTTTCAAACACACTAGAACTAAATCTCCTTCCCAGACAACTCCTGTCTGAGAACAGACTGGCTTATTCAGTCCGAAGCATAAATGATTCCCCGGGTTAAAAGGGGGAATGTAGGTGTAAATCGGGGTTTGTTTTGGAGAGGGGCCCCTCGCGATCCCTTACCGCGGAGCTTCGCTTCTTCCGTCAGGTTTAATATGGCGACCAGCCGTGACGAGAACAGCAGTGGATGTGGCATCTCGACACGGTTTAGACAGAATTTGAGCAATACCTTTCATTGATCCAGTTGTTGAAGAACAAACTTTAAAAACAAACAAGCAAAATGTATCTGTTTGTAACTCTTATCCAGTTTTTAATGACATGTCTCAAATATTGTTTTTTTCCAGTTAAGTAATGTGTTAAACACCCTCTTTTTAATTTTTGTTTATTTATTAGTTTAATTTTAATTTCATTTAATTATGTTGTCATTGACTATCATTTTTATTTTTGATGGTTGTAATACACTATTTGTATACTGTTTTTGAGCTTAAAAAACACACTCGGGTTGGATCTGGAAACCTGGTGAGCTGCATACCAAGACAACATTTTTGAACATCACTGGTGAGGTAGAACCAGGATTATTATAGTTCAATACAACCAACTGTCTATCTATCTATATAAACATGTTCCTCAGAATAAAAAGAAAACTGTCTTAATAGTAAAGTAAATGAAAATAAAATTAAATAAAAACTATATACAAAAAAAAAAAAAAATAATAAACATGACAGAAACAATGAATTACTACAACTTTAAGGGAATCATGAACTGAGAATTCCAAATGAGTTTCACAATTTGAGTTGAATTACTGAAATAAATTACATTTTCCACAACATTCTAATTTACTGATATGCACCTGTATGTATGTATAGTATTGTGCAAAAGTCGTAGGCCACTAGTATTTTCACCAGCAAAAAAAAACGGTTTTAAGTCATTTATTTCTATGTTTTGCTATAGTGTGTCAGTAGTAAATATCAGTTTTCATCATCTAGTCTGTTTGGAATAACATGAAGAAACAGAACAAACTAAGACAGACTCAATCCAGAAGAACAAGTGTCTCAAAGACACTTCAAGAAACCTACCTGCAAAGCTACCTGAAAAACAACATGTGACACATAGTGTGGTCACACCAAATGTTGGTTTAATTTACTTAATATAACTTAATTAATAACGTCTATTTATGGCATTATTTTTGACGGCATCCTTACTTTACAGCATTTTACACAAGTGCCTAAAACTTTTCACAGTTCTGTAGCTTTGCCGGTTTCTTGAAGCATTTTGGAGACATTACCACAGTTCTTCTAGATTTAGTCGGTCTCAGTTTGATCTGTTTCTTCAGGGGCCTGTACCATGGACAAATTCAGAGTTACAGGATTAGTTTTGAGTTGACAAAACCAAACCTCTCCAATCCGGCTTTGTTGGTACCATGATGCTGTTCATCAACTTTCTTTGTCAACTCAGGCTTTAATCCTGAGTTTGTGGAGCGCGTGCACATGAATGTGTGACATCACTGGTGAACAGCCAATCACGAGCCTTGCAACACAAAGCAAGTTTGATTTACTTCTCGCGAGGGACCCAGCGAGATTCAAAACTAAAGGTTGAAGGTTTTACTAAAGATTAAGAGATTGAAGAATATGACAAATTTAAAAAACATGAAAGAGGACAAATAAAATAAAGAATCTTGCTCTGTGCAGTCACAAGTACAATTTGTTAACTTAGTTTATACATTTGAAAATATATAGTGATAGAGACTGGAACATGTAAGGTCAGATTTTAAATTTTTATAAATAGTGCAATCTATTGATACTACAGCTTGTTTATATTACATGATCTATATACATTAATATTTATTTAAAATGATTTATAATTACTGTTAAACTAAAATTGTGTGTAAAAGATAAATTATTATTATAATAATAATATGGATCACAATAATTATATAAATCATAAAATGACTCCGTAATTATCATTAAAGCCAGACTTCTTCTATTTTTTTTTTTTAGCATAAGTGACCTTTAATTTGGAGCAAGATAACCTGGAGTTACTTTGCGTCAGACATGTGTCACTTCTCTCACATCTGATTGGTCCAACTTCAGTCTGAGATCTTGAATCCAGAACCCCGGAGCAGGTTAGCCGTTCAGTGTAAAATACCATGGCAACGAACACCGATTAAAGCCGAGCTACTTTCATAGTACCTAAAACCCAGGGTTGGCGGAAACTAAGCTGAAACATAGCTGGCTAGCCACCTAATCAAGCTTCATGGTACAGGCCCCAGGTTACTCTAGACAGACTGGATGATGACGAGATCAGATCTCTGTGTGAAGCACTGCATGTTGTCAGACTCCTTGTGACTTTTGCAGAGTACTAATATATATATATATATATATATATACACACACACACACACACACACACACACACACACAAATTATTAAAACCTGTCAGAACTATTTACTTAAAAAAAGTATGAGGTTTCATCTAACATTATTGCTTGCTACGTTTTACAAGAACATGATCGTAAAGCATTGATCTAGCGTTTTATTTCAATCACATTCTGCGGAAAAAAGAGTGACATTTCTCGAGTGCATATATAAAAGTATTTAATGCTACTTTTACATGAAAATTATCATTTTGAAGCCAATGGTCCAAAATAAAGCAATCTGACATATTTCAAGGCCAAACTCTGATATTATGAACACTGAAGTTAATTATAGAAAAATACAAAACAATTATACAGTTATAAGTTTCAAATCCAGCTTGAAATCCCTTGTTTTACACAAGAGAAGTACAGAACTGAAGTGAACAGAATCAGATTTACAGCCGACTCGGGTAACAGTGATTGACTGGCAAGGAGCAGTAGTGCAAAACATAGGAGGAGAAGGTGAAAACCAAAACAAAATGCTGCTCTCTCCACGCATTTACCAGCAAATAACAGCTCAGTGCTTCAGTGCTTTCAGCTGAAATAAGCTTAATCACATTTCAGATGCAATTTGAACACATTTTTTTAACAAAGTGCCTGTTGATTTGTGGCAGTAGTACTGCAAAGGAAATGTGCACAAATGCAGATACAGAATTACATTAGCTTATGTTTAAATAATTATATTTGCAAAGGCTTGCAGTCTACAACGATATATATAATTAATTTGGCAGCTGAATCTTGCTTCAGATTATGAGAAAACAATTCTTCCCCCAGATAATCAGCTTTGTGGGGGTTTTTTGTTTTGTTTACTATTATTATAAAAAAAAAAATATTTATTGTTGTTGTCTCATAATGTACTTCTAAAATAACAGCCAGCCTATCACTTGACAACTAAGAGCCCAAAATTGTGTACATTAAACAACAGAGCATTTAAACTCAGAGACAGCTGATCTCATATATTGTTCCATACTTCCTGTTGTCTTACATTTTCTTAGACGCAAAAAAAAAAGTTATACCCGAAGGTTGACTTGGCATCTGCGGGAAAGAAATGCGAAGTCACAGTAATCAGACCACAATAAGTACAGTATAATTCTCAATACATTTTAAATGCAGCAGTAACAATAATATACCTGTAGATGGCTCTACATCAGGAGCTATAACATGTGAGGAGTCAGAGAAATGTGGAAGTCAGATGTGTTTCGAACTCTTTATAATGGTCGCTATTATTCAGGATAAGCTCATCTATCCATAGACCACTGGAATGGAATACTGTATGGAATGTTACTTGGTGATGATTTTATGTAACACTGCACTGTAGAAAGGCTGGAAGCTCAGGGTTTGGTGTTCCGTGATGAGCAAGAGAACAACTCCAGGTACTGTTCCATTAGGAACATCAAAAATAAAAGAGCTTACATTCTGCCCGAAGGCTCATATTTAGTTTTTGATACAGCAGGGCACATGTGGTTTGACAAAAACCTGTTTTACTTTCCAAAAGGACCCGCTTTAGCACAAAAGGCACTTTCAGCACCTAATTTGAATCTGAAAAGGCCACTATGATCCTGTATTTACCTCATAATATTATCGTTTAATAATATATGGAGGAATATTAAAAAATGTTCTCTGTTAAACCAGACTCACAAATGAACTGGCCTCATCTTCCTGACTGGCTAGACTGTCAGTTACCATAAGGCACTGCATCAGACCTGTAGGTATGTTGGGCTTGAAAGATAGGTTGCGGCTGTAAGAGAAGGGGAATGAGGATGACAATCGTCCCGAGGAGCCGAACGACAGCAGCCGGTGCTGAATGTATGGACGGTGATCGAGTTTAGCAGCTTGTGATGAGTCTCTTTGCTCCAGCACACGCTTCAGATCCTGCACCTGACTCAGAAGTTCCATAATCTTGGTAATGACGGCCATGGAGCCTCCGCCCAGAATGTGCACCTCAGGTATCCAGCGCAGGTAGCGCTGCATCCAGACGCGGACAGCCGGGCCGTCCAGACAGGGGAGCAGGAGGCCGTGATAGTCCAGAGGACGCTGTTGCCAGGACTCGTAGAACTCTCGGCTGATGGCAGCGGTGGAGTCAGGAGAGCCCATCCAGCGACTGAGACGCTTCACTCGTAGCATCTTTTTAAGGCTTTCCGTCTCGTCCTTAAAGAAACCTTTCTTGAACGGGGTTTTGAAAGCTGTGCTGGGTAAGGATAACTGTCTTTGGTGCTATAAATAAAGACAAATGTAAATATTAATCTGCAAAAAAATGAATTCACAAAATAAACTCAACTGAGATATTAGAAAAAGAAGCAAAAGTAGGGCAAGACCCCCTCACCTTTAATTTTCCTCTTGACTAAAGATCTCACTAAAATCTCAACACATTTACCAAATAGCTATGCTCTTATTAAGCGGTCATCTGAACGCCAACATTTGTGAGATTTATTCCTTTTAAACAGTAATTCATTTAGATTTGTACAGTAACAAATACTTCACAAGAGGTTCAAGTGAAACCCTCAGAATTAGGTGCTTTTATTATTTTATTTATAATTAGCATTAAATAGAAATGACAAGTTCTTCCCTATTGTAATGAGTGAAATGTCTTATTGAAAAATATTTATAAATGTAAAGCATCATTTGATTCCATCGGGATTGACTGGATATTAACAAAATGGGCATTGTAAACTAAATGGGTTCTCATGATTTAACATGATTCCAAGGTTTAGATGGACATTTCAGATATCTTTATTGTTCACCATAATGTGTAGGCTAACTGAGTGAAGTCATTTTATCTGAATTCATAGTTTCTGGCTTTTATGACAATGTTTATATATGTGAAACATTTGGAATATTTAAATACATGTTTTAAAACCATACAATATACTGTAGGTCTATAAATAACTCTGATTATAGTGTAATTCAGATGCGTGTTGGATTTTTGGATTCTGTTTTTTGATTTATCGGTCATTACGGAATTATTCAGGCAATTGTAAAAACGCATCGATTTATATAGAATATTGGATTTGACACCTTTTCGAAACATTATAATTCACATGATATAAGATAATATATATCTGTATTTTATGATTGTATTATTGATTGTTCAATAAAACCTCAAATGTACAAATGTATTTCTCATAATACTATATTGCGTGATGCATACATGTTGAACTAATTTCTAAATATGATACAATTTAACAGTAAATGAACACCGTTTTTAAAGGAGGTGTTTTTCCACATCGTTCCCTTAATTATTAAAACTACCATATTTTTCGGACTATAAGTCACACTTGAGTATAAGTAGCATCAGTCCAAAAATACGTCATGAGGAAAAAAACATACTTAAGTCGCATTGGACTATAAGTCGCATTCATTTAGAACCAAGAACCAAGAGAAAACATTACCGTCTACAGCCGCCAGAGGGCGCTCTGTGCTGCTCAGTGTAGACTACAGGAGCAATGAACAGTATCTCTGGCAGCATAGAGCGCCCTCTCGCGGCTGTAGACGGTAATGTTTTCTCTTGGTTCATTTCTCTCGGTTCATGTCAAATTAATTTTGATAAATAAGTCGCACCTGACTATAAGTCGCAGGACCAGCCAAACTATGAAAAAAAAGTTCGACTTATAGTCCGGAAAATGCGGTACGTAACATAGATCGTATCAGAAGCATTTCACCCTCTCACCTTGAGCTTGTGAGGTTTGCGTACAGCTCTCTCATTTTTCACCTTTTCTGAATACAGGGGGTTAAAGAAGAAATTCTGGGCCTTGCTGTCAAACTGCACAGACCAGTCCCACACTGTTGGGCAGCTCAATTGGCTGCTTTGTGCAAGCGGTGACTCTGCCTGCCAAGACAATCAAGCACAGGCAGTTAGCACATGTAGAGTAATGACTGCATCACAGAGGGCTGACTGTTTTCTTGTTAGCCACTGTACGTCTATAGAGGCCTCTAATACGGTTAACTTGCAGAATGGTCTTCAGAACAGTGTAACAAACTAACTACAGTAAGGTCCAAATACCACAATGACATCAAATAAGTTTAAATGAAATGTATGAGATAAAATACACGAGTTCTACCTTCATAACACTTTCTCTGTGATGGGGAGAGTTGAACAGAAAGGTGCTAAAGACCGGCACATGAACACTGTCGGACAGCACAGTCAGATAAGTCTCGGAGAACTGGAAGGCCGGGCTGTGCTGCTGAACAAGCTGCCACACACACTCCAGGAACAGGAGGAAGACTGGAGAATGACACTACATCGAGAAACAAGAATCACATTAAGTAGACAAACAGGTGAGAACAGCATCACACAATAAACCCCAGATGGTCTTGTATCATGCTGAAGGGGTTTATTTTTTGATACCAATTGTATTCTCCATTTTAAATCACACGGTTACTAAGCCAACAGGTACATGCATGGAAAATGCTTTTAAGTGAAATTAAGGGACTGCAATATGCAATGAAAAACATGATCGTAGTGCAGATTAGCTGAACTGAGTAGTCACAGTAGAGTTCAGTAGTCTTCATATAAAATATCTGTCCGCAGAATTCCACGACTGACCAATCAGAATCAATTATTCCATATAAACTTTTCCAGGAAATTATTTTACATCCTTCTAAAAGACAGGTTTGCTGGTTGATTTTTTTTTGGCTGCAAAATAGCCTGTAATTGTCAGAGGTTAAGCATAACGAAAATGGGCAAATACAAAACAGTAACATTTCCACTTCCAGCCTAGCCTCTGAAGAAACAACAGGCAGGAAGGAGCATGCAATAATTACCTCCTTGTCTTTTTGATGAAGGTGATTACATCGATCCAGGAAGGCATGGCATCCAGCCACCCACTCCTTCTGCACCAGACTCTGGAAACCCATCAGTGTTCTGTAATAAGGGTCCAGCATTATCTGAACCAGGCTGGAGATCACACAGCACAGATCGGTTCCCTCTTCCTCTGCAAATCAATCAATATCAAGACAAATTACCAGGGGATACAAACTCAAAGTCAGCAGGATACAGTAGATATATCAAGGTTTAAAACTACTTCATTTTTAAAGATAAGATGTGCAATTTCTGCACTACTTCTGGTACCAAGTAGAACCATTCTAGCACATAGACAAGCCATCCCAAACTCACACTATTGTTAGCCCAGAAGCTAACATGTTGGAGGACCAGAATCTTTGGAAAGTCTAATGTAGTTGAAACATGCTTGACCTACCTGTTATAAGAACATTTGTGTTTTCCTTTTCAAGACATTCAACCACCTCTACTGCTTTTTGGAGGCATTGTCTGTTGTGGACATTAAATGCAGTTTGATAATGGTTTCATAGAATCTAACTAATGATTATAAAGAGGAATACAAGTAGAAAATCACACAATTTAGGATTCTATCGATGTAAGCTGACCTAATAATGTCTAGCCATCCCGAACTTTCAAGGGAAGAGAACCACTTCATGTCAGACAACCAAAAATCGGTTGAATTTTCTAAGAGACAAAAAAAAAAAAAAAACATTACTCTGAGATTGCAAACCAAATATCCATCCTTTCATTTAATATTTGAGGATTTATTTATTCGTTAGCATTTTCTTGTGAAAGAGATATTTGTGTATTCTGTGACTCACCGATAAGAAAGAATTGTTTGAACTTGTTATATGATTGCTGGATGTCTTGGATAGTAGGAAGTGATTCTGAGAGGTCCTCTGTTTTTGCGGAGTAAAGGTAATTATGTGCAACTGCATTTATCATTCTTTAAAAGAAAAAAGGGGGGGGGGGGAATTTCAATGTGAAGGTACTATAGACAGTCAAGATAAGGCAATACTACTTTTTTTGTTTGTTTTTGCCGTGTACACTGTATTACAAATCTACTCTTGTCCTTGCTGACGGTGTCTAGCACACTACTAGATAACATTCTGCATGTTGTTCTGTGATAAAGAACAGTGGCCTTGAGTGTCAGCATGTAAAAACACTGAAACTTAGGGCACAAACAACCATGAAGGTATCCCAGCAGACTGGCTGATCTCACAGGAGAAATAAAAGAGTCCAAAAAACTGAATGTTCCTTTACATGTCAACGTGCTTTTGGATATCCCCATCTTCCTGCGTCACAGACGGTAAGGACGCTTTGAAGAGAGCACAACCGCTGTGATGAGACCAACACCAAATCTAAAAAGAATAATAACAGCCATCAAACAATTGACAAAATGACCATTTGTACACAAAATCTAACCTTACAATAAAAAAATTTAAAAAATTCAATAAATAAATAAAAACAGAGCAACATTCACAAAGATCTTGTTAATATTCTTACTCACTGGAAAGCCCTTTCCTTGGTAACTGAATAAATCCCCTAGTGCTGATGGGATGACAAAGTACTTCGGTAATCTAAAAACAATGTCAGAGCAGGGTTTTTGTTAGGTCCATTTATTAATGTAGGACTTGCTATAGATCACTGAAAACGGTTTTAAAAAACTATTTTCAACTGTTTTATAATAATGAATGCATGCCTTTGACCTTATAATAATTGAGAGATTACATGGAATATTTTATTTTAGAAATGCATATATTTCAGGGCAATTGAACTGCTAAAAGGATATTAAAATGTAATAAGTGGGTAGTTCCATCATCAAAAATAATGTTAGTTTTTTTGTGAACTACCCAAATATAGACAGTGTAGGATGGATCTTCTAACAATCAAGGTCAGTAGTACATATAAACATAGATTAGAGATGACATTCCATTACTGAAAATGTTTGTAATTCATACAATAGTAACACTTTATACGACACTTCACAGCTGCATAAAGTACCTCTGAGAGAGATCAAAGTTCTCGTTTTCAGTGACTAGTCGACAGTTCGCTTTTGTCCGTTTCATTTCCTGAGTCCAGTCCTCTGGTGAGTCAAACAGAATTGTCTCCTGTTTCCTCTGCATTTCTGCAGACACAAAATACATCATGTGTTGTTGTTCCAGAGTTGACTATTTAGAGTTTAAGGCATTTAAAATGTAGAACCATAGAAAACCCCCCTTCATTATTATATTACGGGGCACAACTGTATTGACAATAACAAAAGATGTGGTTTAAAAGCAAATCATATTAGAAATGATTTCTGATGGGTCATGTCACATTGAAGACTGGAGAAATAGCTGCTGAACATTCAGCTGTGCATCACAGGAATAAATGGCATTACATCGTCTAAAAAGACAGAATGACTGCTGTTCTTTCGGCCATCTGTTCCAGCTGAGGAGACTATGATCAGAATTCAACAGTTGGTGCTACAAGACCAGAGCTGCATTTCAGATGTGTGCAAAGTTCATGTTCTGCTTAAGTGAGTCTTCATGAACGTCACAAGGTGATATTTTCCCTTCTGTTGTATAAACAGTTCCATGGGTTTGGTGAGTTACTGGTTTTGGTTCCTGCTGTATTTGCAGGCATGTTGTTTCAAAAGCAGTTAAATATACACATATCAGAGACATAAGAATATAGAACTCAGACGTCAGCCGTATTTACATCCACAAGTGAAACTGAAAAGTAACAACAGTGTCGCAATGAAAGCCTCTACAAGAAGATACATCTGTACCTGGGCTTGGTGTCCATGTATAGGAAAAAGCAAAGACACACTTCAGAGATTTCTCCTCCAAACAATGGTGAACGATACCATGAAAGATCTGAAGAACAAACAACAGATGCAAAAGGAGATGTGAAACCCTCTTTACAATATACACATATATATTTCAGTCCTAGTGTCAAAACAAAATTACCCTTTTGGCATCTTCCTCCTTGGTGTATGTTAGACAGAACTGAAAGACTCGTAGGTCTTTACAGTGAATGATCATTTTGGACGGATATTTGTTCTTCACCAGGCCTCCTGTTATCAGTTTTCTCTTTTCATCATAAACTTCAATAGAAACAAAACCGTTTCTCAGGAATCAACCATTTCAAACTTTTCCAAGAAAATTCACATTGTTGCTTTTTTTTACAAATGTACAGATCTAGAACCATTCATAACAATTGAAAACAATTATTACCACCATAGATGTGATCCACGCACATTAATGGAATGTCATTTTCTCCATAGAGTTTGTTCTGGAAGGTCTTGGTCTGTAACAAAGGTGAGTGACACAACAGCCTCTTTCTCAATGCAGACAATACTAAAGTGAACAATGATTATGAAAGACGGTGATTAACAAATACCAAGTAGTTTGTGAAAGGTGCGCTTTTACACCACACACCATAACTAACAGAAAAACAAGACACTGTTGCCTTGTTCAGTGTGCTGTATCAAGCTTTCACACAATAATTTGTGAAATCAAGTGTGATACACGCTTCAGTTCCTGTTAACCACCCTCAAATACAAGTCTGAAAGTAGCCTATGATACCAACCAACACTGACATCTAACCCAATTTAGCTTTCAGCAAAAACACGTTTTGCAGCTTTTTAAGATCATGGCTTAGATTAGTATCCTCTATATACTGCTCTTATTTGGTATACAGACCTTAACAAGCCAAGAAAAGACCATTGGAAGGAGCACCTGACACTTCCTGAATACCTGACCATCTGAGACTGCTCTAACACACTGGTTTCCCACCAGAATTTCACTGCCAGTGAGTCAGGTTCTCAAGTTCCTGAAATGGCAGCTAAAGTGAGAGCGCACAGCACAGTTCCTCATGCACGATCACCAAGCATGCAGTTTGGCCAATGCTCTTTTAGTTAATACGCCCAGTGTTTCAAGGCCAACAAAGATTGACTATATTCACACTTTTCCCCATTTACTCCATTTCCATTTATTTTTTTATTAGGAGAAATGTTTATCCAAACCTGACTAAAAAACAAGGAAGAACTATTTATCATACAGGAGCCAACAAAATTAGCAGATCTGTAGGGTTTAATTTAATTTGGCTATAAAATGGCCCAATTTCGACAAACTCTTCCTGTTAAGCACACTGTCATTTAACCAAACATGCTGATTTCCAATGCAGTAATTCAACATCATAGTTTTTCCAAGACTTTAATGTTCATGTGTCTCTATAATGTACCAATTCTGTTTCAATTAAACATAGATGTTTAGCACAATAAAACCTACATAACTTGCTTACTAACTATTTTAGATTCATAGTAGGACTGTCAATTTAATGTGTTAATTTGGAAAAAAAAAATGTTTTTTATTTTTTATTACACATTTAGTCAACAGAATGGGTAATGAGCTTTTCAAACAGGACACATTTTTAATAAAACCGTTTAAATGATAGACAATCCTAATTAATAGCATTCTTATTATTAAGACTACCATTGTATGAACACCTAACATATATTTTATTCTTTTCAACCACAATACATGTACAGAAATGCTGCAGTCTGCATACAGGAAGCACGTGATGTTTAAAATAAACACTGTGGTTCTTTGGTTGATTGAATTTCAATTTCTAGACGGTTTGTTAGGTGACTGCATTGTAGATGTGAATTACCATTACAAATGGCCATTTAAATTAATACAGTTTTCATATGTTGACTATTTTGGTCTACCAGACAAACTCTCCATTTGACTATTCATAACCATTTTACGTTTCTGTAAATTGGTGACTAATTCGTATGATGTCATTAGTATGGGTCTCTACAATTTTCTTATGCCCCACTGAGGGGAGGACCTTTCCAAGTCCTAAAAATGTAAAATTTTTGAATGAATCAAATTCGTACACATTATTAAAACACTACAGTACTGCTTTCTCATGAGACTGTGTGAGATCGGAGCCCCGTCACCAATCCTTACCGTCTCCTCCTGTGATATCTCATCACTAATGAATGTAATGCGAAAATTGGTGCAGAACAATGTGCCAAAGATGCCACGCTGGGACAGGTCATCTTGAGTGTATTTGAGAATGGGGTTGGCGCTACAGAACTCCACTTCACCTAAGAAACAAGACAGTCATGTCATGTTAGTTTGAATAAAACACAATGCCAGTTTTGTGGTGTGCAGACAGTGTATTACCCAACTACATTAAATGAGATCTCTGGAAGCTTCCATCTGAATTAAAGAACTATTATTAAAGTCTGAATTGAACATTGCACCCATGGTCCCATTGACAAAAAAATAAAAAATAAAAAAAAGTAAGATTTACTTCCAATAAGCCAAAGAAAAACCCGAGAGGGCAAAACATTGAAAGGGATTTTGAATTTACCTGGCAGCAAATCAGGATGGATCTCTTTCTTTGGTGGTTCTTTCTCTAGTTTTATTTCCTTAAGAAGACAGAAACAATACAATTAATGTAAAAACCGTAAACGTGATTAAATTATCTAATGAAATATCTTACCAAATGACATTTTAACAAGTACTATACATCAATATAATGTCAAACACATCATGCCACATTTCACACACACTGAGTGTGCTGCTGCGGAGTATGTGAACATTTGAAGTCTAAATGCCTGCACACACACAACATCCGCTCCTTAGTGAAAAAACTGCTGCTATCGTACATATGAGAATAGAAGTAGGTAAGAGAAACCTACACTGTCATTTATTACATTAAAGGAACCGTTCACCCAAAAATGTATTCGTTCATGAATTACTCCTCCTCATGTTATTTCAAACCTGTATGACAAAAGAAGAATGTTGGTAACCAGTTTTGCCATCCAGTGACATCCATTATATGAGGAAAAACATTGAGAAAACTTTTACTCTTATGTTCTACAGATGCGGGGGAAAAAAGCCATACAGGTTTGGAAGGGCAACAGATGGGTAAATGAGATTTTCTTTGTGGAACAATCCCTTTAACATTTGACTTAAGTGTAATATACAAGTAATATAGTGAGAATTCAAAGAAAACTGAACCACATCAGCACTGTACAGCAACATCAGCACACTAAGATCCTCTTCCCATAATAACTGTAGTGTCTCTGGCCCAATGCATTTCAACAGAAGCCCTGTGATATCCACAAGGCATGCTTTGCAACTTTAAAATTTTAACCAGGCAACTTCCCCTGTCACTGGTTCAAACAGATCAAATCAATAAACAAATGGGAATGGGTAAAAACTGTAGAAGTTCTGTTGAAACAAACAGGATAGATAAAGGAAAGGAAGCCACCAAGCATCCTGGCTACCATGAGGTCAGCTGCAAAACACAAAACCTCACAAAGAGTCCCAAGAATCTGGGGACACTCCTTTCCCTAATGACATCCTGGGGTGAAAATATTCTCCTAAAATTTGCTTTTGAAACCTGAGACACACCGTCTTTCGGTTTACATAAATTTCGGTTTTGGCAGGTTTTGAACAACATAAGGGTAATAATGACGGGTTTCCTTTAAATCGCTACTACTGTATTATTTTTTGGTCTTGTACGGATTTAATTGAATAAAATAAAAATAAAAAAACAATGAAAATAGAGGGTTTTAATCTTACATCACGTTGTTTCTATTCGGAGTACAATCATCATGCTTTCTTGAAAGAACAATAAGGGCATGAACTCTACTGGCCATCAATGGGTCATGCCATCTATTCTAATGGGACGCCCTATGCTCGCTCAAGACTAGATGGAAGTTTAAAACCATGAATGGACTTCAAACACATCACATGTCAGAGCAAAATGAGGACACTCGTGGCTCGTGTCAATAAACATGGAATCAATCAATAACCTGGATAACAACAACCACACTTCACAACTACATTACACCTAAAACTCAGTCGTCAAACTTCGAAGTGTAAGGTTAAGTGAATGAAAAGATACTGCTGTTCTGTGAATGCATTTCCCAGTGTGAACGAAAGGTAACGTTACCCAAAACCGACTGAGATTTCCCTGTTTGTCTAAACTTGAAGAAGTCAACAATGTCAGCATCAGCTTGGGACTTAACCCCGCCCAGCGCGTGACGGTCCGCGCTTTCAGCTGTTTTAGCTCAAAACAGTGTCTCCGGGATGTTTTGTAAACATCGCGAGTATAACGCGGCATGAAAGCTTTCGCTTACCTCAGGTGTAACATAAGACACGAATGACGGTTTAGTAGATTTCGCTCCTACGCTCCCCAAACTCAACATTTTGCCTGTCCCAGTATCTCGCTTCCCGAGCAGTCAGGTGGAAATCCGGGAGATCTCGAGGAGCCCAACTTTCCTCTTCCTCTCTGCTCTCGGTCCCTCTCCACCTCTGCTTTCACAGGCGCGATTTCCTTTGGTTGGAAGTCAGACCTGCTCCGACAGCAAACCGCGCCCGTTCGACATCATTGGCTCTTTATGGACGAGTTGTCCGTTTTCTAGCTGGTCAGCGCAAGGCTCTTGATGCTCATTGGATTGCGTGACTGTCAATCTCATGCGCTTCCTCAGTGCCGAGCCAATAAACAGTCCTATTAAAAATAGCATTCAAGCGTTTATATACTGACTGCAAGTGCGCTTGCCGCGGTTTGAAGCTTATTGTGTTTGCTGTATGGTTGCGCATCTAGTGTTTCCCCTTAGTTGTGATGAGACTAAAGTAGTTCCTTATTTGCAAAAACAACAGGAAAGACAAACATACAACTGCAGAGGCAAGCTAGAATTAACATGCACAAATAACTGAAATAATAATATGAATATGATAATATGAATTGATTTCAGTTTTTTGTTACAAGCTCTTTGTGCATAAAGAAGATCTGTAAAGTTGCAAAGACTAATCTCAAATCCAAAGAGAAATTGTTCATAAAAGTCAAGAGCCAACCTCTCCTACCTAAAAGTCTGGTTCTAACACGCCCCCACATGTCTGCGTCACAATGTGGGAAGAATTGCATGACACTGCCCAAATGATCAATTAAACTAAATTCAAGTTTATTTGTATAGCACTTTTTACGATACAAATAATTGCAAAGCAACTTTACAGAAAATTAAGTTTCTACAATATTTAGTAGTTTATGTGCATATGACAGAAATTTTCTGAAAAATTAATACAAGACTTTGTCAACCAGACAATGAACACTATTAACAGCAATTATAATGTGATTGCATAGTAAGTAGCAATATTTGTTAGTTCCGTATGTAATTTCAGGGTTAGCATCATTTGAGGTCCTCTGAGGGGGTGAGATTATCTCTTCTCAGGTGTTCTGGATCCAGACTGGAGCTTGTGTAAATCTTAGTTACCACTGGATGTATATTTTCAGCAAAGAAAGAAGGCATAACTTTAATTCCCGCTTGTTGCCACTGCTGCCATGTTGTGGAGACGCGGTGTGTATCCTTGTGAAAGCGAAACTTTGTTTGACCTTCTAAAAGAGGACACAACTAGAAATCATTTGTTAAAGGTGCTGTACGTAGGATTGACACCAAGTGGTTATCAATCCAAAACTCAAAATATCGGAAAGGATTTTTTTTCCCCCTTTCCCCTCCTCCTCCTCGGACTTGATGCGCACGCAGGTTGCCAGATTGACAACACCAACAGGAGCAAGTGCACATGACGATGAATGAAAGGAAATAAACGGTGTTTTCCTACCAGTGGCAATCTTGGGTGCCGAAATAAAATTGGGTAAACTGGCAGTTGGCCCAGAATGCACATTTATTTTCAAAGGAGAATAATTGACTGTAGCATTGTTTTTCAGATAAACAAGTAGGCCTATGTTAACATAGCATGTTTTCTTAATATCTGCAAACATATTATGGTAATTTTATGCTTTAGTGGAGTCAAAAAATTAAATACAGAACTTTTAAGTTGTATTTACAACACTGTTCCAGAACAGTTCGACCCAAATATTAAGGTGTGTGTAGCACGTTTTACAGAGGACTGTTTCCTGATCCTGAGAGTAGACTATAATGCTGGCGCTTCTGACTTACAGTCTGTAAATACGTTTACATATTTAAAGGATTTGCCACTCATGATTAAAATGCGAGTTTTGAAGTATGGAGCAATAAACACTGTGTAGGGATCATGTCAGTCGGAACACAGTTCATGCATGGAGATCACTTCTAATGATTTGATAATCTGAATCAGGTGTTTTAACAAAGAAAGACATGCAAAATATGTCTTTGGGCGAGGACTGAATATGACTCTACCTTTATTTCAGTTACACTTCACATAAAGCAGGTAAAAATTAGTGAAAGAGAGAAAAAAATCATTCTGGAAATGTATTTATTATAAGCATTGTAATGCAGTAGTACCTTGACATCGAATGACAAGCATCAAAGGGTAAACCTACATTAATCTGCAGTTACAACACCGATATTTTACTTGCGTCCCACCCATCTTCTTTGACCGATATTAAACAAACTTGAATCAGAAACCAAAATTAGCTACTATGCATCTATAAATCAGTAAAACAAAATCCATAAAAACGAAAGAACATAAAAGAACACATTCCTGTGCTTTAAAACCATACAGGCATTTGTTTTTCAAGATCTACTGCAAGATTAGATACAGGCTTTTTAAAATGATCATATATTAGAGATCATCATACAGTTATTTGATCACAGTTAAGGATACATTTAGGGTTTACAACATTATGAACACAAAACACAGGCAGACCTGGGCCAATTACTATTTCTAAAGCAAAAACAAACTAAAAAATTATTTGACCTTAAAGAACAAGTGTTTACTCTTTGAATACTCCCTTGTGTTAACAACGGATGGGAAATGCACTGGTAACTCAAGATTCCTTATTAAACTTACAGAGACAATTGATAGATGCTGTACGGTATTTTGCCCAGGTCTGATTTCAGTGGTCAGTGTCTCCAGAAATGTGATACAGCTACACCACAGAGGCCTGTGAATATCAGAGCACACTTTACAGCCTTACATCACTTACATTAAGCATATAGAAGGAACAAGGATCTGAAGAGGTTTCAAGGATATTAACTGACAAATGTACAAATGGTTAAAAGCAAACCTAGTCTTCAGAATGCACTAGCAATGGAAAATACATGCTTGTATAAATCCATGTCCAGTCTGTCACATTCATCACAACAGGACTATCGCATTAATCAATCGGTTTAGCTTCGATCTTGTGGTTTTAAGAGGAATGTCTTTAAACAAAATAAAGTTTCAAAAACACCTAAACAATTTATTGCAAAGCAAAGAAAGCCAATGTCAAAAATTACTTTACATGGGTGACTAGAAGGATTAGATGGATTTTAAAGAAAGAATCTGTTCCATACTGACACAAGTACACAGCTCAGACTTCTACAAATGCCTAGTCTGAAGATCGTAAGAGATCTGAAGATGGTGAATGATTACATACATGTGCTGAATGGAGCATGAACTTTAGGCTTAACTTCTCTTGGTTTGTGCACATCTCAAATCTTTACGCCAAGACACCGGACTAAATAAATGAGATGGACCACAGTCTATGCGTCAAGGACAGGAAGCCAGGTATTTCCCCAAATGGCCATCAATAGGTCTTTAACAGATCTTAAAAACATTAATGAGTAGTAATCAGCATGCACAGATGTCAACAGAAACAACATTTCGTATTCTTGGACTGAACAGTATTTGAAAGGGGTGCAGGGAAAGCAGGGCTAGTTGTAATGTGGTGCACTTTAGAACCCCTCGTAGTCCTTCTTGTCCTTCTTCCCTTCAGCTTCGAATCCATCAGTCCCGTCACTGTTGTCACGACGTCTCTTGCGGGTATTCCGTACATTGAAGCGCGAGTTCATCTGGGGCAAGGGGTCCATACCAAGAACCTTGTTAATCTGACGGAACGCCAGCAGCCTCAAAGCAAACTGTGGAGAAGGGAGCAATGCATGATTACGCAATTTTTAAAAACATTTTTTAATGGAATCACTGCAAACATTCCTCAAGCAGTTACTGTACATTACCTGAGCGCTTGACGTGATGTCCTCTCTCTGCTGCTCTTCCATGGTAGCCAGTGTATCTGTTGGATTCTTCTCACAGGGGTCTATCAATCCTGGAGCACCTGCATTACACAAAAAGCAGAAAATGGTGTTAAATTGAGCATCTAGATATGGGGTCTCTAACCCTGCTCCTGGAGAGCTACCGTCCTGCAGACTTCAGTTCCAACCCCAATTAAACATACCACAGTCAAATTCAGGAATTCAGTCCCCCCCCCCACTATGCCAGTATGTTCTACAGACACCTCAGAATAAAGACACAGTTTATGGGAATTGTATTAAGACATTATCAGAGCGCCCCATCTTACCAGACAGCAGAATGCCTGAGGAAATGCACTCAAAAACTCTTCGCAGAGCATCTCCTGGGCTCATTGGTCCAGAGGCACTGCTAATGGCCTTCTCCACCAGCAGCTCCATAGCCTTAAAGTACATACAGTAACTTCATTTACAGCGTCAAACACTTGCTGCCATTTTAAAAGGTTTACTTAGAACAATATTGATGGATTATGAAATTAAGCAGGACTGAAACAGTGATTGTGCTTTAAAACAACAGTGTTAAGGAAGCTAAAGAGTTAAATTAGAAGTAATTAAGCTACACCAAGGACAGTATGAAAAGTAGAAAAATTGAAATGGTGAAAAAAAAATATATAATTGCCCTAAAATACTGTAGAAAAAGCCTCATACTTTTGTTTGTCAGATTTTATTGCCCATTTAACACGTTATATAAAAGCAAGCTTAACAATTAATCCTGAGTAAATCAGAAAGGAGACCAATTGACAGCCCTTTCAGACGGTAACTGCTTCTCATGTGAACATCTGTAAAAAATTACAAATTGAAATGGCACCTCAGTGATAAAAATCATAGATTCAGATTCAGCAATTTATTCAAAGTGGAGAAGCAAGTTCTGTGATCCTACAAACACACTGCTCATGTGGCCAGTTGTGTGATTGTCAACTGATGTAAATAAAAATGTCATGTGCTGGGAATAATAGGAATAGTCATGTTAAACAATATCCTATTTATTATTTGATTATTTAAATCTACCGTTTAAATCTAGAAAAACACACGCACTATAAATGGAAATGGTTTTCGGTTTAGTATTTTCTATCAAAATTGATTAGCAGAACTTAATGCAACCTTATTTAAATATGGTAAACAAAGCTGCTTGGTTTATGTATATAATACATATTTTAAGATTATACTGTGCACCTGTTTCTGCCATAATATTGACCCTTTCAAACTCACATGCTGTTTTTCGTTTAGTTCTAAAAAGCTCCCAGTCTCTGTGGTGGAGCAGTTATGAAATATTGTCCTTGTTAATGCGTTCCAGCATTTCAGAAATAAATATGCATGCAAATTACAGCAAAGTGCAAGGGTTAAAAGGCTCAATGATCAAAAGGTGAATTTTGAATTGATTTCTTCTTGTAAAGTTAGGGAAGTGGATTCAGACTGCAATTAAACTACCACTAACCCCTGTAAATGCTGAAAATAGTTTATGTCCCCATGAGAAATAATTACCGTCCAAATTGGGCTTGGTAATAATCTACTCATCTGCAGATCTGCATTGTGTTAATGGCATCTAATGTGACCTGACAACAACTTAGCATTTTTATATACACTTCTATATATAACAGTGATGCTCGTCACTGGTCTTTTTACTCACCCAGCTAGGAAAGGCAGACCAGGTGGGTACTCGCTGACAAAGGTCACGCAGTATTCGAATGACAATCACACATGACTGGAGTCCATTAGCCCTAGCCTTCAGTGCAGTGAAGTGAAGAGTAGTTAATGCACAAGAGCTCAAACATACAGTCATACATTGCGGAGTTCAGGAAGAGGCGCAACACTACTGTTCACAATGGAAGCTTATAATTGGTTTAAAAACAGCTGGGCCAATTGGCTTTCTTAAGCTGCCATTTCCAGCAGTATTTTACCTCACCATTAGTACAGGAGTTCAAAGTTTGCAAGATTCACTTGGAAATGGCTCCCTGGTTATCTTGTAAACCCTGACCTCAGTTGTCAGATACTTCACAAACATACACTTCATTTTTACAAAAGATCAGTTTGCAAGAGTAATTGCATAGGAATTGAAGCAGTCAAGGAAATCTGCTTTACTTTGCCTGTGTATTTGCAGAGATGCCAACAACACAGTAAACCAATCAGATATTCCTTTCCTCTCAATCCCCATCCCCAAGAAAAAAACAAAAATAAATTAACAAAATAAAAAAGGAAAAACAAAAAGAGAAACGCTCAACATGAAAGCTCTTATTGATGACACTTTATGCAAAGGTATTCTGCAGCCTTATGGAATCATTTTACATGCCATGTATTTAAACTAAACTTATGGATAAATCATATGTATGCAAGGATGCTTCATTTTTTTTATGATCAGATTAGCTCATATATACAAAAACAGAATGCAAAAAAAAAAAAAAATTATAATTAGTACCATCATATCCATATTATATACTGCATCCTTGAATCACTTTTTCTCCCAAACATCAACTTTGAGGTTTAAATTTAAAAACAAAGAGACTAAACAACTTAAATGAACAAATAAAAGGAATACATCTCATAAGGCTACAAGAAGAAAGTAAAATGATGTTCCGAACCTGGAACCACTTAGCGTGGCGTAGGGCAGCCAGAGCGTCAAGGCATTTTTGCCTGTCCAAGACGTCCGCTGGGTCTTTCACCATACTCGAGGTTACATCTAAAAATGGATCGAATTGTCAAATGGTGATGAGGAACGGGTGTTTGACCAGGTCAGAGAGACTGCCAAGAACACATTGCCACACATACCAGTCTTTTCCTGATCACGGCTCCCTTTCAAAATATATATGCATCTCACATTTCACCCCATATGCAGAATATTTCAGATCTTAACAGCTACACTTGCCATTTGGTGCACTTCTATTTAGTCTGTGGTGTTCTGCTGAGAGAAATGGGATAGGGACGAATGAGTCCTGAGTTAAAAATAAAGGCCTTTGTCAAAAAAAAAAAAAACCACCCTGAGAATATGGCATGGTGATGTAGAATATCATAATTGAAGTTGGAAATGCACTTGTGATTTTTTTGGTACTCTGCATATAGTGAGCATGACACTTCTTAAAATTACTAATTAGTCTTGATAAAAACTATATCAGTTACAGCCTGTCGCATTAATGCTCTGCAATCCACCATTTGAAATTGCCTGGAAGACGACTATATGGTTCTATATATCTATTCACTATTTTCTAGCTTAGCTGATGTCATACGATCAATCCGTATAGATCCATCATATCACAGGTATTCAATCACATTAGTTCAGAAAACTTTTAAACTGTGCCATTTTGCCAGTTACTGATCTTGTGGTTTTGCAATAAATAAAAAGAATAAATTAAATGATCTGTATTGTTCAAAACTAATAAAATCTAATTTTATAATATTTGTCATGATAGACGTGTAACGTCGACAAATCGAATTGTAATACTTTTCAAAGTGTACAATTCCTGCACTTCTTAGCATTTGAAGACAAGTTATATTCTTTTTCTTAGGGCAAAAACGAATTGTGGATTCCAGTGTCTACATAAGTCAAGTTTGAGATTATAAATGTAGTTAAGATACTTAAGACTATTTCGTGTTTCAAAGAAATCCTCAATGATCCAGAGACATTGGAAAGCTAATGAGGAGCTGCAAATGGTACCAGATGTATAAATCATGAAGATGTAAAATAGGGATATCAAGGGAGACGTGCAATGTTTACAGTTGAAGGAGTATTTGTAGTGACCCACTACAGTTACATGGGAATGGTAGGTGTGGCAAAGTGTTTGAAGGTATTCAGGAGGGGGACCTTGGTCAAAAATCCTTCCGGAGCTGGTAGACGTAGCCTCAGATGGGAGACAATTTGCTGAAAAAGCTAGGAGGCTTTGGGCTGGACTTGAAAAGCTTTGGATACATGAAGGCAGCAATGCGTGCTGGCAAGAAAATATGAAGCTCCCAGCAAGAGGATTAGGACATCACTGCATGCATACCTGTCATGATCGTGTTTGGAGAAACCCCCATATCTCAATGTATACTGAAGGCTGTAAACCCCAGGTCCAACCAAAGATTCCTCTATCAAAGCCTTCCTCCCAAAAGCTGACTGATACTCCCCTAAGGAGCCAAACAGGAATGGTGGCATGGCCGCAAAGCCTGCATTTAGGATTCCACCATTTCAGCAACTTCTTACCAACTAAAACTCTTCGACATGAGAAGACTAACAGGTTATTGATACATTTACTCTATTATTTGGGCAAATGTGGCTTTTTTTTGTTGTTTAATGCATTTTTACAACTGAAGAAGTTAAAAAGTAACATTGTTTGAACGCCAAATTTCACCATCTGTCAATCTCTATTCGACTGCTTCTCTCAGGGGAGCACTTTCATTTTGGAGCAGGGGACCACAGAATGGTGAACCTTCTCACCACCAGACAAATAGAAGATTTGTTTCCTGTGGGGACATGGTAGGCCTTCCAACTACTCCTAATGTGTCAGACCCAACTCAACAATTTCTCATCAGGAAATAAGTTTAAGTTTTTGTTTGGGTTTTTTTGCACAGAATAATACAGAATACCCCTGACCAAACTCTAAAACCCCCCTGGGAAAGAATACAATTATTTGGTTCTGCAGAGAACACAATCCCCTTGAAAACAGGAAACAAAAATGAATCTTACCCAGGACTAACTAGACTTACACAATGCAAACACTTATCATGCTTGTTGTGGGGAGAGCTTCAAGAGCACTGGAGAAGTGTTACAAAGAGAAGACCCGGAGCACCACTGCTGCCATCGGAGATGGTTGGATAAAACCTGGTAGTGTTGAACTCAAACTTAAAGCCACTTGAACAGGCTTCAACCCTTTTACAGTGTTAACACATTACAGACTTCATATGAAATAATTTGTGCAAATAAGGCTAGAAAGAGGCACTTTACCTCAGTTGTGTAACTTTCAAAAGTAAAGCGTGTAGGTCAATTATCATGTAAGGCCAAGCTCAAGCACATACCAGGTTTAATTTGTTCTGTGTTCATATTTTCTCAAAATAAATGCTCTCAAGTCAAAAGCTAAAAACAATTCTGATATCATTAACTTGTAGCACCATCTCCACAGTGCCAACAGATGGGCTCTTTAGGTTGTCAAAATCAGCATGAAATATTAATCTGATAGGTAGTCGGTTAATTTGAGCGATGTCTTTTCCAACCTCCATCCCTGGGGTTTTCCTCTCGGATGACAGGCGAGGTGAGGGTGATGGTCACCTGCATCTTGGGCTCAGCGGAGGAGGCAAGGATAATAGCAGCCTCTTGGACGGAGCCTTTTACCTCATATTTCTCCGGAGCTACAATCTGAAAAACAAAAGGTTAGCAGAAAAACTTTCAACCCTCTACTTGAGATCAAGCAAACCCTGACTCACTATAAGAAACACCCAGTAAAGCAGTGGTGTCAAGTCCTGTTCCTGGAGGGCTAATGTCTTGGAAAGTTTAGCTCCAATCTGCCCAACACACCTTTCTGAAAGTTTACAATCACTGACAATCTAGTTCAGGTATGTTTTAATGAGAGTTGGGTCTATACACTGCAGGACAGCTTTACTCCCAGAGCAAGATTGGAAATCACTGATGAAAAACATTTTTTTTTAAAAAGACCTTTAAAAAGGAAAATCTGTGTGATTATAGCAGTTTATATCGGTTTTCAATGTATTGAGCCAGTACCGTAAGCTGTTTGGGGAGATGTTCCACAATGCGTGTTAGCAGACTCTTGGTTGGCTTCTCAGAACAGAGGAGGACTAGGTTGACATTTTTGTCTCCTCGCAGAAGCAGTCCTTTGGCGAGAACGCCTACTCGCATCACTCCTTTCAGCACTCTGAAATGCACAAGGGATCATGTATTGCTTTGCCCTTTTCTTTCTCTCTGCTTTAAGAAACATTAGTGCGCTCTTCTCCCACCTGTCTTTGGGAGGCTCTTTCTTTTCTTTGTCCTCTTCTTTGTCCTTCTCACTTGCATCTTGGTCTGTGATGATGTCGGAGACCAGCTTAAGTGCTCGCTCAGTGATTGATACGATCTTCTGGATGGCCTGGAGCTCATCCTCTGAAGGGTAAATAGCTGCATGTTTGGTCATCACATAGCGATCATCTGAGGAATCAGGGCGACGTGGAGGCTGCAACAAAAAATAGATGTTATGAACCAGTTGTGATGAACACAATTTAGTAGTTGATATGGAAGTGAGAACGGACCATTCTCAAAACAAATTCTTGCATATGTCTGTCATTGTTTTTGCAAAAGCATCTAATCATACTGTTGTGCAATACAACTAAATTTCATTTATTTACTAATAATTCAAAATTAAGTAAAATCTGTGTAGACCTTCATTATCAATTCTTTCCAAAAACATACCATAACTTATTTACTAACTAGGCAAAGTCTTTTCAAAGAGCTCACGCTCTTAGTTGATCAAAAATGTACTAGAAACGGCAATGTTGTGAACCAGTACAAAAAGAAAGAACTAGTTTAATGTATTCTTATAAATAAAAAAAATCCTGTAAAATGTCAAAGCAGCCATTAATGTAATTCCTGTCACTTCAGCAGCCATTATTCCAGTCTTCAGTGTCACAATATGCTGATTTTGTTCTCAAAATCTTATCATCATCATCATCATAAAAACTGCTGTGCTGTTAAATGTTATTTTGGAAACCAAATTGTGATAGTTTTTTCCTATGATCCTTTGAGGAATAGAAAGTTAATTTCTTTTTTTTAACTAGTCTCTACTCTCACTTTTCTTTTTTCAATCAATGTAAAGCACCATTATTTTTCAATAAATATCTTGCTAGTTTTTAAAATGGTAGGTGTACCTCAAACACAAATAGCATATTTTATACTCAGGACTCACCACTGGTCCTTGTGGTTGAGGTATGGGCATCCCAGGCCTCACTCCAAGCAGACCAGGAGGACCAGGTGGACCCTGTGGATAACCACCATCAGGCATTCTGCGCCTTTCATCCCAGTGGTGCTGATCTTCCTCCATACGTCGCCAATACATGTCCTCTTCATAGCGCCTGAAAACAAATCACAATATATAGGACCTCAAAATAGTCGTGTGTAGATAATGATATATTGGTGGAGAAAAGAGTCACACCTCATCTCCATCCTCCAGCGCTCCTCTTCTTCCCGTCTTCTCCAATACTCTTCCTTTTGCATCTGCTTCCTCATCTTTTCCTCTTGGATCTTCCTGGCTCGGATGCTAGGTTTCACTTCAACCTGGAGATCTGGGTTCACCTTTTTCTACAAATGGCAGAAGATACAATCAGCAACACTGACATAATAGCACAACGATTTGGATTCTTCGGCATTTATCATAAAAGAACCACCGCAAACAATCACCTACTAACCTTATACTGCAGTCGATGTCTCCTTCCTTTCAAATGCATTTCTTTGGCATTCGGGTCATTGAAACTGCATTCACACAGTTTGCAGTGGAATCGGATCACCTTTCCTTCATCATTCCTTACCTGAAACACATTTGATTGTTTGCACTTAGCTACACCGCTTGAAAATGACTAATTGTGTAAAGTCTTCTCATACCTCTTCAACATAGTCATGTCCGACTGGCTGAACATCACTCTGCAGGGCTGCAAGTGCTGACTGAGGTGACAGAGGTTCAGACATTTCATTCTTTAGGTCTGCTGGTGATGAAGAAACAGTGGATTGTGCCGCCTTAGCAGCCTCCATCTTGGATTCGTCATTTTTAACAGCAGTGGTCTGCAACTTGTTTCCACCTGTTTTATTCCCGCATGAAAGCAAATATTGTACGGTGTCATACTAAATCAGTTTTTAAAAAAGGAAAAATTTTAAATAAAATGAAAATGTTTTACAGGATGGGTCCAAGAACAAATAACATCGATTCAGCAAGACATACCAACAAAGTTGATCTTGGGTGTGTTGACCTTCTTGACAGAGGAGCTGTTGGGCACTGGGCTCTTGCCCTGTAAAGCTGAAGCTGCCGTGTTGTTGGCCATGCTGCCAGATTTTAAGTAAGAGGCAGAAACAGAGGAAGCAGAGAGGTTGGACGATGTGCTTGTGGAGCTGTTGATGTTGGAGCTGGCAGATTTATTGGGAGCCGCTGTACTGGAGCTGGAGGACTGGGAAACAACACTGGGCTCTGCGGATGGTATCGGCTTTCCTAGTTTGGTATGCAATTTCACAACCTATAGGAAAAGAACACAACGAGGCACATTTGATCTACATCCTACCCACTATTATGAACATCACATTTTGACTTTATGCAAGCATACTCGATTACGTAATTGCAAGTTGTAACGTTGTGGCATCCATACCCCTTCAAACTACTTTCTGCTGCATATCAGAACAGTACCTAAGAGGCCCTCTCTAAAACGAAGAGCCAGAATCATACGCATTCAAAAATAGTGCTGCTGAAGGAGATTATTATTTGCCGAGATCAGAGTGTGACTCATGTACCTTCTGGTGTTTGGCTCCTCTGATGTGTGCGGCGTAGGCATCGGCTCCAGTACAGGAGACGTCACAGAGCTCACAGCGTAGCTGATTCTGTGTGCCGCGGGTGGAGCTCCCGCCTCCACTGCTGCCACTGCTGCTCTGTGACACTTTCAGTGCGGCTTCCTTCTTTTTGTGCTTCTGACCCTCCAGATGCTCCTTATAGGTCTGAAATAAAATGTGATAAGATGTGCAACAAGCTATGCAACTTCACCTGACCATTTGATAGAGGAGTATCAGGTAAACCCTAGCGTATGGGCCATCAGTTACACATAATACACAAACAGCAATAAATACATTCAAATAAAATACCTGGGGTCCAGCACAGCTGATCTTGCAGACATCACAGTAGTGTATCTGTGGTGGTTTAGGAGGCTGTTTAGGTTTGAGTGTTTTGTTCTGCAGGGGAGTTTTCTTGGTAAAAGTGCTGCCAGTCCATGCAGCAGTGGCTGCTGCGGCGACGGCTGCCTGTTTCTGCTGCTGTTGCTGCTGCTGCTGCTGCTGATAGTAGGAGGAGGCAGCCGAATACACTGCAGCTTCATAGCCAGAGTATGAAGTTCCTGAATATACAGAGATGAGCGATCATTAGCAACAGTACAGATGGAGACTGACAGGACTGCACTGTAAATCTTCAAGCCTAATTCCTGTAGCTCAACTGGTAGAGCATGACACCAGCAATGCCAAGCTCAATGGTTTGGTTCAGTATTATTACTAGAAAAAACATTTCACTTGCCTTCAGTCCACTTCTGCTCAAGCACACTACTCAACTACTTTTAAAAGAAAGCTTAGTGTCTCCGGGGCTCAGAGTGCATTTCACAGTATCACATCAGCGTTTTGAGAATTCAACTGAGAACATCGGCAAATGTTGTTCTTACCAGAGTATGTGACTGCATTGGTGCTGTAGGTGGGACTCTGAGAGTATGACGGGACTACAGAGGCAGCGGCCGCAGCGACCGGCTGTACAGCGGAGGACACTGGGTAAATGGAGAAGGTTGAGGTGGCAGGTCTGGGGGTGGCTGGCTTTATGGCTGTAACCTGACGCGTTTGTTGGGTCTGGGTGTATGGAGTGGCACCTTGGCTGTATCCAGTTTTAGCTGCTAATGAGAGGAGTAAAACAAAGTTGTACTGAACATTACAGATCATTTAAAGGGTGACCTGTAGAGGATTACTAATTTAATTCTGTTCCCCTTAAATTGCATTTCTTTAAAATACTGGAACTGGGAAAAATCCAATCAAATGTTAACCAAGGCCTTTCACATTTGGTAATAAAAAGCAATACTAGATAATTTTATGGAAATGTACATATATTGGTCATTTATTGGGGAATATTTCGTCCCATTTAAATGGCAGGATGTGTCAAGCATACCTGTCTGATAGTATGATTCGGCTACTGTGGGTTGTGGCTGGGCTGCTGCAGCGGCCACAGCAGGTGTAGCCACAGGTTGCTGGTAGTATTGTTTACTGTCATACGCTACAGCCGGAGCGGTGGACCGCACATATGAATAGGAGTCCTGCAACAGTAAACCGAGGGCTTGTATCTTTCCTTAAACACTGGACATGGATCCGACTCTTAAAATTGATAATGCAAAAGCATAGAAAGATACATCTATATACAAAATTTTGAGCAAAGTAAGACTTTTGAAAAAAGCCTTTAATGCTTTAATAACACAAACCTGCATTTGTGTTATACAAAATAAATTAAAACTGTAACATTTTAAAACCTGCTTATTCCCGTAATGGCAAAGCTGAATATTCAACATCATTACTCCAGTCTTTAACGTCAGTTGATTCTTAAGAAATTTTGTTTTATTTAGTGCCAAAAACATTATCCTCATTATCATCAATGTTGAAAACAGTGGTTTTAATTTTTTTTTTTTTTCTTTCAGGATTCTTTGATGAATAACTAAATGAAGAAACTAAATCTTTTGGAACATCATACATGTTATTAGGGTGAAGTTCGCTCAGTTTTTTTACCTGGTAGTTTTGTGAGGTAACAGGAGGTGGTGGTGGGGGTACCTCCGGCTGTCTCTGGGCATACCCGTAATCCGTGGCAGCGTGGGCTGGCTGGTATCCTCCATAAGCGCCGGCAGTAGCCGCTGCTGCTACTGCAACCGGTGCAGGCCTAGCAACAGCAACCGTGGCAGCTGTAGGGGCGTAGGCTGCCGCCACCGTGTGTGCCGCCACAGGTGCTTGATGCACAGTATAGCTGGCCACTGTAGTGGGGTGGGTGTACGCTACTCCAGCGGTCGGCTGCTGACTGCAGAACAGAGGACGAGAGGCTTAGATGACACTGACATCTTATTTATATATATATATATTTATATATATATATATATATATATATATATATATATATATATATATATATATATATATATATATATATATATATATATATATATATATATATATATATATATATATATATATATATATATATATATATAAAAAAAAAAAAAAACCCTGGACCCACACAAAGGCAAATAGCCTAGGTTAGCAAAAAAAGTGATACAACATACAAATTCTAATCCAAAACCTAAAAATAAAAAATAAATAATGCCATCATGCATCAACTCCAATAAACAATACTGCTAGATTGCTCATTTTTTACACAGAGAAAATTTTTAATTGTATTTTGTCTAAACTGAAAGGGAGGACAATTCTGTAAATGCATTGAACAGTAATGACCCTCAATGTAATTTAAAGATATTCATGTTGACATCCAACTCACACCATAACAGATTATCTTGGAGATAAAATCATATTAGTCTTTCCTGATTGCTGGATTTAATGCACCAAATCCATTGGCTTGACAGAGACTATACATGTAAAGGAAGAAATTCTAATCAGTTACGGATTAAATGAATTAGTACAGCATTTTCTTAATAAGAGACAGACAAAGCATCACAACTATCTTGAGCTTCAACCAACGAACACAAACCACACCAAATGCATCCATCTCGCATCCATTTAAAAGGGGCACTTTCAGAAAATGGGCCAACATCGGTCTAGCGGAGATAAATCAACAACTTCAGTCTACTACTGCTATCCACCCATGTAAACACTTCCAAACGTTCAAGCTCATTGTAATGCTGACAACCTGTCAGTAACAGCGAACACTAAACTGATGGAGAACTGCCCAGAAACATGATCCAGCTTAGATGAAACTAAACATCAGGGCTATTTTCACAAACAGAGGCACGCTGTTTCAATACATGGCACATAAAGCCAAAATCCCCAAACATGAACATTAGGATTACTTGAAAAGAAACTTAATAACTTTAGAACGTCAACCTAGACCAAATAAACCCCTTTAAAAAGTGTAGCAATAGTGACATTCAAGGAGTCCTTGAAGGCGTCCGTGAAGAAAGACATCGCCCTTCCCCACACATACATGCATACAATTTGTCAATTATTCCGATAAAATGTAAATCAGTGACTTTAAACGAACGAAAGTGTCAATATGACTTTATAAACGTTGTTGGGCCACACTGTACATTCGTTTTTATTTGCATTTCCGTCTTCAAGCGCTTGTGTAAGTGAGGAGATCATTGAGCTGGACGCTCATGCGCAGATCCGCTCTGGTGCAGGACTAGAGAGAAGACAGCTGCAGTCTGCTCGCTTTACTCTAGCTGCAGAGGCTACATTCACAGTTTATCCAGACAGACACGTCAAGATCACAATGTGTTCACAACAGTGTTAATCTCTCAAAAAAAAAAAAAAAAAACTTGCGTTATCGTGTTGCAGTCAAAAACCGATAAAACCAGAGATAAGCGTCGTGTCTGTTTACGAGGCAACCCGGTCTGATATTTACGTAAACAATATTTATTATACCCTGGCCATTAGTTATAACGTTAACCCAAAACTTACAGATATTAAAGCACCCATTTATTTCAGCTATGATCACACGGGTTTAAAATGTGCACCTGCGCTCGGTCACCACGCCGTACGTTTATACAAGAAGAAATTGATTCAAATAGCGGTATAAGAACCTCTTATTTGTGGTTTATCCAGTGATTTAATTTATTCGCAAGTAACCCTCCCAAAACACCAATAAAAATAAACTGTCAATCTCTCCCTAGCTAAATAAAATAAGACACAGATAAACACAATGTATTACTCACTGTATGAAGTATTTAACAAAGCATGTTAACAATAATGCATCATTTCCACTCCAGCCGTTAAAGCTTAGCCAATATATAGCCTCTCTCCCCTTCCCCCACCCCCACCCGGACACAGCAAGAAAGGCAGAGGGGCCAAACCCCACTATTACTGTAACAGCCCCATCACCGCAGCTCCCACTAAACACCTCGGCCCTCACCTGTACTGGGCCGCAGCACCATGGGGAAATCCAAAGTAGTTGCCGGTGGCCATTTTGACATCTTCACCTAGCCGGCTGGGCACTGAAAAAAAGAATAAAAAAATACAGGTTCACGATGGGTAAACGACTGTGTGCAATGGCATCCATGATAAAGAGCCAAATCATGCAGAGGAAGAAAACACGCAGGAGAGACCACGACGAGATGAGCCCGAGCGATCCCCGCACACCCAAAACACTGTCTCAATCACATCGTCTCTCGATTAAATCGCGTCTGCTGTCTCAACGTGCTTTTAAAAACCAAATTTTACTCACCATAGGTGAAGGAAACTACTGGACATATGGGAATCATTGGTTTCTCTATTCTCTTACTAACTGTGACTCGTAACCCTGCCTTTTTATATGAGAAGCCGTGCCAGGATCTGGCGCTTACCGCGCATGCGTGTTTGAACCTTGCGAGAAATGGGAAGTGTAGTTTTTCTTAAATCCATTTCAAGGTCGCTGTGTACAACTTTTAATCCAAAAACACACAATTAAGGTAGTTTTGGCCATAATTTTGTTTCGGAAGTGATATAGGACTGCCAATATGATATATATAGTCATGAACTGTGCTGTATGACAGTACTGCGGTGAAAAGATGAAAGATAAAATTAAGCTTCTCTTTTCATGTCTTAAGAGACTGAGATAAGATACTTAAAGGGGGGGTGAAATGCTCGTTTTCACTCAATATCCTGTTAATCTTGAGTACCTATAGAGTAGTACTGCATCCTTCATAACTCCAAAAAGTCTTTAGTTTTATTATATTCATAAGAGAAAGATAGTCTGTACCATTTTTTACCGGAAAAACACGAGCGCCTAGAGGCGTGACGTGTGGGCGGAGCTAAAGAATCACGAGCGCCAGTAGGCTTTTGCGTCGAGAGCGTTTGGAAGCTGTGACATTACCCAGAGCCGTTGAAAAACATATTTAACAGCTCTGACATTGCCTTGAGGAAAAAAACATCATCCAAAATAAACCATGGCTAACAGTCAGATTCAGCGTATATTTATGATCCAGAATCAGATCCCGAGGCTGAAACTGAACGAGAGCAGCAGCAGCAACGACTCGCTCCGAGCGGGGCTCGAACCCGGGTCTCTGGCATGGGAGGGGTCGCACTAACAAGGAGGCAGAGATATTTGAAGCAGTTTTACTCACGGCCTGCGGTTCCAACACACGATCGTGACCCTTTTTCGTTGGGATTGCATCATCGTTAAGAAATAAACGATACGCAAATCCGTCGTCAAAATGGCCCTTGTTTGTAAAACAAGCATCTTCGAAATGCAGGGAACAAACACAAACACTTGCACAACTCCGTTGATGCTCTGTAAAAATAAACTCCGTCCACTGGTCCCTTAATGCTGTTTTTTCTTTGGTAATCTGTGCAGGGTTGTCTTGTCCTGGCAACCAAAAACACACTCCTTTTGTGACATTTCGCGACGCTCTCGCTCTGATCAGTGATTGACTGTGCACAGCCTCTCTCTGCTCTGCTATACGGGAGCGCGCGCTCTTCCGGGAAAAGTTCCCTTAGGACCCATATAAGGAAATTCCGCTCCATCTAACGTCACAAAGAGCCATACTCGAAAAAAAACTTTCCGAAACTTGTGACAAACCGGAAGAAGTATTTTTGGAACAGAAATACTCCTTCAAACGTACAACTTAATTTTTGAAACTTTGTCCATGTTCAGTATGGGAATCCAAACTCTTTAACTGTGTAAAAAACTCAGTATGCATGAAATAGAATTTCACCCCCCCCCCCCCCTTTAAAAATAGAGTTGATAAAAACACTGCACGAAAACTACGGAGGGCAAAAATCCGGAGGAAATTTTCACCATCTTTTATAATCATATAAAAAAAGAATGTATATTTATATAAAAGTTTAATTAACATCCCTACGTTAAACAACAGGCGTGTTGTTACTGTGGAATTACAATCTACGTAGTGCTGTCATTGAAGACGAGACAACTACATTTCCCACAATGCCCTTAGACACGTTATTAGTCACGTGGTTAGTTATAGTGTCCTCGACTTCCCGCCGCTGAGCGTGACTGTCTCTTATAGCTCACTGCACAACCTTCAACGTAAGTCCTGTTCAATTCATACTAAACCTAAGAGTAAACCGTCTGTTTTAGACACGCACTTGTTAAATAAGTGCACAACCTTGCCGAGTCATATAAAGACAAGTTTTACAAAACTGCTTAAAATATGAATGGCTGTTATTCAGGGCCTATTTCCACCTTAGTTTTGGGATGCAGAGGCCCCTGATCAGCCCCGTTATACACGCCGCCGTTGATATAACGTTACACGAGTTAGTTTTGGTTTAACAAACCAATTAAGCAGTTTATTATACAATCGTCCACTCCCGTATATACAGGCAAATCGGTAAAGGGAAGTCCTTACTGATCGGTAAAACGCCTCAACTCTGTCTCTTGTTTGATGGATCTTTTCGACCAAGATAAAGGCTTTCGATCGGCGGAAGAGATGGTGCTGGCAGCTTTTAAAAATCAATGTGAAATTCATATACGCTAGATAAAATTAATAATAATACAAACAACTTGTAAAAATGTATGTAAAACATTAGGTCTAGGAAATGTGTACAAGGTTTTTAACCAGATTTAATTTATTACTTTTAGGGATCCAACGTGTCTTTTTTAAATAAACTAGTATTTCCGTGCTTATAGTAATTTCTGGGAATCTCACAATTGGAATCTATTCCAATCCAGAGAAAAATTAATAAAATCTTAAAATAACCCCCCAGTGCCTCTGTACTTATGTTTTTTTCCTCCCACCCATTACAATATGGTTCATATTTGTTAGTAAGCAAACTATTACTATTGATCACTATTTGTTCTGAGGAATCGGTTAAGTGTGCATTGATGACACATGTAGCTAATGTAGTGAATAACGCATTTGATATTTATATGTTTCTTCTTTTATATTCTTCTTTTATTATTATTAAGAAACTAAATTGTCGTAGTGTTTTCACATCAAAGGCCCCTTGGTAAACAGAGATTGAGCAGGGACCCCCTGTTATATATTTGTATAAAGCTGAGCTAAACTGGGCATATTCCTGAAAAACAATTTTATGTTCTCTACTGAAAATAAATTTCATTAGTGGCTTCGAGGGGGCAGTGTTGAAGCATATTTCCCATTAAATTGTACTTGTTTGTGTTCAGCAGGATGCCTAAGTCTAAAGAAGTGCTGTCTTCCTCTTCTGGTAGTGATTCAGACAGTGATACAGAAAAAAAGGTATGAATAATATTGATTTATAAATGAATGAATCAAAATTAATATAGCCTTTGCAATTGAATAAAAACTTAAGTTTATGCTGCTTGACTTTATTTAACTTGAAATTAGCAGTGGCTACTATATTTAATTATGTTTTTTTTGTTGTTGTTGTAATTTTAGGTTCTTATTTAATCCTAAAATGTGCTGCAGGACTGAAAGGTTTTGTGTTTGTTTTGTCTCCTTATTTCTACCAAAGGCCAAAAGGAAGAAGGCAAGTGCTCCTGAGAAGCCTGCTAAAAAACAGAAAAGTGGAGAGACCTCCAAACCGAGCGGCTCTGCTAAAAGTGACAGAAACAATGAAGATAACATGTTCCAGGTGGAGTTTTTCAACATGTACCGCACTATCAGGGATTATAAATGACCAAATGACTGTAAATTATCCCATATAGAAATGCTTACGAAAGAAATAAATAAATGCATGGCCATTTAATATTGATTTAACATTAAATAATCTTACTTGTAGATTTGCTTCTTCAAAGAGCAATAGTGCATTAAAATCCAATTTATATATTATTATTAGGGCTGGGCGATATGGAGCAAAAAATATATCTCGATATATTTTGCTATATCTCGATATACGATATATATCTCAATATCTTTACAGGAAAAATAACCCCCAAAAAACTACTGCAAAAACAAATATGGCAAATATTACATGTTAAGGGGCCTATGAAACATTTTATTTTTTTCTTCACCATATGTTTTATTGTTACCTAATTCTGTGTGCATAAATGCATAAAAACAACTTAATTAGTTAAAAACAATTCTTAAAATAGCCTTATGTGAAATGTTTTTTTCCCTTCAGAAATTCTGTGTATTTACATTTTACTGATTATCAAATGAAGGCATAAAACATTCATTTAATTTATCTTTTAATTATTTAAAGGGGATTTACTATTAAAAATAAAACATGGGAGAAATGTTGTGTGATTATTCCTTATAAAATTATGTTCGTTTCATTTTAATAGTAGTAGTAGTGGGCTATCTACATTCTGCTGTACAATAGTAATAGATTTCTGTCAAATACTTTTATTTTGACGGGTTTACCTTTACAGTTCTGTGTATGTGATACCACAGTCTATGATGTGATATGAGCTAGTCTTACTCAAATCAAACGGTCAGATGCTCATGAAGTGACTCTCAGTGCAGTTCTGGAGATGTTCCTCATGTGTTCACGTCTTTATTTAGAGAGAGGAAAGACAATGTAATCAGCGCGAGCGTTATGCGAGCTTCCGTGTTTAATGAATGAAGACGCGCTTCTGCTCCATTCGTTGACACAGACACGCAGAACATGCAGGATTCATATTTAAATAGACTTTTCCGGGTTAATATTTGCAGATATTAGTCCATTTCGCGATTTGATGTAAGTGCAAAAAAAAATTTGACCAATTCCGTGACATTCCGCGTTAAACTGTAAATTCCATTTTTATGACTGGATTCCGCGATTCCGTCCGCGTTTCATTGGGCCCTAAAGTAGACATCTGCCTGCCGTTCGCCCTACGCCTTAAAACTGAAGTATCTCCATATAATGGAGCCAGTTGTCTTTTTTTTTTTTTGACTAGTTCTCTACACGCGAGGTGAGAGGGGACAAAAGCAAGGAGGCGGGGGGCGAGCGAGCGGGGGCGAGCACAGCACAGGGAAGGCAAACAAGCAAAGTGGCGGAATCAGAATATAAACAATATATCGATATATACGATATGTCAAAATCCATATCGTGTTTAAAAAATATCTCGATATATTTTAAATATCGAGATATCGCCCACCCCTAATTATTATTATAGATCTGTAGTGCAGTTTTACTTTTCCCATGGACTATGCAGTATTGTTTGCATTTATCTGTAACATGTCTCTTATCGGGTTGTTGTTCCTCTGGTTTATTTAAGGGAAAAACGCTTTAATATCTTGGTGGTTTTTTTATTTCATTAGAGCTACAGAATACACAAAGATTGCATAAAGAATATGCAAGATTCAGAAATTCTTTTGCATTATAACTAGCAATTTCTGCAGTTTTTGAGTGTTTTGTGAGTTTTTTTTAACCATATTAAAGTTTGGTATGATTGATCGTAGAGCTATTATATACTGTCCCTGGTAGCTCATTCATGTTCTGATATGTGATAGATTGGAAAGCTGAGATACGTCAGCGTCAGAGATTTTAAAGGCAAGGTTTTGATTGACATTCGAGAGTACTGGATGGACCAAGCTGGTGAGATGAAGCCTGGAAAAAAAGGTAATTTGGGGGCTGTTTATATATTTTTTTATTTATAGTGGAACGAACATCTTTAAGGATAGGTAAAATGTTCCTGTGTGTCTTACTTTTGGTTATTGTGCAGCAGTTCATCAGTTGTATTGATTTCTCCTCAGGCATTTCATTGAATCCTGAGCAGTGGAATCAGCTGAAGGAACAAATGTCGGACATCGATGATGCAGTTAGAAGATTGTAAGAGCTCTTTGTGCAGTGAATGGTTGTCTGGTTCTTTTTAGAGTTCCATTCTTTGGTACATGGGGACTTCCACAAAATCTTTCCTGTTTCAACTTGTACGTATATGTCTGCTGTTAGATTTGAAGAGACTTCTTTAGTTATGTTATTGTTAATTTCCAAATGTCTGCTGTTGGTTGTTGTGTATGAATAGTGAGTCCTGACTGTGTGACTATTTTATTAGTACAATAGCTGCATTGTTCTCATACTCTGCCTACATAATAAAGGCTTTTTTGGTTTGGAGTCTTTTGTCCGTCTTTTTGATTGAATATAAAAATATTAACCATGTTTTGATTTAGTTGTTGTTTTCCGTATAACATAAAGTACATCTTTTTTAACTCAAAGTTGTTGTGATCCCGACAATAAACAAAGCAGTAACGGATGGCCTAAAATGAAGGCGTTTGGCACTTTATGGTGCTGCCTGTCTCCAGTCCTGAGTGCTTGTGTGTAATTGGCTTGTCTTCGCGTGGGAGCAGGAATTAAAATGGTCCTTATGCTCACTCAAACATAGACCAGACTCCAGAATAAAAGCACCCCTTTCACTTGACTGTCCAGAAGAGCCATCTTGCATCAATTGCATTTGCTGTCTAAATGAAATCGCTCTTAAATCATGGTAGCCACTGTATTGCCAGCACATCTTTCAGACAATATGGTTTAAGGTGTTGCGTGCAAATCAAGCATTATTGGAGTAGTTTCTGCAAGAGGTAACCACAGTACAAGCAGAGGTTCATACTGTGGACAAATATTTGTAAAATTTATTTACTTCTATATTGTTTATACATGTTCTTATATTAAGTATCAACTGTATTTCCGAACTGGTTGACCGAATAGCATTTCTAAATTAGACCTTTGGTGCAATAAAGGTACATACACTTCAAAATGTGAACGGTTTCATATTATGACTGTTCCTTAAGAATCAAATGCATCCTAAGGTTTGAACGTCAAGCTGTGCCTTAGAGAAGAATCTTTCTTTTTCTGGTGCACTTCGTGGTGGTGGTGGTTACTATGGAGATCACTTGCAACCACAGAGGTTCATTTTAGTTCCTGAGAGGGAATTATTTTCCTGTTCTGACTCAACCAGCTTTTCACTCCAACTTCAATTCTGTGACCAAACGCTGACACATGGACTATGAAATATCAAGAAATAGCAATCTCTGAAACCTTCTAAAGCCTCGAGTGTGTTACATACACCTGTTAGTGTAAAGCTAATGTTAGCATGCAAAACTGATCAAAAGAAATGAAACCTTCAGTTGGTGGCCACACTATATAGGCCTGAGTTTGGTTTGTTGTGTGTGATTCTATATCAGATTTCATGTTCATTATCAGTTAATTGTCGTCTTACTAAATTTGATTTTTTTTATACTTTAAAATGGATCATACATATTCATATTTGTATTTTTCAATTCGAATTTCGAAGAATTGAATTGAATATTTGTATAAATTTAAAAAATACAAATATCATTAAAAAAAGAAAGGTATCACTAGGTGGCACCAATGCTCTATTGAAATAAAATTTCTTCTGCTAGATTTTGGACAATATAACCAAAGTCAACCTGTTAATGTTTTTAACAAAGACACAAATGTCTACTTAAAAATGATTGACCATTGTAGAGTACAAATTTCCATTTTATAAATGTAAGGTCTTTAGTTCTACATCATAACCTTTCTATCAATATGACAATTCCAATACCAGTCTGCTTGATTGTGGCTTACTAATATGTGAATTTGCTTTCATCACTGGTTGTTGATAGGAAAGGAATTAGTTTTTTGTGAATTTGTGTCTTGGCAGTGCATCAAACACCGTTAATGCATGAGAATTTCCTTTCCTATCAGTGTGTGATGGATATGTCATATGAACACATTGAACTGAGAGATGTGGATGTCATGATGAATCAAATTCATTTGTTCAGTCAGAATGTGCTACAAGTTGTACTTTGGTCTGTCAACATTTTAATGAAAGCACAAACACAGGACGACCATCTGTCCACAAAACAGGAATTGATGGAATGTCCCCGATATCTGGAGGCTCTTTGAATCATCCTTGCAACCTCCATCATCTTGAGATTTCCTGTACATCTCTTTGATTATGGGGGACCATGGGGGGTTTGGGGGCGTGGCTAGGGTTACCAGCTTCAGAAAAGGAAGATAAGGGACAATCTTGGTTTTTCATAGCTGTGTGTGTGTGTGTGTGTTTTATTGATCATTTTTGTGAAATAAAAGCCTAATCCCAGACATTTTGGGCGATTTAGAAATCCTGGTCAGGCGCATTTTTTAGGTCCAAAAAGAGGACATGTTCAGGAAAAACAGGACGTATGGTCACCCGAACTTTGATGCTTTTATAATGGATGGAGGAATATGTAGAACATCATGAGAAAGAGAAGACGAGCGGGTGTGTTGCACTAGTTTACTAGTTTTGGAACAGTTTAGGTCACAGATGCTCCAAAAGTCAGACATCTGCTTCCATTTGAAGGGTCTGCTGTGAGCCTGGCGATCGAACATCGCTGTCTGTGGTTCTTGGACTGCTGCTCGTGTCATTGAGTATTGCATTGCATATTTCAGCACTTGAAGTTTCAGGTTGTATTTACATCTGGACATGGGAATATGCTGGGGCGTGTAGCTCATCTTTGGGCTAATATCAAACCGGCGAGGGTTTTACAGGAGAGAATAACGCATGAGGAAACCCTTTCAGCCCAGTTTTGATGGATGTCCCTGCCTCTGTTGTTTTACTCCATGGTGGCTAATATAATGGATACTGTTTCATGGAAGGAATTTGTTCTTCCATTGAGATGTGAAATGCATATTGATTATGGGGCGCCTTGAGTTTCCTGTCCGGGACAGGGATGATACGTATTGGCTGGAACCTGCTTTGGCTGTGAACTACAGTATGACAGGATCTTGCCAATTTGTCTACAGTTGGATTATCTTTACAATGGACAAATACTATTAAGAAGTTTATAGGCCAGACCTCATCCCTACTCTTGACCCGTTGACAAGGATAAAATCATTCTTCTGTAACAACGTCAGAAGAAAAACAAGTCCACTTAGACTTGACCCTGGCTATAGTGTTCTCGCTGCGGTGCATTTCTGCCAGAATGGACTGTCATTCTGTGTATAGCACTAAGCGCAGGCCTACAATTAAAAAGGTGAAGGAGAAAGCAGAAAGTGTGTTGGTATCCTGGCTGGTTCCATGGAATGTCCAGCGAGTGTCAGTTTAATAATGGTTGAAGTTGTCTTTGGCATGGAGAAGTTCTGCTTACATGTGAGGTCAGATTGGTGAAGCTGCCACAGAAGTGAAGATAGATCAAAACAGACCCTCATTCATGATTAATGAGTATAACCCCAAAGGTGGCCAATGAATCGAGCATGGGGATGAGATGAAATGTTGCTTTGCTGACTGTAATGATAAAACAGACGTCCAGAAGTTCCAGCTCATGCAAGATTCCGTTTGATCACACTTTCCTCTACAGCTTTCGGATTCAAAGACAAATACACACAGAACTCTTCTCATAAATTCTATCTTCGTTCATCAACTGAATATCTGACTCATGCAACACCAAATTTATTCCTTAGTAAATGTTTTAGTAAATTACTCATATGAAAGTACTTACAGATCTGTTGTTACTCATAGTTGTGTATGACAAAAACTACGTCTGTAGTTCAAGAAAAATAAGCTTTTAGTGTAGTATTGTTAGCTGTAAAATAAAAAAAATCGGACTCAAGTGTATCTTATTGTCTCCTGATCAAAGTGCTTTTGGCAGTATTTTGTGAAGAACACATGCTAAAGTATATTTCATATGGGTTGATTCATTGTTAGCACAGAGCTTAGACACAGACATGGCTGCTAATGTTTGCTAGAGAACAGTGAAGAATGTTGTGGGCTTGTTGATAACCTCACGCTGGCTGTGGGACCCCGCTGAGCAGAATATCCCTGAGGTTAGCTGGAGGTATCCTTGACCTGACGTTCCATGTCTCTTCGTAAATCTGCTCGGTCTGAACCAACAGTTATTGTTCACAAGGAGTGTTGTTTGCCAGGATTGAGTTTCACCCTCATTTGGGTAGTCAGTGGTGTTTAAATGTGCCTAAGGGTATCAGAATGTGTCAGCCATTTCCACACGGCTCTCTGGAATACTCAGTTCTGGTCAACTGTAACATCCAGCGTACACATATTCCCAGTATTTGATGTCCCCCATGACAACTCCACTAGAATGCCTTGGTTGTTTTCAGTTTTCAATTCAATTCAATTCAAGTTTATTTGTATAAAATAAACTTGTACAGCCAAGTAAAATTAATTTGTTTAACCCAAGCTAAAGAATAATAATGTGCATTTGATCAGATATAACTCCAGTCCAAGATTACGAGGTGCATTATTTGAATGCTTGGCAAAAGAGATGTGTTTTTATCTAGATTTAAACAGAGAGAGTGTGTCTAAACCCCGAACATTATCAGGAAGGCTATTCCAGAGTTTGGGAGCCAAATGCGAAAAAGCTCTACCTCCTAAAGTGGACTTTGCTATCCAAGAAACTACCAAAAGTCCAGCGTTTTGTGACCTTATAGGTGAGTAATAATATTTTTTTAACTGATACAGAACTTAATACGTAGCCAGTGCAGAGACTAAAAAATTGGGGTAATATGATCAATTATATAGACCAATATAATCACCATTAAAGGGTTAGTTCACCCAAAAATGAAAATAAGCCCATAACTGACTCACCCTCAAGTCATCATCCTAGGTGTCTATGACTTTCTTCTTTCATGCGAATCCAGTCAGAGTTATATTAAATATTGTACGCATTATAAAGAAACCAGCACTACTTTGATGTATTACACAGCAGACATGATTTCTGTAAATTTGGTACCAACTTATTAAGTTTTAAAATCTGTGTAATTTTGTTGCACTGTGGGACTTTTTTTTCTTTGTGAATGCTTTAAGATAAAACACAGGTAAACTCAATCAAGAAGTCCATGCCCAATTATTTATTCATTTATTTGGTGTATAGTCATATAATAAGTGGTACATTATCTCTTACATGATTGTCCTTACCTGTATTGCCGATATGCTCCCTCAGTGTGCTGCTGCAAATGGCTGTGTAGCGAAGAATTATGCAATGCCATACTTGAGCCATAATTCCTTTGATTCCCCATGGACACAATTAAGATAGTCATGGTTGTAATTTTGACGCAGCGGTCCAAATGTGCTATCTCACTCACCGGGTGGAGAAATTTCTTGCCAAAGAGGGAAAATATAAGGAGTTATGTCTCATTTATCTAGAGTAAACAATCTGGCCTCTGTAGCAAATCATCTTGTTATTTGACTGGGTGTATACACAGTGGAATTTCTTATCGAGGATCAATTCAGATAGCATTATTAATAAACAAACCTTGCAGAATTTAGATATTACACATCTCTCAGTTTGCATTAATAGTGAAAAATACAATCAACTGAGAGAAACCCTGGTAGCACTGGAGAAAAAGTTACTTTTAATGGCGGAAAAAAGTTTTGGGAATAGTGTAGTCATTAAATATTCATGGTTGTGCTTCCCGTGTTTGCGCTGGGCTAGGTTAAATCACTTCGGGGATGAGGGTTTTCCACTTGACCTATTCATATCCTGTTTTTCCTCCTTTTTCCAGCTTAAAGACTCTAAGGACACTAAAAATTCCTTATTACATTAAGGTGCTCCCAGCTGTATTGTTTCATTATGTAGCAGACGACGAGGAAAAATATCTGTGCCATGCCTCGTCTGATTTTATTAAACAACATAGTTGTTCTGAATCTGTGCAGCTGAGATTTGACTGCAAATATTGTGATATTCAGATCAACAGCATTATATATACAAGAGGTTGATATTAAGCCAGACAAATTTTGACTAGATAGTTAGTTTTCTTCTCAACAGAAATGGTTTCATGGTCTTTTCCATAATCTCCAATTCCCTGCATTCAAATAACATCAAAAACACATCAAATCCGACCTGACTGCTCATACTGAAGCCATATTACAGGGGTGAAAAAAACAGATACATTTCTAATTTATTTCCAAGTGTCAAAATTATGTTTATTTTTAATAAATCAGATTTAATGCAGTATGGAGCTGTTGTGGTGATCCAATAAACAGATCTTTATCAAATGGGCCTACCATTCCCTTTACAGATAATTCGAAATTTGTAACTGGATAATTTGAGACATGAGAAATACTTTGTATTGTATGCTCAGTAAGAACTGATTTTTCTATTTTTTTTTTTTTAAATCGGACCTCACACCACTCTGTCTGCCTACCGTCTCTCGAGGGACAAAATGTAGACTGGACCAGACAATGGGAAGCAGTAATAGACCATCCAAATAAACAAAGATTTGCAGAAGAGGCGAAAAAGAAGCAGAGAATCTCTGACGTAAAAGCATCTACCGCACACGCAGTGTCAATATGTAGTGTTTCTCTTCGGCAGTGGGACGTCAGAGCATACCATTTGGAGGATGTTTAAACAGAGATGTGCTCGTCTCTTTGTTTTAACCTATCTGCTGTACAGACCACAGGAATTCCAGGACAAGCCCTGCTTGGACCTGTCTCCTCATTATATTGGAGAACCGTAACTCTCAATCCTTTTTTTGGATGGGTTTATTCTCAAAAGTATCATTAGAAACATGGAAAAAGGCTAACACATATAAATATCATTGCATTTCTGGTTCAAAACATAGTTGTACAATGAATATGTTGTGAGAACACATACATATGTTCTAAGTATATTTTAAATGAATAAAGCACCAGTTTGCATTGAGAGTGTGCGAAAACTAGCAAAACATTACCCTGGTTAACCACTTCAAGTTATAAGAATCTTATGCATTCTCTTTAGGTTAGGAAGAACGGGACGTTTTTATAGTTCAAAAAGAACTCATAGATGTAGATGTTTAAAACTAGAATAGCCCAGCCTTTAGTTATTTTTAAGTTTCAATATAAAAGTCTCATGCACAATGATTTCATACTAACATTTTGAAAATGTTTCTCCATCCTGATAACTTTAAACGTACTTTGCTGCAAGAGCATAACTTTGAAAGAAAGTTCTGGGAATGTTTCTTGTTAACTTGGACTGTGAGATAGTCTAATCCACTAATACTAATTGCTGGCTAATTCAGCTAGCGGTGAGAAATGCAGGAAGTCAGTCACACTCTCATTCCGGGCCATTAAGTCATTTACTGCCCGGAGGCAAGCCTCACCGCACTTAATTAAGTCACAAGCCCCATTTATAACATTATTCTACACTTCACATTTCCATCTCTTTTAAAAGCTTTAATAAATGGAATATTTTGGATTTCAACAAACCCCTAACAACTTGGAGGGATTTTTAACGTGTCCTCCAGGAGAAAGGAGGCTGCGTTTGCTCTTCGGAGGTGAAAGGGAGTTTAGTGGAATGTCTGCAGCACAATTTGAAGTAATGGACTTGGGTCGTGATATTATTTTGTTCCGAAAATCATTACTTTTACGATGTCACATTCTTCATTTTATTTGGACTCAAGTGGAATAATATTTCTCTTTACTCTTGGTTGGGGCCTATTGGTTACTGATTTGCATGTAGGTGACAGACACATATGCAAAAAGGGAAAGATTTTATTTGCTTTGTATAAAAATCACCATGTGTTTTACACGTCTATTATGATTGAATTTTATAGAGTCTTGTTCAACTGCTTTAAAATCTCTGATGCTTACTAGGTGTCCACATCTTGGGTTTAGTTACTAAAATCAAATGCTTAATGGTATGGGCTATTATTGAATGTTGGACCGTGGACTACTTGACTTCCAGACTTGAGGGCACAGTGCCTCTTCAATCCCTATGAGGACTGTGGGTCTTATTAACCTGTCCCTGGGAGTTTGTTTTTACATGCGTATGTGTTTGCTGCCATGGCCTCTTTTAAAAGGAAACAGGAATGTTGCCAAATGTGTTACCCCATACTGTAGACTGCTCTGAGAGGAAGAGGAATGACACAACAGGAGGTGTCTGCTGTACAACAAGGCTAAACATCCAGCGCTGTCAGGGGGCAGATTGAAGAACTGTATGCGTTAAATATTTTCGAAACATGAAACTCTTTAAAACAAAGCTCACACAGTCTCCCGGTACCTGTCTTTGGATATTTGCATTCCAGACACATCAGGGAAAGAGTGTGAAAATGAAATGTTGCAATGTATGTCTTCACATATTTGATAACACAATTGTGCAACACTTATGTCTGCCAATGCAAAAACCATCCACTGGACCAGATCTAGACTCAGAAGGAGTGGGGAGGAAGATATAAAACTTACACAGGAGACCAGAGGTTGAATGTAAAAATGACACTTTACTGTATCACGGCAAACACAAACCAATTGTTTGGATCAATAAAGAACCAGTAAAACACATTCTTTCCCCTTTTTTCTTTTTTTCTAAATTAGCAGTAATTTAATTGACCAAATCTACCCAGGTTGGATGATTAGTTAAGTTTTGGTTAATTAGGATTAAATCAATTTCTTTCTCTATATTTTTAATGTATTAACCCTTTTTTCCTTCACAGGTAAAAAGAACAACTTCGTTGTACTCAAGGCAAAGCAAACACAATCACATCACAACACAGAACAATAAAACATTAATCAATTTGAAGAATTTGGTACCACAACTCAGTTTTAACTGACTTCGATGTATGATATTTTTCAGTTCATACAATAAATGTATTGTGTCCAGTTTGTGTGCAAACTTTGAAAGTTCTGTACCTTTCTATTAAAGCTCAGTTTGTGTGTAATGTAAATAATAATAAAAAAAAATGTCAGACCCAATTCAGATCAAAGCAAAACTGAAAAAAGGGAGGAAAAAGATTGTATCCAATCCATTTCGAATAAAGAGATCACTCCTAACGCTCTGTCGGCTGCTTATCAGGTAACACAACAGGTCCTCCTTACAGACCCGTAAAGTGGACTTAAATACTTGTATACATTTTCTAACAAAATGTCTGAAAATCACTCACTCCCTAAGAAATCAGCATGATGTTCAAAGTGTAGGCCTATTTAAAGTGCACCTAGTTCCAGTTACAGCAGATCTTTAGCTTTGTGTTTTATGTGATAAAAGGATGAATTTCCCACCTAATGTGGCCTAAGGCATTTGGGTGAAAGCTGATATCACAAAGAAAGAACAAAGAAAAGCAGAGCCAATCCAAACAGGTGCCCCTCCCTCTCTTGCATTTCAGGTTGAGTTAGAAACTCCTAAGAGACTTTTGTCACATTCATTTATCTCTACAGAAATGCGGTATGTTGATGGGTACTTAGATAGGATTTTAACACAAAGTTTAATATTTCACACAGGGCCGTCTTTAGTGGGGTGCAACTGGTGAGGCCACACCAGGTCCAACAGAGAATGGACTGAGAGGGACCCATACACCGAACCAACACTCCCCCACCACGACCCCACCACGCACCAGGCCCCGAGTCAGCTAAGGATGGCCCTGATGTCACACATTTGATATGTCCTATAGCATGATACATGTCATATAGTAAAGTCATACAGTAACATTAAGGAGGACAGTTTTCTGAGCAAATACTCTTTTCAGGGGTGATGTGTTTTTGCTGTTGTCCTAAATAGTCTCCAAGAGGCTCTCATGTAATCTCAATGATTCAAGGCATTCCATGTGTGTCCATAATCATAACATCTGAATTAGTCATGCAGTGGGACTGAAGCAATTTCAATTCTAACTTTAAAAAAACCCATTGTTACCAAAACTTTATGTTATTAGGGTCTAATAATCTTACAAAATCCAAATTTTTAAATCCAATATATTTATGAGACCAGTTGAAGTTTCTATGAGGCAGTGCATACAGTACATAACATAAGCCCATTTCACAGTGCCATTTCTGTAACGGAGTGTCTATTTAAATTAAGAGCAAATAGCCTGCCTTTGGTGACATACAAGGCGTTTCTCAATGTCAAGGATACTTCCTTGGTAGGACTGATCCTTCCAAGTCACTTCCTTCAGAGGCTAGGTGAGACTCCTCTTTAGCATATGGAGAACACGGAAATGGAACAGGCTAGCAAGTGCACGTAATTGCGTCATTACGTCAGTGAAAAGGTCCGTTTGAATAACGCTGTGAATGGTATCATTAAATTACTTTGGACAACTTAACTAGTTATTTATAAAAGAAATGCCGTTGACGCAACCAATTGTTAAATGACAGGTCCGGTTCAGTTAACCATTTGTATTTGTATAATTTACAATATCAATACAGTAGTAATTTGTACTGGCATTTAAACGTCAAAATTTACTTATATTTACTATAGTTATAACAAATGTTTGGTAACGTAAATAAAAACCGTTAACGCTCCGACTACGTTAACGTTCGTCATTTTTTAATTTTTGAACTAACGTTAGATAGCAAAGCTAGGCGCATAGGATTGTGGGTGATTTGAGAGCGCGAAGAGCGTGAAGGATACACATATGCATTCTTTCCTGTGTGTATGGGATATTCTTCGAACGAAGGACTCAGTCCTTGAAATTCCGAGGATCCTAGACATTGGAACAGTCCTTCGACGGATGTCGATGACGTAGCATCCTCGAAATACTGGCTTCCGAGGATCCTTCCTTGACATTGAGAAACACCTACAGGCTATTTACACCCATTTGCGCTCACCATGTCACCATAGGCCAGACAAAAAAAAAAAAAAAAAAACGATGCTCGCTATATAACAGTTAGTTGCATAGTGAGTAAGGCCAAGTTACTAGCAACTATAGTTACAGTAATAATATTACTTTTTGCAGTAACTAGTAATGTAACTAATTACTATTAAAAATTCAGTAATAATATTACAGTTACCATCCATAAAACAGCTTTGTTACTTAATTACTTTTGATGTCTCAACCTCGCTGATTTGAAATTCAACAATCCAATAATTCCAAGTGGACCAAGCTGAAATAATGAGTGGATTAATCTTATACTTGGAATAACGAGAGGAATAACATGGATAACTTTCTTGTCGGAGGATTATAATGCATCACAGGAAGTCAGGTACAAGGAAGAGAGACTACGGCTCCTTAAATTAGGTAAGACAAAAAGTTGTATTTTTCACAACAGGTATATTGACTTGTAATAGCAATTTAAGGTGAAATATGTGACAATCGGGTCCAGTCGGGTTTGTTTCTTCCCGGCATGTTCGGGTCCACCTTTCAAATAACAGACGGGTCCAGGTAGGTTTCTCGGATTTAGACGGGTCCGGGTCCAGCTTTTGAAATAATAGACGGGTCCGGGTCGGTTCGGTGTTGTACATTACGGGTCTTTTTCGGTTTCGGGCACAAATATTTGGACCAGTGAAGACCTCTAACACTGTTAAAGAGTTGCATTATAATACTATACATTGCCAAAGTAAAAAAAAAAAAAAAAAAAAAACTATTTGCACGTATGGTGGAGTATTTCTGTGCCAAATACACTCCTTCTGGGACATTTTTTTCCAAACATGGTTCTTCATGATGTCACAGAGAGCTAAATTCCTTGCGACTTCTCCAGGAAGAGCACATGCACACAGGAAACAGAGCGAGAGCAAACACCCAACAATGTGCTTGATTCGGGTTGAGGAAGTCTTGTTCCAGTCATTTTGATGACAAAAGTTTTATAAATAAGGCCCAGTTCAAAGCTAGATTTGCAGATAGTTTGATACTGAAAGATAGAGCAGTCCCAACAATAAAATATCCTGGTCATGAGCTGGAATCACAGGCGGTAAGTAATGCCGCATTCCAGGCAACTCGTAACCTGTGTTTTTCCAACATTCTAGTCCTGAAAGTGCACTGGAACAGCAGTCAAACCCATGACTTCCCTCTCGTGAACTCATACTAGATCGATGTACTCCCAGTTACGAGTTCTGACATCACATAGCCACGAAACAACAATGCAGCCCCTACGATAATATTGCCTTCGGATGCGGTGTTTATTCAAGTCGTACACATTGAAAAATAGATTTTAGGACAATAAAAAGTTGCAATAAAATTAATAAACTAGCTACAATTCCTTGCACTCAGGAAGTTTGGCGTGACTTAGTAGTTTGAAGTCGTGTCATCAAACTACGTTACGTTACGGGCTCAAAAACCTGCCTGGAATGCAGCATAAAACTGCATCAAATTTCTGTGTTTTGTTGCCAATTGGCCTTTGACTCCTAAGCTCCGCCCATGACACACCTCCAGGAGTTTGGCTGTTTTCAGAGAGAAGCATATTAAGCTCTATCTTTCTTTTATAAATCTAAAGACCCTTCTGAGATATGAAGGATATAATACTACTATATAGGTACTCAAGATTAACATGAGATTGATTGTTATGTACCCTTTAAGACATTTCAGTGATACTCACAGATATTTTGACCAAGAGAACAATCAGTGTTTCTTTCTGTCGTGTACTGCAGCTAATTAAAGTAGTGTGGTTCATTCTTGTAAAACACAAATACATTACTTTACTGGGAGAAATCACAAGCATCTATTTCCATGGCCTTTTAAAGGTAATTTAAGTTAATTTAGGGTACTACATGGAGAAAATGAAACGTTTAAATTATGTGAAAATGTGAGCTCAAAAATGAATGATTTGTGCATATTACGCACCACTTTTGTTTTCCAGTTTCCTCAGCAAATGTTTCATTGTGCTCATTCGTGACACAATGACTGGGTGTGAAAATAGATGATGCAGCCAAATGATGTTAAATGTCATCATGAGCACTTGGCTTTGAGTGAAAATGTCAAGATATCATGGCAACCGACTGTTTGTTTGACCCATATGTGAAAATGATCCTACCAGCTTTTGCTGAAACATTTTTAAGTTGATCCTCATTGCAGTTAACCAAGCAAATACAAATCGAATTCTTGTTTCCCATGCAATGTCATTTGATCTTATGTTGCCAATGTATTCAAGCTATTAAATGTAAGAGAGTACTGTAATGTGCATCAAAATCTAAACAAATATGGCTTTTGCCAGGTCAGGACGTCAACTTTTATAATGGTATTTATGGCTTTCATAAAAGTGGTTGTCTACTATTGTGCAAAGGTATTGCATTTCAAATGAATGGTACTTCAAGTGTCACACTGACGCTTTCAGTGGAATTCTTGAAAACATCTCTGAAGTGGTGGCCTTTCCAGTAACTACTGAGGAGTCTAGTGTTTGTTGACATTATATATATACATATATGTGCTCACCAAACTGTCCAACAATGTTCCTGAAAACAAGACGAAACTAAATGAGGTCTTCTGGGTTGACGAGCGATTCTTAATCTATATAAATCTCATCCCTTTACAGGGTTACATCCCTTGATTGATTTAGTCTTAAATGGCAGAAAAACAAAGGTGCATCTTTTATATAGGCTAAACTTGATTATGTGTCTTTCTTTGGATGAAAATGCATATGCAAATAATAAACTTGCTGCTTTACATAAATGGTTGGTTAGCATTCACTAGAACAGTTCGCAGCGCACTTTCAGTTCCTCTGAAACCCTCCACCTTCCCCAGCTTCACATGTCTGCTTTGGGTTATTATATATGGTATTTGTGCAGCAGCAGTATTTCTTACATACTCACAGCACCCTATCGGCATATAGGCATATATGGACTGGCACTAGCAAGTTTCTGTACTTGATTTGCAGCAGTAGCAATAATCTACTACAGCACTAACCAACAGCAGCAGCAATTCAGCAGCAGTAGCAGTCTAGCAGATATATTCTACCAAGACCAAATACATATATCCATTGCCACGTTAAAATCATCAGAGAGTTGTCATGATAGACATATATGCATGATGGAAACATGCCAATTTTGCAAAAACTACCATATATATATATATATATATATATATATATATATATATATATATATATATATATATATATATATATATATATCTTGCAAAAAAGGTTTTACATTTGAATAAGGTGATTTTTCATGCAATTCGAAAAAGGAATATTTCTTTATTTTTTTTTCACCGGGCATATGTAAAAGTCACATGGTAATTTTTTTAAGCTGTTGCGGTATGTTTGAACAGAAGACAGAACTCTTTATTAAACAAAATAAATAAATAAGAGAATTATGAGAGTACTGGATTGAAAACATCAAAAGATATTAAACAAATTATCAGGACCTCGAAAACCGATATGAGAGAGAAGGGCTTGGAGAAGCCATGTCAAATATTATGCTCCAAATGGAAAGCTCTCAAACAGAAGTATCCTTTGGAAAAGAGAAACATCTGCAAAAGCAGTGCTGGTGGGGAAAGGGAAATAAAAATTCAAGTATTTCAATTTAATGGATGAAATACTTGGCTAGAGACCAACTGTCACATAGATGAGCACAGTTCTGAACAGCGCAGGTAAGGCATCGCGAAAGAGAGAAAAAATGTTTTAGTCACATAACATTGGTTAATGGAAACATCATAATTTCACAATAATTTTTTATCAACATTTATTATTTTGTGCAAATCTGTAATGGAAACCAGGTTCGTGTTAATGAACAAATCATTTAAGTGAATGATTCGGTGACTTTCACATTAAAGACAGCTTTCATTCTTGAATGGCATATCTGACATAACCTGAAGAAAGCAGAGTGATCTTAAAAGTGAAAAGTCCCAGTGCTGATGAACTGTGTACGAAGACTCTCAGAGAATGACTTGCCCAATCAGACTGAGAGACTAAAGGACTAGTTGTAAAATTTGTATTATTATTATTATTATTATACAGACGCTTCTAATGACATTCTTGCCCAAGAAGACATTATCAATCCATCTAGAACAGCTAAACAAATGAGATGATTCTGTTCTGGAGAGATCAAATTTCAAACAAATCCGATAAAAAACAAACAGAAACTGCTATTACAGGCTTCCGTGGTTTGCTATATTCCCAAACTTTCTCAAGGAAAACAAACATTACCCATGGACAGTATTTTCTGCAGTGAGATGCTGGGAATGTGTCTGATAAGCGCAAACTCAAGGCCCTCAGCCCCGGTGGAGTACCAGCATCCCCCATGCAGTAGAGTCTGAACATGTCGAGTGATTGAAAGCTTTCACCTCTATTTAAACAGGCCAGAGACAGCAGAGAGGCTTTGGATTTAGATTTTCAATATCAGAAAAAAGAAAAGTAGGAGACAAATTATTACTTTATTATTAATATTTTTAATGCAGATAAATTATATACATACAAAACTCATCAGCCTAAATTTGAAAACATGGCTTGGAAAAAATCAAGCCAAAGCAAATCAATATGAATGTGCTTTTAGTCATGGTAGTAATATTTAAACTGAATAGGATCTGTGAGAGAGATCCTGGAAAAAGACGCTTGATGTAGACTTGGATAGCACCTATATCAATGTATTAGAGATATTATACATTTTAATGTTTCTTTGTGTCAAGTGTTCAGTATTAATTTGATTGCAAAGAAACGTGCCTCAGTCTGAAAAGTTTTGCACAGAGCAGATGGTCCCCTCTTAGCTTTTAGTGTGAGTGACGCAACACAGGGCAGCAAGCATCTTGCCCTGATTATGATTATTGTTATTATTTCCTCTCAAAGTGCTTTTAATAAAAGTCAGATGTGGCCCTCAAAGCAGGTACTGCCATCATTTAAGCCTTTTCACTGTTTGGGCTTTATTTCCCCTGATGATCTCACAAACTGCTGGCACTCAATAGATGCGCTCAAACCGGCCAAACCGTTCAGCACCTGTATTGTTACTTGATCTCATTCAAATGATTATGGGGTGTAACGGACTACTCAGCCCTCTATATGTTGTTAAATACATTGAGTGCTTTCCAGAAATTTTAAGCAAAACAGTAACTGCTGGACCATTTTTTTTTTTATTTGTGGCTTCTGTATCCATTGGTGACCATCCCGGGAAGGGAAGGTTTTTATGTGATTCACTCTTTCCTGGGGTTAAATGTAACAAAGTTTTAAAAAGTATGAATGTCACTTGTTTAACCAACTGGTCTCAAGATGATTTAAGTGGATGTATGAAATCTGTTCTCTTTTAAGTTCACACCAATTTCCTAGTGTAATCACAGGTGTAGGTCAGTAACGAAGATGATGTTCAACAAAGTTTAGCAACCAGGACTCCATGTGCCAAAGCACTTTCTGACACATACTTGAAAAAAGCACACTTCTGCTTCATTTGCCAAGACAATTTTGAAGGTGCCATCCTTGCACATTAAAACCTGTGCAGAGGATCATGGGAGCAAAGATTCCATCAGTTGTACTCTTCAAAATCCTTCATTCCAAAGGCACCTGTGGGTGGCCAATTTTAAGCACTTTGGTTTTTGGAACAACCCTTCAATACAATGACAAAGATTATTCTTTGGAGGCTGATTAATCCCGTTTGAAACGTAGCGACAGTCTATTGAAAAACGTTTTGGTTACGTTTTCACAGAATTTCAATTTGGGGCATCTCAAAGGTGCATATTTCACTGTATTTAGCTGCACCAAATACAGCGTACCATTTTGATTGATATGGAAAATGTAGATTTAATATTTATCTTTTTGTAACTTGACTTTTGAAAACTAGTCTCGTTTGACATTTGTTTGAAATAAATCTGGAAAATTGGCCAGTTATTTGCAATACTTCCACCACCGCTCCATAAAACACCCAAAGGAATATTCAGAATAAAGCAAACTAGAATGATGTGATTTCGCATCAAGCAGTGTCAACTGGTTTATAGAGTAGGAGTAGGTGGTGCTCTGGATCACATTCAAACACATGTGGCCCAAAGCAGTAACTACAGAGCTCAGAGCTGGAACTTAACAAAACCTGCACAATCGTCCCTCCAATGGAGTGTATTGTCAACAAAAACATTAGCCTGCACTACCACTACCCATGTTGCTGTAAACACAGATCGTTTCTAGCTAATCACTGCGGAAACAAATGTATCCCACGTGGAGGTAATCGGTTTAATAAAGAGCATTTGTCTGGAGGCCATTTATAAATGCAAACCGTGCACATCTGGAACTGATCCTGAGCTGAGATAATCCTAGTCTGACGCTTCTTTGTTTCACCTGTAGTCCGGCACGGCGCAGGTTATGCACGAATAGTGTACATGATGAGTGTTGGTGAGTGAGGCCTTCTACCAACAAGCATTATGTCGTTGGCTTCAGTGAATCCTCTCCAAACTATTTGCCTTTTTCATGACAATGAGGCTCTTTATGACTCTCAATAGATGTTTCGTAGCCCAGCACTGAGTCCTCCTGTGGTTTTATGGAGAGAAAGTTTTCGAAACAGGGGCATATGCTTCGACTCTAAAGCTGCATTACACATGGGCAAATGCTATTCTGATGATAGACATGGGGTGTGACATCTCTAACCAAGACCATGCCATTCAGGAACACGATTCAGCCCTAGATTTATATGGTTGCACACATATTATTTGTAAGAATTTATTAAGAAATGCTGCCTGAAAACAAGGTTATTGCAAGTTTCAGATAAGACGGGACGGGAGCTGTTTGGTTTGTGAGGGCGATATTACAGAGCACATTCTTTCAGTTGAAGATTACTGGAACTAAGCTGTGCAAACCTGGGGTCTCCATGTTAGTTCACAGCTAATTGCAATTCTTGTTGTCCAAGTAACCGGTCAACAACTCAGCCTTCAGTGTTTTAACATAGTTCACAGTCGCCTTGGAAGCAGATTGGGACAAGATATGTGGAGGGTCTGTACAAAAATAAAACAGTGAATGACTATTGGAATGGTTTGGTTGGCTATGCCCCTGTGTAAATATTTTAAAGCTCTTTTTTTAAATCTTGGCTTACATTTTACATTTAAATTTTTACATATGCCATGTCTCCAATTCTCGGGAAGAGAATATTGAGATAAATCAGCCCAAAATTCCTGTAGTGTGAGCCCGGTTTACATTGACTACATCGGACACTTAGCCTATATATTTCTGATGAAATCTCAGGGCGCTTAAAAGCTTCCAATCTGTATTCTGCAAATGCGTGAGTGCATTACCAGCCTTGATCTTTCGTCAATGAATGATTCATATGATTATATTAAAATAATATTTTTAAAATAACCATCAGGTTCAGTGCAGACAGACTAACTAATACTTTGTGTGGTGGGTATTTTACAAAAACGTGTTTCACATCTAATCTAGATTTGAGATTTAGAACCATTTAATGGCCTTTTGGAGACTCACTATGACATCCCACAACATGGTTTTTGTGACCAGAGCAAGGACAGCTACTATAAAGAGTGAAGTTGGAGAAACAAAAAATGGAATGGTAAATACTGATATTGCGTACTTTGTGACAGAGGAAGAAAATAAATGTTATTTATTTTTCTCTCTTGATGCCCACATTTCATGCATTATGTACGTATTTTTTAAAGGGGTGGTTGATTATGATTTCACTTTTTGAACTATGGTTATTGTGTAATGTTGCTGTTAAAGTTACATTGCTCTGAGTTCAGTGAAAAGGGAGATATTTTAAGGAATACGAAATGATTGAATGATTTTCCCAACTCAAAGTCCTTAGCCATCTTTAAGAATCAGATAAAAACACATCTCTTCCATCTTTATTTGTAAGTAGCTTTGGATAAAAATGTCTGTTAAATGACTAAATGTACATGTAAATGTATACATTATGAATGGTGCCATATCCAATGTTTTTTCTGCTAGGGCTAATCATATAATAGGCATTTTATACATTATGAATATAGCAAGATAAAAGATGATGTAAAAGTATTAGACAGTCTACTCCTACCTTAATTACTCATTGGGTTTTCTCACATTTGGGCTTGCAAACAGGACCACCATCCCAATAACAAGGCACTGGCTTGACTCTCTAGGCATACCAATGGGACATGTTAATATTACTGATCAAAGTTTAATTATGTCATTCATTGAAGTATTTGATAATTATCTTACTTACCATTTATCATTGTTCTAGGTTCATGCCAGCTCTGCTCCATTTTAGTGCAGCTCTGTATGGGAGGATATGATGCTCACTGCTGTCCCAGCAGCACAAGAACAACAGGCTGGGTATCCTTTAAAACCAAACAGTCTGTGTAGATAATTCAATTGAATAACAAGTTGAATTGAATTCAGATACATTTTGAATAACTTTCAGTTACATTTTAAATTGTAACATTGTAAATTGAGATATATTTAAAATTAAATTATGAAGATTTAATCGTTTACATAATGTTTCAAACATGCCAATACACTTTAAAAATAGTTCAGTAATAGGCCTATTTTCATATAAGGATAAGGATGTATCACTATGATGATATGAATACACAAGTTTCATCCCCAGCTGCACTGAGAGTCACTTCATTAGCATTTTATTGTTTAATTTGACAAAACTACAGTCATGTCACAAACACAGCGGCTACAAGTTCCTCACGGCAAACCGTCAAAATAAAAGTTTATTTAAACGTGAAGAAACCATCAAAAATATATTACTATTTAGCAGTCTTAAGACTCAATATGACAACAATGCTACTACTAATAAATATTAATAATTCTTTATTTTTAAAGGAATAATCACATTTGTTTTCTTTTTAATTTTAACCGTAAACCTCTGTTGTGGAGCACCTTGTTTGCCAAAACATAAAAGGGTTTTCCATTTGATGTTGATAAATTAAATTGTTTTATGCCTTCATCTGATTACCAGAAAAATTAAGAAGAACATTTTACATGGCCCCATTAATGTCTAAAAAAGTTTTTTTTTAAAAAAGGTTTAAAAAACAGGCCTGTGGCTCTTAATTTCTTTTTATAAATTCACCATTTGTAAACTGATGTTTACTGGTCATTTCTTTAGACATTTCAGTAGCATTTGTATAAAAAAACGTCTCTCAGTGAGACGACAGAGGTTGAAAACAATGAGAGCGTCGTCTGTGCTTGTGTAAACAAAGTGCGTTGCTCCATCTGCCGTTCATTCATTCATTGCAGAAATTATGGCGCCTTTATGAGTGATGTCAAATGCTTTCACAGATTTGTAGTATTACTATATAATTTTACCTGAGCATAGTAAATCACGCTTTGTTCTTGGTTCCTGTCAGCAGTTTCTCCGCCATGATAAGATCTGAATGAGTGACAGGCTTTCTGTTGTGAAATCACGCAAGGTAAATAAGAGGGTGGCATCTATTGGAGAAGACTAATGAAAAGATTCACATTAATCAAATCTTCTTTTAAATGTTTGCTGAAATAAATATCGGAAAAGATTCACGTCTTTTGAAAATCGATATCGAATAGACGTCATTAAAAAAAAAAACAATTATAATCGAACAATCGAATCAAACAAATGTAGATTACCGGGAGATGTTGTTATTGCTACTGTCTCTAAGGAGTCATAAAAACTTGAGGTGAATACACTCTATTTAAGTGCTGATCACATTCTTGCAAAAGCTGCATTATCCAGCCAGCTAGATTTGCTACACTGTAAAACCTGATAAGTTCACAGAACTCAAAAAATATTTTGTAACAGATTACACAAAAAAATTTAAGTGATGTTTTTAAATGTTTTAAGTTTACATAAACTTAAAAAATTTAATTCCAGTTGCCTTAAATGATCTCAGAGTTATCTTAAATAATTATATTTCTGAACTTATAATTAGGGAGTAATTCACTCATAATTTTATCTATTTTTCAACTCCTATAATGTGGGAAATACACTCAAAATTAGGCTTTTGCTGTCCATCCTCAGTCTAACCACAGGCTCTACTCTTCACCACAACAGTAACACTACAAATCCAACATAACATAAACCTTTGTAAAATCTAATATAACACAACATTTATGTATTAACTTATGTCCCTCTATGTTAATCTTGTTAATCACAAAATAACACTTAATTTCAAAATTTATTTTCCTTGTTTTCTGATGCAAAGCATGCTGGGAACTAGAAAACACAATCATTTTAAGTTCACCTCACTACAACAAATTTTTGAGTTAACAGAACTTATTTAAATTAAGTCCAATGAACTTTCGTTATTATTTGAGTGCAATTAAATAATTTCATTTGATTAATTTCACTGTTCGGTTTTACAGTGTAGAAGAGGATACCACAATCCACCTTATTTTTCAATGCGGTTGTAAGCCATTTTCTGTGAATGTGCGAGACTTTCGGTTCATTAGCAACTATAGGAACATTACGAGAAAAATAACAAAATGCTGTAAACGGTAAAACTGGTTGCACTACAAACCAGCAGTGACGGGCGCTTTCGAAGCAGTGCTTTATATTATATACAATAAAGGTACAATTTGTAGGACCTGCCACGAGTGGGAGCACTACCAAAACAATAACAATCGTGTGGTTTGACGGCCATCAATTAGATGGAAATATAAATGGAGGATTTAACGGATGAGGTAAAGTTTTTATAAATGTTGTGCTTGATGTCATAATTTTCAAATGCAAGTTTAACGATTTGTGTGAGTAGATTACATACAAAGTCAATGCAAAGACGTGATCAGACTATGGATCAGACGTGTCCTTGAGCAGGTCTAGAGACGCGATGCCCCGCTTTTTGCATGTATACCCCATAATACTAATCTTGTTGGTCATTATCATGGCATACGTTTTCTGTAAAGATACGAATCAAAACAACACACAAATTTACAGGAGCTGTCCTTGTTGACAGAACCAGTGGCAGATGGTAAACAGTAATTATGTTCCATAAATAAGTAACACAATCCACCATAAAACGTGCAAGAAGAAGTAAATAAGGAACTGCTTGAAGCAAGCTTGTGGTTTGCTGGACTCTAGACATTTCTTCAGCATTTGTCCACGACACTGTTGCATTGTGGTTTCTACGTCAGTAAAGGCAGTAACAAACGTCATTGACAGGCGACTACACTGCCCTGTGTCACAATTTAGAATGGGAATTTTCTCACAAGTAGCTGAAAACATTAGATATTGTTAGTAATCAGCTGGACAAAATATATATAACACTAGCTTAGTGGTTTTTGGCTATTTTACTGCAAAATCTTACAAATTGTACCTTTAATGGTTTCCTGTTTGGGTGATGATCTCTGTGTGAACCCACAAATAAAGTTCATTTAGATCGTGTTCCAGTGGTGAACCATTAAACCAGTGTAGATCTCGGATCAGTTTTTTAAGTTTTTAGACATTTTAACGAGACATTTGTGTTAATTAAAAGGATGAGAAGTAGTTAATAGTCTCTTTCTGGCCTGTTTAAAAGATCTGTTTAACAAGCTCTTCATTAAAAAAAAAAAAAAAACAAGCCTTGCAAATTAATACAAAACAAAAACACATTATACAGACTTTTTACTATTTTAATTGCATTTCTTATATTGTACTTTTAAGAAAGCTTTTGCATTGGGTAAAAGCTGCTTTTTGCATGTTTTGGTATTTTTGTTACATTTACAGAGTTTTGACCAGCAGGCGTCACCAGCATGTGGTGTTTAGAGCGCTATCGAACACTGAATCATTTTACAAGGCAAAACTTCGAAAAGACTCGTTTCTTCCATCACTACAAACCAATGTGTTCATAATTAAGATAATACATTATAATAATATGGTAAGACACGTCAATTTGTAATATCAAGCAGCAAAGTTAGCTGCTTTTTTTTACAGCTAAAAATAGCTGGAAGCGAATAACACCAGAAGCAAGACATTAAATTTACAAATGGCTGCGCCCAGCATCCTGAGAAAAAACTTAGAAGTGACCATGCATGGAGTCAATTAAGAGGAATATATGTATATGAAAGTCTTACATATTAGAAATAATTGTAACTTTTCCTGTCGAGAAGAAACTTCATTGTAAGTTTGTAGCACCGATTGAAACATTTTTTCCATCCAATTCCTCCATCTTGTAAAAATACAGCCTGTTTTTGTTCTCATTTAACCTCTTTGTCTGCATCTGTGTATTTTGTTAGGTCTTTGATAAACACCCTTTGGCTCAGCCTGCTACAGTGACTACGCCCGAACTCTCGCTATTGGCTGTGCTAAGGTATTGCAAATACCTAGGTTGAGAGGCAAGGTAGGACATCATATCACTACATTTGGACTGGATGTAATGATTGGTAGACCATTTTATGGTCCTGAGACTTCAATATAATATTTTAATATATTTTAATAATTTAGAACACTTTAATAATTTACTGCTATCAGGATTTCAAGACTCTTTCAACCAGTTTAACAAAAAATGTTTATGCAAACATTTTTTTTCTTAAATCTCCACTCTTGTAAGATGTTTTGTATCCAAGTGTACACTGGTACCTCCAAACACAATCGTCCATTCAGACAAACAGAGCTGAAGCACAATTTCACAAGATGCATTGTGATTTTATTTTTTTAAATCTTGAGAACCAAAAGTTACATAGTGTACTCACTGATAAGATTCAATAATTCTTGGATTCATATGGGGATGAGCATATTAATCCAATGTGTCCATCAATCCAATGTTCACTAACGTAGAGTGGCAAAAGGCTATTTTTTAATCTCTGTGCCATTATTAGCTTTTATATATTCATATATATCTTTTTATATGAAGTAAAATACTTTTGCAGGATCAATTTTCAGTTTATTCCAAAACAAACAGAGGTAAATTCAAATAATTTGATTAAATGTTAAAACAACACAAAAATTCTAAATATGGGGAAACACCTGTACAAGATCCATATGGAAAATTACTTGATAAAAGCATATTCGCACACAGGATGATAACTATAACTAAAGACAGAGCTGTAAAAATTTGTACAGATTTTAAAGAATAGCAGATTCCACAGTACAATAATGGCACAGACAAACAATATTGTTAAAATCACTTTTAGGATGATTTTTTCAGGCTACTTATCATTATAGTTATCATTCTAGGCGTGAACATGCCTTTACATACTGTAGTACACTGGACTGTATTCTTATTGACTTGACAATTTTTAAGAGTGTGGGTCAACCAAGTATTCTATAAAATACATAGAAATACATATACAGATTGCATACTGTAAAAATGGTACGCAAAAATTGTATGAGTTGCATAGAAGTTGGTTATTTCAAACATAGCTAAAGACAGTTTTACTATCCGGAAAGGGAATAATGAGAAGTCACTTGACTGGTTGGTCAGGCTGCTTTAGAGTCATTTGGTATCTGAACCAGAAAGGCCACATGCAGTCTTTCAGGCAGATGGACCTGGTTATTGCATGGTAAGATTGTTTCAACACCGATGATGTGTGACCACATAACATTCTACAGCTGCCTGAATATTTTTATATAAAAGATGTCACATTTCTGTGTTGCTGAGAACTAAGATCATAATTCTGCTCCTCAGAAGAAAACAGACACAGAGCATCAAACACTACCATTGTTTTCAGCTACACAATCTCTCAGCTTTTCAAGTGGGTGACAGTCCCATTAAATGATGTGCTTTCCTACTCAATTTGTCAGATATTTATTCATGCAGCAAACAAACCACTTAGAGCTAAGAGACGTATGATTTATCTCCCTCTCATGGATATTAAGGAGATCTGGCAGCATTCAACCCTGCACATGGTCTTTCTCTAGATAATTTTCTTCAACATCACTTTGAAACACTAGCTAAAAGCTCCCTATTTATGATTAATATATAAATCAGTGTGGCAGCGAGGGAGATGTAGACAGTTATGTTTATACACATACCTGCATGTGGGCTGAATATGAAATATGACAGCTGTGGATACATGCTCACTATCTATTTTTTGCTTTTATTATGCAAGTATCCATACAATTTATTGGTTGAAATGCATAAAGGGGAATAGAGACAAGCTTTACCTATTAAATTTACTTAACATTTTTCTTTTAAACCTAAAATACACCCACATCTTTTTAACAATCATACACCCACATATGCTTACAGTCCTTTTAGCAGGCACTTTAATCAAAAGTAATAGGAAGTTCCCTCTAGAAGGACTCTATGGTTAAGCGTCTTGCTGAGAAGCATAATAGTGAGCTGCCCTGTGATTTAAACTGCAACCATAATTTCTTTAATTAACATTAGTATTCACAGAGCAACCTATTATTTAAAAACTGTTCAAGTTAACACTTGATGAAAATGTATTTCCTTTATTTATTTGTTATTTTATTTTTTTTCTGGACAGAACTGATATAGTTATTTTGCTGTTTAGCAGAGTTTTCCAGTTAGCAAACAACTGGTGAAATATGATTTGATGAAAAGTTATTAATTAATTCAGTAATTGAGTAAAATTACTGATTACAATTAAGTAAAAAATGATTAAGATGAAATATTTTTTGTTTACCTGCTTACGTTTTATGTGACCATTATTACATATTGAAGAACCTAATATACACTCACTTAAAGGATTATTAGGTACACCTGTTCAATTCCTCATTAATGCAATTATCTAATCAACCAATCACATGGCAGTTGCTTCAATGCATTTAGGGGTGAATATCAGAATGGGAACTGAATGTCAGAATGGGAAAAACAGGTGATTTAAGCTATTTTGAGCGTGGCATGGTTGTTGGTGCCAGACGGGCCGGTCTGAGTATTCCACAATCTGCTCAGTTACTGGGATTTTCACACACAACCATTTCTAGGGTTTACAAAGAATGGTGTGAAAAGGGAAAAACATTCACTATGTGGCAGTCCTGTGGGTGAAAATGCCTTGTTGATGCTAGAGGTCAGAGGACAATGGGTGACTGATTCAAGCTGATAGAAGAGCAACTTTGACAGAAATAACCACTTGTTACAACCGAGGTATGCAGCAAAGCATTTGTGAAGCCACAACACACACAACCTTGAGGTGGATGGGCTACAACAGCAGAAGACCCCACCGGGTACCACTCATCTCCACTACAAATAGGAAAAAGAGGCTACAATTTGCACAAGCTCACCAAAATTGGACAGTAGAAGACTGGAAAAATGTTGCCTGGTCTGATAAGTCTAGATTTCTCTTGAGACCTTCAGATGGTGGAGTCAGAATTTGGCGTAAACAGAATGAGAACATGGATCCATCATGCTTTGTTACCACTGTGCAGGCTGGTGCTGGTGGTGTAATGGTGTGGGGGTTGTTTTCAGGGCACACTTTAGGCCCCTAAGTGCCAATTGGGCATCGTTTAAATGCCACGGCCTACCTGAGCATTGTTTCTGACCATGTCCATCCCTTTATGACCACCATGTACCATCCTCTGATGGCTACTTCCAGCAGGATAATGCACCATGTCACAAAGCTCAAATGATTTCAAATTGGTTTCTTGAACATGACAATGAGTTCACTGTAATAAAATGGCCCCCACAGTCACCAGATCTCAACCCAATAGAGCATCTTTGGGATGTGGTGGAACGGGAGCTTCGTTCCCTGGATGTGCATCCCACAAATCTCCATCAACTGCAAGATGCTATCCTATCAATATGAGCCAACATTTCTAAAGAATGCTTTCAGCACCTTATTGAATCAGAGCCACGTAGAATTAAAGCAGTTCTGAAGGCGAAAGGGGGTCAAACACAGTATTAGTATGGTGTTCCTAATAATCCTTTAGGTGAGTGTATGTAAATGAAATGTGTTCATAAACTATTGAAATATTAAGGGATTTAGCTTTGATTTGAAAGAAAACATGCATCCTTGTGGTGCGGAGACACAGAGGAAACTGTTGACAAAGGAATTATTGAATACAGTCGTTATTTTTGTTTTCTTCATTTACAAAAAGTATTCTCATCGCTTCATAAAGTCACACAGGTTGAAACACTGATGGCAAATGGACTATTCTGACCATGCTTTTCATACTTTTTTTGACCTTGACATAGAAACTTACTTGGCAGTCAGTAAGACTGTCAATAAGACTGTCACAGGCCTCCCAGTTTTCATTCAAAATATCATACACTGACGAATGAAGCTTTTACGGGTTTGGAACAATACGGGGTTAAGTGATTAATGACACAATTTTATTTTTGAGGTGGAGTATCCCTTTAAGTTTAATTTAAGGGATACAGTTCTTTAGGTAAATATTTTAGGCAAAAATAAATGGTATGGTTGATGATATAGTTAAGATAGATAGATAGATAGATAGAATATTTAATTAAAGTTTCATCATTACAAAATTGTTATAGTGTAAAATAAATGCATGAGTAAATCAAGTTTTTCAAACATTTATAGCTTTTCCCCCCAACCAGAGCAGTCTACAAGCATGTGCATTTATGATGTTATGTGGGAGGACACATACAGTAAAGCAGAGACAGAAAGATCCCAGAAAATTCTGTTAGTATATATGTCGGCAATCTTTCACACCTGTAACCCCTTTTTCATAAATCTGTCACCATTTTATTTTTTTATTTTTCTACTTTACTGAATGTAAATGGGAAGATTTAGAGGGCTGTGACACTTTCTGTAAGCAAGTGAGAGAGGTGAAAGAGGATTTCAGCACCTTCTGCAATTACCACCTTTTCCTGGAAGTGCTTATAGCTCTAAAGGTTGGAGAGCTCTCAGAGATGCATTAATTCTGGAGGTGAGTTTAGGTGCTTGAGTCTGGCTGCCTGTGTTAAAAGCTGCTAGAGGGTGTAAATTAAACATGGGCACTGCTAGTCTGGCCTCAGGCCAAGAATCTGCAGGACATTTAAAAGGTTCTTCACAGCGATGCCATAGAAGAACCATTTTTGGTTCCACAATGAACCATTCAGTCAAAGATTCTTTAAAGAACCATCTCTTTCTTACCTTTTTATAATCTGAAGAACCTTCTTTCGCCACAAAGAACCTTTTGTGAAACAGAAAGGTTCTTCAGATGTTAAAGGTTCTTTATGGAACCATTTAGACAAAAAGGTTCTTCTATGGCATCGTGAAGCACTTTTATATGAGTGCATACAGTGTCCCTTGGCAAAATAACTGCTGAGTTCTTTTGAAAACCACAAATCAACTGACTGATGACATTTTCTTAGAAATATATTTTAAGCTTTCATATCACAGTGAACAATTCTTTCATCAATTGAGATAACTCACATTGTCTGTTAATTGTAATGCAGGTTATGCACAACAGACTTCTGTATTCTGCAGTGAGCATAACCGATTTCCATTGTATATGCAGATTAATATAGATATTTTTTCTTTTTCTCACTAGCATTAGATACTAAACAAAATAAATTCATAAAATATAAAGAAGTGATAAGTTAACTAATTATCTTAAAAGTTTGTACACTTTCTCAAATAATTTGTTAGATTTTTACAGACTAAATCCAAACATTTTAACAGGAATCCACGCAAATGGGAATCTTGCATGAAGAAGAAAGACTTTGCAACAGATTCAAGTTGGTAATGTGGATTTTCTGCTTTGACCACCATAAAGCTGCAGGTTTAAAAGCAACGTCTGTGAGCTGTGCTCTGTACATTGCTACTATTCCCATTTGACTATAGACCTTTATTTGTGGGTTACCATACATCCTACATACATTTCCGGGACACGTCCTGGCTAGGATTTCTAAATATGAGTTTTGACTTTGTTTTTATATTTGTTGAAGGTAATGACTGAAAAGTAATTTGCCCAATAACGTTCAGATTTTTTTAATAATTGACCAATCATGGTGTGCGAGAAGGTGGCAGTGTAATTGTAAAAAAGTGGAATGTGGTAGTTAAAAATTGCATATGGAAGTGGATGTGAAGTCACCATGTGACCAGCTATGGTTTTATTTTTATCGCACCATGCACCTCATCTGTGTAATTCCTAAACACGCATTTACTATGCACAGTACAATCAGATTGCAATTGCAAGATTTTTTTGTTTTGTTGTTTAATGTATGCAGGAGCATGAGCTCTTGAAGCTCCACCCCCTTTTCAGAAAAGGGAGGCGGGAGCACCAGCTTACTTGCATTTAAAGGGACAAACACAAAAACGGCACATTTTGGCTCATACAGTAAAAGTGACATTTTCAACAACAACAATCCACGTTTACATTGTACTTGAATTGAAGTTTCTCTGATTAATGACTTTTTGTTGAAAGTAAACACAGGGAACTGTCTTATATGTGCTAAAGGAAGAAAGCTTTAGATAGAGCTGATGGACTGCTGGCTTGTTAAACAGGAATATAGAGGAAATGTGGGCCTGAAGGGGGCCTGTTGTCTCAGACCAGCAAGTCCTTGGTGTTTTGGCAATTTACAGGACTTCCTGTTTAGACAGGAACAACCTGACTCCCCAGCTCTACACTGATTGGTGTCCGGACCTGTTTTCAGGAAGCAATTGAGATAAAACTTCTGAATGGAGCTCTTTTTTCACCTTACTCAACCCTGCACTTTGCCTGTAAGTACAAGGAAATGAACAGCCCTGTGCATGTGTTGACATTCTAAATGTGAGAATATCATGTGGGAAAATCTTCTGTCCGAAACGTTTTTCTTACTAGAAGGTACAAAAGTTTCTCCTTTAACACTTCCAACGAATCAATGTGACACATGCTGTTAAGCTTGAACTGACATTACACATTGTTTTTCCTGTCAACTACAATCAATTTGCTTTTTACATGGGACATATACTATGCTTGGTTTTATCACATGCCATAATGGCCACTTACAGAGGAAGATAAAAGACAAAGAGTTATGAGGACCCTCTGAACTATCACCTTTACAACTATTATAATTTCTGCACTAATTCAAATACAGTGGCCCTATAGTATTTGGACACTTAAGCTAGACTTGCATGAATGTCTTTGCATTGGAAGCCTAAAATGTTAAATTGAGTGTTATTCAAATTAAAATTTAATTAAAAAATAAAATGTATGCATTTAGCAGACGCTTTTATCGAAGCGAATTACAGTGCATTCAGACTATCAATTTTTACCTAACATGTGTTCCCGGGGAATCGAACCCCCAACCTTGCTCTTGATAGTGCAATGCTCTACCAATTGAGCTACAGGAACACATTTAAAATTATTATTCATTAGTTATTCATTTAAAAATATACATTTCTTAAATATACTTATTTTATAATGTTAAAAAAAAGTATTTAAAAAAGGCTTTTGTTTTTTAGGCCTGCAATACAAAGACTTTTGCTGTATGTGTTTTATGAACACCCATTGTGGTCTATTGCATGTGTTGTCCATCATTTTGATGATTATAAGAGTGTTCTGGCATTTCACAATACAATACAATACACAGCTCTGTGGGGGTTTCCTGATGATGACAATGAAATATAAATGTTGGCTGTTCTTCCAGGGTTAAAACCAACAAACATAATTGAAGCTATTTTGTTTAGGTTTAATGGTTTATTTAAATGCTTAAATGTAAATAGAGAAATGCCCTGCCTGTGCTTGTTTTTCATTTTGACAATAAAATGGTTCTGAACTAATTACATGGCCATGAAGAGCAATGCTGTCTAAATGGTGTTCCTAGCTGCAAGGTACAAACTGTTAACAAATTTTGAGCTATGTTTCCAAAGCAAATGACAGTATATGACTTGCATCCCAACCTATGGATAATATAATTTCTTTGGAAATCGTACAGGTAGCTCTTTCAATTACTCTCTAGTTTCTCCCATTCCTGTTGTTAAACTCCAATGTATATCTTGTAGCAGTATCTACATGGAAGGTGACGTAGAATAAGTCCTGAGTTTTGTTATGGCTTAATGAGATCTGGGATACTGTGTGTATTTTTTTTATTTTGCTTTCACATCTGTACAAATGTCACAGCTGTGGGAGGAAATATGTCTGGCCACTGCAGGTGCTTTTCAAAGAGATTCAGTGTGTACAGTCTCCATTTTTTCAGCATGAAAAGACAAAGTTTCCCATCACAAAGACGCTGCAGCAGCAGCAGGAACTGCTTGTAAAGGGTTCGCTTCTGTTCAGCCACCTGAAATCACCACGGTGTATTTTCTTTAATAATACCTACAACATTTCAGGTTATCTGGATATTGTCAGCTTTGAATTCTTGGTGATTATAAAATAAAATAAAAAAATAGACATCGATATAGATATGATTTTCCAGCGCTAAAAGCTTGTTGAAAATCCAGAGCTCTTCAACATTTTTATGAGATCTGTCTATCAACCAACACACGCAAATGCAATGGAAAAAGACTGGGAAGCCTTGCATGCAAAAGTGTACTGAGCTAATACTTTCTCAATTTCCAAACAAAAACTTGTTATAATGTTTGCAGTTGTCTTAGCTAAAACCAGATGTGGAAATATTTGTTCAAAGATTATTTGTCATCAACAGGGAAACATATGTTGAGCAATTACATTCGCTGCTTCTGTAACTTCTTCATTTTTCAACATTTCAGAGGTCTATGTGTCATCTTGATTTGTTAAGCAGCAAACAGGACATAACAGGACATAACAGACCCGAATTGAAAGACTATTATTAATGTTTTATTGCATTTTCAAGGGATTAATCAGATGTGATGAACAGAATCAGTCCACAAATTGATAGAGCTAAATGCTCCGTTCACAGAGATTTAGAGAGATACGATAAATAGGTTTGGCTCGCATATTAGCAGCTAGCACAACTATATTGTAAATTTGCTCCACGGTAAAAGTCTCACCTCAGAACACTTGACCTTTTTCCTTTACTTTGCACAAGGTTATGAAAAAGTAAAAATTATAACATAATAATGACAATTTAGCAGGCAGTTTTGGTACGTTTGGTATATTTATTTAATTATAAATAAGAAATATATGTTGCCTCACAGCAAAAAAAGGTGTTTGCTTGTTCTTGTGTTGGCGAGGGTTTACTCTGGGTTCTCCAGTTTCCCCCCAAAATCCTCAAGCTTAATAGGTGATTTGGACACTGAAAAACTGAACATCCTTCATAGAGCATAGATGTTTCTGCAACCAAAATATGACTTCTAAAAAATACTCCTTAGAATAATGGTTCTTTATTGGCATTTGCCTTTAACATCCATAGAACGGTTCCATTGCATTCAAAGTTTTTAATAGTGGAAAATGGTTCTTTAGATTATTAAGATCTTTTAATAACTGGTTCACTCAAAGCCCTTCTTTTTGTACCCTTTCATTTTCAACAGTACACTACTAAAATTGATTGAAACAGCATTAATATTACCGCCCATGCACAAAGACATGTCATCAGGAGGATTTTAATTGCCAGCTGGTGCTCCCCAAAATGCACTGAAAATAGCATCCATCACAGTTAAGTACGGCTTATTGATTGTAGGAAAGAATTATATTTCCTAGAAATCCTGAGCCCTTGAGATGGCAAAATGGCAATTAGTACATCGCTCTGATGTACGTACACCTGTGAATGACTGTGACTCACCCTGAGAGGGGGTTTCCTTCGTAAGGAATTTGTGTAAATAATGAACTGATATTGTGAGGTCAGTGTGGTATAGACAGGGGATATGTGAGTCTGCTTACGCAGTTTGTGGTAACTTTCACATGGCTGGCAGAAGAAACGTTTTTTCCCTGTCTGGAATTTCTGATCAGCTCTAAGTGGTGCAATTATATCTGGTTAATCCATACAATTAATCCCCTTATATTGCTCATTTCCCTGCTCTTGGCTTAAATGATTAACTGGATGGAAGATTGTTTATTCAGGTTTTAGCCATGCTTGGCTTAGCAAGTCAAGAGGAAAGCGCTTGTAAGGGAGATCAAGTGAGAAACTTGGCTGTGTTTTCAGAGACCTCAACATTTAGAAGCTCTGTGAGGTTTCCCAATTATCAAAAATCTTGAAATTAACTGAAGTGAATTGCATTAGTCTTTAGATGGTCTTTAGCGTTTATCTGCGGTCAACTGTCTATACATACTAACACAAACACTAACACTGAAATGTTGGTTTAAACCTCTCACCCCGCTTGGGTGTCCTCACAACACACCTGATCTGAAACACTTGATTATGGTTACAATGGAGCAGTGAGCTTACAACAAACACTTTTATCTCTGATTTTTGATCCTCTGGGTCTAATGTGTTAAAGCAGGATGGCTTAAGGCCAGAGTCTCTGGCACCTGTACACAATCAAAAGGGAATTTGAGTTTGGCATAGTTTAGCTCCAGGGCAGTAAATAGTGCCTATTTCTGTCAGTCAAAGGAAGTTTTGCATTCCTTTCTATTGAAAGGTCGAGAAAGCACGAGAGTGCTGCGACAACAGTAATGTTTGGTCAACACTTAGCCAATAAAATAATTGCTAAACTGACATTGTTTTATAATCTAAGTTATTGCACTAAAAAAAACCCTCTGATTTACTTTATTAAAAGTGCAAATAAATGTGTTTACAAGCAAGCCTTGAAAAAAAAATGCTGCAGTATGCTTAAAATTGAAAATCAAATTGCTGTCAAATGGAAAAACTGAAATCTGAACTGACATATTTGGCCTAAAGGGATCCGGGTGCCAGTTATTGGGCAGATAATCTTGGGAGCTAGTAGGCAGACTCTCAGATATCAGGCTGGGTGTCTGACCTCTCATTTTACTACTCTCAATATCCTTTTCAAAATAAGGGGATTTGACTTTTGCGTGTGGATCATGATAAAGAGGCTGGAAAAATGTGGGCCACACATCCCTGTGGAAATAAGATGATAGGCAGATTTGCCTCTACAAATACACCTGTTGTGGTTTTTCTGGAATTCTCTGTTTTAACTGAGCCGTCTAGCTGTACTGAGAATGGAAATATATTGGGTAGCATGGTCCAAATTAGTGCATCTCCATGAAAAAATACATCAGGCTTAAATAGTTTTTTTTCTGTTTTGTTTTTTAAACAGCCCTGTCATATGTTGGTGTCTGTCCAGCACACAAGGTTAGAATTCAGCATCTTTAGAGAGGGAATGAAGATGTTTTAAATTTGTCATGCAACTTGTGCAAATTAACTTTAAATCAGTAGCCAAAAGAAAAGGAAAAAACTGAGTATGATGTAGACTGACATTTTTTCCTTAAATAAATTGTTCAGCTCATCTTAAATTAAATTGATTAGATTAGATTCTTGTCGACTTTTTTTTTCATTCACATCATCATGAACAAATGCATCAAACCATTATAATTTTTGTATATGAAACAAATACAGAAATTATAAAATAAATGTTATACAAAAAATCTTTTTGGAGTGCGGCAGATGTAGCATAAAGCCATTTTGCAAATCAATTATGGTTAGAATCACACGTCAGTCTTGATAAATATATAAATATTTACATTTTTCACACACACACACACACACAAAATGCACGTATGTATGTAAGTATGTATTTGTGTGTGTGTATCTGTATGTATATATATATATATATATATATATATATATATATATATATATATATATATATATATATATATATATATATATATATATATATATATATATATATATATATATATATATATATATATATATATATGTGGCCGGCTTGATGTCCTTCTAATATATTAAAGGAAGAGACAATGCCAAGACATCTACTAAAAAAGGATTCTTTTATTCTTGACTGAGCCTCAAAAGAAGACCCAGCATTAAATGTTTGGTTCAGGGAAAAATAGCTTTTTTCTCAGGACTTAGATCCAATTAAACAAGAAAAGTTGTATAAAACAGAATAATAAAACAAAACAAATGATGTGACTCGGTTCCCTTCAACGGACACATAATGTGAAATAACATAAGAAGAAAAGCAAATAACAAAAATAAGTCCTTTACAGTAATAATCTCTAATCAAAACACCAGATCACAAGTCCCAATTTGACTTGAAAGAGTGCAATCTATGTTAAAGAACCAATAAAGGTGTATAAAACAACGGCAGTGGCTTATATGTGCCTGAATAAAGACAAAAAACAACAGCATGAGCATACATGAAAAATCTGCACATCTTGCCACATAAATGCACCACTCACATTACACACAGTTCACATTTTAACCTCTTTTAAACATATTAATCAGTAAACAGACTTTAGATAAAAGTATACACTTTATACAGAGTACAATACTTTTCATGCCACATACAGAAACACACTTTGGGAGAATAAAATGAAAAACACTCACTGTTATATGAGACTTTGGATTACCAATCACGTGGAAACTGGCACGTGCGATCTCACAATCTTGCTCTCCCCTCTTAACAGTATAATATACAACAATTACTGCATGTTCTTCCTATACATGTATTACACTGCATTATTATACATTATAACAGTCTTCAAAGTGTATTTTAAATGAACTTACGCTCAATCTCCGTTGAAGTAGGCCTGAATCCCCTCCCCCACCGGAGATTTCTCATATGCAGCAACAAACACTAATATAAACACTGAATTGTCATCTACTCATGCAGACACACAACTGAAACCACCACAGGTCCACAAGTTGAGAATTAACCTGGATTATATCAGTTTTGCAGTTTCTAATCAACTATTTTCTCCTCACTTGTAACTGCTGCTTCTATCAGTGCGCTCTCTGTTCCTTTCTGACGCACACACGCTCTCGTGCATATGATCAAACTCTTAAAGGAGACAGCACGCATAACTGCATCATAGCAAAAACTTCAAGGGAAAAAGCACCAGGGGAATTAAACATCGGCTATACCTGCCCCGGTTACACTCTCCCCTGCTAACAGTCAACGTCCTCGATGACTGCAAACACTCTTTAATCATCCATTACTCCTTGTAATTTACCGGATGTGTACAAGACCATACCCGCTAACACTTGGGAAAGGACATCAGGACTAAAGGACACAGCATTACAAGCAGATTTAGGCAGTCTGTTTGGGTTACCATGAACTCCAGCAGTTGGCCGCTGGGTTCTGCGTGGCATAGGGTGGGGTGCAGCACTTTTTACTCTTGGATTTCGGGGAACAGGAACTGGCCTAACTGAAACCACATGCAAAGGTGAATCAGTTCTTTCAATATCAGGCAGAGAGGGCTCTTCAACAGCACTCGCCTCAGTATTCACTAGTGCATCCTTATATACTCCTTGTGCTTCTTCCAATCCAGCACAATTGTCTGATTCCACATCTTGTAGCTGTGAGTCCTCAAGCACTGGGTCCATTGAATCCTCCTTAGTCCACCTAGTTTCTTCCACTAACACACATTCAGCATCCAGTGAAGGTATCTCTTCCACTAACACGGAGGTAGGTACTTCTTCTACAGGTCTCACTTTTCTCCGTGGCATTGGTATTGGTCTCGGAAAGGGTCTAATGTCTGATCTGTGTACTCTTTTTGCAGGACCGCCTCCCACTGGCTCCACAGTGTAGGTCGTACCATGCACCTCTACCACCTTATAGGCTGTAGGTGCCCAGGCGTCCTGTATCTTGTTCCGTCCTGGTGGACGATATCGTAAGTACACCTGCTGACCAACTTCTACCTCTGGACAGTATACCCCACTCTCACGCTTGGTAACTCGGTCCGCTGCCTTCCTTTCAGCATATTCACGTGCCCTAGTGTGAGCATCCCGAAGCCGCTCCTTGTGGACAGACAACCAGGCAGGCTCCTTCTCAAACACTGGCTCCTGGCCCAATAAGGCATCTACTGGTAAGTGTGGCTGCATACCAAAAAGCATGTAGTAAGGGGAGTAACCAGTGGAGGAATGAGGCGTTACATTATAGGCATACACCAGCTCAGGTAAGTACTCTGGCCATTTCCGTTTCTTGTCAGGTGGCAAGGAACGCAAGAGGTCATGCAGAGTTCTGTTAAATCTCTCGCACTGTGCATTTCCCTGGGGGTGATGTGGCGTAGTGCGGGACTTTCTCACTCCATACAGCTTACAGAGCTCTGCAACAACGGCACTCTCGAAGTTCCTCCCCTGGTCTGAATGGAGACGTTGAGGCACACCGTACTTGAGGAACCATTCCTTCAGAAGGATCTTAGCGGTAGTGTCTGCCTTCTGATTGCGTGTGGGGAATGCCTGGCTGAACTTAGTGAAAACATCAGTCACCACCAAGACATTCTCCTGTCCATCCGACGCAGGTTCCAGTGTGGTGAAATCCATTGCGACCACTTCCAGTGGATGAGAAGCCAAGAACGGGGTCCAAGGTGCCTGAATCTTGGGCTGCGGCATTTTGGCTAGCACACACCGCTGGCACTCCTTCACCCACTTATCCACAGCATCATACATCCCAACCCAATAACAACGCTGCTTGAGCAGGGCCAGCGTCCTCTCTACACCTTGATGCCCCATCTGGTCATGGACACTTCGCAACACCATTTCAACAAGACATGCAGGAAGCAGCAACTGTTGACATTCCCCATTGAACACATCGTCAATAGTTCTGTACATCAGCCCTTCTTTCTCTTGAAGCTTGTCCCACTGCTTAAGCAACAACAGCACCAGCCTGGACAAGTGTTTTCTTTCATGATTTGTGGGCTTACTCTTCTTGTCCCAGAAACTCTTGAGCACACTGATGGTTGGATCTGCCCTCTGAAACTGACGAAGCTCATCCTTTGTGTAACCAGGTAATGTTGGGGTATTCTCCAGTTGGTCCCCTTCACTCTCTTGGTCTTTGATGGCTGCCTGTAAGATTCCCATCTCTCCTTCTCTAGGACTCGCCACTAACCCAGCCAGGTCAACTCCCACTGCAGTCCCTGTACGAAGCCCACTGCAAATAGCCACACAGCCATCATACTCCAAATCCTCAGTTACCACTTCCATGGCCTCCAGTCCTGGTCTTCTAGAGAGAGCGTCGGCTGCAGTGTTGCACCGCCCAGGGCGGTACTGCACTTCGAAATCGAATATCGCAAGCTGTGCAGCCCACCTCTGTTCAATAGCACCCAGCTTTGCAGTGTTGAGGTGGCAGAGGGGGTTATTATCGGTTAGGACCATAAACTTAGATCCGAGCAGGTAACTACGGAACTTCTCCACAACAGCCCATTTGAGTGCCAGGAGCTCCAGCTTCATACTGCTGTAGTTCCTGTCGTTTCGCTCTGCGCCCCTCAACCTCCTGCTTGCATATGCTATCACGGTCTTAATTCCCCCTTGCTGCTGGTATAGCACAGCGCCCAATCCCAGGTTACTGGCGTCGGTCTCCAGCACAAAAGGTAGGGTGAAATCTGCATAACCTAGAGTCGGAGCACAGGTAAGCTTCTCCTTAAGGTGCTCAAAGGCTTGTTGGCACTCCGTTGTCCAGGAGTCTTTAAACAACTTGTTGACCTGAGCAACACTCCCCTGGTGGACACAAGCGTTTACAACATCATGGAGCGGACCGGCAACCTTGGAGAAGCCCTCAATGAATCTCCGATAGTAGCTGCAGAATCCTAAAAATGATCGCAACTCCTTCAGAGTGTTAGGGACTGGCCACTGTTTCACCGCACTCACTTTGTCTGGGTCTGTAGACACCCCTTGAGCAGATACCACATGTCCTAAGAACTTTACTTCGGACTGCAGGAAGTGGCATTTTTCCACCTTAATCTTAAGTCCGGCCTCCCTCAACCTCTGTAACACAGTCTCAAGCCTCACCAAGTGTCCCTCAAATGTACTAGAGTACACAAGCAAATCGTCCAAATAGACGAGAACCATTTGAAAGACCAGGTCACTCATTTATGGCCTGCATGAGACGTTGGAATGTCGCTGGCGCGTTACATAGGCCAAACGGCATCCTTTGGTACTCATACAGGCCAATTGGTGTAATGAAAGCTGTTTTGTGGCGATCTTTCTCATGAACTGCCACCTGGTGATAGCCACTCGCAAGATCAATAGATGAAAACATCTTGGCCCTACCCAAAGCATCCAGACTCTCATCTATTCTTGGCAACGGGAATGCATCACGCCTAGTTTTACTGTTCAGCTTACGGTAGTCCACGCAAAGGCGAAGACTCCCGTCAGTCTTCCGGACTAACACAACTGGAGATGCATATGAACTGGAGCTTTCTTTGATGACACGCTTTTTGAGCAGTCCAGAGATATGGTCCTTCACCTCCTGGAATTGGTTTGGGGGTATTCGTCGGTAGGACTGTGAGACAGGAAGGTCATCATTCAAGGGAATCTCATGTTTTACCAATTCAGTATAACCGAGGTCTTCATCAGTGATGGCAAACACGTCCAGGTATCCCCTCAGAAGTGCCTTCAGCTCTGCCTGCTGTGCAGGGGTACCGCCAATCTTCATTTTCTCCAGGGGACACTGAAGGTCACCGCTAACTCCCGTCATTGACCTCTGATTTACCATAATTTCCTCATGATCTGCAGAGATTCGATTGAATCTAACTTCGCAGGAGCTACTCTCAACATGATGACCTTGGGCAAGTACCCCCAGCTTTACCTTAGGTGGCAACCACACATCTTCAGGGGACAAGTTTACTACCTGCACTGGGAATACCCGCCTACCGGGTGACACCAAGGTAGGAACCAGGACCAAGCCACCTGGCAATGATGTATTACATGGTTCAAGCAAGCTTACGCCGCTGTTGCCAATCAGCTCTTTGTGTATTCTAGCCTGAACTGTGGCCACAGATGCTGCAGGTACGTAAGACTTACGTGTACCTGCCACCCGAACCACAGAGTTCGCTCCTACTGGGGCAGCCTCTTGCACTCTGTTAAAGGCGGCCCTCCAGTTAGCATCCAATGTCCCCTCCAAAGCATTGTCAAACTCAGCTAGAATTAATTGTTTACACCGCTGTGCTATGTTCATACCAAGTATGCCTGGGGGTGCTGAGTTAATCTCCCCATCATTCTGGTCATGTACCACCAAGAACCCACACCCAGGTATAGTCAACCCCATTACCTGGATATCAAGTTCTACATACCCAAGGTAGGGAAGAGGCAGCCCATTGGCGGCAGTAATCTTTAACCACTTGCTTGTAAGGTGCATGTCTTTGTCTTCTCCATGAAGATATTCTTTAAAGAAGCTCTCTGTCAAAGTACTCACATTACTGCCAGTATCTAACAGACACCGGATTGCTACCCCCCCCAGCATGAATTTCCACTTCTGGGCATTTGCCCACTGCACGCTCCAGAAACCTCTCTTTTGTCAGTGAGCCAGTCTTTGAGCCATCAATTCCACCTCTCATTGCTCGGCTCTTCGCAATGGAGGTGCACCGTTTCCCGGAAACAGAGACTCAGACGTTGCTGGCTCAGTGCGTTCCTGAAAGCGCTGCCCAGTGCATTGCCTGGCTATGTGCCCAACGCCCTCACATCTCAAACAAATGGGTTGGCCATCTCGGGTATACCTTGGCTTAAACCTGGGCTTACTAGGTTTTTCACAAGTTGGGTCAGACCTTTGAATCGTGAGATCACGGACAGCATTGGTAAGGTCCCCAATAGCCTTCCCTTGTTGTGTAATCACCTTGATTACTTCTTGTAGGGCTACAGTCAAGTCATTTGGTACAGTGGCAGTCATCCTTGAATGTTCTACACTTTCTTCCACACTCACTAGGTTTCGGTTTCGGACCACATTAGCTGGACGAGGTCGCTCTTCTGAGCACCACAACAGGGCCTCCTCACGAACTTCAAGTAATGTAGCATGAGGCCGCTCTCTAACCACTTTGCGCAGTTCCCTCCGGAGTGCTGAATCCCTCACCCCTTCTATGAACTGGTCTCTCAATGCCAGCTGCACATTTGGAACACAATGTGGTGCTTGTTGCAATGCAGCATTTAACATCAATGACAGTGCATGTGAAAAATCACGAAAATCCTCACCGTCCAATTGTTTTCGTGCATAAAATGTGTGCAACAACTGGGAGGTGCTACGCTTTTCCCTGAAAGCTGCCCTCAAATAGGAGAATAGATCTTCAGCTGACTTATCCTCCCCCCCCATACACAGCCTGACCTCTTCTAGAGCTGAACCCTTTAAGTGGGAGAGGATAAAATCTACCTGATCCTCAGTACTCAACCCCCTCACTCGTATAACCCTCCCAAGATCCTCAATGAACTCATCAACATTTTGGCAATCTTTACCCGGGTCCCCACTGAAAGGTACAATTTGTCTCTCTCTTGGGATATACACATAGGATCTAGTATGAACATTAGTCATGTTAGCAAGTGCTGACATTACTTCATCATGTCTACGTCCCAACTCCGAGATCTGGGACTGAAGCTGTGAGACTGGGTTACCTTCCTCAATGTCCATTTCCGCCGCTGCAGCACCTGCACCTTGAATGTCCTCTGCCATAGCAGCTGCACCCTCCATGTTCTCAGCATCCATGACTTTGAGGGGTAGTCACAGAAAATATCAGTTCTCCAATAGTCACTTCAACAAGCACTGTCCTCCTCGAGGTCCTCACACAGCAGACTTGGTGTGCTGGCTCTTTGTCCTGCCGCCGCTTCTGTCAGGATGTCACTGCAGGTCGTTCCAGCACTCAGTCACCCTTCGCCACTACCGTTGTTTACACCCTTCTACTTTTGCACTATTGTAACAAAAATAAATCAGCCCCAGACAAAACAGAATCCCACTTCTGACACCAAAATTAGATGTGGCCGGCTTGATGTCCTTCTAATATATTAAAGGAAGAGACAATGCCAAGACATCTACTAAAAAAGGATTCTTTTATTCTTGACTGAGCCTCAAAAGAAGACCCAGCATTAAATGTTTGGTTCAGGGAAAAATAGCTTTTTTCTCAGGACTTAGATCCAATTAAACAAGAAAAGTTGTATAAAACAGAATAATAAAACAAAACAAATGATGTGACTCGGTTCCCTTCAACGGACACATAATGTGAAATAACATAAGAAGAAAAGCAAATAACAAAAATAAGTCCTTTACAGTAATAATCTCTAATCAAAACACCAGATCACAAGTCCCAATTTGACTTGAAAGAGTGCAATCTATGTTAAAGAACCAATAAAGGTGTATAAAACAACGGCAGTGGCTTATATGTGCCTGAATAAAGACAAAAAACAACAGCATGAGCATACATGAAAAATCTGCACATCTTGCCACATAAATGCACCACTCACATTACACACAGTTCACATTTTAACCTTTTTTAAACATATTAATCAGTAAACAGACTTTAGATAAAAGTATACACTTTATACAGAGTACAATACTTTTCATGCCACATACAGAAACACACTTTGGGAGAATAAAATGAAAAACACTCACTGTTATATGAGACTTTGGATTACCAATCACGTGGAAACTGGCACGTGCGATCTCACAATCTTGCTCTCCCCTCTTAACAGTATAATATACAACAATTACTGCATGTTCTTCCTATACATGTATTACACTGCATTATTATACATTATAACAGTCTTCAAAGTGTATTTTAAATGAACTTACGCTCAATCTCCGTTGAAGTAGGCCTGAATCCCCTCCCCCACCGGAGATTTCTCATATGCAGCAACAAACACTAATATAAACACTGAATTGTCATCTACTCATGCAGACACACAACTGAAACCACCACAGGTCCACAAGTTGAGAATTAACCTGGATTATATCAGTTTTGCAGTTTCTAATCAACTATTTTCTCCTCACTTGTAACTGCTGCTTCTATCAGCGCGCTCTCTGTTCCTTTCTGACGCACACACGCTCTCGTGCATATGATCAAACTCTTAAAGGAGACAGCACGCAGAACTGCATCATAGCAAAAACTTCAAGGGAAAAAGCACCAGGGGAATTAAACATCGGCTATACCTGCCCCGGTTACATATATATGTGGGATTTTGTTGAGTCGCACCACGCTACATCCAGTGTAGACAGCATCACTGATTATAATGAGTTCTATAGTATTTTGTCAGATTTTTTTAAATATTGAGATGGAAAATAGAGATCCGATCTGTTATCCAGATAGAGAAGTCACTTGATGTTGCCAAGTGTAAATGCACTGTGTCCTGATTGATAATATATATATATATATATATATATATATATATATATATATGTCACACCCAGGGGCGGCTATGCTTTGACTAAGCCACACCCCTTCTCAACTTCCACCTCGAGGAGGTCCCCAAAGCCAACCCAATGGCCAAACAACACGAGAACAAGTGATAAAACAATCTTTATTTAAATATTTAAAAATAGCTTGGGGAATAGGGAAAGGGCAATTAAAACTAAACTCTGACTCGGCCCTCCAGATGGGCTATGGCCGGGAAGAGGTCAGGGAGCAAGGGGGCCACGGGGATCCGGGGCGTGGGACTCGGGGCCCGGCCAGAGTCTTAGGTATCCGTAGCGCCCTCCTTCTTCCTCCTCTTCGCTGAATACAACTCACGGTAAGTACTGGTTCACACAGTTCGTTCTCGGGGTGCTCACTCTCTTTCTCTTCCTCCACAGGCAACGGCTGGGACGCAAAGGCACAGTTAATTCGGCTTGGTTTTGCTCTCACCTCTTCGCTGATTGCAGCTCACAGTAAGTACTGGTTCACACAGTTCGTTCCTTGGGTGCTCACTCGCTTTCTCTTTCTCCACAGGCAGCGGCGTAAGTACAGGTTTCCTCGGTCTCTCCTCGTGTTACCCACTCTCTCTCCTTTTCTCTCCACAGGTATCAACTTGGGCACAATAGCACAGTTAGTTTGCTTTGAATGGCTCTCACCTCTGGGCTGGACACAGCGTACTGTAAGTACAGGTTTCGCTCTATTTCTCCTCGCGTTATCCACTCTCTCTCCTCCTCTCTACAGGTATCAACTTGGACACAAAACACAGTTACTCTGCTTTGGATGGCTTTCACCTCTGGGCTGGACACAACGTACTGCAAGTACAGGGTTCGCTCTATTCCTCCTCGTGTTATTCACTCTCTCTCCTTTTCTCTCCACAGGTATCAACTTGGGCACAATAGCACAGTTAGTTTGCTTTGAATGGCTCTCACCTCTGGGCTGGACACAGCGTACTGTAAGTACAGGTTTCGCTCTATTTCTCCTCGCGTTATCCACTCTCTCTCCTCCTCTCTACAGGTATCAACTTGGACACAAAACACAGTTACTCTGCTTTGGATGGCTTTCACCTCTGGGCTGGACACAACGTACTGCAAGTACAGGTTTCGCTCTATTTCTCCTCACGTTATCCACTCTCTCTCCTCCTCTCCACAGGTATCAACTTGGGCACAATAACACAGTTAGTTTGCTTTGAATGACTCTCACCTCTGGGCTGAACACAGCGTACTGTAAGTACAGGTTTCCTCTGTTTCTCCTTGTGTTACTCACTCTCTCTTTCCTTTTCTCTCCACAGGTATCAGATTGGACACAAAGCACAGTTAGTTTGCTTTGAATAGCTCCCACCTCTGGGCTGAACACAGCGTACCGTGCTATCTCCGGAGATCTGAAGCACGCTCACAACATATACTGTACTGAACTAGGCTAGAACCAGCAGTCTCCTTGTCCTCCCGCGACGGAGTGCGTGAAGGCGGGGGTTTATCTGACAGGACACATGGCAATACACAGCAACCCACAGCAATATACAGCACCACATCAAAATTATAGGTTTTCACAGCACGAAGACTCACCCACCACACTCAGTGTACGAAAAGGACACCCGTCTTCCTTCACTTCGCTTGGTTCGGATCTGGCGATGGAATATGCGGCCTAGCTAGTGATGTCGTCGTTGTGACTACTTCAATAAGTATTCCTTCGGCTCTCCCACCACGCTATATTAGGGGTAGGGCCGCCCTCCTCCTCCTGGGGAGATCTACACAACGCCAGGTCAATATACAGGGCACTTTCGGCTTGCTCTTAGTACTCACATCAATGCCGCTTCCAATCCCCTTTTTCACGTCGTCTCAATTCGCCGTATAATCCGTTCACTTCTCAACCTTTAAGGTTCGCGATGTCTTCACAATCATACAATTCCAGCCTGAGGGAGAGAGAGAGTTAGACAGCCACCAGCAGCGCACCAAGACGGGCACGACACAGTGCTTCACACACACCAGAAAGAGCTTCCAGACTGTGAAATAACTTGGCCTTAAGTACTGCCTTGTCCAGCGTATCCTCCAATCACCAACCGCTGTCTCTAACTAGGCACAGGTGCATCGAATTCCCTGATTTTCCCTCTTACGGCGCTACCGGAAGTTCCGGTGTTCTGTTTTTCCGGTCCGGAACTTCCCGAATTTTGGTTCCGCCCCTAAAGATCATCACCTTGTGACATCCTCCCCCGCCAATCCGTTCTAGTCCCTAGAATGTCCTCGGGCTGTCCACTCACCATAGCGGGCAGGGGGTCGGCCTCGGTTCTCTCGCTGGGATCGTCTCACTGGTGAATCGGGCTCAGCTTGTTCAGGGGCTGCTTCTGGTTCTCTCGGGGCGATCGGGGGTGGTGCCACCATGGGTCTCCCTGGTACCACAGCCCAACCTTCAATCCAGGGGGCCGCTGGTACAGGTTCCGTGGGGACTTCTTCCACGGCTTCAGGGTAGTTAGGGCATGGGTGAATCATGTTCCGGTGCACCACACGGTCGGGGCCTGACTTCCCTTCTGGCCGGATGGTATAGACCGGCTGTCCCGGCCTCTGCTGCCGGCAGACTACATAAGGGGTGGCCTCCCAACGGTCACTCAGTTTCCCCTTCCCCTGCCGCCGATTATCTCTCACCAACACCCTCTCTCCTGGCAGTAGAGGGGCTTCTCTAGCAGTCCGATCATACAACCGCTTACTTTTCTCTCCTGCCGTCTGTATCCTTTTCGACACCTGCTCGTAGGCGAAATGCAAGCGCTGGTGATGGCGCCCCACCCACTCCGTTACACTTGCTTCCTCTTGGTCGGCTGTCACTCCTAGGACCAGGTCAGTAGGCATTCGTATGTGTCTGCCAAACATCAGGTACGTGGGGGCGTAACCCGTAGTACTATGTATACTGTTGTTATAGGCCTGTAGGAGGTTTGGCAATGCACTCACCCAATCGTCCTGCAGTTGTTGGTCCAAGGTCCCCAGCAGCCCCAATAGGGTCTGATTGAATCTCTCGCAGCCGCCGTTCCCCTGAGGATGATACGAAGTGGTGTGAGTTTTCGTGCAACCGTACAACTGGCATAGTTCTCTAATTACCCTGGACTCAAAGTTGGCTCCTTGATCGGAGTGCAGAAACTCCGGGAATCCGAACGTCTGGAAGACGGCCCGCCATAAAACTGTAGCGGTGGTGGTTGCAGTCTGGTCGAGGGTGGGGATAGCCCAAGCGTACTTTGTGAACAAATCCGTTATTACCAAGATGTTCTGGTAGAGATCTCGTGGTCGGCCCAGTGTCAAGAAGTCCATAGCCATGATATGAAGGGGGGCCTTCGCATGGATGGGTACCATTGGCGCTCGGACCTCCCGTCTGGACTTAAACAATATGCATCTCGGGCAAGCTTGAATTAGGGCGTGCACCGATGCCTCTAGCCCGGGCCAAAAGAAGAATCTCCTAAGCAGGGACACTGTCCTCTCCTGTCCCTGGTGCCCCAACTGGTTGTGGTACGCCGAAACTAACGCCGTTACCTCATCTGCGGGTACCACGATCTGGCGTACTTCTTCGCCCAACTTCGGGTCACTGACCCTTCTGCACAGAACGCCATCTCTCAGCTCCAGCCTGTCCCATTGCCCCAGCAGCCTCCTCCCAGTATCCGTCTGGGCTAAACTCTCCGCTGGCGTCAGCCGTCGGCCCTGTTCCAGCCATTCTCTTACCAGCCGCACATCTTGATCCCTGGCCTGTCTCTCCCTCCACCGACGGGGATCCCATCCCCAGTTCTCAGGCACGGCCTCTTGTCTGCTGCCTGGTGCCTCTACTGCTCCTACCATATAGCCCTCCTCCGGGCTGGCCCCTCCGGGGCTTTCCGCTTCGGGCAGCCTTGAGAGGACGTCCGCGTTCGTGTGTTCACGCCCTGGTCGGTACTGTAGTTGATAGTCAAAGTTGGCCAGTTGGGCCACCCACCGCTGCTCCACGGCTCCCAGCTTCGCCGTCTGTAAGTGTACTAATGGGTTATTGTCTGTAATGATCGTCACCTTGGCACCCCAGAGGTAGTCTTTAAATTTCTCACTTAGGGCCCACTTCAATGCCAGCAGCTCCAATTTGAAAGAACTATAGTTCGCATCGTTCCTCTCGGCTGGGTGGAGGCTCCGGCTGGCGTACGCGATGACCCTCTCGACTCCGTCCTGCCGTTGAGCCAACACCGCTCCCAGCCAGAGATTGCTGGCATCTGTATACAGAAGGAATGGTTTTGTGAAATCTGCGTATGCCAAGATAGGGGCCTGTAGCAGCTCCTGCTTCAATGTCTGGAACGCCGACTCACAATTTGCATCCCAGTCTACGTTGGGCAACCCCCGGCCCCGGTTACGACCTGTGCCAACCAGCACCTGATTAAGGGGTTTAGCAATTTTTGAAAACTCCTTTATGAAACGCCTATAGTATCCCACAAATCCTAAAAAGGATCGCACTTGCCTCACTGTCCTCGGGGCCTTCCAGTCTTTCACGGCCGATACCTTTCCAGGATCTACGGACACTCCAGCCGCACTGACCACGTGGCCCAAAAAGTTGACTTCTCTCCGTAGTAAGTGACACTTATTGGGCTGTAGTTTCAATCCGTACTTCTCCATGGCCCGAAAGACTTCCTCGAGGTGCCTCAGGTGTGAATCAAAATCTGGGGAGTAGACAATCACATCATCCAGGTAAACTAATACTGACTCCATTAACTGACCTCCCAAGCACCGCTGCATCAGCCGCTGGAAGGTGGCCGGAGCGTTACAGAGCCCGAAAGGCATCCGGTCCCATTCAAATAGTCCAAACGGGGTTGTAAAGGCAGTCTTCTCCCGGGCTGCTTCGGCCACCTGCACCTGCCAGTAGCCACTGGCCAAATCTAGGGTAGAGTACCATGCCGACTGCGTGAGGCTGGCAAGCGAATCTTCGATCCGCGGCAAAGGGAAAGCGTCTTTCTTAGTCACGAGGTTCAGCTTACGGTAGTCCACGCAGAATCTCCAAGCCCCCATCTTCTTTTGCACCAGCACTATGGGGGCCGCCCACAGGCTGCTGCTTTCCCTGACAACTCCTTGCTTCAGCATGCCTTGCAGGAGTGTACGTACCTCGGTATACAAAGTGGGCGGAATTGGGCGATACCTCTCCCGGCTGGGCCCTGCATCCCCGGTAGGTATATGATGTTGTACCACCTGGGTGCATCCGTAGTCTTCATCGTGGGTGGCGAACACATGCTGCCATCTCCGAAGGAGGGCCTGTAACTTCTGTGTCTGTGCTTGTTCTAAATCCTCCCCTTGTAATGACTCACCCGCCAGGTGGCTCGGCACACTCCTCTCCATACCACCCCATGGGGTGTCTACTTGTGTCAGGGCCACCTCGATGACAGTGGGGCACACCTGACGAAAACTAATATCCCTCTCTTCCCTTACTTGGTGGAGTGTAACCGTTGTCAGACGGGCTAATCGTTGGTGCCGATGTAGTTGCACCGCGTATGGGTGTACATTCCGTATCCTCACGGGGACTCTCCCCCGCCGGACCGTCGCTAGTCCTCGTGCCACTTCCACTTGTGGACAATCCACATGGGGCTCCACCAGCACCCACTCTTCTGGGCCCGCTCTTCGGGGCGGTACTCGCGCCCACACAACAGCCTCACTTTTTGCGGGGACAGACAAAGCAAAACGACACATCACTCTTCCTACCTCTTCCTGTTCTCTGCGGACTTGGCTCATTTGCACCCTTCGACAGTCAGCTACCACGCACTCCCACTTGGGCCTCTCTGCAGGTGGTATCTTCTGGGGGACCATCACTCCGTGAACCTCTAGGTCCGTCAATCGGTAGCCAATATATGGGATGTCGAGGCCGTTTGCGCCCTTCAGAGTAAGCCAGGGGGCCTCCGCCCCTGGTGCCCCTTGTTTCCCAAACACTTCTTCCGATAAACTCTCAGCAAATAACGTCACTTGGGAGCCTGTGTCTACCAGGCATTAAATCTCCTTGCCGCACACTCTCACCTTCGCCACGGGGCTACGCCCAATCATCTGGCTCCTAGAGCCATATCCTCTTCCAGGGTCTTCTCGAGGGGTCCCGGCCACACGACCCACAGTGGCCGGCCGACCTAAAAAACCCCTTCTGACGCCCTGCAGGGCCCACACTGGCGGCTATAGTGACCTGGTTTGCCACAGCGGTTGCAGATGGGTCGCCCTTGCTCGTCCCATTCAAAACGGGGCCGATTAAAGTGGTTCGGGCGCCTGAACGGCTCTCGGCATCCCTCTGAGTACACTCGGTCTCGGGGCGCCGGCCGTGGTTCCTCCCGCGCCCGTCCTTGGCGCAATTCTCCTACGAGGGCTTTAGACAGTTCAGACATCTGATCGCGGACATCTTTCAAAAGTTCAGCCTTCAGTGCTTGCTTCCAGTCAGGGCCTCCGGGTTGTGCTGGTGCTACTTCACTGACGGCCGCACACACTGGGGGACCACTCACCTCAGTCTCATCACCTTCCAGGGCCAGTGCCTCTTTCTTCAGATCTTCGAACGTAAGACCCGGGTCCCTTCGAAGCTGGATACGTAGGCTCTGTCTCACCGGACCCTCCTTCAGCCCCAGAAGAAACTGGTCCCGCAATAGAGTCTCTCCATCTCCGAACCCATGGTCCTGACGGGTCTGTAGTCGGGCGAATTGCTCTCGCAACCTCAGGGCGAAAGCTCTAATCGGTTGACGGGGGCCCTGCTTACAATTGAAGAACTGGGGGCGAAGGACAGCTACGGGGGTGTGGTCACCATACTGTTCAGTGAGGAACTGGAACACGGTTTGGGCGTTGGCTCTAACGGCTTCGGGGGCAGCATGCACCTCTCGCCGCGCTTCTCCATCCAGGGAGTTTAACACAAATTGAAGCCGCTGGGCTGCACTAAGGCCCTGTAGGTCGGCCAGGTACTCTAGTTGGGCCTTCCATTCAGACAATCGTACCTCGGATTCTGTCCCCCCATACTTTTGGATCCAGGGGCTCCCCATAAAAACGGGCATAGCACGGGGTTGGGCTGAAGGCCCCGCGTCTTCGGTCATTGGACGACCTTGGTTACTCAACTCGAGGTGGAAACCCTGCCGACTGCGCCAAATCTGTCACACCCAGGGGCGGCTATGCTTTGACTAAGCCACACCCCTTCTCAACTTCCACCTCGAGGAGGTCCCCAAAGCCAACCCAATGGCCAAACAACACGAGAACAAGTAAGTGATAAAACAATCTTTATTTAAATATTTAAAAATAGCTTGGGGAATAGGGAAAGGGCAATTAAAACTAAACTCTGACTCGGCCCTCCAGATGGGCTATGGCCGGTAAGAGGTCAGGGAGCAAGGGGGCCACGGGGATCCGGGGCGTGGGACTCGGGGCCCGGCCAGAGTCTTAGGTATCCGTAGCGCCCTCCTTCTTCCTCCTCTTCGCTGAATACAACTCACGGTAAGTACTGGTTCACACAGTTCGTTCTCGGGGTGCTCACTCTCTTTCTCTTCCTCCACAGGCAACGGCTGGGACGCAAAGGCACAGTTAATTCGGCTTGGTTTTGCTCTCACCTCTTCGCTGATTGCAGCTCACAGTAAGTACTGGTTCACACAGTTCGTTCCTTGGGTGCTCACTCGCTTTCTCTTTCTCCACAGGCAGCGGCGTAAGTACAGGTTTCCTCGGTCTCTCCTCGTGTTACCCACTCTCTCTCCTTTTCTCTCCACAGGTATCAACTTGGGCACAATAGCACAGTTAGTTTGCTTTGAATGGCTCTCACCTCTGGGCTGGACACAGCGTACTGTAAGTACAGGTTTCGCTCTATTTCTCCTCACGTTATCCACTCTCTCTCCTCCTCTCCACAGGTATCAACTTGGGCACAATAACACAGTTAGTTTGCTTTGAATGACTCTCACCTCTGGGCTGAACACAGCGTACTGTAAGTACAGGTTTCCTCTGTTTCTCCTTGTGTTACTCACTCTCTCTTTCCTTTTCTCTCCACAGGTATCAGATTGGACACAAAGCACAGTTAGTTTGCTTTGAATAGCTCCCACCTCTGGGCTGAACACAGCGTACCGTGCTATCTCCGGAGATCTGAAGCACGCTCACAACATATACTGTACTGAACTAGGCTAGAACCAGCAGTCTCCTTGTCCTCACGCGACGGAGTGCGTGAAGGCGGGGGTTTATCTGACAGGACACACGGCAATACACAGCAACCCACAGCAATATACAGCACCACATCAAAATTATAGGTTTTCACAGCACGAAGACTCACCCACCACACTCAGTGTACGAAAAGGACACCCGTCTTCCTTCACTTCGCTTGGTTCGGATCTGGCGATGGAATATGCGGCCTAGCTAGTGATGTCGTCGTTGTGACTACTTCAATAAGTATTCCTTCGGCTCTCCCACCACGCTATATTAGGGGTAGGGCCGCCCTCCTCCTCCTGGGGAGATCTACACAACGCCAGGTCAATATACAGGGCACTTTCGGCTTGCTCTTAGTACTCACATCAATGCCGCTTCCAATCCCCTTTTTCACGTCGTCTCAATTCGCCGTATAATCCGTTCACTTCTCAACCTTTAAGGTTCGCGATGTCTTCACAATCATACAATTCCAGCCTGAGGGGGGGAGAGAGAGAGTTAGACAGCCACCAGCAGCGCACCAAGACGGGCACGACACAGTGCTTCACACACACCAGAAAGAGCTTCCAGACTGTGAAATAACTTGGCTTTAAGTACTGCCTTGTCCAGCGTATCCTCCAATCACCAACCGCTGTCCCTAACTAGGCACAGGTGCATCGAATTCCCTGATTTTCCCTCTTACGGCGCTACCGGAAGTTCCGGTGTTCTGTTTTTCCGGTCCGGGCGGAAACACTTCCGGGCGGAACCAAACTTCCCGAATTTTGGTTCCGCCCCTAAAGATCGTCACCTTGTGACATCTATATATATATATATATATATATATATATATATATATATATATATATATATATATATATATATGTATATATGTATACATGCTGATCATACAGTACAGACCAAAAGTTTGGACACACCTTCTCATTCAAAGAGTTTTCTTTATTTTCATGACTATGAATTAACACATGTGGAATTATATATGTAATTATATACATAACAAAAAAGTGTGAAAAATATGTCTTATTCTAGGTTCTTCAAAGTAGCCCCCTTTGCTTTGATTACTGCTTTGCACACTCTTGGCATTCTCTTGATGAGCTTCAAGAGGTAGTCACCTGAAATGGTCTTCCAACAGTCTTGAAGGAGTTCCCCGAGAGATGCTTAGCACGTGTTGGCCCTTTTGCCTTCTGTCTGCGGTCCAGCTCACCCCTAAACCATCTCGATTGGGTTCAGGTCCGGTGACTGTGGAGGCCAGGTCATCTGGAGCAGCGCCCCATCACTCTTCTTCTTGCTCAAATAGACCTTGATGCCTTCAGTGTGAATCTACAATTTTCATAGTCATGAAAATAAAGAAAACTCTTTGAATGAGAAGGTGTGTCCAAACTTTTGGTCTGTACTGTATATATATCAATGAATTGATACACAGTGGGTGAAATTATAATGTAGTCTTGTCAAGCACATTTGATGTTAATTCAAATAGCTCCAGGTTGAAATGAGAGAAATGTCTCGTTAGGGTTACTATATGTAACCAAGACCTTCACTTTCAGTCGGTCACTTTGTGTTGAAAACGTTGTGTTGAAGTTCTGACTCAAGGGGTCCATATATTAAATGCCATGGCTGCTGAACTGCATTACGAATCCTTGCAGTTGCAGTTGTTGACAAGCCCAGTGTACCATGACCAAGTGCACCTCTCCTCCTCGTAAGCTTCCACCACCCAAGAATAATGACCTTGCTCTCCAATATCCGGGAGAGCCGCCAAATAAGACAGAGATCACCTCCAGCCAGAGCCTTATCTCATTCTGAGAAATCAAGTAAATTGACAGTTTAGATGACCTGGTTGTAACATTGGTGTAGTGTTCGTTTCCCCAAGTAGGGAAAGAACACTATGGAGACTATATCCTACCCGAAGGGAAAATAACTTATTCGTGTAGGTCTGGCTCGGCCTTGTGACAGAGTGTCCATGCCCAGGTAGCCTTGGTCAGAGAACCCACAGTGAGCAATGAGTGGATTATTTTGAGGGCAACAGATCTATCTGTGCCTGACCGGTTTGACTTCAAAACAGATGGACTGGGTGTGAAGCCTCTACTCACCCCGGAGTATGACCTGCCGTGAGAGGGACACACGATTGAGGTCACCTGGAATGTGATTGCTATGCAGAGACCTGAGTCTCGGGTATGAATCCCATGATGAAGTCTCATATGCATCAGTCCCAATGGTGTAAGCATGGCTTGAGGATGTCATATGCCCCAGGAGCCTCTGAAAGTATATTAAAGGGACCACTATCTAGTACTAGAGCACACTCAAGCGGTTCTGTACAGACCGAGCACGATCCTCTGCAAGGTATGTTGTCATAGTGACCAAATCCAAATTCACACTGAAAAAAAGAGCTACCTTGCACATGGGCGAGTTGTTCTTCTTTGACCTGAAGTCCCACTCAGGGTAGGTGGTTTAAGATCATGTCCCTGTATGTGCAAGCCAACTCTCACAAGTGAGTTAGAATAAGCCAGTCATCGAGACTGCGAATGCCCACTTCCCTAAGAGAAACATGCGAGGAGACAAGGACAGCCCGAAGGGAAGAACTTTGTACTATTATGGCTGGCCTTTGAAGGCAGACCAAATAAATGGCCTCAGTCTTGAAAGGATCGAAACATGAAAGCATGTCCTTCATGTCTGTTGCCAATCTTGGTACCCGACACATGTTAACATGCATTTGAGGGTTTGCATTCTGAATAGGAGCCTGTAAAGGGCCCGGCTCAACACCCTAACACCGTGTCAAGCAGTGTAGCAGTGCACGACAAACTACTATAGAACTCATTAAAATTATGATGATTTTCAGCAGTCACTTTGTTATGTCCAGCGTATACACTTTAGCTGTTTCAGCGCGTCAGGCATCCAGTGCAGACATGGTGTTTATTGGTCTGAGTGCCCTACCCGTCTTGGGTAAAATTAAGTAGGGGCTGTAAAAGCACTTCTTCATTTCTTCTGGGGCGACAGGCTTTATTGTACCCTATGCAAGAAGGGATGCAACTTCCGCTTGAAGAACAGCAGTATTCTCGTCTCACACTGAGGTAACAGAATGCATTCAAGCATCCAGACACCTCTTTAACCGTCTCAGAGAAATACATTTGACATACCTGGGGCAGGGTTTCCACAGCTTTGCTGAACAGACATCACAGTGGCATAGTACATAAGTCTTTCATCGCGTAATGTCCTGTCTGCCAGGTCTGTCAAAGAACTCACTGGCAAATGCAGGCACTCAATGACTGACCTCTTGCATCAGAACATGAGGAGGCAGAGCATCTGCATGCAAACAGGCTCTGATGTGCAATCTTAGCACTTGACCATCTCGTCATGGGAGGACCAGGAACACCAGGAGTGTGACCAAGGAAGGAGGAAATAGCTCTTTTAATGACCATCTGATGACTGCTCTTCAATATGGCTGAGAGCTGGAGCCCCCATGTAAGTCGAACTAGGCTGGTAAGCTGGTCCCTCCTTCATCGGTCATACATCTCAGGTTCACTACAAAGCCTCTCATGGGTTCTTAGCATGTAGAGGATGAGTTGGCAGTACCACCTTCCTTCGAGTGACTGGCCGCTGTTCAGTCTTGGCTGCTGGCCCAGCCTGTTGTGGGGCTTTGCAGGGGACTATCCCCGGTGACGAACTTCAACAATGTCACCAAGAGACCAACCTGAGAAATGGTGGAGTTGAGAAAGTGCACTTTCTCACCATCCTTCATCTCTGCCAGGTTGAGTCACAGGTGTCACTCCTGGAAAACCCTTGTGCAGACCCTAGCCTAAACACCTGCAGGACAATTCATGACAGCGCAACCACTCCCGCAACATCTCCTTGCTCTCCTTCAGTGCACATGATAGTGGCCTTGTACCTATAAATGGAAGGGTCTGGACAGGAAGCAGCCGAGGTGACTCGCAGTCTTTTTGAAAAATAACGCGAGCCTCAAGTGAAACATGCTGATAGCCAAGATCTCACAAGAATGACAAGAATGGACATAAAAAATCTACAAAAGCTGCTTCAGTTTAAACAAGGCCCAAACACTGAGCACAGCAATTGTGCATGTCAGAGGGGAAGATGTACAAACCGCAACCAGAACGACACAGATGGAAAGGCATGTTGTAAACACACAAATCCACATGTGAAGCTCTTTTAGATAAATTATTCTTCTCAAGAGGAATTTGCGCTCAGAGATCACAGTTGAAGCACCCAATGGTTCTTTCACTAAACTTATCTGTGTATGGGCAAGGGAGATGAATACTGCATCTGCCATAAATCCAACGACAAGGAAATTGAGAGGTGAATGCAGTGCTGTATGTCCCAGGGAGACGCTGCATTGGCTCTGAAGAACAGAACAAGTGAACAAATGTCATGCTAGCCTATTTATACCCGGATGTCCGGGGTATTGCCAGCTATGTGTCAGGATATACTCAGGAGACAGAGGTAGGTGAATTCAGAACAGTGTTTCTTTATTTATATGTACAAGTGCTCGGTGAATACTTCGTCTTCAAGTGCGGGCAGTATGGTAAACATAGGGGACGGGATAGTAAACGGGTGAGCTTGCTTGATTCAGGAGTGTCAAAGCCACAGTCACAGATCGCTCACTTATATTCTCTTCCTTCTCAGATGCCGAAGACAGTACCAGCTCGGGATAATCACAGGAGACTATAGTGACCGTCGAATCACAGGTAGCTATTCGGTGATCAGCGGTCCTGAGTGCAGCAGGACAAGGACACAGGTTAGTGTAACACAAAGGTAAGTATACGTTACGTCTGGATAGCGGGAACTCAGGAGGCAAGTGCGAGGAGACTGTTCCTGTTGGAGGCTTGACGGAGAACTACTGTACGGGTGAGTGATTTTTTAAGGTGCCTTTGATTGGATCGTGGATGCGGGGCAGGTGTGACTGTGAGCATTGATGATTGGTTGAGACCGGACTTGCCAGATCCCTGACACTATGCTCGCCAGTTTCATTGCCCTTTTCTTAATGATGTCAGAGGTGTTAGGGCTCCCAAGTGTGAGCACTTGTGTCAGAAATTTGACACAACGTCGAAGTGACTGTAAGGGAACATATGGTTTTGCTTTCATCCAGAAGATTTAGAAGAGGTCTGAAAAGGTTGTGTGCAAATCTCATGTTTTGAGATTGCTGATAAAATCAGTGGATAGAGTCAACACAGGGTTAAATTGTAACATAGTTGATTAAAGGTATCAAAATTACCCACAGTACTCCAAGAGATTGTTGGACCACATTTGGAAGGGCATGTCTGGCATGCAAAGCCTTTGAATACTGTGTGATAAAGGCCATTTCCAGACATGACCAAACCCAGGCTGTGTGAATTAGAACCATATTGCATCTGAAACCATCTTTCAATCGGCTCTTGTGAATCCAACTCAAACGCTGAAAATGACAGGCTGTCCTGACTGAAGCTCACTTCTGAGCATTCCCAGTTGTCTTGAATTGTGAAACATCCAAGGATCTCACGGAATGGCACCTCCCTTTAGCATTGATATATTTGTGGGGGGAAAAAAGCCTTTTGATAGTTCACACAATAACATTTGTACAAAGGCTCACGCAAGCAGTGACTAATGTGTGTTTAAAAGACAGTGAAATGCTTAGAGACACTCTTCTGTCTGCTGTTCTTTGTAAAACAGCAAAAATAAATAACATAACGTAAAACAGTCTTTAGGGCACGTCTGTTTGAGATGAAGAGATGTGGATCTGAGCGGCATAAAATAAGGAAGAATTTAATAATTTTAGTAAACTAATAAAAGGAAATGTCAAATAAACACTTTGCATGCAGACTCAAACCTCATAATAGGACTGCTTGGCCTATTATGGAAATACTTATGGTGGCGTGTTCCAGACAGACTGTCAGACTTGCACATTACATCATTATACCAGTAGGTGGAGACAGATGACTGTCTTTATTAAGTCAATCCTTGAATCATTTATTCAAGTGATATGTTCAGAAAACTGGTTCATTCAGGAATGTTACATGCAACTTTCTTTATATGAGAATCAATGAATCATTCACATAACTAGGCCTAATTCAGACTCATTCAGGAGTGCTACCCATTGTGTGTTGCTGGAGACTCACAATGATTCTTGCTGATTTTACATGCAATCAGAATTATTGTAAATATGAGTTTCATAGTCAATAGTTGTACATGAACTGTCTTGCAAGTCATATTTACAACTGGGAAACTGAAAGATAATTTTGGTATTTTTTTTTTTAGTTTTCCCCACAGTTTTCTTTAGTTGTTTGTTATCATAGTTGTTAACACAGTCATGTATATTCATGTATATAAATAACAATTTGGTCCATATTGTAGGTATTGAGTACAGCAAAAATAGCATTTATTTGACCAAAATTTCTGAATCATCATCAAACAGAATATCTAGTGGAGAATGTTTATATGGTATTTTCTTCAAAACATGTTGGATATTGACTAAATATATTCTATACCTTTTGGCTTTAATAAGATTTCCAAAAATTAAAAAAAAATATTTGAATGAACTTGTGAATGGGCCATCCTTTATGATTCCTGTTAATTCCAACAACAAAGCATTTGAACGCAACAAACTCATAAAACTCATCAAACTTCAGAAGTGGGAAGTAGGAAATTTCTCATAGCATGTGAAGGCAGCATACTTCTGCTGTGATATGATTTGGAAGTACTGAAATTCATGGAGCAGAAATAGATAACGTATCTGGCAATATTGTATCTAAAATGTACATATCTCAACATAAACTGATTTTTATCAAAATGTTGTTTAAAAGCAATTGTCAAATTAAAGACTATGCTCACTGCCCAGTGTGCTCATTTCTAAAGAATTTTATCCTTATTTCATCACAGACACATATTTCACAGAGCTTTCATGTCAAATCATTACATACGTTTTACTCTGAATTTAAGATTGTGTTGACGTTTCCATGTAATAACACTGTGGTTTGCCCTTATGACTAATTTTGATTCATCTGCTTATCCTGATCTTCTATTGGCTGCTTGTACAACCACAGACATCACATTCTAGAAGAAAAATTTGATCGTGTCAGTGCAAGTTTCTCACACTGTCTGGACTGATGGACCATTCTGAGCCTTCCAGCACTATCATCCCTGCTTTGAACATGCAGCTGAGAGCCCAGGTCAATAAACAACACAGCTCTCATCACTTCAGTCCCATGTCATTCAGCAGACACTTTTTATTCAAAACAATTTACAGCACATTTACTGAAGGGACAGTTCCCACCAGAGTAAACTGGGGTTATGTGCCTTGCTCAAAAGCTCAACAGAAGGATATAGCAACTCAAATCAGGTTTAACGCTTTATCGCTGAAGATTTTTATATATTTTTTTTTTTTTTTTCATTTTATGGATAGACAACTCTGATTTTATACATTTCCCAGTTGTTTTCCCATCTTTTCTGTATAGACTGAATGCTGGGTGATAGTTGTCTACCCCGAGGAGCAGAAAACATCTCTGTTTACAAGTATAATGAGTTGTCTGCCTGGGGGGTCCCAGATCACACAAGTACATTTTTATGCAGGCTGTGCACAATTTCCGTAGATTTGATGTGTTCTCTAGATTTGTTGCTGTAAGCCTTTATCGGTGTATGAACAAAAATGGCTCTTCACATGCTGTCCTAAATTCTGTGTATATTAATAGTCTGCTATATCAGCACCAGTCATCTACTCACTATGAATTTACAATGACCGTTTCAAAACATGTCACGAGCAACAGCTATAGTAGGTTAAAACTACAACAACAAAAAAGGCCAGACAGCATTGTTCATCACATGATGGTCACAGATGTTTTGTCCCTATTATTATTATCGTTATAAAAAACATGTGTCCGAACACAAACAGATGATTTGTGACATTTAGACTGTGAATAAACAGCTAGTGAGAAATATTGTTTAAAAAAAATTGTTGAAGACAAATGGGCTCGTTGTTAAAGGCAAAACAAACTTTTTTAGGTTAATCTATTTTGATACACATGACTTATACAAGGAGCGGCGTTGTGTATCATAACCAATCATGCATGAAGGCAACAGCCAATCAGAGGTGTTTAAACGACTCACTGCCTCAGAATAAATCAGAGCTCAGTCAGTTGATTATAAAGGAAGCGTTCTGGAGTTTATTCATAATTTAAATGTTTTGTTTTGAAGTTGGTCGTGATTAAATTATGTTAATTATGATGTATAGCCTAGAAAGAATATGTCATGGTACAAAAGCTGTCTCTAGCCATGTTTACACGGACACTTTTTGTTTCAGTTAAAATGAAATCATTCTGACTGATGAATCCGAATATAGTGTTTACATGAACACTTGATAAAGTGATCGGGTGATAAAGTGAGCGTTTATACGTCACAAGCTTCAAATCAGATTGAATCTTCTGACATGCCCACACTGCATGAATATACAGAGTTTTCTGCTGTTTTAACATACTAACAATCCTTCTTCATTTTGTTTTAAAAAGCAGACTCAATATTTATCTGTTTCAGGTCCTAATTAGGAGACGACAAGCACATGAAGATTTGTATAATGATGCTTATATTAATCAAGCAGTAAAACACCCATTCCCTCATCCAAAACAATACATCTACAGATGAGAGTTTGACGCAAAGGTAAACCTTTGTACCCCTAAAGGGTGTATTTTGATACGGGTACATATTAGTTCTCAAAGTGTACATGTTAGTACCTACAGTAAATGGTACATATTAGTACCTTTTGAAAGGGTACCTCCTCAGTGACAGCTTTTGTAAAAAAAAAAAAAAAGCAAAAATATATTTTTAAGTAAATTGACATACTGTAAATCACAATAATAAGGCAAAGAAAATAAACAACTGTGATTGGATACGTTCAGAAAAGTAGGGCAATACCTTTTTAAAAAGTATAGCTTTGTCCCTGATGTACCACTCAATGGTGCATGTTAATACCTTAAAGATTTTAGTACCTAAGTACCTAAATAGTACATAGTACCTAAATAGTACATATTGAAAATGGTACATATTTAAAATGGATGGGGTACTGCCCAGTGGCAGCTTTTCTACTGTTTTTCATTCAAATAAGTGTATATGAAGATAATACTTTCAAAATGTAGAACGAAGAAAAAAAAATCAGTTAGGCATAGTATAAAAAAGGCTTTGCAGACTCTTTGCATATATCTCAGCACAATGAACTTTATCTTTGAGCCTTTAGCCTGTCACAAATATCTTTTTTATCACGTAATCCATGAAAGTAAAAGTAAGTTTAGTTATTATAACAGTCACTAGTTAGAAGGCATGGAGTTCCTGTATTGAAATTCCTCAGAAAGAATGATGTTTTTGAAATAGGAAAAACAAAAACAAAACATATAAGTCATATAACCAAAGATCTGAATTATAACGCAGAGACTGATCTGAGGATCAATTAAAATGCATTTTAAATAAATCACAAACTTCTAAGCAAGCACCAAGCACAAAAGTGACACTTTGTTTAATTTACATAGGATTGTGTGCAATTAAGGTTGGGCCAGTGTTGTGCTTCCACTTCCCCCTGCTATAAATATTAAAGTTGGGGAAAAAGAAAAGAAGGGTATGGATGTAATTTTACTGAAACATCTTGACCATTCCCAGGCGGTTCCCATGCATTTTTAATGAAATCCAAACCACGGCCATCGTGGGAATGTGTCAGGTAAACCTTCCAGAATTTCAATCTACAAAAAGCGCAGCCTGGCAATAAAACAGGGTGGATCAGACACATTCTTAAAGTCTGAGTACTTTTGTGGATTTTCATCCCATAATACAAAGTTTTAAAGTCAGATGTTATTTGCTTTAGATGGTAAAGCTTGGCCTTTGTCCCCCAGGCTTCACACACAAGTATTTTAGGGGAGCAAAGGCGCACTCCTCAATGAAAATCTCAAATGATCTGAAGCAAATGGAGTTGCTGTACCCATGAGATGTCTGATGGTGTGACATGCTGGTTGCTCTGAATTAAGATCATGTTTTAAAAGAACATTTCAAAGCTCGAAAACAGCCCGGACGGAGAACTGAGACACGGATTGCATGACTCTCAATGGAACATTTGTGCATAAATCGAATTACATTGCTATGAATACAATTCCCATGTTTTCTTTTCCTCGTCTGAAGTCCTTTCCATTAGAAAATAAGCCATCTGAATTTTTGTGTTTTACAAATTGAAAACATGTCTGTCTGGCTCGTTGAAAGAGTTGTGCCATATTCTTTAATCTGTCGAATGTTATGTGTGTGCTTGGAATGCATAGATCATGTTGACTATTTCATTGAGGCCTTGCTTCTTATGTTTGAAAGAACTGAGCCTGTATAGATTCTGACATACAGGGATTCGAAGCACATCTGTTCTGGAGATAAGCAGCAGTCTGAGACATACAACAATAGCCTGTGCAACAGAAACAATAATAGCAGACCAAATCAGTTGCTCTTTGTCGAAAATGGTTTCCCAGCAACATGTCAACAAAAAAGCTAGTCATCACCTGAAGATCTAGGAGTCTATACACGCACAACAAAATCAGTCGATGTTCAGCTACCTTTCCCTTAGCACACTGAACATGCATGATAACAAATGATTTCATCATATGTTGGTCTGATTTGTATTAATGATGGTCATTTTATCCACAAATGACATGTCAACACATCACCTTCAGAATTTAGACAATCCTAAGGCACTGTTGATTTGCCCTATAAACAAAATACTCAACAATTTACATCAGGCAAACTAAATCTTATTAATAAAATGATCTCAAATGACTGACATGGTATTAGTCATATCATGTATTAGTAATAAGTTTGTCTGCGTTGTTACTTTGGTAGTACGCTAAAGGTACAAAAGCTGAAAGGTACTAATATGTACATAGTGCATTTATTTAATTATTTCTGAGAGTATTGAAAATATGCAACTTAAAATTAGTTTTTGTTTTAAGCTATACGTACATAAATACTTTCACATTTTAAGTGCAGTCAGTTTGTCCACATTGCATCCAAAACTCACAAAAAAATTATGTATATGTAATCATATGAATACTAACAAGTGTGTTCAGCCATCATGAAATAATAAACCTAAATCTTTATAAAACAGACAATGGTCATATGTTATTACAGCTTGATTTGTATTCAAAGAGACCAGGAACATTTCACATGGTTAAACAGCTGCAATGTGCCTTCCTACAAAAACCTACTACTTCAGGATCATTTTTGAGCCTGATGACTATGCTCCTGTTTCTTGCCCATAACCTTCCAGGGCTAATTCTTAAAACTACAAACATGTCTCTTGTGGCTTGTATTTCTCAAAGTCTATCCGGTTACTGAAATTTGTGCTGGGAGTAGCTTGAGGGGATGGAAGACGGAAACACAGCTGAGAACCATCGTGGTTTGACGTGCATCCAGATCTTTTGGACACAGGCTAAATTCAAGTAAAAACATTTCCTTTGGTTGTGTAATAGGAGCTTCGGTCTTTATAATTTCATTCTTTTGTCAAGTGGGGTCCTGGATATATATATATAAAAAAAAAGAAGAAGAAAAAAAAGAATTAAACAAACTGTGAATTAAGCGGTCAATAAAGTAAACCATCATGCTGCTGTCTGCACATTTTTACAAAACCATAGCCATGTTCAGACACTGGTGCATTGGTGGAACATTGTGTTTTCTTAACTTTCTTAACTTCTACGCAACAGTTCAATAAACCAAAAATTTAGTAACTTATATATTTTAGATGCAGCATTTTAAGATACTTTGTCTGTTTTTGCTGCGCCGACAAACAAAATGTTTAGTTTTGCTAATCTTGCATTGATTGCATTAATCTCATTTAAGTATCTTTTTAGTCCATAGGGATATTGAGTTATTTTATGTAACTTGTGCACGCAACTGCTTTAGGTTGAAAAACAATATTTGAGGGGAGTTTTGAGAGTAACCAGACATCTACCATGTAATGTGGATGAGATGTGCATATGTTATGGGGTGATGTGCACTGAGCAACATGATTGGCTCAAAGGTCCGAGTCTGCATTAAAGTTTAAAGCTTTAAATTTTACATAACTTTATTTTTTAAAGCTAAAATATATATTGCTTTAAAGGAATATATTCCTTTTAAATAGTCTCTTAAAATTGCTCATTGTTCTACATGATTTCATCTCTTCATGTAAAACATTTGACCATATAATATTCCAATGTATAAAGAATTGTGAGCTAGGTGTTAAATCATGTAGTTCTGGCTAATAAATCATGGTCAAAAACACTTGAACAGAAATGCTTTTCTTTATATCACATTAGGTTATGTAGGATAGGACATGTTGTAGATGGCTTCCAACCAGGATGAAAGGGATCACATTCATCTTCAAGCGTATCCTATATCTGTAAATAAATAAAGGAATAATGTTAACTGCGACTGACATTGAGATGGATCTTTGAGATTTTTTTTTTCTTCCATTGCATTTATAATTTCATGATAAGTTCCCCATCCCCCGTTAATATAGATACCCCGTTACCCACACTGTACTTCATTATTTAATGAAGTAGATAAATTATTTAAAGTTTGTGGATAAATGTTACTTCATATGTAGTGAATACTTCATACTTGCCACATACCGAATTATTTCCAATTCCTCAAATTGTTGTTGAACAATTTTGTCCCGTTGCTTTTATGGACTCTCTATGGGCTTCTCCCTTGACTTTATGCCTCCATGTCATAGACAGTAAAAGACTGTCTGCTAGCTTCTCCTCCTGTCCATACGATAATTTCTCTACTGTGCGTCAAGAGAGTCGCTGGTTATGACGCAATCGTTAGCCTATTTTTACAAAAACTGTTTCTACAGGGCCACAACGTAAGATACAAGGTAATGGAGCCTTTTATACATTTTCGTGTTTCTTTAAAAATATTGAATGGTCAAATGGAGTCTTTAAATGCCTCAGATGTAAAGTTATTCGCTGTCAAAGTGATGCCAAAATGAATGGGAGTCAATGGAACACTAACAGCAGGTGGAGGTCCGCTAGCCAATGGCGTATTGCTTCAATAAAATATGAAACCCTGCCCCCCTGCATACTCCTAAAGTCAGTGAGTTGTTTCACTCCTGAATGAATCAGTGTTGTGAATGAGTCATTTGAGAGAAAGATTCAGTGACATAAAGAGAGTCACATAATGCCACCTTACTTTGTCAAATGTCAAATTTAGCATACTGTTTTCCATTAGTCTTAATGGTACTCGCCTACTCTTTGTGTATTCTCAGCTACCTGTTGTACAGGCACTTTGCTATTTGACATGATTCGTTCACTTGTTTGTAAATTACTGAAAGTACGGAATGTACTGAATTAATATAATACTATATTTAAGAGAAGGAGTAAAATAAATACAAATCCCATTGATTGTAATTGCTAACCTAACAATGTTATCAGTAGATTATTTCTGATACTCTTAAATAGATTATGTCATATCTTCACTGTCAAAGCTGTTTTTAGTCACTGAAATAAAGTTTTGTTGCTGGTTTCTTGAAGTGAGATTGCATTTCTCTTTTGACTCCACTCCATCAGATCATTATGTCATTCTGATAAGAAAATAAAAAAAGACTGAGATGGACTGCCAGACTCTCTATTGCTATGGAAACAGGATTGCAAGCAGTATTTAAATGTTTGCATTACATAAGGCTTCATGCTTCAGACTTCTCTAACCAAACCTGATGTTATGAAATGTTGATTTTTGCTGTTGAAGTGAAAGGTTTCCATGCATAAAGTCAGATCATTTTAGATAGACTCCTTGCAGATTAGATTAGATTCAACTTTATTGTCACTGCACATGTAAGGTACAAGGCAACGAAATGCAGTTAGCATCTAACCAGAAGTGCAATAAGCAGTAAGTAATATGCAAGGTCTACAATATGTACAATAACTACAAAAATAACATAATTTACATATTTTAAATACTATCAGCATGATATACAGATAAGTGTACTATGAATATACTATACAGATGGATTATGTAAACGTGTATGTACACTATAGGCAGAACTATGAACATAATTTACACTATTGCAATGGACAGTAAAGTGCATAGAAAATATTACAGTGTGCAAATGGATTACTCAGTGTTTCTGGATGCACAGACAGTAGTGCAAGTAATAACAAGCTTACTGTTTTTTGATTAAAAACATTATTGATTTTAATCATTAACTGATGATTAATAGATTAATCACAGAGGATTTATTTGCAAAGATTTTTAACATTAGAAAAAGGCATTCAAGAAGACTGTGACAGATCTCAGAAGGTCGGTGTAAGAAGGTCCAGATGCAGCGACTTGTTCCTCTGCTTGAACATCAACAGCGCTGCACAGCAGAGTAGCAGGAAAGCGAAACTGATCAGAGCTGAACAAGACTAATGAAAAAGGAAACTCTGCATCAAGAAGGAAGGAAGACTGAAATTGCTTCAAGGCTTAAATGTGTATGAATTTTAAACAGGGAGGCTCCTGGACAAAGAATCCCAACTGATAAGGAAACTCTGACGTCTCTGTGAGGACGTATTAAGGCCACAGAGGTCATAAGCTGTCTGAGAGGACTGGAAGCATAATGGGCATTGCTGATACTGGGGTTGTTTCAGTGAGCTGCATTGTTTGTAACAGCACAGATGCTAATCTGGCTACCGAGTAAATTTAATGAAAGCATCCCTCACAACATCCCGCCTGGATAATAATGTTTATCCAACATCACATGCAATCGTGTAAAAAGGGAGAGCATTCCGTTGATTGCCGAAGTTTGTTACTCTGATAAAATGTTATGTAAAGGGTTTTATAAAGAATTTCTTCCTTGTTGAGGTTCAATTCAAGACTCTTAGAATTATAGAATATGATTTAGGGAGTTGATTTTTGCTGCAATGTCATCTGCAATGTCAGTGAAAGTGCGTGTGCTCTGGAAAAGGGTTCACAAAGAACCTTGCTGCATTACAGCCATCACATGAGAGATCTTTTTAAAATATTTTTGTTATTGCATGCAAATCTTGCATTAGGATCTGTACGATAGTTAAATAAAACAAAAACTAAACTGATTGACCTCTACTCTGAATCTTTGGAGGTGGAATATCTATTCAGGGTTAAAGTTGCATGCGGTTTGCATTTTAAGCATGCTTTTATGTGCAGTAGATAAGGAATGTAAGATCAGTGCTTAGACAAAAATCTGTTCTATTTATTCAATTAATTTTAAAGCAACAGTGTGGTGGACTGTTTTTTCAGCAATGCATTTTTTTAAAACAGTTTAAACATTTCAAATTATTTACTGTACCTTCAGAATTGTCATGTCTTGAATGTCTTCACAACCAAAGGCCTTTAAACTCAAGTGTACAAATTGTTCACATTCTCGGTCTGTTTCAATAATAAAAGCATTAAAGAAATATTTTGTTGCATTCATTTATCAGCACTTTTATTCAAGCTTTGTTAGTGGTATTTCACAAAAGATCTGTTAAGATTTCACGAGAGAAGCAGTGCATTTTAAGGAATTAAAAAATGTTTGTTCTCGTCGTGGATTGGGTGTGTATTACACAATAAGAGTAGAACACTTAACACTATTTTCACAGCCACTTACAATTGTCAGGTTTAACATACATTCCAAAAGTTATAATATATTTACCAAAAGCCATGTCAGGTTGGGGTTTTTAAAAGAATGTTAGATTTCACAGAGCCGTCAAGGTTTCAAGCCGCGCGCTTCTGTTTGAATCTGAATAGCGCGTTCAGCGCGGGGGCGTGGTCACATTAGATATAATGAAGGGAGACTTGAAAGATTGGACATCACGTTGTTTTCATATGGATTACTTTATCACAGAATATCTGTTTTCGGCAGCACTTGTTTAGTTTTAAAGTAGACATGTCAAGCTTTCTATAGATATCTCTCTCATGTCTCTTTGTTGAGTATTCACGGAGTTACTCTTAATTTTAATGACGTGTTTGTAAATGAAGATCAGCGCCGACTTTTTCGGGGTTATCAGGGGAAAATGACTCATAATGCGTATCCGCATTAATCGAATCCAGAGGGTTTTAACATATAACTGTTACTGCTAGCGCGACATACTGATAAGACGCTCGGGAGAAAACAAACACATAACTTCATAATCATACTTCGCGTTGTGATTCAGAGATGCTTGTTGGTCTAAATAAAGTTGGTAATGAACCCTCTTTTATGGCCAAACGCTTTGAAAATCCCGCCTTGAACTCACCAAGATTAGAAAAGCAGTCATCAGTGAAATGCCATTGGTTCTTCTGATCTTCATTCTTTGGCAGTGAAAATAAAACAAACTTGCCTTTACAATTAAAAACACACTGTCTCCTCGACATGATGATATCACACCAACCAGAGCGTCTGTGTGTGTGTGTGTGTGGGGGGGGGGGTGGGGGGGCAGGTCAGAGTTGTTTCTCCAGGACGGTAGGCAGAGATTATTATGCAAAGTGTTTCTAGTGACGTACATAGAGATGGGCAAAAGATTTGAAATCTATAACAACTCGTTTCAGCGATTCAGAGTCGACTCCTTACTTTAGAAGCCAATAACTTTATAAATCGTGTACTTTTTGGTTTAATTACTTTGCACATTGTTTACACTGATGGACAGCTACATCATCAGTGTTGGGTATAGTTACTTTGGAAAGTAGTTAGTTAGGTTACAACGTTACCATCAATTAAAAGTAATCAGTTATGATACAGCGTTACCTATTCATAAAAGTAACGCGTTAGAGTACTCATGCGTTACCAAAAATTAAAAGCAGTTCGCAGCGGCTCACACATGCAAATGCACCTAGAAAACGTGACTCCCGACAATGAATAACGTCAGTCATCCGACTAAATTAACACTGCAGGATAACAATAACAGGAAAGACAGTCAGCAATCGGCTATTCCACATGGCGTTTTATTTATTTATTATCACAGAACATATTATTAATCAAAATTCGCACCTACCCAGCCTGGGTAGCTACTGTATATTATGAGCACCACAAGATAACTCCTGATTTTTCTTTAACTTTAAATAATGCAGTTATCAAAGTACAAGTATGCTTACTTGTAAACACAACCTTAAACAGGCTTGCAGATTTAAACCAATTTAGAAATGATGAACAACCAGCCAGCCAATGATCTAACAGAAATTAACAGCTGCCTGTCAAACAAAAATGATAACAAACCGAATTAAATCCTTCACTGCCACACAGGCAAATGACAAATCGCTTAATAGCCGAACTAATTATTATTAAAGTGTCACTCACAGTCACAAGCCTAAATTCGCTTTAACACAGTCCTCTTACGTTTACTCTTCAAAGTAGTGATTAAAACGTAGCGTTAAATTTGAGGTAGAATTTTTGGCGGTCGACAGAAGCTTTTCACCAAAGCAGAGTGTGCATTTTACCGTTATGTTCTTTTCTTTTTCGTTGACAAATTGAAAATAATGTGCGTACTTCCATAAACCAAACGCTGTCCTCTCTGCCATCTTGCCGGGAGTTCGAAAAAAAAAAAAAAAACCACACACACACAGGGTCAGGCGCAGGGCACAGACGCATCACAGCCATTGACTTTACGATCACAGAGCTTCGGCTCCGCTGATACATCCGCAGGTGGCACAGTAGACCTAGGACTACTGTCTGACAAAAAGCAGGCTGCAGTCGGGATTTTCCTTTCCTTAAAATAACGGATTACTTTTTTTAAAAAAATAACGAAGTTACTGATTACTTACGCACGAAACTAACGCGTTAAGTTACACATTTCAGGAAAAAAGTAATTAGAGTACTCTAACGCGTTACTTTGTAACGCGTTACCCACAACACTGTACATCATACACTGTAATACAGGTAATTTTTGATTTTCCATCTGTGTGGCTCTTTAACAATGAACTTGTTTCTTACAAACACAACGCCCATTCGTGAGCAAATTATGTAATGCAAAATTTCTCCAAATCTGTTCTGACAAAGCAACAAGCTCATTTACATTTTGAATAGCTTGATGTCGAGTACAGTGTTGGCAAATAATCATTTTTGTGTGAAGTATTCCCTCCTACTACAACAGCTGTAACTGCTGAGGCACTGAATAATGGATTCCACTTGAAAACATTTGAACACCAGATTACAGAAAAATGCATTCCATCGACGTTTGCTGAAAATAGATCTTTTTTGCTTTGTGTTAAGACTAGGACAATGCAGGGAAAACCACGTTGGCATTTCATATTGAGATTTTCAACTGTAGTCTGTATGCATGTATACAGGTACATTTTCTTCTGTTTAAGGGCATTTGGTTCTGCCTCATAGTCTGTAGTCTTCTGTTCAAGAAGAATTTGAGGAATTTTTCCATGTGGTTTTCTGTTGCCAGATGTGAGGTCAAAGAATGACTTTGTATCAGCTGTCTTTGAAGTGCGTTTGAACTCATACTGTGTTTCAATAGGCATGTCATGCCTTTGAGCCGTTGGTTCATCATTTTGATGGTAATTTGAAGAGTGTCTGGCATGTTGAACATTTAGGAGGACCTTAAAGGGATAGTTCACCCAAAAAAATAAATGCACCTTTTTTGGTTCCACAGACAAAAGAAATGCATAGAGGTTTGGAATGACATGATCTTTAAAGCATTAAGCCTCAGAATTAAAATGTGTTCTGGAGGAGATGTATACAGTAGAAGGAATAAAAGAGAAACACATTTGTGTGTGAGACACCTGTTGTGATGAGCAGCAGAAGAAGTGAGTTGTGTTTGCTTTGGCTACATGGCCTGTGTTCACAGTGTCACTGCAGTCTGGGATCCTTTGCACTCACCCTCTTGGAGATCTATGAGGAATTTCAGACCACAGCTATGACAGTCCACTGAATGGACACACATCCACACTGTTGGCTCTGTAGTTCAGAAGTTACATTACAAGAGCAAGATACGCTGCTCTTAAAGGTCCCATGACATGGATTATTTCCTTTTCTTTAAATGCCTTTTAATGTTCCCTTAGGTGTACTTATATTGTTAGTATGATTTTTACATTTAAAATTTAGAAATAAAAAGCATTTTTAGATCCTGATATTAGCCCTCTGGCTTGAATGCTCTGTTTGAAGGGGCGTGTCTGCTGTGAGACTCCGAGTAAACCACAACTGTTGTGATTGGCTGACATCTTTACATTCGAAATGCATATTACATGTGAAACCCCTCTCATATATATATATATATATATATATATATATATATATATATATATATATATTTTTTTTTTTTTTTTTTTTTACTATTACAGCTGTCGAAATTAACGAATCGTGGAAGTGTTGATTATAAAATTATTTTTTCGATCTTTTCCCCATCACATGAAAGGCTGCAGTGATGAGCATTGAGTAGACAGAGTCTGTTTATCACGTGAATGCAGTGATCTCGTCATTATTGCAACACGTTTTCTCTCACAAAATGCTTTCACCACAGCTAACAGCAAACACATGAATACAGTAAGAGCTCCGTTGTGCAGCATAACAGCGTCATTCATTGTAACGGCAGTTTGGGCAAGTGTGCAGATATACGCGCGATGTGTAACAGCTCCGGAAAAAAGCGAGCGTTCTTTGATCGCTCTCTGTAGTTAAATCACAATTTAAATAACAGATTTGTTTCATGCTACTAAGAGAAACAACGTGAAGTTGATCGCTTAGTCACTGGCTTGATTCACTGATGCATAAACAGTATTAAACGATTTAGAAAGAAAGTCTGTGTGAACTTGAATGATTAGCTACACATCAGAAACCACAGATCAGGCATTAATGAACACTGTTACTCACTGTTTGTGGCGGTGCTGTCGAATCCATATCATAAAAGTCTCTAACGCCTGTGCTGACATTGCGACTGAATTATATGTAAATATTTGGGCGGGCAAAGCAGAGAAAGGGGAGGTAACAATTCTCGTTACAACGTCACAACGAGGAGATTCAAGATCAGCCCGTTTGAGCTTCCATTTTCTCAAAGGCAGAGAAAGATAGAAAAATCGCAATTTACACCGATTCAAATTTCTAGAAACTTGGGGACCATATAGAGGTTAGGGGAACTCATATTAAACTTAAAAAACCTCAGAAAGTGAAATTTTCATGTCATAGGACCTTTAAGGTCGGCTTATGCAGAATGGAGACCTTACCATTTGTAAGCTATAAGAGCAGTGTAAAGGAGTAAACACGCAGAGACTATTTAATTTCATAAATGTTCTTTTTAATTAGTCAATATGTAACAATCTAAATAAGTTACACTTCTTCCGAGAGTTTACAAAGCCTTGTAAATATACTTATCAGGTAAAATTTGCTCTGACAAGGCAGATATACTGTTACAAAAAGAATTCTGTATATTTCACACAAGAAACAATGTTAAAATCAACACTAAGAAAAATGAAACCTCTACAAAAATATCAATAAATAACATCACATCTTATGTTGATACATTTACTTACATCAGTATACAATTGCCATCATACCAAGCCTGAATAAAACCCTAGAATTTTTTTGTTTGTTGTTTTTTTTTTTTTGGACGCACAAACCGTAGAGATGGTTTTAAATGTGACATCTCACATTTACATCTCATCATCATTACTGAATCATCACAAATGTTAAAAATATACTTTCTATGCTATTAAACTGATAGATTATTGATAACCACCTCCTGAAAAAAGACAAAGTTCAAAAATGTACATGTGCAATATAAATTGAACATAGCTTTTGCTGATAAGCAGACTGGCTTCTGTTGTGTATAAAATCATTTTGTGACTTATCTCAACAGCTATTACATAACTTCCTGACAACCTCCAATCTTCTTAAATCAAAAGAAATTGCTTTCCTCTGCAGTTTACCTTCACAGATGCAACAAAGTGCAAGATGAGCGATGAAGAATCAGGCATGATTTGAGCAGAATCATCTTTTCTTTAAATTTCTATTAAGCATTCAAAAAGCATCAAGTTTAACAATAAAGAGCGGGCTGTACAAGAAGACGGACATCAAAAGGTAATGCTAGTGGAGGCCCATTTCCTGCTATTTAAACATAAGTTTAAAAATCTTTTTCAAGCATCATGACAAGAATGGACGCTTTTAAAAGTGGGTTTTATCAATTGAATCTTGAAGCCATAGCTGTGAACACCAGTCGGACAACATTTGGTCATGAGGCACCCAGCAGCGCGTTCAAAACTGTACATGGCAGTGTAAATCAAAAGAGCTGAAATTATTTTGGATTTTTATAATTAGTGGGACTAAAACCTATTAATGAAGTCAATGGATCAGAGTGTATAATAATAAATAAAAAAATGTCAGTGTTTCAGCATGCAGCCAAATTTGATACATCAAGGCTTGCCGATATGTCGTAGACAGAGAGGAACATTATTTTGCATTCACCAGTGCCACCTGACAAAGTCTACAAAGAAGAAAGAACAGATGTGTATCAGTGTGTTCTACTGGACACTCTCTCCAGGAAGATGAGGAAGCTAACATGAGTGAGAGTGTTGCATTTAAAGTAAGCACAGGTTCTGAGTATCACTCTTACTGTCCTCAATATCTCATAACCACTTCTCCCCATCGACCCAGCAGCTGTCCGGACTCAAGTCAGCGGACCATTTTCAACAAAACTGACAGGCTTCTACAGAGTTTTCCTCAAGATGAGTTTGGCAGGGGAAAAAATTCTGTAGCTAAATAAAAAAAAGAGCCTTTTTCTTTACAGAGAGTCAAGAAGCCTTGCAAGCACTTCTCCAATAGTTCAACTTTCCTGAGTTTACGAATTGAAGAGAAAGAGACATTTACAAGGAAGAAAACACTACAGCATGTCTATAAATATTTCAGGGTTCCTGGGATGGTGTCTGATGAGCTCCCAGACCCATTTGAGATGCACCTTCCCCCAATTCGAACCCCTGTGACCTGTGACTGCAGACTACGCTGCTGAGAAGTTGGATCTGATAGAGTCTTCCCGCAACTGACGGTGCTTCCCGATGTCACACTCTTCTCGAGGGGTTCTCCGTTCAATGGTTATCCTGTAATTTTTCCTGAGGAGCGAGGAAGATCAATATCATGAATGTAGATGATATTGTACGAGCAGGAATTATAATCATCTATAATATCTCAACAAAAACAAGGGCACTTTAGGCAGAGCGGACATTTAAATGCCAGACACTTCATATCATTATAATTAGTACAACACGTTAGGCTGTTTCATGAAAAAAAGAACTGTTTTCAGTGTATACCTAAAAAAGTAGAATGCCATAAGGAGAGCCGTTCCCAGAATTCCCCCTACTATTATCCCAGTCACTGCCGATACACCTAGTCCACCTGCTTAGGAAAGAAAAAGAGAGCATTTCTAAGGAAAGCAGAACATCTTTATAATTTAGAGGTTCACCTACTGCAAGTTTACCACTGGTTTTCAAACTGGGGTCTGTAAGAAGGTGCTGTTATTACTATTATAAATAATAATATTCAAAATTGTTACTTATCCAAAACAACATAAAAATAATTGTGTCCTTGCCATCTGTTGTCTTTATTTTGACTCATGCGCATATCGTGCTGTTACAAATAAGTGTCAGTCTTAAAGCAGCAGAGGTAATTTACATGATGGGTCACTGTGTTTTGGGTGTTGAGGCTCTGGTGCTGTTCGTAAGGAGAACCATTCCCTCTTAAAGCCTGGCATGATCTGGAAACTTCCATTGGTGCCAAAGTAGCTCATGACAGTCTGAAGGCATAAAACACATTTATCATGGTGATTACTTAGCATTTCTTCATTTTGGCACAAATATTAACTAAATGTCTGAAATTCAGCTATTGTCCTGATCTGATTTGTGTGTGTTGTGTGTGTGTGTGTGTGTGTGTGTTTGTGTGTGTGTAATAAAGCAGAGATGATTACATGCACACACCTCGTGCGTTCCTGCCTCTGGGTCTGTCATCCTAACGACAGAGAAATCCCCATTCCGGTCACCATTGGCATCTAGAGACACCTGGCCAGCAATGCCTGTATAACGAAATGTGAGGAATGAGAAATTAATTAGTTTGAAGAGTCAAACATTCTAAGGAAAACACCAGCAATGGTCGGCAAATTCCAGGTGGGCAATGCAACAGGAAATCTCATCCGCCATTCTGCCGTTTTCATTGGCTTTGACTGCAGAAATGGTCACTTCATCTGTACATCTGTGTTCCTGAATTCTTGAGATTTTTAAAATATTATTTCATTTAACAGGAAAACATGACCCTGTTCCTGATTATTCTGGCTGAGCGAAACATTGTTATTTCACGTTTCGTTGGTCATTGAGACGGGATTGGACTGCAGACTTGTCTGAGCACTTATTTTGGAAGGGAACTTTAATGAATTACAGTGGCAAGAATACTGGCAAGCCCTCTGTTCACGACTATAATAATGGGAATCAAATGTGGCGAGTAATAATGGGAATTAAATGTGGCGAGTAATAATGGGAATTAAATGTGGCGAGTAATAATGGGAATCAAATGGGACTTGGTCAGTGTTAGGATTCCAGTGCTCTCTTTGCACAAAATATGTATTATTATTATCCTAATAATGTGTAGTGTATCATTTAAAGGCCCCATTAAATGCATTTTTTACAAATTATTTTATAATGTTTCCTGAGGTGCACTTAATTATATATAATAAAAATAATCATCATACAATAAGCACTTATAATCAATAATAATCTTAAGTGGTTTTTTAAATCAAAGATTTTACGATTTAGATATAAATGGTCATATTTCGATCCTGAATTTAGCCCTCTGATTTAAACGCTCAGTTGAAAGGGGCGTGTCTGATGTGAGATTTCAATGTAAACGCCCACTGCTATAATTGGTTTACAACTTTGCATATATAATTAGTATTACATGTGGAACTCTCTTGAAAGCTTTTGCTGTGTTTTTAGGACAACAGCTGCCACTAGTTGTGAAAAGGGTTGATTATAGCATTATGTTCAGAAGTGCTCCCGTAGCATCAAAGGTTGCAGCGCTGCACTATAGCCAAACACAGCCATCTCTACGGAGCACGATACAATGATCTCCTTATTGCAACACATTTTCTGCAATCTAACACTTTTACTATAATTAACACAGTGAAAACACTATGCTCGTTGAGACTCGTTGAGCAGTATAAACTGTGTCATTGATTATATCAGAATTGGTTTACATGCTTTTAACATGAACAGTGTGAAATTGATCATTTAGTCACTGGCTTGATTCACTTACGCATAAAAAGCAGTAAGGTAAATTTATACAATTTACATTTCTTTCTTTTCCTAAAAGTAGTAATGCTCTTGTGACTGATTAACAGACGTCCTTGATTACAAACGATGTTAAGGGGCATGTCGAGGAGAAATCATGATCATCTTGATTCTCCTGATTTAAAATCCTGGCATTTCAGAAGGGTAGAAAGAATAATTCATGTTTTAAACTGAGAAGTTAGAGTTGAGTTTTGAAACTTGCAGTAGGATTTTATTGTGGAGTAACCTCTACATATTTTCTTAAAAATAAAAATGATTCTCCCAATCAATTTTACTTGTTTCCCTAACCATTTCTATATTAACAAAAAAGAAAAAAAGAGCTTGGCAAGGTTTTTTATGTTTCTGAAAGAAGTCTCTGTGAAATATTATTCCAATGGAAAATAATGGTTTTCTATCTGAATACATTCTTAAATGTATATTGTTCTTGTGATGGCAAGCTACATTTTCAGCATCATTCCTCCAGTCTTCAGAAATCACTCTAATAAGCTGATTATTAATATTGAGAACAGTTCTGCTACTGTTTTTTGTTTTTGTTTTGTGGAAACTGTAATAATTTTTTTCAGGATTTGTTGATGAATAGAACATTCTTGAAAAATATAAATGTTACATGTTAAAAGCCTTTACTGTCACTTTTGATCAATTACTGTGTGCTTTAGACAGCTCTTGAATCATACTACAAACTGAGTTTGCATATTTCATGCAGATATCTCTCTCTTTTACACAGTGAACACATTCAGGGCCTTGTATTAATTTAATGCTTCACCCTTACCCAAGATGCAGACATGCAAAATCAGCGTGATTAACACAAGTGCAATGTTTGTTTTCTCATGCAATCATCCTATTCTGACACCGTCTGGCTGGTGCATCATGCAGACATGCTAATTAGTTTACTGACGAGATTGCTGCCACTGTTTACTTTCTCAGTCGCTGAACTTTAATCCAAAATTGAACCAGTCAACCCTCACATTTCTCTGAGTATATATTTGCATTTCAGAATTAAAGCTGCAGATTTATTTTTGCTATAAAATGCTAGTCCCGTCCAAGCACAGACCAGTGTCAATAGCACTTCCGCGACCTGATTTCAAAACATTAAGTAAAGGGAAAAGCAGAATTTGTGTGTGTCTGAATTACCTTCAAATGTTCTGTTCCACATGCTGTGCGTTATTTCCAGTCCATCCTTTTTCGTCAGACCATTGCTCTTCACTTCATGCAAGGCAAATGCATATAGAATCAAAGCATCATGGAACCCCTCCATAAACATATTGACCTGCAATGTAAAAAAGAGGGGGTGGGGGTCAAAATAATTTGTCAGTAACACCTCTCTTCATCAGTGGAAAAAAAATAATATTACAATATATTATTAGAAAACTGTAAGTAAAGTTTACTGTGAGAGAATCCAGAAGCAGTTCATCTATTGATATACTTAAGCTAAACTGCAAATGAATTAACAACTGCATAAAGTGTTTTTTTAACATCAAGAGTGAATAAGGTGGAGAGGATCCATAAACAGCACTACACTGTTCAATGAAATGTTAAGTACTTAAAAAATAATACGGGCTACCCAGCTGCCATGAGTACTGAAAAGCACATACTAATAGATGGTCGTTATGCAAGGGATTAATGGTCCGTTCCTGCCGCAGAGCTGTATGCTGCATGTGCACAGCCCAAGGCAAACAATAGTAAAACCTGGGGCTTAGTCAGTCTGCGACCCAGGGGAGATTCGATAACCGGCTGCCAAGATTACTGTATATTTACATTCACCCTCAAATGCCTAATAAGAGTGAAACAACAGGAAGAGCTGATAAAGTCATATGACTGTTTATATGCATATTCCTTTTTGGACGCGTCAACAGAGGTGAAATCTCCAAGCATTCAGAGCATAACAAACCCTGTTGTGTTTTCAGAGCAGAGCCTGCGAATCAGCAACATCCAAACATTCCTCATGCAAAAAAAAATGTAATGTTTTCTCATGGTAAAACAAATCCTGCTGACATTTAAGATCAGTCACTATTAGTAACAGTTTGTTTAAAACTGATTCCATCTCAGTTCAAGAATGTGATAGGAAAGGGATTTAGAGGAGATTTTGATTACATTTCTATTATTTTAACTCAGTAACTTACTGTAAGGTTTTCTTAACTTCTTTTTAGTGCCTGTTTAGCCTGCCCACTTCAGTTTTTGTTAATTAAAAAATAACCTATACTTTGACCAAAATCAGTCTTATCTATGAAGCTTATTCCATTCCATTTAACTTTTTCATGGTTCGGTTTGTTTCACGGTTTTATAGTCACGGTTTTCGGTACAGTACGGTATATGCTATGTTTATGGAAAAACTATACTTTCTTTTCAAAAAAAGAAGAAGAAGAATATTCTATACAACTACAAACAACAGCACAAATAAATACAACAGAGTAAAGATACAAACAATAAACAGTGATATTCAGGTTTTTTCTTTTTTTAGGCATTATTTTATAGGTACAGAAATTGAATAAAGTAATCAAAATAAAACAGCATATTGGACTGTATAAATTAAAGATTATTCTTTATTAAAGTTATAAAAGCTCTTTAATCAAGAGCAGTGAGTGATTTCTTTGTTGTTGCTGTTCGATTAATATAAAGACTGTCACTTTAAGAGACTGCACTGATCCAGCAGGCCTACGTTCAGCCGGCTATGTCTGCTGTAGGATTCTTACCAAAACGGGCATTTTGACATAATTTTTGTGTGAATTTGTACATTTAAATGCAATATTAATATATTAATTATATCTCAAATGTTTTTAGTTTTTAATTCTTCCATAGTTTTTAATACCATTAAACAGCAGTGATTAAACCAAAACAAGCCCTGCATGATTAGAGTGAATGTAACTCACTGGACTGTTTCTACCAATAAGCCTGTTTCTGTTTATTTGAGCTGATTCATTTCAGGCTCTGGCATGAAAAGGTGCAACTGCATGTAAGTTTCCTCTCCCCGGTGAAGAATTAACCAGTGGAGACTTACTGTCACTACTAACTGTACAGCAATGACAGAAATCTTACGATGCCATCTACAGTATAGAGAAACACATATGAAATATGAAAAATAAAGTAATAAATGATCTACTTGGGCATAATCTTTTCTTTCTGACCAAACATTGCATTATTTACGATGAATTAAAAGATTAGACAGAGAAACGCCATAAAGGTTTACATGAGAGAATTTCATTGGTTGTTAACTTGTGTCTGAAAACAGCAACAACCTTCATTGTTGATCAAATGGAGAAGATTGAAGCAGAACGAACTGTCGGTCATAAGTCTGTGACTTCCTTTGTTTGTCTCAGTTTAGTCATTCGGCAACAGTGTGTTTAGATCCCGTGAGAAGGTTTTAGGGGCCCTTATTGATCAGCAAAGCGGTTGACTTCATATCTTGTTCTAGATAAGGGTTTTTAAGAAGGAAAGGAAAGAAGCAACCACGGGTGGCCTTAAATTCATATGCAGTCTACTGCATTGAGTTTGATCATGAATGTTCCTAGTTCCTTCACTGATGCTTCTTTTCATGTTGAATAGTTTTTTTTATAACTTTAATAACCTCTGCTCAAGTACAGTATATATACACACCTTCATTAGTTGAAAGCTGACCCTGAATTGACTCGACTTAAGCTGTGATTAGATAATACACACCTGAGAAGACACCTGGTATTTTGGAAATGCTAAATCTGTGTGAAGAGAATTTGTGGGGATTAATTGAACCTCAGTGGTTCTGTCATGCTGGAACTTGATAACCTGCAGTGACGCACAATGAAGGGCGAGCCGAAGAGGAAAATAAGTAACAGATCAACCTGAGGGCCAACAGATGACAACTATTAGTAAGTAAGATAAAATACATGTCAGTCTGACTCAATTCATACTTTGGTTCTTTTGAAGAGATTTGTCTTAGCTAGAAAAAGGAGTTAATGATTCTGAGGAATGTTGCCTGTTTTTAGGATCATTTCAAAACCTTTTCTTCCGAGAGCATTTTGCAAATGGAAAATACAGAATAAATTTTGGAGAAATCCAATCAATCACATAAAACATGAAATCCATTATACTGTAAAACATGTTCATAATGACTGTGGTAATCCAACACACCCACCTACTGGTCATCAGTGCATAAAAATGCTTAACATTTTGAGTCGCTAAGGACCTATGATTGACAGCACCTTTGGATCTAAAACAGCAGTTTTTAAATACCCATATTTTACAAATCTTTTAAAGGTCTTACTTTGTAGCTGGATTATCCTGTACAGTCGACCTTCTAGAATGCTAACAGTGGAAACTGTCATTTCTCCAGCAGATTTATGTTCTGCATATGGGGGGCTCTTTGCAAATGAGTATGGCTGCATTTCCTGGCAGCTAGTATGAATCGCTAAAATGTGTGTGGATGCTCATAAGAACGCCACTCACTGGAAGCCAATTCCAAAAAATGTATCACCTTCCTTAATAAATAAAGTGAGCATTCTTCCTTCAGCTCATTAATTCAGCATGAACACCGCTGTCAGAAAAACACAGCGCAGATTCAAGCGGCAGCTAGTTGTATTCGGCACACTGTAGTCCTGACATTCATATTTGGAATAAGAACAGTCTTTGTCTAAATACTTTTCTGTATATATGATGGTGCTCCCCTGCAAAGGTCCAGCTCAAGACTTTTGTGGCTCCTGCTGATACAGCAATCGAGTCAGTCAAAAGTGGCAGGGCCCCCACTGAGGTTGTTAACCTTGGCACTGCGATTCGTCCACAGTTGTTTGTTTCAGAAAGACAGTTCCCGCTGTCTTCCTTAGAAAAGCTTTGATAGTTTTTCAAAGGAAGCTGACATGATGGGAGAGAGCCAGACCAAAATATAGGGCCTGTATGGAATGCCAAGTCACCCCATTCATAAAGTGTGAACGCACCATATTCTGACTTTTAACTGGGTGAATAAATGAATCAGCTGCACTTTGAACCATGCAGGCCACAAAATATAAGTAATTGCAGGAGTGACTGATTTGCCTGAATAATGTTCACAAAGGGATAATGAGGATGCAACATTTTCATGGTTGGATGTTTTTTGATTAATCTGGTTTGCATTTCTACCCAACACTTCAAATATCAAATGTATAATTTGTACACGCTACAAGTAAAAAAAAAAAAAAAAATTATCGAACGTGTGTGTGTGTGCTCTTGTTTTTTTTGACATATCAGGACACAACTCTGTATAATGACATGGGTATGACACAGGTATTACAAGGAGAGGGTGACTTATGAGGACATGACCCATGTCCCCATTTTTCAAAACGCTTATAAACCATACAGAATGAGTTTTTTTGAGAAAGTAAAAATTCACAAAGTTTTCTGTGAGGTTTAGGGTAAGGTGTAGGGTTGGTGTAGGGCCATAGAATATACAGTTTGTACAGTATAAAAACCATTACACCTATGGGATGTCCCCACTTTTCACAAAAACAAACATGTGTGTGTGTTTGTGTGTGTGTTTAACAAGGTGTTGGATAATTTAAATAAAAAATAGAACATGAAAATGTGCATAGAATAATTAAATATCCAATAACAACAGCTTTAATAACAAAAACTCTAATATCAGCTGATAACCAATATAGTACCAATATATCGTGCACCCCACAAATTCTCATTTATCAAAAGGATGAAGAAAATATTTGAAGGAATTTAGATCTACAAAGACCTTGACCAACTATTTCTGAAATCCAATACAATTCGTAAATGCATTTGGCTTTTGAACATGACATTATATTCAGAATTTGTGTTTCAAAGACTCACGTACAGCACTGCAGCCTTCGCAGACAGGGATGTCTGACTGCTGTAGTGACTTTTTCATTTCCATGGAGAAATCTTCAAACTTTGCCTTTGTGGACCTAAGCAACGTTACAGTGTTGAGAAAGCTGTAGGCAGCCTTGGCCTCATTGTCATATTTGTCTCCTCTCCTCCAGGATCCATCCCCTGTAAAATAATGTTGTATTTTCATTGTACGTCATGTTCACATGAGCGTATCGCAAGATTTGCCATAGAAAAGTACATCTCTAAACATAAGGACATTATACAAGCATGTTTGGCCTGTTTCTGCTGATAAAACCTCATTGACAATGGCTGAAATATCTACTCTGTTATGTTTGCTGCAACAATGGCACTTTTAGATATACACGAGGACATCAGAGGAACATCCTGGACCTGCAACCCAGACAATATCCAGGCACTATTGTGTTGAATATCTCTTGAATGTAATCTCTATCAAGCAGAAGCGCTGGGCTTCTTTTGCAGTTCAGTGTAGATAGCTTCATTGTGTTAGAGGCTCATAGGACAATCTCGTATGACTATGGCTCATCCTGGGAACTGAGATAAGCTCTGTAATCAGTGTGCAACAACCATAAGTACAGTAGTGGAGCTTTACCGTAGGAAGAGGAGTTGAAAAGTTCAATGTTGAAGAAAATGTGGCTGTCGCTGGTTAATTTTCGTCGATGGGCTGCCAGCATTAGGTCTCTTACAGTGTCCGCCTTGGCACACATGATCACCACTGCAAAACGTGAAAGAACAGAATGTGATGTCATTCAAAACTACAAATTTAGGGTACCATCCCCACCAATGCCAACCTGGTTCATGTTTATAATGTTTAAACTGCATTTATGACTAGGGTTCCCTAGTGAAAATGCATTGATTTTGTGCTACTTATACTAGAAATACATTAACATATGTAGGTACTCAATAAAAATACACTGCATTTGTGGTTTCAGTTTACTAAACTGGTATACTTAAAGTCTGCTAAACTGGAACAACTAACTTTGTGCTAACTTTGTGTGTACTTTAATTGTGCAGAAGTGGTGCTGAGGTCCAACTAAAGACATGCTTACGTACACTTTTAAATATCCTGCATATGATATTTTACAGCGATAATACAATACTTATTAATAGTGATATTAAAACATATTTTAAGAATATTAAGAAAAGTGCATTTTTGTTCTTTTCATGAAAATGCCTGTACAGTGTGACCAGTGATGTTTGATTCCTAAGTGAAAGACTCATAAGACATATTCTTTTTAATGAATCAAAATGTAAAATTATTTAATCAGTTGGTGTACTTTCTCATTCTGACTCAATTACTGAAATTATTTTTGCCATTTACAACTCCATGTTTTGTAGTTTTTTGCTTTTAGTATGAAGATGTTGGCCTTGATATCTATAAGCTACTAAGGTTCTATGTTGAAGATGATATCTATAAGCAAGTGTTCTCTAAAACACTGACAACAATTGCGCTTAAATGACTTAAAAGCATTCAAAACGTATAGACCATACGTCACTTCAACGGATCAATGATTTTAATGAAATCTTTCTAGGCAAGGCAAGGCAAGTTTATTTATATAGCACATTTCATACACAATGGTAATTCAAAGTGCTTTACATAAAAGAAAATAAAAGAATTGTAAAAAATCTCAACAATAAAGCAAGGAATTTTAAAAACTTATTTTAAAAAACTTGAAATGGTTAAAAAAAATACATTTTAAAATTTAAAAGGTTTATAAATTAATTTAAGAATATAAGAAATATAAGAATATAAAAGAATTATACATGTAGTGTGCAATCAGTTTGGACATTGCACAGTGCTTATTCAATAAATGCACAGTTAAACAAATGATTTTGAGTATGCATTTAAAAGTGACTAATGTTTTAGCACATCTGATCTCTTCTGGAAGCTGGTTCCAACTGCGGCCGGCATAATAACTAAAAGCAGACTCCCCTTGTTTTGTGTGAACCCTGGCATTTCTAACTGACTCGATCCTAATGATCCGAGTGGTCTGTTAGGTTTATATCCAGTGAACATACCTAAGTATTTAGGTCCTAGGCCATTGAATGATTTATATACAAGTAAAGGTACTTTAAATCAATCCTAAATGTTACTTGAAGCCAGTGTAAGGACCTGAGGACTGGTGTGATATGCTCAGATTTTCTGGTTCTAGTCAGAATCCTGGCAGCAGCGTTCTGGATGAGCTGCAGCTGTCTAATGGTCTTTTTGTGAAGGCCATTAAGGAAACAATTACAATAGTCTAACCTGCTGGTGATGAAGGTTTCCTGTCTGGAAACAAAACAACTAATTCTTGTAATGTTTTTTTAGATGATAGTATGCTGATTTAGTTACTGCTTTAAAAATGACTACTGAATCTAAAGTACATCTCCAGAAAGATTCTAGATTGATTTTTAGTAGTTAGACCCCAAAGTATGCATTCACCTTGAGAACTTCATCTTTGTTTCCAAATGCAATGACTTTAGTTTTCTGCTTGTTTAACTGAAGAAAGTTCTGGCACATCCAACTGTTAATTTCATCAGTGCATTGGCAGAGGGAGTCAATGGGGCTGTAGTCATTTGGAGATAAGGATAGGTAAATCTGGATATCATCAGCATAGCTGTGATAGGCAATTTGGTTCTTTTTCATTATTTATTTGAAATTATTTATTTATTATTCATTTATTTAGCATACACAGGCTAAACAAGAGCAGTGCAAGAATCGAGCCTTGTGGGACTCCGCATGTCATGGACGTCCACTTAGACTTATGCTCTCCTATACTCACATAATAACCTCTCCCTTCTAAGTATAACCTGAACCAATTGATTACCATCCCATAAAGCCAGACCCGGTTTTCAAGTCTCTCTAGTAGTATGTTACGATTGACAGTGTCAAACACAGCAGCGCGATCTAGTAGTACCAGCATTGATATTTGAAATCATTTGTTATCTTAATGAATGCTATCTCTGTACTGTGATGCAGTCGGAAACCGGATTGAACATTTTCCAGGTATCCTTTTGAGTTTAAGTATTTGTTAAAGACTACCTTTTCAATAATCTTGCCTATAAAAGGAAGATTAGGAACATCATAAACTTCCTGTTTCGGTGGAAATTAGGTCAGCACACTGAATAACTTAAGTGGGACTTGTGAGACCTAAATCTATGATAATACTGTATGTACCGGAACTAATCGTTAATTTCCTTAGGATTCCCACTTCTATTTATGGCAAAACAAAGAACTGTGTTCTTGTAAGAGTTTCACAGACCACAAATCCAAAATGTAAATTAAGTTATTAGAGTCTTGATCCAGAGAATGTGCACAGTGCTGTTAATTAAAGATCAGTTATATGATCTTTATGCTAATGGGCAGTTTTACAAAAGCATGTGGCATTGATTCAATTATGTAAGCACGGGCTCGTAAGTACCATAGAATAACATCTTTTTGACCTGGCCTAACGGAAACACAGTCTGAGGTACAAAATATTTTCCCATGGAGCAAGGAGGTCAAAAATAAATAAACAAGCAAGCAAACAGAGATTTTTTTTTTTTTTTAGTTGCAAAGTGACCCATAAATAGGAAGATTCAGGAGATTGGAACTTTCCCCACAGCTCAGTCAGTGTAATGCCCTGCTTGAAATATCCTCAGCTGAGTGGGACAAACTTCACCTCAGTATTCCTGCACTATAGCCCCCTTAATTACAGAGCGCACAGCACACTACAGGCCCTGTGTTCACTCTGCAGTGATTCCATGGGGTACAGCTCCAGCCAGCAATATTTCAAAAATCTGGATTTTCCCACTGACACTAGTCACAAATGAGCTGAGGAATGCAAAGAGGCAACACATGGCACACTTACTGTTGGTTGTGCCGCATTTAATGCACCTGGGGGTCTATATACACTGATAAAAATGATTCTGTGGTGACGTATGGAAAAAACAAATGTAAATTATACATGAAATAATTTAGTTCAGGCAAGTTAATTCTGCATCATGCACTGGGGCATGAATAATTAATAAGGTTTAAAACAAGAAATTGTTGTGTTTACACTGTTTTATGGTTGCTTTTGTTGTTAGGTTTAGTAACTTGCTGTTTGGTAACATCTGGGGTTCATTTTCAACTCAGAATGACCCATTCATATACTCTAGCCACTGATTGTTCATTTCATTTGGGTCTTAACTATATTGTGCAGACATACGTATTATATTAGAAAGTGTAAAGCTGTCTACTGCCTTGTTTACTTGGATGTTTTAAAGTCAGGGGTCTCCAAACTCGGTCCTGGAGGGTCAGTGTCCTACAGAGTTTAGCTCCAATTTGCCTTGGTCCGACTTTGACAGCACAGCAGAGAATGCAAAATAAGCAGAGCTATAATGACATACTTCTGCCTTAGTAAATTCACTCCCTGAGGACCACTCTGCAGGTTTCCAAGAAGTCAGTTTGGGGTTCTGTGCTCACATCACTCACTGTCAAAACACTGCAACACCGTATGCCATCCTCATTAAAGTGCCTTATCTTCTGACATTTAGCTTCAGTTGTAGATCATTACTTGGAATTTTATTTACATTTAGCCAGATCTCGGTCATTCTTATCTGCTTGTTAAGTGCCACACGTCACAGTTTCCAGGTCCAAATATATCAAAAGCAAACATCAAACTGTGCTATTACTCACTCACAGTGAGCTGTAGTACCACCCAAACATCATGACCCCAACCTCCTAACCTTGAAATCTCAGTGTCCAGGGCGCCGTGAGTCCAGAGACTGTAGTGTACACTGTGCATTTTTAAAAGCTTGTCTTTAATGTGTGATATGAATAAACAGCTGTCAATAGCTGTCGAGACAGAGTTCTCAGTTGAAACGAGTAGAGGCTTGGACATTCATCTGTTGTGAAGCCCTTAAGTTGATTCTGATTGGCTAAGACGCAGTTTTAGGTTTTACTTTTCACAATCTTTCAAGACACAGCAACTAAAACACAGTTTTAAATCCGCGATCATGTGCAGGCTGGGCCATGTTATTAAAGTTATCTGGATTTTATTACTTTCACCCGTGCCAATCGACACGCTGCAGCCTCCTGCAACAGGTTGAAAGCCGCTTAACGCAGATTGACAACAACAAAAACAAGGGCATCGCAATGGCCAAATGAATCAAATTAGGCGTCACAGCTGCTGGAGAAAATCCCAATGACGTCCTCTAAAGATGCAGGCTGCAGGCAAAGAAAAACTATTTGGCAATCTCCGCTGACTTCTGATTATGAGAAACTGTGTGAGAGAGTAGATGATGAATGCTGTTATTATAAGCAGTAAACATAAATCAACTTGCTTACATGCTCGTTCTGCAGATAAATGACACCTTTAGTGTGGATTCGTTGAATAAAAATGTGCAGTTTAATCTTACACTAAAGATGATGCTTGAAACAGATGTCAAAGTTTGCCTGAGTGTTTGGGTGGTGGCCTGAAAAATGCATCCCATCACCGAGATTCCACATTCAAATCTCTGCATGGCCTGCGATGGGCAGATCAAAGGAAGCATACATGTCATCATACGAGAAGCATTCCATACTTGTACCTTTACAGTTGCTGTGGGGGACTGCATGTCGACGACCTTTAGCTGCTGTGAACTGGTAGAAAATGGAAAGAATTATAAAAAAGCCTCGAGAGGAATAACCCTGGCATTGTTAAAGTCAAAACAGCCCCAAGACAGTATTAACCTTCTAACCTGCTTGAGTCATTCCATACTGACATCTCCAGAATTAGTGCAACATTCCTTTAATGTCCAGCATTCATGCAATATGCTTTAACTTGAGAAACCGAAGATGTCAATTTCAATGCACAGGACTGTCTTAGGAAAGTGACACAGGGGACTGCGCCTTCTGCAGGGCCCCTGTATTTAGGCATATCTGTATATTTTCTAAAATCGACAACATTCTTGCTAAGAATGTAAGAAATGCACTGTTTATGAAACAGGATCTGTAAGGAGGTGCACAGTCAGCCTTTCTGAAACGGCACAGATTTGGGGCAGGATATGATGTTCGAAAGCAGGCTAAAACAGCAGACAGTTCAGAGTTTTGACAGCAGGCATATCTTTTAGCACCACAATGTGTCCAACACCAATACTAGCAGTGCACTCCAGGCAGAGTGTATCCTCTCTGGTTATTAAGAATCAGCCAGGCAGACAGTGTGCATGACTTTACCCGCCATGAGAAAAGCTGTTAAAAAGTGCTCGAGGATGTATAGAGGAGTGCTAAAGCCTACAATTGTTCCCCAAAATTCCAACAGCTCAGTGTTGACTGCCTGTCAAAATTCTGATCATTTTTTCCACAAGCTTTCATATGGAGTGCAACTGACCTCTTGTCTATCTTTACAGACCGGGATCTCAAGGAGATCAGGAGATGTTTAAAACAGCCCTAGTTAGAAAAATATCTGCATTTGTAAATGTTCTATATCGCTCTTGCCATTGCACCATCTTTGGCTGTTTAACATGTTGTGGATTAGGACTGCTGTTCGCTTTAATGCATTTTCATTTGATGTAAACACCACTTCCAGAAAAACTAAGCTCCGGTTTCAGTTTAAACTAAAAGTCTCTTAATAACACAAGGAAATGTGTTGACCAGGGGCAATACCTTTGCAAATCCACCCTCTTGACCTGTGAATACCTGAGGTGAGTCACAAGTCACTGCAGAGAACAAGCTGCTGGTGAAAAGCTGCCGCTGATTTTTTAGGAATGTTTTTCAAACGTAATATTTCCAAACAATTCAAACATGTCAGTTACGTACCCTGACGGTCACATCAACACCATAGCTGAAATGTGTTTAAACCATATTATACACATAATTTCTTTATAGAAATTCAATTACCAGGTATGAAAGGCTGCAGCAAACAGCATATATATATATATATATATATATATATATATATATATATATATATATATATATATATATATATATCACATACAGTGATTGATTTCGTTTTATGTCTAATTGAAAGCAATTTTGCTTAAATTGACGTAGGTGTTCTTAACAAATCTGATCCCAAGGCCCATGCCCACTCCCATGTCCCTAATACATTATTCATTTGCAAAAAGGTTGTCCTGTAAGCGTGTTATTCTGACTGTATCTGGAAACATGTAATCTCTTCTATTTAGTATTAGTGTGGATTACTACCACTTGGGCTCAAACCCAACAAGATGCCATCCATTCCACTTGTGCAAACTAGCACTTTCTGGCAAGAAACTTCATTCTTTCTGCATCTATGGCAAGCTGTTTTATTTCCTTTTGTCTTTACTCACAAAACCTGAGTAGTTACTGTTTACTAGTGAAAGAAAAGAAACCAGAACTAGCACCCAATGAATAGTTACTAGTAAAACGGAAACAGGTACAGCAACAACTGGAATACATACTAATCTGAGATGAATGGCTGATAATAACAGAACCACCGATCCCCATGCAATTTAATGACAAAAACGTGCAATTTGTCACAGGAATCAGTAAAAACTACTAAAAGACTAATTAAGTAGCCTATCTATAGGCATGAACGTCAAATCTGAAACACTGATAGGCTGTTTAATGAAAAAGTACCAGAAACAAAGTAGAGATTCGTTTTATGGAATTACCTGTTAATACGGCTTGCCATAAAACATTTGGTAAATGACAGAGAAGTAAACGAGTAGTCTACCTTCGCTCCCATAGACGGACGTGATGATCCCGTCGGCGTCTACTCTCTCCTCGTTCGAGTTTAACACGGCGAAATCTGTGGCGATGTGGTGGTACTCTGACAGCACCGTGAAAACCCCCTCTATCGTAAAGTAACAGTTTCTCTCGTCTTTATCATCGTCGTAAATCAGAGATGCAGTTCTCCAGCCGAAACGTCCGAACATCGCCTGAAACGTCTCAGCCATCTTCAGGTAAGTTGGAGCGATTCTTGTGAGGTGCGAGTAGTCGGTGGTTTTCGAGTTGAAGCCGGTGGCCAGAGCACCTGCTGAGATCACGGGGATGTTCCAGTGCGATGCCACTCTGACCACGGACGCGGCGCTGTACTCGCACACCGGACCGAGGACCAGGTCGGGACGCTCGTCTTTCTGCTTGTCCACGAGCGCGTACAGAGCGTCCATCCCGCACGCGGAGTTCTCATACTGTACATTGAATGTCAATCCTGCAAACGGCTCTGTTCTGCCGAGGGTTTGTATCGCGTACTCGATAGCCGGAGAAACTCTCTGGTAGGAGAACATGTATGTGTTGTTGTGAGGCAACATGACCATCACGTCGATGCTGTCAGTCAGTGCACTTGTCCTGCCAGGCATCACGAGCACTACCCAAATGGACAAACATAGTGACATGAAACATGACATCTTTAACACCAATAAAGGAAGTAGCTGATGTTTTTTTTCCCTTTTTTTTCTTGCAAAGCTTTTGAAAGTTTCCCCCCCAAGTAGATTGTTGTATAAATGAAGACGTATCCTTAATTAAACTTAGTGTGGCATAATCCCACTCTTTCTGTTTATAAGTGAGCTGTGTGGTGTGTGTCTGTCCTGTGAGTCTCTCCAGAGCCCCTCTCTCTTCTCCTGTTTGGAGTCTTCTTTGGGTCTCTGTCTAACTCTCCGCTTGCCTGTGTAATTACTCTCGTTAGGATGTGTGAGGTGTGCGGCTCGGCTGGTCAATTTTTGGGAGCAATTTTCAAGCATCCTTTCATTATTATTCATGCGTCATCGCTGCGCAGCCCGCCCCCTCCTTAAAGCTACAGGGTCGCAATGAATTCATGAATCTCACTTTAGTCGAGATTAATGGTCAAGGTAGCATTAATATAAAAATCTAAAAAATAATATTTTATTATAAAGCACATTTAAAGACAACACATGTGGATCCAAAGTAAGCCATACATCAAATGTAACAAAGCCCTTAACCAAACAATAAAACGAATGAAAACTGGATTGATATGTTCCCTTTTTTTAGTCCCAGTCATTAATTTAGCAATAGCACAGGGGTGGCCAGCGTCAGTCCTGGAGAGCCACAGTTTTACAGAGCTACGCTCAAACCCTAATTAAACACACTAGAAATCTACAGGCAGGTGGGTTTTTATCAAGGTTGGAGCAAAACTCTGCGTGACTGCGGCTATCCAGGACCGATGTTGGTCAGTCCGCTATAGCATTTTAGGCCGATGTACAGTAATCTAGTAATTATTCCCTTACAGTACAGTGACATGAATCAAAAACTGTAAGTAGGTGTGGGTTTTTTTACCCATAATTGTATTGAGAAATTACCCCTTTGTTAATTCAGTTTGTTTCACTTTCCTATGCTGATAGGAACTTTACAGTAATCAACTCTTTCAGAGATGTAGCATGTTAGAGCTGAAGCAGTAGCAAGCATTGTTGCACCAACAGGTTCACTGTCTTCTACATTATAAAAATAACGCCTGTACACACGAATGACTACAAGAACACAAGCAGGACGTCTCACTTATCATGTAAAATGTTCTTAAAACCAACTTCTGACTAGTGTCATCAACCAATAATCGTATGTCATGCAACATATCATGTCACATTTTTATTAGTGGACTGCATAGCCATCCATGAACTCAATAATTCAAGCACTATCATAGTGACATCTAGTGGTAGACATACAGCAACAGATCACAGATTTGCCAAATTTATTTTCAAGCTTTTTAAATGGATATAAAATTATAACTCTGGATAATAATGTAACATAGATTTCTTATAATTTAATAGCAAGACTCAAAGTAAAAGCACTTTTCATAAAAAAGATGCCATATCAGGACAGATTTAGCGGCAGATTAAAAACTCAGCCAAGCTCTCCAGACACAATATTTCTTATTCACGTCACTGCTAAATGGTGCGCTGAGTCTGTGGCTTCAGACAATGAGACTGTTCTGAATCCCTGCTCTTTTGATTGCCCACATAGGTATTACAAATTCAGACTGGATAAAAACAAAATCGATATAAAGATAACAGCACAAGATTCGTTCCATTTCCCTATGTTATACTTGTTTTGAATTTTTTCTCTCTTAAATGTATTACAGTGCTCACGTAATTGAAGCCATCTGTCAGTGGGCTTTGTTAATTAATCCTGATTATGCTAGATTAAGGTCTCTAGCTCGTAGTTGGCAAAATCATGGTTTTCAATAAAGAGATGTCACGAAACACGAAAGTGCAACCTTATCCCTTGGTTTCTCATTTTCTTTGCAATCTCATTTTAGACTAAAAAACTTGAATGAATTGATGCATTATTAAAAAAAAAATTATCAGACACCAAGATACTGTACTAAAGGTTAATTGCCCTGTTATTAAATTAATTCAATATAAACATCACTTATTTGTACTCTCAACATCTGAGGAAATCTGCAAGAATTTGCCAGAATCACAAACACTCAGAAAGTACATAATGCCACGATCAAAGGGAGAAGAAGAACCCAGACGAAAACATTCATAACCACTAATCCATAACCAGATTGAAAACTATAGTCTCCTAAAGGAAAAGAATGCAAAAGTGGATCTGTCCATGAAGTTTTCAGGCTTACAAGAGAAACTGTTTTAGCTAGTGATTATTATAAACTAATTTTATCTCATTGTAACAAGGCAGAAACCTTTATATGTAAGTCTGTGTGTAAGGAACTTTGCATGCCTTTCTAATCACTTCTTAAGCAGCAGTTTATATTATAACTGTCAGGTCCCTGCTGACTTGTTGCTGAACTACTGTTGTGTTTTTGAAGACACCTACTGGCTGTTTCACACAAAGGCATCTAAGAAAACAGCAATACATCACAAAATGCTGCAAAGCAGTAGTAAACAGGAAGAAAAAAATAAAATAAAAAACCCATGCCAGTGTCAACAAAAGAGATAAATTAATCATCATTCATTTTAATTAGAATTAAGACTTCCATTTGAGCTAAAAAGACGCTCTATAGAAGATAATATAGTAGCTGTTTTCAGATCAGTTCAGTTCAGTTCAGTTATTCAGTGAACATGTTTGATATTGTCAAGCAAAGCAGAATCAATACATTTTACTGAAATGTAATTGTCTTTATGGCCCACAAACACATTTGAACTCATTGGATTTTTGTGTGTTAACCTGACTGTTAACGTGTTGAGCTCATATGATCAGTCTCACATTATCCCCCTGTAATTCCCCTTTAATGGAAACCTTTACTTATGGAATTTATTTGATCATGACTGACTCTCAGTATAAGTCGCACAGTATAAAATGACTGATCAGAGCAATGTTACTTATAGTGCACCTTTCCAGAGATTAATCATCAGACTGATTTAGTCTTGGAATTTCTTCTTCACTCACACTAATTAGTTCAATCTCAGGTTGAACTTTCAGTTTTTGCAGTATGCACATAGGTACTGAACATAATAAACTCAAAGAACACAAGTAAACCTTTACACGCATGCACCCTTAGAAAAGGTGTAATTCTTAACATACTAATTTTAATACAGCTTTGGATGCATTTCCTAACATACCAGTCCAATAATGCTTTTCTTTGAAAGCATCACCTCCCAGCGTTAATGCTGATAAATACCTAGAAATTGTTTTTTAGATGCTACAGTGGTCATGAGTCACGAGGGAGAGAACAATTAGCCAAAATGCACTCAGATAGAGAGCAAGAGATGTAATTACAGTAGCTAGCCTTCCTTTTAACCCACAGACTTTTCAACACAATGACATTAGTACTGTCTTACGAGTGTGTTTCAGGCATTTAAACACACACACACACACACACACACACACACACACACACCATGCATTACAGTAGAGACACATGTTAGTTGTGTATGATACGTACATACATTATGATTATTGTCCTCTTGCATTATTGACAAACTATTTTCCTGATTTGAACAACATTTCCAAAACTTACATAAACAAAAGAATGAGTTAATGCGTTCATCAGTTATGCAGCCTGAATTAAAAAGATGAATTTTTGTACTTGCTTTGCATGAAAGAATAATTTGAACGCATTGGAAAAACTAAGATCCACTATTATTCTTATACACTGACCAAAGTTTTCAATGATCAATAACCCTGATCAATATTGATTTAATTATCCACTGTTTCATTTTCAACTGTTAACTTAAATATGCAGGTCTTGGTCAACATATTTACTCCCTCTGCTGTTTATGTCAATCACTTGTATTCTGGTGAGCTGAAAAAAATCTAAAGGTCTTCAGTCTTTTACGCATGCATGCATTTGTAATTGATCACTCATGTTATAAGACTACTGTGGTTTATTACTTCGTAACCTTTAAAGAATACATTTCATAACCTTTATTATGTGCCTGTTGCAATTGCCTAATTACACTCCGAGCTCACCTGCTCAAAGGGAATGCAGCCTATCAGTGTCCCGGGCCACAGATGATGCAGCAACAAACCAAAATACATTTGTATTGCACGTGATGCTATTTTTTCTCGCAATCACACCATTGTGCTTTATCTATTAAGCACCCAATTGTGTTATTGTTATTGAATTTACTTAGCTGTCATCTTGGAGCTGATGCCCGTATGTTTTCATTAGCTAAGTGTTTCTAAAAATGTGAGTGCTTCAAAAAAAAACAATGACAGGTTTTCAGTAAGTTATATGACGAGTCATTTTTATTTTATTGAGTAATTTTATAGCTGAAACTGGATTATTAGCCATGTTGTGATAAAGAATATATATATGGCTTAATAATGTGGAAAACTATATATATCCTCTTTTAAAATATCTTGTATTAATTTCTCAAATATAATATAAGAATCACATGGAGCTCTCAATGGAGGCTTTCAATTGAACCATACTTTACATGTATTAACCGAATATGAACAGCAGGTGGAGATGTTAAATAACACATTACTCACACCATTTATTTCATTTTATGAATTTGAATCCAGTGAGCTGTTGCCTCTCTTTGTTGGAAGAGATGTTTTGTTTACATAACCTTAGCAACAGTTACCTCAGTCTGACCTATTTTTTTTTTTTTTAACAATTGCATTAGATCTGTGGCATGTGTCTCAACATATCTTATAGCTTTAACTAAAAAGTCTCGTTGTTCCAAGATATGCAAATATCACAATTGGAGTATTGTGTAACGTTCATGAATTCAAACCTGCCATTAAGAGATTCCTCTGATCACAGTGTCAAACATATTAACCATCATTCTAGCCTTAGTGTCAGTGCAAGACCTTAGCCTTGCTTTAACTTGAATGGATTGTAACTGTGGAATGATTATCAATTTTGCTCAGTGGTTTGAGGGCATAAAGCAACACAGCATTCTTTTAAGGAGTTATTGAGGTCAAAAGATAATAGGTTATTTCATCATAATCAGAGAGCAGGGGTCATGGGAGAAATCGCCTGTTGTTTAGTGCTATATGGACTTATTCAGACATCATCCATCTATCTATCTATCTATCTATCCATCTATCTATCTATCTATCTATCTATCTATCTATCTATCTATCTATCTATATATCTATCTATCATGGAATTCAATCATAAGTCTGTTTATTCAGTTCATAGAATTACAAATATTGGATAATGGCATGATGAATGGCAAATATATGTTCTGCAGTCAGAAGGATGTATTTATCTGTACTATTTATGTCCCTCTACATGCTGGTGTAATGTAGTGAACGGACTTTTATTCTGCATGAGTGAACATTAGCTGCATATTATAGCCTACGTAGAAAAAAAAAATCACAACCTAAATTGCATATCTTAAAATTAAATCTGGAGTTTTTGTATTTTCAGTGACCTCATGTTTTAACGCATTGCTAAACAGAGCGTATGAGGATTCTGTTTCAGAGAATAAGATGCAAAAAATTAAATTAAAAATTAAAATAAAAGCCAATACACATGAACATTTTTACCAGCTGGTTATATCAAACTGTAAATGCTGTAATATATTTCAAATATATTTTCGCCTATATATCATATAAACGTGTTTTCAACATATGTAAAACCTTAAAACCAACTATATTTCGCTAATCTTGTATCTGCAACATAAATGTATGCGTACATTTGTTTTGAGGAACAACGCGTGAGTAAGATGAGGCTATAATTATAGCTTAGCCTACTTTATCATTTGCGTTTCACGCATGCAAAGCCCTCTTAAAGTGCTGGATACATCTTTCCACATTTTCCACACCGTGAACTCTTAAAGGCGGAGCATTCGTTTGAAGTTAAAATGTGTAGAATGTTAAGAGTTCGATGAGTTTCAATTTAATGAAGTTTGAAGTGCTGTGTTTGAAGAGAAGCGCGCGCAGGAAGCTGATCTTATTCGCTGCTCAGCTGAATTTCTGTTGGCTTAGTGCAGACCCTGCCCTGATTGCCTTATATCCACGTCTATTGACGTGTAGAGAGCAGATGGAGGCAGGACTGATCTGATCTTTAGTCTTCAGAGGTCATTCTACAGTTACGGCCACTTGTTGCCAAATTGCTCAAAGAGCGCGAGCGCGTCGCGAAACCGTTTCCATAAAGAGCTATTTCTTTGCTTTCGCGACACACATCTAACGTTAGATGTTGAGACGGAAATACAAGCACTTCTTCTGACTTTGTTTGGGGAAAAAGGTCACTGTTGAGCAAATTCGTCGCATTTGACGGGAGAAGCATGGTTGACAACACAAGCATAGCAACTAAATCTGCACTGGTAAGCACGCGCTTATGCTCCTCAGGTAGAATATAGATATCATTATTCTTAGCCTGTCACTGTATTTTAGATATTGAATTCAATGTTTACTGCACTTAGATGTTTGTACGCACGTTGTGTTACGCTGAACACGTTGCCATTCGACTTAGCTATCAACACAGCATATACATTATAGGCTATCTTACGTAATTTGAATAATTTTAGGTCGTTTTTCACATCAGAAATGTGACATTGCGTGCAATTACAGTGCAGACGGTCAGATAGTTTATTCTGTTAGTGGAATCATTTCCATAGGTACTTTTCATAAGTAGTTTTATCTTATGAACTCGGTAATAATATTTGAACATTTTAATATAAGAAAAATATACGAAAAAAAAAATAAGTAAAAAAAAAGTTTACTTTTCCCGACTATTTTAATTAGCTCACTAAAGAGTAAAACCGAGTAAAAATAACACGTTAGCTACAAATTAAATGAATGGCAATGATATGAAAGATTGAAAAGGATTTTGCAGTGTGCATCAGTTTTGTCTTTTTCAAGATATAAATCGTTTTGTTAGTTAAGTAGGCTAAGGCTACATAATTATTCACATAGGTTCCACATATAGGGTTACTTTTTTTGTTATATTTTTGGCATGTCCATTCTGCTAAACTATAAAATGTAAATGGAGTGTTCGTGAACACTCTGTCGGGTCTCTTCTTGTGCACCGCGAATTTGTCATTTTACCATGAGCTAAATATCAATTATCAAAAATACTTTCAAAAGCAACATATTTTGTGATAGTTTTGTGTAGTTCTGATATGTGAAAGTATCCTACAATAATGTCATACATAATATTTTTATGCTTTATTGATCTGCCTGAATCGTAATGGGTAACGTGTAAAAAGCGTTATTACGGTTAACGTTACATCTTCTGACGACCTTTTATGTTCGTCACCGCCTTTTTTATTATAGCTAAATATAGGTGGTCTGACTAACTGTAATTATAACTTTTATAATTATTATAAATCCAACTGTTTGTATGAAAAATAATATTTACTTTACACCCAACTATTTCGTTTTTTTTTCTGGAGAGGGGGGTTTAAGCCTTAATTAAGGGGGTCTGACTCCACGAAGTCACCCTTAATTCTGGTTCCAGCTCAAATTTGTAGTGACATTTGCCTTCTGTTGCCCACAGCAAGCCGCTTTCTCGTCGGCGAGCTCTCTTCCTCTGCTGGTGTGCTCCTCCGGGGCTCACAGTCACTCGAGCGGCGGCAGCGGGATGAAGCTGGAGGCGGTCATGGAGAACCTGCAGCGGCAGCAGGCGACTCGACTCGCCCTGGAGGAGAAACTCCGCCAAGCCGACAAGGAGAAAGAAATCCGATCAATGGTGGAGTCGCAGATTCACCAGCAAGCTATCGCTTTCCGCCACTATCAAGCAGCGGTGAGGGGAGCGTTCGCTGCAGGAGCCCCGAACCAGACACACGAGCTCACAGCCGACTCCGACATCGATGATGTTGAGGAGGACGACCCAGACCTGGACCGCGGCATGGGTGATGAAGACCGCGACTTGGAGGAAGATGACAGTATGAATGAGGCTGGAGGGGATGAAGACATGGAAGGACCCCTCGCTCATTACCCACCGCACCATGCTGTTTATCCCGGTGACGGTCAGTCTCCAAAAAGTACCCCGATACTTATGTCCAGAGTCCAGCCAACCTATTCAGCTCCCAGACAGACTGAATCACCGAGTGGTTTGGCACCGCAAGCACAATCACAGCACCACGAATGGACTTATGAGGAGCAGTTCAAACAGGTATGTTCATGAGTGATAGATTCTGGTAATGTTCTCCCTTAACCCTTGAATGTGCACTCGGGTGAACTCTCTGGTGATTACTAATGTGTAAAGTTTGAAAGCTTGAAGTGAGATTGGGTTCAATCCTGTGTGAAACTACCTGCATAAGCCTCAGTATCATTCAGGGCGACACAGCTGGTTGTCATAATAAAAAAACTGAGTTATTAAATGGAAACAACAGGCTTTTCGGCAGTGCTACAGTTTTAATGCTTAATCTTAATAAAAACCACACTTGCATCATGCATTGACATTATACATTAAGTTCAACTATATCAAGATTGATCCTTGCTTCATTGTCTAGTTTCTTCATTAGCATATAGACATATACAGTCTGCAGACTAAGCACACAAAATTTTGCTGAAAGCATAAAAAGCAAATATGTTTTTTATTAAAGTCTTTGCTGTTGATGTGGAGAAGTGCAAAATCTTAGTCTGGTTTGATGGTTTTGGTTGTTTTATTTAAAACTATTTTGGTATGGGCACATTTGAGTTATTCAAGGCTGCTTGTACAGTACACCTGTACACTGGATATTCAGGGTTATGCACAAGAATGTTTTATAGTTATGCTGCAGCAGTTTTGCTCCACTATATCCTCAAAGGAAAATTTAGAGTGATACACTGAGAGTGAGGCTCTTAAGCAAACACAGATGCAAAATGAATCTGGATGGACTTGTCATTCCTTATTCCATATCAGAGACCTGGCCAAATGAGACTTGCACATTAGCGGCTGCATTAGCGTAAGCACTCGCTTAATGTAAGGGAACAATTCAGTTTGAATAAGGACAGCTGTTTTGACTCAGCGTTATGAAATGGAGAAAAACAATGCAAAAAAGAAGAAAGATCTCAAATAAGGTCAACCTTATTTTAATAATGTGGTGTTATATGTTGGGTTTTAATTTCTAAAAGTTGTGTTTCGCTATTAGATTTATAAAGAACTTTAACAAGAAAAACTAATTAGTATGTCGTTTTTTGATAATAGAGGTATACAAATAATACCAACCAATTTGCTTAAGGACAGTGTTACACAACACAATTAGTGTGGTTTTGCAGAAGTCGAGGAATTGCATTTTGTAATCACTTTTGAGCTATTTGGACGAATCAAGTGAAATGCAGAAACAATATAAGGATGCCGATAGCATTTAGCAGACTGACTGGAGCCACTGTACTCCCTGTTTTCAACATTTAGAAAATGCTAGAAATGGTTTCTTAAAATAAGAAAGTTTTTTTAGAAGAATGTACAAATAGATTGGCATTAAAATTAATTGGGACCAATTCCTGGTTTCAGTATTTGAATACAGTATTAAATACAGACAATTACTTAGCTTGGAAATAATTTTATAAGTCAGCCCAAAGTGTTTTCATTATCTTTAATTTATGTTTCTGTACATTATTCCTTAGTTAAAAACTAAACCCAATAATCTAAATAACTTTCAATTAAAATGTTATAAATTCATTCCTCTTTTAGTCAAGCCTAAGCTAGATGTGGACTGATGTTAGAAATGAGTCATTCATCAAAGGATAACAGAATAGATAGGAGAGAGAGCCAGACAGCGAAAGGATTGGAAGAGACAAAGTTAAACCGGTTACCAAACGGCTGTTTATTGTCAAAGAAACAGTGAAGGGAGAGGAAAAAAAGCTAGTAGTTGCGTAGAGTTTTGGCAGGAATGCAGGAAGCTAGACCTGGTAGCATTCCAACCTGGCTCCCTCCCAATAATGCTGGGATATCCCTCTCCGGGTGCTTATGGGTCGGCTCAAAGCCAAGCCATTACGAAATAGGAACAAACGGCATACTTCACTACAGTCTAGCCAGACAAACATGTTTAAATGTGTGTGTGTCCACAAAGAGAATCACATTCTGGACTAACATTGCTTCACATTTAAATATTTACTGGCCCTTTACTTTTGCATATGTAGTGTTTGTTAGATGTATGCACTGAAATACCAGAAGGATTTTGCATTGCATTGCACAAATGTTTTTATATACTTAAAATAGCAAACTTATTAAAGCATTATTTTTCTAACAAATTAAGTTATGTTTTAAAACATAAGGCCTGGTTCACACGGGACGATTTTAAAATTGTCGGCCGATTTTCCAAACCTGAGAGACCCCACACACGGCGATAAAAAATCACGGGTCTAACAGTTTTGGTCGTTCAGTGTGTGGTGTGCAGCCACACGGCAAAATCAACACATCACACACAAACCGATTTGACTCCCAAGCATTCCCAGGTCAGACAGGAAATCTCGCAAAATCCCTCGAGATCAAACGTGACTTCAGAGTAAACAATCATGGCGGAAGAAGAGGATGCAGTGGCCATAGTTTGTGCTTTGTTTTTAACAGAAAAAAAACATAAGAAAAACAAGAAAAGGCGATGGTCAAAGAGGTGGAGACAACGCGAGCATGGACTATACTTGCTACATCATGATATTTGTTGTTTTATCTCATAGAAATGTTGTTACGTACTACACAGATTAATAACCGTTGAAATAAACGTTCATATATTCGTTTCCATGTACTCTGGTGGACTGCAGTTGTGGATGTAGTTATGCCCATCGACTTTATTTGTATTTGTTATATTTGTTAGATTATATACGCCGGCTGTTTTGATTTTGTTTCCCGGTACTTCCTCGCTGCCTCGTCACTTCGCTTTCTGATTGGCTACACGCCACAGTCCACAGGCTGCATGATTGTTTGTCCTCGGGGGACACCATATAAAGCCAACATGTTGGATATCCCCGATTTGAGATCGGAGCGGTCCCAACGTTCTTCCGAGCAGAGGAGAGCAGTCTTAACACACCACACACGGCAGGAATATTTGATCAGATTATTTTACGATAATCGGAGCATCCTAAGATTGTCGGAAGGGGTGAATCGGGGCTAAAATTGGCCTAATTATCCTGCCAGGTGAACCAGCCTTAAGTAATATTTGAGTTTATAATAGAAGTTTGGAATTAGTAAAATGTAAAAATATTTTTGAGTCTCTCATGCTCACCAAGGTTCCATTTATTTGATCAAAAATAAAATAAAATGTAAACAGCAATACTGTGAAATATTCTAACAATTTAAAATAACAGTTCCATATTGGAGTATATTTTGAAATGTCATTTATTCTTGTGATGACAAAGCTGAATTTGTCACATGGTCCTTCAGAAATAATTTTAATATGCTGTTTTGGTGCCAAAGAAACATTTCTTATTATAATCAATGCTGTTGTGCTGCTTAAAATTTTTGTGCGAAATGTGATATAATTTTTAAAGATTTTTTGTAAATATTTTAGCACTTTTTTAAAATGGAAAATCTTTTATAAAAGTCTCTGCTTTCATTTTTGATCTATTAAATGCATCCTTGCTGAATCAAAGCATTCATTAAAAAAATTATTACTGACCCCAACTAGGGCTGTGCGATTAATCAAAATCGAATCGAAATCGCGATTTGAGACATTGCGATTTGCTAATCGCAAAAGCCTGCGATGTGGACGCGATATGACTCTGTAGAGAATATGCATGACTGTCAGTCTTGAGTGGCAGTCTTACTAACCAATAGAATAAGTGCACCTCCGTTCTCCCCAATCAGCACTGCTCTAACCAACTGTGTAAATGCCCACCATAAAGAAGAAAAAAAAGGAAAGCAGGAGAGAGACAGAGTGGGATTATGGCGTCTACAGGGTCAGTTCAATAGTTAGGCAAATTAAAACTGAAGAAAAAGTTATGTAACTTAAGCTTTGAAAAGACAGACCACGAACAAAAAAGATAATTTACAAGAGCTGCGTGAGTCACAATGCATCAAGAGCATCTCTTATTGCATGTTCGCTATTCCCAATTCAGAAGACCGCACAAACAGCCTGAGTCTCTGAATGATTCTCATACTCTCTCCTCTCTTCCCCACACGATGTGAATCCCACCTCACGGACGAGCTGTTCACAGTTCACTCACACAGCCTGTTTCGTAATGCTCGGTTATATTCTCGCGCGGGCCTACACCGCAAATCTCCACGAGCGCGTCTGGCAGTATGGATGAGGCTTGACGCACGCACGCAACCTGTGTCGACTCGCGCCTGTATCACACAGACCCCAACCTTTTGAATAATAGTGTATGTAATGTTAAACACATTCCAATTTAGAGTTAATATGCTAGATAAGCAGGCTTTATATCTCAACCTGTTTGAAGCACATATCAAATGTGTTCACTAAAATACAGAGTGTACTTTTTCCCTACAGCAAATATCATCTTTTGATTGCTCAGTAAGACCTCCACTTTGTTTTCAGGTCATATGTTTGATCCCCTCCTCTGTATCACTCTGTCATGTTTTGCAAACATAAAAAAACTCACAGAATGGCTTTTTCCCATAACAAGTCTTTTACGGGACCATAGAGGGGGCTGGGCAGGGCTGAACGGGGTGGAGGAAACCCAGCCGTGGTGTTAGGTTTCACTACAGAAGCTTGTGGAAAGGGAGGGCTGTCTTTGCAACTCCAGTCCACTTTAGTAAAATTAGTCTGCTAATGTATTGTCTTTAGGCTTAGAGGGTATTAGCACTCTCTGAACTTTGAACTTTGTTTTGTTTGTTCTGAGTTAAGAGGAGACAGTTTGGATGTTGAATCTTTTACAAATAATCATTACAAAACCTGTGTAAATTCAGAATGATCTTTTTGGATTTTTAAAATGCAGTTCAAAAGAAATGAATGAGTTTCGAGGCAGCCAGTGATGACCTAATTCACTCGAAAACACTCACAATTAAGCAAAGCATCTCTTGGAGAAAATAGGAAATGAGGCAATTGTGAAATCAATGAAGTGAAGACAAAGTTCCCCCCCAGACAGGAAGGCAAAATAGTCTTTGTGGTTAAACAAACGTTTTCATCGGGCAGGGCTTTAAAGATATGCACCTCTTTGTTTTTGAAAAGGAAAAAAAATAAAAACTTGTGTAAGTGAGAGACAGAGGCTATTCGCAGCCAACACAGCCCTAAAATGAGCCTCTGCAGTTAGTCTGTTGATATATGTAAATAGCTTGTCCTAAAGTCTTCTCAAGTAACACTCTTGAATTCAAGCCCATTTATACCTTCATAAAAAATGCTTGGAGCCCCTTCTTTGAAATCCACACACATACACACACAATAACTCCAAAGTCAACACAAAACATTCTTTGAGTTTACAGGCCTGCTCCACCCCTTCGGTATCCCCTTCTGTTTGATTACACTGCTTTGCTCACATGTTTTGGGGTCCTGCGAGCCATTAAGTTCCCCAGCATGCAGTCTCAAGCTAAAACACATGCATGGAGCCAGTTCTCCATATGGCACAGAGGTTGTGATTTTTACTAAGCATTAATGTTGTTAGCCTTCTGTGGTATGAGCTAACCTTCTGACAGCTGTGGCAGGTTCACTTTGGATGTGTGCTACAAGTGGAAATATTTGATGGAATGCCAGTCTTCTCTGTTTTAGATCGTCTAAGACAGAGAAGCCTGCTTTAGCTTGGTGGTCTGTTGTAAATCCATGTTGAACATGTCATCAGCAGGTGATCTGAAAATCCTGCTCCGAACATTAACCATACTGAACATTCAGAACTGGTAACAGACCCAGAGCTAGAGCTACTGTACGTCTACATCTTACTCGCTGCCTGCAATAACAAAAACAGTCACACGTCTAAGTAAGAGCATTCCATTTTAATGCCATCGGTAAGCACACAAACTCTGAATGTATGCAACTTTTTTACTGTAGTTTGAGCTAGAGGCTGATAAATGTGCTTAAATGTTTTTATTTAAAAAAAAATTATAATTTTTCCTATAATATTTTACACTTGTATTGGTGTAACTATCATATATTCGGAAGGAATGCACAATATATCAGTATCTTATCTCACCAGTATATATCTCAGGCAGTTGTAGACCACTTGACACATTACCATTGCCATGTTATAGAATTCACTTACACTCCTTCCTTAAAACCACTAAAAATGTAATAACACCTTTAAATAATAAATGTCTCAATAAATGTAGATTGTTTTTCCATACTGTACATTATAATGTTGTGATTCCTAAATTCACTTGTAGCATTTAAAATTATTCATAGCATGTTGATTTTTTTTGACTATATATATATACACACATGAAGCACATTTTTTTACAATAAGTTACCTAACAACATTGTACCATGTAGGGGGATTGATTAGTTTGGCTTGCCTCTTTAATGTATATGTCACATGTTAAAAGAAATGTACATTTTACTTGGGCTTTCTGTTGTAGCTTGGAAAAGTCAAAGGGTAATGAAAAAACACAGCAAACGCTAATATGACCCCCCCCCCCCAAACTATTTCCAGTCCGTTTATAAGTAACACATTTTTGGTTCAGAGTATACTCTGTTTTGCATGGTACATTACCCTGTAAATGGTCTCCATAGCTTTTCAACACTTTGCCCTTAATCTGAAGAAGGAGGTGTGATTTCAAGACCACATGGCATCATTTAGACACAATTCAGAGTGTGTGTGCCCTGCGTGATTTCCTGTATGCTGGAGTTAAGTGATCAAAAGGCAGCCTATATGAACAGTGGATTCTGCAGTGGATTAACTAGTTGAGATGTAAAATGTGTTTTTGTGTACTTTTTTATCAGTTCTAGAACAGGAACAAACTGATAAGCACACCTAGCTTTATTAAGAGAAACATTCAATCACTCTTGTCTGAAACATGGCAATATCATTGCACATTTATTAGTAGTGCGTCATTGTAGACTGATTTCACAATACACTTGGCGATCATGGTTACCAGGCATAGTCTATGCAAACATTATATCCAGGATATAAACAAAATGTTCTGTTCACTTCAGCTAGATAGTCTATATACAGTACCTGAGCCAGTAAAAACATTCTCAGATTGTGCAGTGACTAACCTTTGACATGCTTGAATACGGTGCAGTAATTGTGCAGTTTTTTTTCTCATATTGAGTGCAGCAGTGTCATATATGATCACTAGTGTTGCATGTGATATATTGGTTTTAAGGTCATTTACCGCTCACTGTGCAAAATTCATCATATATTTATCTAGGAACTTGAAGTAAATTAGCTATTAATGGACATACAGAGCCGTTTTACCTTCAGTTCAAGAGTAATGGTCAGTGAAGGAATGTCTAATCTTTTGCAGTATGTTTAGGCCAAGCTAAATCTCACTTTTAGATCATATTGCACTGGCCTCACATTTTGGTTTTTGGTGCTACTTAAAGTGTTTTAATTTCTCTTTCTGTCAGGATCAGTAAGACACAGTGTGTTGCATGGCAGCAGCTGAGCTCACATGTCATCAGTCTTGGCCCATATGGCCTCATGCGTCAGCGTTCATTAAAGTGAAGAGTTGTAATGAAAGATAGGGAGGGATCAAGCATTGAATATTTTAGGCTGACGGTCAGAATCAGATACTCTCTTTACAAGATTAGCTTCTTCTGTACATCCAACCTTCCTAATGATCTCCCACTCAACACACAGATTCTCTGTGTTTACTAGGGGTGTGCCGGTTTCAGAATTGGTGATGACGGTTATGACGTGAGTCAAATGTGACGGTTCATAACATAACATGGGTTAGTGGATCTACCGTAGAGTCAATTGGTTGTTCTTGGAGATAGCGGGTTAACTCCGTGTCAGCGCGCGCTCTGATCGGTAAAGGGGCAGAGATTTCAGACCTCCATTTATTAAGGAGATCGGTCACAAAACTCATCATCCGAGCCAACGTTTTTTGAGCATATTTCAAAGCCGCACCCGCCCGCCATCCGCTGATTGTTTTGCGGTCTATGGCCATGCAATGCTTTGCTGATGCGAGTCGCAAAAAAAATGCCATTGTCTGTTCTAGAAAGGATGCAGCAAAGATATTTAATGCTAAAATATGAGGCATAGGCCTACGCTGAGTTTCATTTACGATGAGATGCGCTCTAGTTCACAGTGCAGTGCAAGTGAACGCGGCGCGCTGGTGCTTCCATGTCGGTTATCATTGTCTGCTATATTTGCTTTTTATTTATTAAAATACACGCAATTGGTTGATGAAACATTTATTAAAATTAAGACAAAATTTGTACAAAACGAAATTCGTTTTTAAGAAAGGTTTTCTACAAAGCAAAACTTTATGAAGTGGTAAATATCATGTCTGACGATTTACAAAACTTCATTAAGTGGTAAAAACCATGTCTCCCGATATATTGCGCATCTTATGATCCTATCTAAAAAATTTTTGTAAAAAATATTTTAATGACACGGTTTTGGCGGTTATAGAGTTCTAATGACGGTGTTCAACTATAACCGCCGGTCTCACGGTTATATACGAACCGTCACACCCCTAGTGTTTACATGAGTTTATTACTGCCTGATTGGTTTGGACAAGTACAGCACACAATCATATCACAGTATGTTCTAACTATGTGATGCAACAAGTCGCCACATTTCACTGCGGGAGGAACGAGAGAGAAACGTGAAATACAAGCAGAAAGTCTTTAATCCAGGAATAATCCACATTGGGAACACCGATCATTCAACTAGTATGGATGAAGTAGACCCGCAAAGACAGGAACTTAAATACTATAGATAATTACTAAACACAGGTGCATAGAATGACTAATTAACAGAGACAAGGAATACATGTTGAGGGAAAACACAACATAATGAGTCCAGGGGTGTGACACAAGTGTCTCGTGACATGCAATTTGTCTGACCACACTAAGCATGAAATGTCTGTGTGATGTAATGCAATCGCATTATGAAGATGCATTTTAATGTAAGGGATGTGCACAACTGACTAGTTGGTGGTTTGTCTGAAAGACTTGTGGATGAATCGCTCTTAAGGGAACGCCGTATAAATAGATAGAAAAAAAAATAGATAGTTTTATCATTTGAAAATGAAGAAATATTGAAAAAATACTGAACAAATTTACACTAATTTATGTAAAAATGAAGCTACATAAATATTAGTACGTACTAGTATTTATTGTTCTACAGTGAATTATCACAATAGTAATATTATTATTATTATTATTTTATAGTCATATTATTATAGCGTATAATATTAATTCTTTGGGCAAAATTGTGCCTCTATACAAAGATTAGATTCGCAAACTGTGCAGCCCTAGCATAACATAAAAAAGATATGTGGTTTGTGAGGACCAAAGCTACATGGAAATGTTTTCTTTTATTCTACTGAACTTTTTTGCTTTGCATCTGATTAGCTGGGAATGTCATTAAAAATGTACAGTAATAATTGATTACTGTGCTCTCTAAACTGAATAGCAATGTTCAGTCAAATCTATTTATTTTGCTATGTCTGTTTGACATATCTTTGTGTTAGTTTTGTCTCTTTGTGTAAAAGTGTAACATAAGTTGTTAACACCCTTTTCCTTAGCAGCTGAATCATTTATAAGATGGAAGGTAATCTCAGTCTGGTTCAGAGACACACGAGGCTAAAGATCACATGTAAAAGTAGTCAATAAGCTTGTTGCTTAATACCACAGACGATTTTTGGATAATGGACCCTTAACTGCAGGCTTTTTTGGGTTGAAATGGACATTTTAAGTGGATAGAAATGGAGAAGAATGTAAGAGGATAATGGGGGTGGAAGGAAAAAGAAAAGGCCTGTTGTCTGTGAATGCAAATATTCAAATGTTTATGTATAATCTAACTCACTTGCCTGTTAGTACAGTGTCTGCTACTAAAACAACTAACATCAGAATGATTTGTGTTGTGACCTTTGTTTAAAACAAATGCTCCTTTTTTTCTTTTCCGGCTTCATTAGCATGAGTCAAATGTAGTTCTTTGTACATCTCAGCCCGTGATTTCAGTTGTGCCCTTGACATGTGTTCAGTCAGGCCAAGGCAGCGAGCCAGGGAGGAAGCTGAAAGATTCGAGTGCTGCTTTCGGTGGCGGTGGCTCTTCGTCTCTGATTCAGGAGGTCAGTAATCACCCCCACCCCCCATTCCTCATTTTTGCTGTCTTTCTGCTTTGTTCAAATTGCAATCACTACCCTTTTACTGGCCCCAGGCCTCCCTGTAACAACCCCTCCACCCAAACAGTAGTGACAGTCCAGAGAACTTAGGCCTTTCTATATATATATATATATATATATATATATATATATATATATATATATATATATATATATATATATATATATATAATTATTTTTTTATTTTTTATTTTTTTGTCCATATAATGAAAGTCAGTATTGTGCCGTGTGGATCTGAACTATTTTGGCTTTCACTGTAAGAAAAAAAATATTTAAAATATCTTAATAAATGAATTCAACAGAATGGTGAGTAAATAATGGAAACATTTTTATATTTGGGTGAACTACCACTTTAAATGTCATTTTATTTGCATGCTAGTGTAGTACTGTCAAAATGGCTCAATTCGGAGGTAGATGTACATAAAACACATGCATGAACGCAGACATTTTCTTTAAATGTGAAAACACGTAACATAACCTGATTTATATGAGTAAAGAATTCATTCAGCCGCTAAGGCATCAATCATCCACTTCTAACTCTAAGACAAAGTAATGTCTGTCCTAACTCAAAAGTTTGATACTGTCAAGGCCCAATTTAATCCAGTGCTGAATTCATGAATAAGTGCTGCTCATCTGACCAGCCAGTGCCCTATATAGTTCACCAAACATATGCAGGAGAAGGCCCACTTTGTTTATAATGGCCAGCAATGAATTCAAGGGTCAGTTAGAGCCTGAATTCCACAGGCATGTGACACAACATTCCCCACCTTCATGAAAGAAACCTCAATTACAGCAGACACTTTAATGCAGAAGACAGCTCTGTTTGAAAGCCGTTGATCATTTCATTCATTTAAGAAGGGCAATTTCAGTACTATTGCCATGGATGTCATTGACTTCCACACCTCCATGCTAAAAGTTTTGCAGTCAGTAAAAGAGACCTCTGCTTGCTGGTGCCACGGCAGTGGAGAAACAGCGAACAATTCATAGTTTAAACAGCATCAGACGCCTCTGGATCCCAGGGATTGTTTATTTTACAGGTTTTGCCCTTCACCCGATTCCTTTCCTGCTGTTGTAAAGATGATTTATCAGGTCTGAAGGGAACTATTAAATATTTGAAATGAAAACAAGCTTGTGTCGCGTTTTGCTCTGAGGGGTTTGTTTTTTCCGTCTGGTTCAGTTTTTAAAGAAGGCTGTAACCTAAAATATTTCCACTCTAAAATAAAAAGCAACACAGTCATTAAAATGTGGTTAATGAAGAAATGTGAATAAACAGAGTGGCAGGTTTTTTTTTTTGAAATTCATCTTAAATATCTGTAGATTACTTTTGGTGTTTTATTTTTACTTTATTCCTCAAGCACATATCCTCAGAAGCAGGAAGGTTTGATTTCCTCCAGTTTGCCGGTCGTAGTGAATGCATTGTTTCACATGCTGTTCAAAAAAAAACATTTGCAAGGTCATTTGTTATGTTTTCATAATAAATAAATCAGAACTTCTGATTTGTTATATTTTGATGAGGTTTGAGAATTACAATAAATTATATTTTTAGGTGTTTTTCAGATAAAGATAAGAACTATAAAGATAATGATTTTAGCATCCATACTAGCGAACAATATTGTCTGTTTATTCTAAGCGTACATGCGTCTGCCAATGCTGTCAATGTTTTATCATTCATCAGATGGAAAAAATAATTCTGAAAATGATTCCAACGATACGGTTTCTCTGTGCCTTTATCGTTATAGTTGTTGTGTGGACTGATTGAGTTATCATCCTTAATGTTCAGCAGGAAATCAAGGAACTTAAATGGATTCTAATGAAATAATGATTTTTTTTCTGCTTTTTCGGTGAATTATGGTAACAACAGACTGTGCTGAACCAATGAAATGCCAAATGTCAGCAGAGCAAAACCAAAATGGACTCTGACCTTCAGTGCACAATGAAGTAAAGAGTCTGCTTTTGTCCACGCCATTTGTGGACTATTTCAATATTGTGTAAGAGTTTTAAGAGTACCGGGAGTCTCTGATAGCATCTATTGAATGTTTGTATGCCTGCGTTTACCAATCACACTTCTTTATTTGTTTCGCTCTGAACTCTCCAAAATGGCGCTAGGGTGGAGGAGACAAATTGTTATTTAATCAAAATTACGGTTGAACCCCTGATGTCACCTGGATTATTTTACTGATCTCCATGCTATGTTTCTGGATCTTGACCGTGGTAGTACTCTTGCTGTCTATGGAAGAGTCAGAGAGCTCTCGGGAATATCTTAATTTGTGTTCCGAAGATGAACGGAGGTCTTACAGGTTTGGAACAACATGAGGGCGAGTAATTAATGACAGAAAATAATAAGTCACTGTCACTTTAAGATGGCTCCCAGTGAAACATGATCCTCTTCCATCAGCATTTGCCTCTGTGAAATCTAACATGGGGCTGCTGACTCTTCGTTTCTGTTTAGCATAAGCAGATTCTGATGACCTTTGACCTATTTGTAGACCTCACCCCCTCTCATCCCCATAAAACTAGGCTTGCTGAGCATAGATTCCTCACTTGGTCATTGATCATTAAAGAGATGAAAGGGTTAGTGAAACGATCAGTCGTGACACACACTATACCATGAAGCGTTCAATAGAAAAATACTCTCGTTCTTAAAACCTATACGGGACTGTGGCATTTGACGATGAAAATTTACTAAAGATATGATATTGAATATTGCAACATGCATTTCTTAGGATGGTGTGATGTCTGTCATTGGCATGTTGTGTGTGTGGATGTGTGTATGTGTATATACACCTTTCACCTCCCATCACTCACTGCTCAACTGTATCTCCATGTAGCTTCAGTGTGTGTTTCTAACTAGCTTATGTTTGTTCCACTTCTTTGTCGAATGCAGGTGAAATGTGCTGTCTCCTCAGAGCTGACCACGACTCATATTCCCTCTCTTAAATAATTCAGAGCTAGTGTCGTAAAGCTGTTACTTAAAGGCCTTTTCCGTCAGTGTCATTTTGTTGGCTTATATGTTGTGTTCCTGCTGTGTATCATCTGCTTAGATAAATGTTTTATGATCAACAGTAAATTTGACAGGCCAATGCTGTTCTGCAGATCCTTTCCAGATGGTATTTAGAAGTGAGCATGACAAGAATTTTAAAGATACATTTATTCAAGATTATAACACGTAATTGCATTGCTTAAATTTCAGCTAACATGTAGTGTAAAAACTACTACTGTATATGTAAGAAATTAATACTTTTATATCCTGCAAGATGCATTAAATTGTTCAAAAGTGACAGTATTTTTGTTACAAAAGATTTTTAAAACTTCTAAAAATATTAAGCAACACCGTTGTTTTCAAGATTGATAATAAAAGGAAATGTTTGGGCACCAAATCAGCATATTAGAATGATTTCTGAAGGATCATGGGACACTGAAAACTGGAGTAACGATGCTGAAAATTCTGCTTAAAATTGTAATAAAATACTACTATAATTGCAACCTTAGTGAGCATAAGAGCATACTGACACCAAACTTTCAAACTGTAGTGTACAGACAATATAATAATTTATTTTTACAATGAATTCGAATTATATTACAAAAGCAATGGTTTAGAACAGACCAGCTACGATGGGTGTTAGCAATGTTTTCAAATAAGAGTTACGGTTAATTTCACTTCTTCTTTTTCCCTGAATAAGATATGCTAAAAAAGTTCTGATAATATTGGTTTTAACACAAAATATTTCAGTTTAGCCTGTGGCATCATGCTTCCACTTATATCAGCATATTTACAATAAGATAAATGGGGTGTTTAGACCTATTAGATGAACAACTTAGATAATATGTAACAGTTGTGATTTTAAACTTGTTAATGTAGCACTGTAAAAATAAAAACCAAGTATGTTTTTGATGTCTATACATCAGCTGAATTATCTTGGCTATCAGATCTCTAAATTGAATTGCATTAATTATGATTATTACTAGTGGTTCAGTGGATCACAGGTTCACATCTTATGGTTCAGATCATATTACGGTTTTTGATGGTTTTTCGGATCAGCAAGAAGAAAAAAATCATAGAACAATGTTACATATAAGTTTGGTAGTATAAAGATACAGAAATGCAATGATTAAGTGTAAAATTAAACTGCATAGTGTTCACCGTATAAGTAAAAAAATTATTTGTCTTTGTCAAAAACGTGTTTTGTGGTTTGATGAGCATAATGACAGCAGGAGTTATTAGCTTGTGCCACTTTAAGACCAGATGCACGGATCCAATATAGCCTAATGGTACACATCCGATTTCTTTCTCAGCTGTTCTCGCTCACGTAAGACATAACAGACTGCATTTGCCACAATGATTGTCGATATCCATATTTTAACAATTTTATTTGTATATGCATCTGTTCAAAGGCAAGGACTGAACGAGACAGGAAAGATAATTCAGTTCAGTGTTTGTGCGCAGTTAGACATGTGCTGGTATTCGGTAATGCGATATATCAGGGTAATGAATATGCACAATATTGTTATTGTGGGCACTCCTAAATACCGTGAATAATTATTCATTACAAATTATTCTAAATTTGGGATGCATTTTAAGAATACTTTTCCCATCAACTGGTCAAAATGCACAACACCATTGTATGCTACTTGAAAGTCCAGTGTGCGCTCTGATGTAAACAAGCACACATGAGAAGCACATGTGGGAATGTGTGAGAGACTCGCTGAATGAAAGCACATTCACTCTCTGACAGCAGATGGCGCTAAAATGCAGAAAAAGAAGCCATTACCCTGGAAGCCCCATAAATAAAGCAGCTGCACTACTTTCTAAAACATTTTTAAATAGATAAAAATTTAAAGTTGCAGCTGTGTTATTTAATTAGCTAACATGAACTAAGACTATTTTTTAACAAATATTAATAACTTAATAACAAATGTAGCTATTGAAAATATATGTTATTGCATTAATTAAGGTTAACTTAATTAAGTCTTATTGTAAAGTGATACCTTTTGGTCTTTATAGTTCTTTTGCACTTTAATCTTTGTAAAACATTTAACTTTATCTATTTTTCTGTATTACTTTATTGTATTTAAATATTCAGTTATTTTTATTATAAGAAAAAAGTTATTAAACCTGTTATACTGTATTATGGCGAATTTTTTTAAACTAAATTTCAATATCGTGATAATACCATATACGTTGACAAAAGCATTAGCAATTAATCGCAACATGAAAATTTAATACCGGCATACCTACGCGTTGTCAAATACGCCTCTTTGCGTGTGCTAGCTTCATGATAGAAAACAACGCACGAGCAACGGATCAAGTTCCAATTTGCCTTTTCTTTTTCTAGAATGGTTTAAAATCGCTTGCGTGTGTAAACACATACAATTGATAAACTTTCACTCTATTATGCTTAAATTGTGCAATTAATCTGTGGATCACATGTGTGCCAAACCGTGGGGCTTGGTCGGTGCAAATCACACATCAACTATGATCTGTTGAACCACTAATTATTAGTTTTAATTCTTTCTTTCTTTTTTTCCTTTTTTTTCCTAAAAAAGAGTTTTGTTATGTTCAGCAAGTAATACTTGAGTTATGTTTGAAGGTATAATTTGTGGTGATATCTTCACCATCTGCTTTTGCAATGCTAGATTGACCCCCTTCTCTGGCAGGAAATGGCATCCCCCACTGATGATGTGGCACTTTGAGTCATAAATTTAATAGCCAGACCCCATCCCAACCCCCTCCCTCTAATCCCCACCCCTGCTCCTCCATCCCTTCATAGTCCACTTCCTCTCTCTTTCTCTCTCAGGGCTGACCTTATTTTTTTAATTATTTATCCATCTTATTTGTATGGCAAGAATTTGTTACAAAAGAGCCCAGTGGATGTGTTGGTTTAAGCCCCACCCCCTCAGCCGTATGCTGTGATGTAATACACCCTTTGTGATCATGACAGGTGAAGAGAATTGATGAGATAAAGCCAGTGATTTCCTGCCATTTAAAGACTGACTCCATGTGTCTGTTGATTTATGGTGTGCTTTGTGATCATCTGTTATATAAATTAGGCTATTATAATGAAGTTATACTATTGAAAAAGCAGGTTAAGTACAGATTTGGAAACTAGATAGCAATTAGATGAGTTGCGTGCCTTTCTAATAGAGTGATAGAATGATGGAATATACCCTCATACAAAAGAAGGTTTTTTGAAAAACATCTCAGTGTTTTTGATCCATACAATGAAAGCCAATGGGGTCCACTGATGTTTAGACTCCAACATTCTTCAAAATATCTTCTTTTGTGTTCCATAGAAGGAAAAAACCATACATGTTTGGAACAACATGGGGATGAGACATGTTGTAAATGATGACAAATTTTTCATATTTGGGGGATCTCTTGGCACACACAAAGAATCAGAATGACTTTTATATGTCATGTTTAATGCAGATCTAATGTCAGCGCAGTATGTTCTCAAGAAAATGCTCAGGAGATTTGCCTTGATACACAGCCCAGCATGTATGCTTTAAATAAAAATGACTGGTTAACAAATTAGACAGTCATGTGTCTCGTCATCTTTTACTCTATTAGCACAGTGTTAAGCATTATTTTGTGAATTGCAGAGCTTACAATGAACACGCACACACTGCCACCAGGCACACATTTCGCCCACTTATAAGGTCTGCTAAACCAAACAAAACATGAGCGAAGGATATACACTGTAGCCTAAAATGAGTCTATCAGAGCTGACAATACAAACAATAAGTATTGTGTGAACAGAAATGTAACTCCAAAACCTTTTAACCAAACAAACAGGTTATTAGATGGTAGATAGCTTGTATTGTAGGACAGACTTAGTTTTGCTACATCTATGTGTAGTATCTACATTTAATGCTATTACTGCTTATGTCAGTAATGTCCAGAACCTATAATGTGGGTCATGGTTTCTGTTTGATTGGTTGTTTGGTATTTGGATAATGTAATGTAGTCTGCTGTAGCATTTGGTTAATAAAGACGGCTCTGTGTGGTATGGTAGCCATCTTGAGCCTGGCTGTCAAAGACCATAAAAGGTTAGCACACACAGGAGCTGCACTGTTGATATGACAGAGCCCCTTGCCTTCAGTGCACACAAGCTGTGGGAAACACCAGCCCCTCCTGACAAACTCATACATACACAAAACATACACACTTTCTCCCTCTACTGTGCACGCACACACATACACACCAAAACTTGAAATGCAGAGCAGTCCAGATGAGCTCATCCATCACGGATCTATTCAGGGCTCCAGCTCCCTCTTTGCTGCTAGTGTTGGCTGCAACCCAACTTTACTGAAAGTGATATGAACTTACTGCTGGTGGTCTTGGGCAGTAAATTCTACCGATGCAGGGATCCTAGTGCTCACTGGTACTTGTAAACTGCCACCAATATCACTGTCTAAGTACTGGCTATTGACATAATTCAGTTTCCCAAAAAACAATGGCAAATAAAAAAAGATTACCCTGTAACCAAAATCAACAGAACTGGCTGATAGCATGTGTCACACAGATTAAATCTGCTTCCCCTGCATTGCTTTATCTAGCCAGACAGAGTAGACTATAGTATAGTGAAAATGATTCACTGTTCTTGTTGTTTCCAGTACGGTTTTATTATGCTTGAGAACTTGAGCAAGGACATTGAAATGGTTCAGAGTGACTGTAAAAAAAAAAAAAAAAAAATTTTATATATATATATAAATTATATCTCGAAATTGTCAATTTTTTTACGATATTAGATATATATCTCGATATGTTTGCATTTGCATTTAGATTATAAAAAACATGATAAGCTGGCGGACGATCTCAGCTTCAGCGCGGATAGTGAGGAACTTCCTGATCTCTGCTTCATTACAGTTTGCACATATTTTTTCATTGCCAGTGTTGATCTGCCTTTAAAACACCAGGTAAAAGAGTCGCACGATAATGTGTGTCATCACTGCGACACGGCATTTGTTCTGGCTTTTGTTCACACAGAGCTCGTTCCGGGACTGAACCCGGCAATGGTACTACATCCACAACCCGGGATTGATCCCAGAATCAATCCCGGGACGTTTTTGCATTCACACAGAATGCAATCCGGCAATCTCCTTAAACAGTATAGAAATGTATTTTCTTTTGAGAGGGAGGCACCATGCAGGGTTGTCTTGATCTTTTGAACATGTATCCATGAGTCTGGATTTCTTGGTTTTACTGTTTGGTCATGTTGCTCTGCATTATTTATTTGTACTGAGGGAACAGTTTCCAAGTGCCTTACATTGGTTACCTATGATTTATTCACACAGCTTTATATTGGTTTAGAGGCAGATATGTGCATTTCCATCTGCTGGGTCTGACTTATACTACTGTTTTGATTAACTGTTCATGGACCCAGGAGTATTAAAGCCATATGCCGCTCAGGAGAAGAAAATCTAATGACTAATCCACTCTTGAGTGCTGAATTGAGAAATCAGTTCCTGCTAATAACCTACAGATCTCAGTATTGTTGTTTCAATAGTGGATTTTAAAGACCACAATTTCTTGTAAAGAATTATATTTTTAGAGCATTAAAATATAAAGTATTCAGTAGCATTAGAACAAATGGGGTTTTAACATCTCACTGTATGTCTCAAATTGAGACAATATTTCCTCAGCAACTCCTGAATAACAAATAGTCAGGCTGCCAGAGATCTTCAATGATGTTCTTGCAATGTACCGACTTGCTTTATGTTCACAACACACATCAAGCCCTAGGTTTATAGCCTGGTAATACCAAACTCTGCTACTTTGCTTTGCTTCGTAGACAGAGTCTGGAAGGGCATAATTGACAAGTGTTTACTTTCTCATTGGTGTACTCGTAAGCCAATCACAACGTTTGGTTATGTGTTATGCGCCGGCTCAGCCGCCTCGAACTTCCACTGTAAACACAGGTATGCTGCGAAAACAAAACCAAAAAGGGCAATCTGATTTGATCCTCTGATCCTCAATGAGAGCAACCAAGGTGGACACAATCACATTTACCACCTTGCCGGACTTTGGTTTCTCGCTGACAATCGGTAACAGTTGATAAATTAAACTTTTCCCAAAACCTGTCGGGGGTAGGGCCACAACATCACAATGTCACGCTGTCTGGTCTTCGTTTCCCTCAGTCTCCACTAGTGGTCTCACTTCCCCATATGCACCTTACCGTAGGCACTACAATTCCCACAAAGCCTTTTCCCTTCATCACAGTAATTGCACTCCTGTTAATTGCACTCAGGTGTCTTCACATGATAGTCATTACCCTGCCTATATTAAACCGGTCTTTTTCTGTTTGTTTTCATGGAGTCCTTTCTTTTCCGTCACCCAGTTCCCTCGTCTTCCGAGTTTCCTCATCTTCAGAGTTTCCTGTTCCTATCCCTGTTTGTTTGTTTGTTTGTTTGTTTGTTTGTTTGGAATGATTTTTGGTTTTGACCCCTGCATTTGGATTACCCATTAAAACCCACACTGCGTTTGGATCTCTCGTCTCCTGTGTTTCCCTGGGTTCCCGTACGTAACACACCTCCATTCAAAATGTGAAAAAAACATTCTTCTTCTTCGGGTTTTAGTTGACAAATGCTGGGAATATTCTCCACAACAAAGCGAATAGCATCCTGTGTCTCCATATCCACGGCCGTTTTCGATTTCCCTAACCTAAACTACAATTTAAATTCGGCGCTTACGCTTAGCGTCTACATCACTGCTCTCAGCCTGCCCTTTGTTCATTGATTGGATGGCTGGTTTGGAGCCGGAGGAAATCTGGGAGATGCTTTGCTATCTCAGACTGAGTACAGAAGCGAACTGAAATTGAGCAGAAGTACGAAGTCTGACGTAGTCTGGCTACTAGGTTACAGTAAACAGTCAAATTTTGTTTGGGTTCAACAGTAGGGAAATGTGACATAATTATGTCAACCAGTGAACATTTACAGTTTTATGCAAAGTTTGTCAATGCCTCTGAGCTGCATAATGATTAGATTTCTTTATATGTAAAGATTGAAGTGATATACCATGCAGTTTCTTGAGAAAACTGCATAATGTGATGTTTTCCAGACATGTATTCTTAGTTTGGCAGCATTGAGAGCATTGTATGAAATAAAATGTTTTGGCACCCTTTCAATTGTGTTGATTTTAATAACTGTGCCTTTGCTGATTTAATTACTGCACAATATTGATTTGTTTGGCTCTGTGAACCTTAACACTGCAAAACCAAGTGCAGCCAATCATGGAAAATGATATTTAAGGTAGCTAATTGCTAGTTGTTCTTCTTTTTGATTCTCTACTGGAAAGTAGCAACATGCAAACCTTAAAAGAACCAAAAAGTAGGATAATTCGTCCATACAAATTAGGAAGGTTCCACACAGTATCACCATATTCTTTAGAACAATGTTCAAAAACTATACTATAACTGTTCAGTGGCTATAAGAAGTGTCTACAGGCTTTTACTTCAACAAAGGTGGCTCTTCTAAATATTGATGTCATCATTCCACTGCGGTGCCCAAACTTTTGCACCTGTCCATTTTTATAATGATAAACATTGCATTGTTTCTGTTGATTCAATAAATGTTACTTTGAAATGTTATTGTTACTTTATCCACAAGTTAAAAATTCTATCCAAATTAAGTTGCTGCTTCAGAAGACTTGCAGATTATACACTAAAATTATGATAATTATCTGGGGTGCCTAAACTTATAAAAGTGTACATATGTGCTCTTCTTGTGCATCTTCATATCGATCTGTTTTTAAGTAGTGTCCAACCAAGTGGTGAGATAACTGTAATTCCGTGCCCCTTGCTTTTTCAGGCTGTTACCTCAGTCAGTCCTCTTCAATAGTATCGTGTTTGCTCAGCTTCTCCAAAAGCAGCTGCAGCTGCCATCGTACGAAGAAGCCATCCATCATAATGGGAGAAATAAAGCAGGCTCGTGTGCCGAGAGTCTCTGTCATCCCCCCTCCTGCGCTTCAATCCCCCTTTTTTTTCAAGGTCTGCGTCACACAACACTTTCTCTGACCTCTTCACATACTGTTTGTTCACACGCGTGGCCTGCTGACTTTTCTGGCAGCGTTTACTTGGCCTGGCTCCAGCTGGCTGATGGTGCTGCAGCAGTACACAGACAATCTCTTACAGATGTCTGAAGACTTGGAGTAAGGTTCCTGCTTTAGAAACAAGGTAAGCAAGAATGTAGGAAACAAACAAAGCAGTGTGAGCAAATTGCACTGCTTCGTTGGAGTTGCCAAATCAATCAAGTTGAATATATATATTGAACTTTATCCACATACATACACTATACTCATGGTATAGGTTACAGGTTAACCTATACCATATATATATATATATATATATATATATATATATATATATATATATATATATCACCTGATTGATTGTTTGTATCATAACAAAGTAAAATTTCGAATTTAGAAATAAAAGGCATTTTTATGTCCTTATTTTAGCCCTCTGGCTTGAATGCTCTGTTGGAAGGCACGTGTTTGCTGTGAGACTCAAAGTAAATGCCAGCTGTTGTGATTGGCTGACATCTTTGCATTTGAAATGCGTATTACATGTGGAACCCCTCTCAAATAGTTTTACTACGTTTTTTTTACTATTACAACTGTTGAGATTAACGAATCGTGGAAGTTTTGATTATAGCATATTTTTTTAGATCTTTCCTCATCACATGAATCACTGCAGTGATGAGCATTGAGTAGACAGAGTCTGTTTATCGCGTGAATGCAGTGATCTCGTCATTGCAACACATTTTCTCTCACAGAATGCTTTCACCACAACTAACAGCCAACGCAATATCGAAATGAATACATTAAGAGCTTCGTTGTGCAGCATAACAGCATCATTCATTATAACGCCAGTTTGGGCAAGTGTGCAGATATACTGTGTGTACACGCGATGTGTGATTGACAGCTCCGAACAATATAAATGGAGCATTCTTTGATCGCTCTCTGTAGTTAAATCACAACTTAAATAACAGTTTTGTTTCATGCTACTAAGAGAAACAACGTGAAGCTGATCGTATAGTCACTGGCTTATTCATCGATGCATAAAAAGTATTAAACGATTTTGAAAAAAATTCTGTATGAGCTTGAGCTACACATCAGAAATCACTGATCAGAGATCAGGCATTGATAAACACTGTTAGTCACTGTTTGTGGCGGTGCTGTCGAATCCATATTATAAAAGTTTGTAACTCCTGTGCTGACATTGCGACTGAATTAAATGTAAACAATAAGCTGAATAAATTTTCTCAAAATTCTCGGGGCAGGCAAAACAAAGAAAGGGGAGGTAACATTTCCCCTTATGATGACATAAGGGGAAGATTCCAGATCGGCCCATCTGAGCTCTCATTCTCTCAAGGACACCCAGAGCTTGGATTACACCTATCGAAATTTTTAGCCACTGGGGGACGATATACAGGCTAGGGGAACTCATATTAATGTTAATGCCATGGGACCTTTAATACAGTATATAAACAATAACATTTTTTTTTATAAAGCTGCTTTGAAACCAATGTGTATTGTGAAAAGCACTATACAAATAAACTTGACTTGACTTGAAATTTGACTTTTAGTGTAAACCACTGAAAAGTCAGAGCAGGGTACAAGTTTGCAGATTTGTTTTGTTTTATGCATAACACTAGTTTGTTTAGAAAAATTATGCTGCAAAGTTACACTAACATTCAGACGTTTGATGTCAGTTTTTTTATTATAAATTTTTTTTAAATTTTAAAACAGACAACAGTTTAAATTTAAAATGTTCTGTTTTTATCACATAAATGTTTAAAAGTCTTCCCCTCTACCTGTTAACTGTTTTGACCAGATTAATGAGTCGCTGAGTTCAATTTGAATTAATTATGAAATAAAAATGATAATAATACAAATTTTGCAAACTGTTCTTTAATTTAACATCGTAGTGTGCCTGTCTATCTGGTCCTCTTATTCACTTTCTTTTCTTCTCACCTTATTTCTTTTTCTGCCTGCGCTTACCACCTCCTTTTTTTTTTTTTTTGTTAGACTTTATTTCTTTCTCCTTCCTTCTCTGTTCCTGTACCCGCGTAGCTGCTTAGCATGAGAGGGAAGGGTCTGCCTGACAGATTGTAGTGCCGGACAGGGTCAGAGGGGTTAAATTGAACAAATCTGCCCATTGATGTCCTGTCTTCTCCACCCTCCACTAATATCATTATTCCTGGGTGTCAGGGGGCGAGCGGACATGTCGCTAAGGCTGACAGCACAGAGGCGAGAGCAGCCACTTACCACATTAGACCTCCCACCATGGCAGGCTCCTTTTGTTGAAGGACCTGTCAGCAGAGGCAGAAAAAGAAAAACATTGAGTCCTCAGTGTTCATCTGAGTAAATACATGCAGAGACACACGGGGAGGAGGGTTATGGATTGCTGGTCTTTGTCTTTGCTAGAAGCAAGTGAAGAGAGGTGCTATGAAGGCGTGGCTTGGGAATGAATGTCATCATTTCAAAGTTCAGTTTTTCATTGAATGCAGTTGAAATGCTTGGACTTTCCCCTTTTTTTTACTGTTTTGGTCTAGTATAGTATTCAGTGTAGTCGCAGCATGCAAACAAATCAAAGGTCATGTATCCGAATAGATGCTAACAAAGCAGCTTTGCAAAACCGTGAATACATTATTTTTTATTTTTTTACCATAAAAACAAAAGTGCAACTTATTACTGATAAAAATCAACACAATTTTAGGGAAAATGTTTCAGAAATTAAATTTTATATTCTTCATAACCTGAGTATTTGCTCATCAACATTAATAAATGATTTATATAATTTCTGCTAATTATGTATTAAATCGATGGAATTTGACTGATAAACTTAAGTTAGGCCAGAACTGACAAGTCAAGGTTTATTTTTCTTTTCTTTTTTTTGGATTTGCTTTTGGTGTTTTGTGATTTGTTTGCATGCCTATCAGTTTGCATTCCTGCTTCAGAGATTTGTTTGTCTGCTTTTGGATTTGGGTGAGTTTTCTGATATGTTTGCATGCGTACTAGTACAAACCAGATTGCAAGTCCTGTACATTTTCTTAATTACGACGATTTACACACAAATTTAAAGGCCCCAAAAGTAAAGGTCTTAAAGTCACCCCTGAGGCCTTTAAATGGGTTACTGTGGCTTTAAAATCTAATGCCACGTTTCCACCGAAATTACCCGGAACAATTGTACCAGGAACTTTTTTCCCCCAGACCTGTTGCTTTCTGCGTTTCCACCGCTGTCTAAAGTACCAAGAAGATTAGGCAAATAGTCTGATGACGTAGGTCTGCGCATGTTTCTCAGTTCAAAGATGCTGTTTTTGGACGTGCATGCTCGGTAGTGCGGAGTTTGCACATTCGACTCGGGAGTGTGATGTCCGCGACGACGCAAGTACGGTAATTCTGCAAACAGCAGCGTACTTGATAACCTTGGTCAGCTCGCTTTGACTACTGCAATTTTCCTCACTGTATACTTACAATAAAACGAACAAGGATATGAAATACCACTGCCTCCTTTTGTTTTTCATTAATAATAGCAGCAGAAATGTACTTAGTTCAGGGAAATGTGTATATATACAGCCATTACAATAAAACGAAATATTATATCAATTTCCTCTTTTTATTTTGATTTTAACATTTATATAAATTGAATAAAGACCAAAGATTACCTGTTAGATAAACCCAAACCAAATTATATTTTATGTTTAACCACTAAAGAGACATCAACTCCAGCGACACATATCAGAAGGTCTAGCCGAGGTGAGAGTGCTCTTGGCGGATACAGTAGCTCTGTGCTCCCGCGGATCGCCTGGAGTTGACCGTCTCCGAAATCAGCGAAACACATTTTTAAATACACCCTGTCTTTATAAATAAAGCGCAGATTTTTGTTTTAAATAACTTCATTCTCGACTGAAATATTTGTAAAATTACATTTCATGCCACAATAACAGTAATATTTTGAAAATGATCCAAATAAATGGTGGTTGAGATCACAATGCTGCGTGAACTCAACCAATCAGGATGTTTAGCGCCCAAGTCCCGCCCCCAAAAGTTCCGTAACTTTGAAAAAGTACTACCTCGCCAGCTGGGACTTTCTGAGGGGCATTTTTTTACCTGGAACTTTATTTAGTTCCTGGTTCCTGCAGTGGAAACACACCGAGTACCAGGCCAAAGTCGCTAGTTCCTGGGTAAACTTCCTGCGGTGGAAACGCGGCTTAATTCTACACAGGACTTACTCCGTGTTCAGTTTTTAGCAACCTATTGAATCAATTAAAATATTTCCATCTTTCATTTTAATACAGCAAATATTGTTTTCTAGCAAACAGTAGTTTGTGAATTGTGCTATATCTTTGCACTTCTGAAGAACTGGTCTGCACAGTTTGGTTGGCGGTAACAGAAGTTGAGGGCCGGAGACACCATCTAAATCACAGGACAGCACAGAAGAAAAGTTGACTTCTTTAGCCATTATATGGCAGAAGTTTCAGTGTCAGGCCCTCAATGGGATCCAGTTAAATGACCGTTCAATTTGTTGTTCTACCCTTGCCATACTCAAGCCTGCATTGCTCTGCCAACTTTTGTGTTACAAATGAGCCGGTAACTCACCTTTTGCCATGGTGGAGCATCAAAGACCAAGACCTAATTATCTGCTCTCCATCTCCAGGGCTTTGAATTCTCTTTTGGGTGAGGGGAGGCCCCCCATTCCATTCCTGTCTTTTATTGTGTTCTAATAAGGAGCAGTGAGAGCGTGTTCAAACAAGCAAACTGAAGAGCCAGACAGGGAGGAAGACCTGAGTGTTTCTAGGATTCAAGTGGAACCTTTCAAGGTGTCTGAGTATTATTTAAAACTTCTGAAACTTTATACAATGTGACAGGTAACTTTCATTCACTATTCATCTGCATAAATATAGTATATTGAGGATAGTTCTAGAAGATCCAGATGTAGTTTGTTCATTTAAGTTCTGAGTGCCTGACATTTTGCAGCCAATGTCACAAGTCTTCATTAAAGAAGGTAATTTTTCTGAGCTTTACCAAAAAACCAACCATAAACATCAAAGCTTTGAAACGAGTTTTTTGGTAGCCAGCAGTCTGATAGGATTCCTCGTTTCTCTTCACCAACACACACAAACATCCCCCGCTTGCACCTCTAGACTAGACACCTCTATTATCACTGCTACGTTAAATATTCACTGAGAAGCAATCAAGCATGTGGAGTATGTTTATGGTTGTAGCAGGCAGCATTTGACTCTCCTGGATGTGGGTGTTGTTTCTGGAGAAGTGGGGAAAACTGACCAAATCCGCTGTCTGGATTGTTGCTTTGGGCTTTTATAGTAGTGCAGTTAGCCACAGTCTCATCCTGTAGCCTCACTTTACATGCTCCATTTGAAGTTGTTCCTATTCATTGTCATCAGGCCATTAGATTTCATTTAAATTTAAATTTCATTAGTAAAATATTTCCAGATCAGCTGGAAGATGTATATGAGAAGAAAAGTCTGTGGTTCTTTCCTGAACTTGAGTGTTAATTTGGGTATTTCGTTGTCTCCTCTGCTCTGTCTGGCTAACTGCCACCCTAAACTTGTGTATTATGTACACACATAGCTCAGTTTGCCTCAAGAAGGCCATATTATGTGTATTGTGGTAACAGAATTGCTCTCATTATTACAGAGGCATGCACAGTGTGTTGGTTGTGGAACATCATTCTAGTATCTTTTTGTGGGCTAACATGGCTGACGTGGTGCTAGACTGAAGTAAATTAGTGTTGCTCACATTCCAGTGCTGACAGAAATATATTGACTGGTTTCCATCCTCTGCACAGCCACACAAGACATTATCTAGGCTGCTGATAAGGAATTCGTATGTCCAGCTTTTCCTGTGTAGACATGAATGGTAAATAGTTTAAGAGCACAGAGCTTTAATCATACACCACAAAGTTAAAACACTCTCGCTCATAGTAATGAATACAATCCTTTTTTGTCTGATTTGGCATTATACTAAAGAATAGAAATACATTTTCTTGTTTGTTTTTCTTTGCACAATAAATCTAAAGTAAACCAACTTGAATGCACAATAAATAATAATAATAAAATTATTGTTTATTCACATTTATCAGTTAATCTCTGTTGAATGACACCTTTTTTGGAATAATGTAAACATCATTTTGTGAGTAGGGCCCTTTGAAATTAATATTATAATTATTTATTTGTTTTGTTTTTTCACTTTTTTTCACTTCATATTTAATATTTTGTGGTTTAATATTCACAGACATTAGTTCATATTGTGATTTGATTAAGTCTACAGCCCTGCTTTTGATTTATTCACACAGATTTTGCCCTGAACTGTTACCTTTTTCTTTATATACAGTAAGTACAATTTTTATGACTGGATTCATCAAGTTTTTCTGTTTTCCACACTGTGCAAACACAACACTTTGTGAAGAACTTTAGTCAAGTTTAGAAAGGTTGTCATGATATGTCTGTGTGTGTCTGTGTGTGTGTATATAGTTTTTTTTTTTCAGCTTTTATTTTTTACAGTGTATCAGACACTGAACAAATGTAAACAGATTTGACAGAATGTTGCTATAGACCTATATTAATGTGATTTGTCTCCATTAGAGCAGGCCAAAACCTGACTATTTGTACGAGTCAAATGTGGGAAAAGGGTGTAATACAGTTCTAACTTCACAGATGACTGCATTTATATAGAAGTGCAAAAACACAATCAATCAAAAAAATCTAGTTCAGTCAAATGTTTGCGTTTTTAGTCAGCCTTGGTCATCTACAGTGATCACATTATTATTAAGCAATTTCTTTTTCTATTTAATTAAAAAAATATCACTAGATGTTAATTGGTTTTTAGTTTTTTAGTGACGGTGATATTCAGCAATACATTCGGACCCGGTTTGTCCTGAAATACTAGCAGCTAGGCTATTCATTTATTTGCATTGATTTGTAGTCATTGTCATTTCAGTTTGTTTTGTCCGTTGAAATCTCCTGTCACACAAAATGAAAATTAATATGTATGTAAGGGCCTGCAGAGTTCCCTTTTGATAAAATTGTTACACGACAGGCTAAGAACAAAGCCCTGTCTCTTATCAGGTAATGATGTAAGGCTTGCCAGAGACTAACATGACAAGGGATTGTGATAGTGAGGAGTGTTTCATAATGATGTGATTCTGTATACAGACGTTATGAAACTCAAACATCTGTCTCACAAATGCACAAAACACCATGGCGCTTTACTGTCCTTGCTGCTCTCCTGCAGTTCAGTTTTAGAGGAACTAAAGTGTAGGCTATTAGTTGAACCAACAAGCGGTATCAAATGTTAATGTTGCCATAATTGCAGAAGATTTAACCCTTGTGGATTGTTCAAATTCACTACCCTTTCGAGTTGTTCGTGGATGGAAACATCCACTCAATTAAACTGCTGTAAAAATGTGCTGAAAAAAAGCCAGAAACTAAGCCTTTTTTTGCACAGGCCTATCTAAAGGGTAAATGGTCCCACCTAGTGATCAACTGTAAAAAATAACAAATGTTACCTTTTCCCAACAGGGAAAACCACCAACAATCAAGAATCTCACACACACACACAAACACTATAATTTGCTGTTATACTCCATATAACTCCATATACAAGCCAGAAACTAAGCCTTTTTTTGCACAGGCCTATCTAAAGGGTTAATGGTCCCACCTAGTGATCAACTGTAAAAATATTTTTTTTTACCTTTTCCCAAAAGGGAAAACCACAAACAGTCAAGAATGCATGATTATATGGTGTCATGGCTTTGCAATCAAAAAATGTTGTTATAATGGAAGTCAATGGGGCAAAAACAGCCACCAACAACTAATTAGGGAGAAAAAAATTAAATCTAATGCTGCACAAAAACTAACAATGCATCAAAGCCAATGTTGCTACTAATCTTTGACATGCCCAAGACTGTGATAAAAGGTAAAAAAAAATATCCAGTCCACAGTCACTTTTTATATTGAAAATATGTAATTTTGTGGGGTTTTTTCCCAAATCAGTGACATCATTTATGAACTTGGTAATTAAAAAGTTAAAATCTTTGAATTTTTTTAAACATTTGGTAGTTTTGATCAGGACTGTGGTTGATTAATAGAGTTATGCAAAAAAAAATTGAAAAAAAAAATGTATCTGGTAATTTTGTGGATGTTTTCATCCACGAACAACTCGAAAGGGTAGTGAATTTGCCCACAGTCGATATCGATATCGCGATGTACGAATCCACGATAGTCACATCGCAGGATGTGTGATGTAGGCTGTCGTAGTTGATCCATTATTCATTAACTGTACGGGCCAGTTGCTCCCCACTGCTTAACCATCATAGAGTGAAAGTTTTGACAGGGCAGAGAGAATATTAATCAATTGACACGATGGTGTCTTTGTTTAAATCATTTAAAATGAGAATGGAAGTGTGGTCACCCTATTTTTGTTTGTAAGAAAAAAATTTATTAGATTTCATATCGCAACATATATCGCAGAAAAATAAAATAACGCAATGTCATTTTTTCCCAATATCCTGCAGCCCTAATGTGTAATGTAAATGTTTAAACTAAAGGGCTGAATTATCTGTTTCTGTAAATTCATTTAAAAAATTGTGTGATTGCATTTTAACTTAAACTTTGTTGTGCTCATTTAGTCTGAAAACATTTGGAAAATGAATAAAAAAACATAATAATATTCCAACCTGTGTTGCATAAAACCCGGCAGAGCAAAGCTGCATGTGAACCTAAAAAAAGTTAATTGGACAGGCTGAATAAATGCTTCAGCTGTGCTGACATGTTGCTGGCCTCAAAAACATATATATGTAAAGCATGCAGAAAGCTTTGATGTCACTAATCATGCCTAGAGTCTCTATGTTTAAGCAGCTGCTAATAATCTTTGATGGCCTGGGCTCTCATTAGTAAAAACTTAATTACATCATTAGTGGAGCAGAACATATTTGCTCTGAGAACATGTTTTAATAGGGAATGTTCAATTATAGAGTGATTTAGTGGTTTATAAGTTGGTGACTGTTATTTTTAACACTAGATAAGGAATTGTGATTATAGATTCAGAATGTATAGTGGTTGAATGTACAATTTGAATATGCATCATTTCAGTTATTCTATTCGACAAGGGCAGCATTTCCAAAGTCCTTTTAAGACAAGTCATGTCACTTGGCGGCCATCTTTGAAATGCCTCTCGAGCATGAAAGTGCAGCTCCTATCACTTTGAATGGAGAAACATTACATTCTCCAAAAGTTGTTACTTTTGCTCAAATAGCGTTATAAAAAGCTTATTACTCGGGCTAGATCAGCCAGTGCGCATGCGCAGTCCTGGGAGTATCAGAGCGCTGACTGTTTCTATAGTTACCAGGACTTAGCTGCAGTGACTTTACTGATTAGCGATTCGCTCTTTCATTCAAAAGCCAGGACTTCCTGCAATTGAGTGTCCAAATTGAGCGTTGCATTTTTGCCCATTCAAACTATACGACTGATATGTCTTTGTTATTCTATAGTTTTTGGCGTTTCTTATCCAGGGCCATTCAGGCCATTGAACATTGTCTTCATTGGGGCGTTCTCCATGAGTATTTACATTATATAAAGGCGCCCAGGTGAAGTGTTTCAGAGGCAAAACCTCATACATCTGCTCTGTTGGTTTTATCATATAGACATACATGTCCATAGCCAGCTATGAGGTCACCGAGGTCCGGACCTCTGTAAATTTTTAATGTTCAAAAATTGTATTTGTTCTCTAAATGACTATTCTGCTGTTTAAAGCTCTTCATATGAGTGTCTGCATGTATAATTAAGTTTAGACTGTTTACATGAATGTTTAGCACCCATGGTATGAAAATATTGCTGCGCGACTCTGGCAGAGTGAATGAGGATTGAGAGAATTGTGAGTGAGGGTGCGGGTGCGGGTGCAGCCTCTGCTGTGTTGCCAGATCCAGTTATTATATTCATTAATCAATAATTGATTGACCTTATCGATCGGTTAACGATTAACTGATAAGGGGCTATTTTCCTGAGAATTTAAATTTCTTACAGTATCAATAGTGACTAACATAAAAAGCTAAATATTGCTTATATAGGCTACTGAATAAAAATGCATGTTATATTAATCAATTGATGTTTTACTGTAACAGTTGGGATACGGTAGAAGTAATGGCATTTCTGTAGTTTAACAAAATAAATTAAGCCCAGAAAATTAAAATACATAAAAAATAATTGTGCACTGGCTCACCTGTTGCATGTGAAACATTAAGCAACATAAAATACATTTTTAATAAAAATCTATATGGGTAGGCTTAGCCTACAATATTAAGCCTACATATACAGTAATAATCTATCTGGTAAACTTGTATGAAAAACATAAAACATTAGCAGCAGCACTTATAATCCCCCTTGGTCTGAGAAAGGTAACAGTAAGATTACTAGACCTGGAAAGGTGACAGTAATATTAGAGGGCATCCCTCATTTACACTGTCAGTGAAATGTGACCAAATTCAGATTTTTTGCTCACATGTGACGCAGATCGGATGTGTTCTATGACAGTGTAAACAGGAAGAAAACATTCGGATATATTGAGATCGGTTTCAGGCCTCATTAATATGTGGAAATAAATCGGATATGTGCCAATGTGACTGTCATGTAAACAGGCAGATCTGATTCTCCGAGGCATTAGGCGACGTCTCCATGGTTTAATGCCGAGAGAAACCCTGACGCGCTTCTGCAAAGGAACGCATGACCCGACGAAACGTGTCGTCGTAGGAGAAGAATGTGAACAAACGTTGACACAACATATTGTTGTACAGTACACAACAAAATTTCGGACCCACTGCTCCTCGTTAAAGCCCATATTTAAAGCCAGCATGCTCCCACCAGTCCTGAGATCTCTCTCACATACAATAACTGAAGCATATGCGCAATGGTGGCACTTTTCGTTCTCCTTCGCCTCAAAATCATGGTGATGTTTGGCTAACTTCGCATATAGGCTATCACAAATCTAGCATCAAGCATATTTCGCGTTCGCCCATCTGTGCAGGATAATTTAACCCTTTAAGCATGCGCAATGTTTCAGATAGTATGGCAAGTGTAAACACATGAATCGTATATGGGTCACAGCTGAAAGAACATGTAAACGGACGCTCAAATAAAAAAAGCGCATAAAGGCAACAAATCAGAATTGGGCATCAAGACCTCCAGTGTAAACGAGGCCCAGTCAACTGAATATTTAAGTCACATACTCGCCTTCCCATCAATGCAGAGATTGTAGGTTGTGAGGACGACAGACTTCCTAACCCTGCAACACGGCTGCATACAAGTTATGAAGGTGGTATATCGTAGAGCTGTTGTACTTAATCGTAATACCGCAGAGTTTACATTGGACGTCTTTGTCATCATTCATTAATTTGAAATGCTCTCACACCCGTTTTGACTGCCTCATGTTTGGTTTCTTTTTTGCCGCCTCAGGTTTGTGTCGGGTCTCTCGCCGCCCACGAGAATCTCGTGTCACACTAGCCGACAATTAATTGGCTATGACGTGTTACATGGCTCTTTGTGAGGGATGGGTGGCTTTTAGGCTCCTGCGTGGTACAAACTGTCAATTTGTTAGCCTCTTTGCACATTATTTCAACATTTTATTAATCAATCCTTTTTATTAGAACTGTAGAATTGTGTGTTAAATATTATAGACATATGCAGTGACGTACAAAAGTCATTTATTTTTAAGAATAAAATAAATTATAATAAATGACATGAAAGTATGTTAAGGTGGGTTTCAAAATCCATAAATAATTAATAAGAATTAATGTTTTAATGAAACTGTTCACTAAAATGATGCTGCTGATATAGAGAAAATATAGAATGCATAGATAATAAATAATTTCTAATAAAATAATATATATACATATTTTCATTTATTTCACATTTAAACTCCACTGATTAACTTGTTGTACACTGTGCATAGGGCACAATATGTTACTAGCTTAAGGACAGAGAAGAACTTTTGTTTTGTGTTTATGAAGAAAACCTGTCATGCATCATGTTATCATTCATGTGTTAAGAGCAATCAAAAATTGTCTATCTGTTAACAACTACTGAAAGAAAAATGCCTAATTGGTCATAATTGCAGCTCCCTTATCAACTAGACCATGTGATGTACCCATTGGTGCAATGACGCTTTCTTACCCACTTCTTCATTTTGAAACCCTTATTTATAATTGTCGTTATCATGGTTTCCCATGACTGTAATACTTGTCAACATAAATGTTGAAAAACATATCACAGTGGTTTCTCACTTTATCTCCTCAGTTTACTACGTACTGTAATGAGACTGAGTAATCAAACAGGGTGACCACAGACTAAAGGGTTTATCTCGCTCCCATCTTTTTTAATATATTTACAACCAAAAGAAGTTATCTTTTTCCAAATTAATTGGCATTTTACCAGTCATTCTACAAAGATAAAGACTAATGTTGAATTTAGTCTTTATTTCTGTGCAAGCACAGAAAAGCCTGAAAGTTGAATGAACTCTAATGTGAGGTCAAAAACGTGTTTTAACATCCTCTGTGTTCTTGGAAAGCTATTAACCCTAACTATGCATTTTCCGCACTTGTCCAGACATCACATGCTTTTCATTTAGCATTAACCTTTTTCTTTTGTCCCAACACATTCATTCAGGACAGGAATCATTTCGGGGGGAAAACAGAGTTAGCTGAGGACATTAAGCATAGCCTGCATTCTTTACAGGCAGCTAGCGTGAAGCAGCATCACAATATCAGATACTTAATTGTTGATTCTCGGACACTTATTAACATTTTAATTTGGTCAGGGTGTTCTTTGTGCCTGCTCAGGTTAGTCATTCAGAGAAACTGACTTTAAGTTAGCATTTCACGCCACACATCAATTTTCTCACGCACAGAAAAACCACGAAGCAAAGAGGACACGGAGACCAACAGACTAGACAGAGCAGGTTACTTATGAAATAAAACAATGGGTAAGTTATAGCTAGCTAATTATCAAATGCAGTTATGGTTAGCCATCGCTAACATTAGCACGTTTATCGAACAGCCTTCGATACATTTCTATGTTACAACTTCCCGAAACCAATTCACAAACTTATAAAACAAACTTCTAGCGAAATACTAACAGCATCTTACTTACCAATCCAAAAGAAATTTTTCAAGTTCGGAGTAGAACCTCATTTCTTTCAGGTCCATCAGTTGTCTCCAGCGATTGAAAGCAGTGCCGATGTTTACTCTGGTTCGGCTCCTTTTCTTATCGGGTTTGATTTGTGTTTCCGAGCGCGGTTGTTTCCCTGTAGCGTGTGACGCTCTCTTCCCTGAACTGAAATGAAGTAGTAGGCTGTACTTTCCACACGATTGACATCAGGTTCAAGTACACGCCCACAAGCCGTGCGAGTTATTTGTGTATTGCAGGTTGGCTGGTGGTTATGTTGCCGCATACCGCCTCCCATGGCCGAAACTGGTATTACGACACCTGTCGGGCCGGGGTTGATATCTCTGCAGCACTATAACTTGACATTTTTTTAATGACATCATCGCCCTTATTTCTTTTCATTCTTTTGATGCGTGTAGGTCATGTTTTGGATATTTTTACCTCAATTTTTGCATATGGCACCTTTTAATGTTTTGATACCTAAATTCACTTGTAGCAAAATATTCATTTTACTGTTCTGTCCTGTATAAAAAATGCCATTTATCAAGCCATGCAATTCAAATAATTATTGACTAATCTGTATTGTCCAGAATTGTAAAAATCAATGCATTGTTGTTCTGTGTATGTTACATTCATTCCCCGATATTAATCACTGCATGTCAAAGTAAAACCACAATTCATGCATCAGGCTTGTGACAGTTGACAAAACCCATAACATACAGTGAAACTGAGATCTAGCTCTGGGGGGCTCAAGTGAATCAGACCTCTGACCCCTGTGCATCAGCAAAACTGAAATATGGAGCAGCTTCCATGCAGCCGGTAGCCGAAAGGCCTCATTGTTTGGGCCATTGAGTGCTCTTGCTGAGGTTGCATTTGCACTTTTCTGTGGATGTGGCCCCGTTCTGCCATTTTTGTTTTATGCAATGATTTAACATTTGTCTGCTTCATTAGTCTAAGATTCAACATTTATAATTGACCTGAGCTAGCAAGAAGTCTCTCCTGGCACACAGCAAATTTGAATGTTTAACATGTTAGCATCACAAACTTACTTAAAATGATGAATGTATAGGAAGTTTTTTTACTTGACCCCACAATAGAGTGTGAAGTTAAATAGGAAATGAATTGGTGTTTGGTCATAATGATCACACCTGTTTTTGCTGCTAGCGGAGCTCTGGGTATTAGCTCTGTTTTTAATGACAGTGCTGGACATTCTCGTTTTCATGTGGGGATAATTAGATACATGGCCTTGGGGTTGGAGGGTAAACATCACACAATTACGACAGGATGGAGGAGGGGCTCCAGTCACTGGACGAAAGATATGATGAGGGACAGAAAATGCTTAATGATGGGATGGTGTGGGAAACTGCCACAGAGATTGAAGATCCTATGAGCTTATGACATTGCTAACTGACAAATTCCAAAATGAACCCCCCTGTATTTGTCCAGACACAATAGAGACTGTTACTCAGAAAAGAACTGAATGTTCTTTCATGTTCCCTATAGCTTTACAATGTTCTTATCAGTTTCAGTCATCAGTCATCCTCTACATTGTTTTCGGATGGTGTCATTGGACACAGAGCTGGGCGTGACTTATTCGTGTCAGCCGATCACACTGCACCTCTTCCATCGATTGTCATGCAGTTGATCTAACATGTTTTGGTGGGAAGTGTTTGAAATGCTGGGCCAAGAAGACGCTATCCAAGAAGATTTTAGAGTGTCATTAAAGAAATGTTAAATTTTTGAGCTTTGATCTAATTTTGTGAGCTCAGCGCTGCTTTGTGTACAGCCATTACCGAAAAAATCTCTCCCGCGCTTAAAGTGCCTCCTGCTGGCAGAAATGGAATTTGCATAATACATATACTGTATATGGGGGCGGGGGAGTGTCGCCACAAATAGAGTGTAAGGCTGTGGGAAACACTGTAGTTTCTTTAAATTAAAATGTATTAAATTGATATATCGGCCGATATTTGCAATTTGTCAAATATTGGCATCGGCCGATATGTTTTTCTCTTTGGCTGTTGTGTCGAGGCGGTACATTTATTTTGATGACATTGAGAATGGCATGTCTGAGCACACAGTGCTCACACTCTCTCTAGTCATTGTTTGCGGTCGCTGTTTAACAGTTCTGTCTGATACGTATAAAAGTCTGTCTAAAAATCTGATAGAATTGTTAAAGGAATTCAGTGTTTCCCACAGCCTTACACTCTATTTGTGGCGGCACTCCCCCACCCCCATTTATAAATATGCACATTATTTTTCTGCCAGCTGGAGGCGCTGTTAGAGAGGGACAGATAGAGGTGTCTTCGGTAACGGCTGTAGCAGCTTTTACCTATGTCTACCTTTACCCATAATACTTCATTTTATACATTTTAACTCCAGGGTTTCCCATACATTGATTTATTTGTGGCGGGCCGCCACAATATCAAAACTGACCGCCACAAGTAGATTTTTCAAAAGGCTTTGACTTTGTTGAATGAACATGAGCACTGCACGTGTTTTTATATCACTGTATTTCAGAAGAAAAACCGACTGTTTTCAGAAAATGTAAAAAAAAACTTTGAATAAACATTTAATTTTATAAACCTTGCTTTCAACTCCAGTCGAATCCAGCTGTGAGATCTTGTGAAATGTGCATTTGTATCCTGCATGATCACGTGTACTGACAGTCGGTCCATGCGAACTGAATGTGGACAGAAGGAAACTTCTGCTTCACTGGAGCATTTAGCAAACTGGAGCAATCACTTTGCTTCACTCATCTACTCACTATCGGCCACCCCGCTGTCTAAGATATCGGCATCTGCTGTCAAAACAACAATATCGGTCAACCACTACTGTGAATGCAATGAAATATATATATACAGTTCTGCTCCCATATCTTCAATTTTGTGATTCTAAATGCATTTTAATAAACTTAATTCTGCAGTGAAAGAACACATGTTAGAGTAACCTACTAAACTGCCTATTGCTCTAGCTAACTTACATGGTAGTTCTCATGAGTCATGGATGTTAGCAAGACAAATGAACTATATTTTCCTTTTGTCTTAGCTGTTAATTCGAGGCACAGGTAGCTTAATCTTTTGTTCAACACCACTCACCTCCACACCAAGACAAACACAGTGGAAAGGGAGGGAGGACTACACTTCCACAGCTCTGTTATTTGCAGATCAATGTGTGCTACACTGCTGTACTGTAGAGACGTGGAGGGGAGAAAGGCATCAGAACTGTATATATAGATTTATATCACCCACCGAACACTAGATATCGGCATCGGCTGTCCACAAACCAGTATCGGTCAACCATTAGTATATATGCATTTAATAAACCTAAACAATAAAGTCAAAATAGCTGAATGAAAATGTGTCTAGTAGTACAGACCAATATTTGAGCTTGATTAATTTATGTCACATCTTCACTTTGACTTCTGCAGATGCAGACAGCAGAAAGACTTATTACATCCTCATTACTGTTTATTGCATAAATCATGTATGACCCTGGGTTGGCGCAAACACAGATGAAGGCCAGAGATCTAGCTTCTTTTCCTCTTGTGTCATGTCTGCATTAGAGATCATGGAGCTTCCCCATTTCATGCACGCAAACACAAATCACTAGCTCTTTATTTCCCATGAAGTCCTTGAAGACCAGGAAGAGAGCAGATGACATTATTATCACTGCAGAGCCCTACCTCCTCCCTTCAGCTTCAGAGTAAAACAAAGCCCTTGTCTCTTACAAGCACCTTATTGTACAAGGCTGTGCTGAGTCTATTTTTTCATAAATTAATGATTGGGGGTTGTGGTCAATATATCAATTGTACAGTCTTTATGTCAGCAGCCTCTCTTGTGTTGATGCTGTGTGGGTCATCGCTACAGCATAATGATGCTGCAATTAATGATTAGCATTTAAGAGCTAATCTATATGATATATTTTCTCACGAGTTTGCATCTGTAGGCTCATGGCCTGTTTTCTGTCTGTTTTATCTGCAACTTGTGGACAAGTACTATAATTTTATTTTTTATTTTTTTCAGTTTTTTTGTAGGTTCAGTAAAGGTGTTTTCTGAAAATGCTCTGTGTTTCAGCCAAATGGTACATTTTTACCTCAAAAATAAAGATTAAAGATATAAAATATTTATTATTTTATCCCATTTATTATCTTTTACAATAATTGTTTTAATTAACCTTGAATGTGGTGAAGGTTTTTTTTTTTTTTAGATTTTGTTTGAGAAGTTTAAATTATTTTCTTTACCTTTATTATAATGATTTTATTTTGGTATTTTTGTAATTTTTGCGCATGAGTCAATCACTTAATGTTTATTTGCTGCAGTGTTATTTTCTTTGTTAAGTTTTTTTTTTTTTTTTTGTGGTTCTCTTTGTCATTGTGCTTTTTCTAGTGTAGTCCTAACCTGTGATTTCTAATTCATCTTCAGACTTCCTGATGTGTATGAGCCATTTAATCTGAAAGCATGACTCCTATCAGCATTTCTTTTTCATCTCATAGGTGAATAGAAAATGTTTGGGAGTGAACGCCATCCATCAAATGCATACCCAACACATTTGTCACATGAATAGTGTTGTCACATAATGATGTTCTTTAGCCCATTTATGAGGACTCATTGAATAAATGAATTAACCCAGAGTTGGATTAAATGCCTATAAGCTTGCTTATCTATCATGATTAGATGTGCCATTTTTATAGGTAATGGAAGACAGGTGGATTGTTATGTTGTAAAACCTGGTTTCATAAGCGCTTATGATATGTTAATGTGGGGAGTAATTAATTCTGAGGGAGTGGCGAGAAATGACATGTGAAAGAGGTCTGTTTTGTTGCTAATTACAACAGGTGACATTAGACAGGATATCTCTCATGATAAAAGATTGATGGGGATAGTAATCTGATTCGGCCAAGTGATTTCATATATGACTGAATCTGAATTTTATAGGACCAGAGGGCACATGGCTTTGAAAACAGGGCTGAGTCATTATATAACAACTGAAGGGAACACTAGATAAAAGAAAAAAAATGAATGAGCTGGAGAGGTGTGTATTCTTCGCTAACCTTTATCCTTTCCAGACATAGCTCACACACCCCTTTCATACATGTGCATGCAAACGGAAAGCGCTTTTATACTCTTAAATTGTAAATTACATTAAAGTGAAAGAGTGTTCTTTATCAATAAATATGTAATGTTTGGAGGTTTTTCTTATGTTGTTCACTTTAATTTCACCTAATTTAGAGCAGTTTGACCAGTGTGGCGCTGTAGCGCAAGACTGTAATTCAGCCCTCTTTGATGCAATTCAAGAGAAGAAGAGATACAGCACTGCTCGGGTTGCTACAAAAAACGCCGTTCAAAAGCTTGGAGTCAATATCATTTTATTTTTTTAATTGGGGTAGGGGGATTATTGTAGATATTAATATTTCTATTTAGCAAGGATGCTTTAAATTGACAAAGACATTTATAATGTTACAAAAGATTTCTATTTCAGATAAATACTGATCTTCTGAACTTTCTATTCATCAAAGAAACCTAAAAAATTATATTCAGCTGTTTTCAACATAATAATAATAATAATAATAAATGGTTGTTGTTTTTTGGAGCAGCAAATCAGTATATTAGAATGATTTATGATCATGTTACTGGAGTAAAGATGCTAAAAAAATTCAGCCTTGAAATCACAGGAATAAATTACATTTTAAAAATATTCAAAATTTTACTTTTTTGCTGTACTTTGGATCACATACATGCAGGCTTGATGAGCAGAAGATACCTCTCTAAAAACAATGTTACTGTTTGACTAAAATGTTTGACTGGTAGTGTATATTTTAAATAAAATTGTTTATCCAAAAATAAAACATCTAATCACTTACCTTTTTGTTTCTTATCCATATTATATACTTATGAAATGAGATTTTAGGCAGAATGAGGTGTCCTTCAGTTAATTTTCATATAGTAATTAAATGGTAAATAAGAAGGGTTTCTCTGTCATCTCATTTTGTGTGTCAAATATATTTATTTGAATAAATTAACTGTATAATAAATGTAATTACATAATATTATTTCCCAAAGCTGAAGTGATTAGACTATCTTTTATTTATTTGTTATGTATAACAGTATTTTAACTAACTGCAAGACCTGAATAATCGATCAAATTCTAGATTCTATTAATCAGTGAAATAATCAACGATTAGTCGATTAATCGATTAGCAAAATAATCGTTTGTTGCAGCCCTATAAGGATGTGGTGGGCACATTTTGGGATGTTGATGAAGACAAAGATGGATGAAGATGGAAGTATTAAAAGTAGCTACTGGAATTAGTAAAAGAGTAGTATAGTAATCTGTCCATGTGTTTATCCAGTCAAGTTTTTAAAGTTTTTGTTCAGTGATAAATGATTAATTTTACTGAATAAATGTCCGGTATTTTAGAGCTCACTTTGGTCACTTTGAGTCATATGTTAAGAAATGCTACCATAGATGGCTAACATAGACAAATCCCATGGCCTGAATTCATCTCATAGGTGAATTTCCACCACGATAGATAGAGATAAACTTTTGTGTGAAAACATAATGTGTCGTGGGAATTTCGGAATTTCTTAAAATATTAGGTTACATACTGATTATGTCATGAGCCATAACTTAGATAAGATGCCTCTAATATGATCAACTTGGGCAAATCCAGTGATTAGTTCTTCCTCAGAAGCATTTATTTTATCAGTTCAGTACCTTGTAAATGTGTCTTGGTTTCCAAGAGGACTGATAAAACAGATGTGTGCATAAAGCCAGTCAATCAGATTAGAGCTTGCCATATCATGCAAGCTTTCCAGTGTTGTGTGTATAATCAGACATTCGAAAACGGGCTGTCTGCGGCAGTGACTCGTATACATTCCATTCTCAGCACCATATCGAGACATACACCTCTTTATTTTACATATTTAGAACACCAGACAGAGAGATAAATCACAAGAGGCCTGTGATATTTCAAAAGCATATTTTATTGCTTTATATAGTTAATGAGTTAAGAATGCAGTGTACAGTTTTTATATAGTACATACTGGATTCATATTTTATTCTGTGTAATAATTAGAGGTCGACCGATATATCGCTCGGCCGATATATCGGGCCGATATTTGTCAATTTTTAATATATCGGCATCGGCCGATATCCGTGTTTAGTAGCGCCGATTTAAAGTCAGGCACGTCGGCGGGCAGCCCCGTGTTATTGGCGCGGTGGAAAGTGCTGCTGCAGCCACTGCATGTGAAGCTTTTGGAAGATTCAACAACAGACCTGCGAGATAAAGGTAGTCAGAGAATTTCACTCTGTAAATGGGGTGGAGAAGTTGTCAGCTCTTACAAACACTGCAGCGTGATTGAGGGCTCCGTTACTCCGCCCCGCTCACAGACACTAGCGCGCTCTGAGAGACAGACGTCCTGGAGCTGCCCAGAACGGTGAATCACATGTGCTCGGAAGCATGGTTTGATGCAGACAATAACCAGTTTTCCATCCAACTCATTTGTATTTAGGGATGTCAATATTTGATAATTTCCATGATCGATCGTCGTTTAAATTAACGATCAAGTAATAACCTTAATGCTGCAAAATGCGTCTGCAGCGGTATTATTATTATGTGCAAAAGCCACTTGGAAAAAAAGCTCTCACCTGAATTAAAGGGGTTTTAGTATGAATAAAATGCTAGTAGCAGGACTGTAAAATGAATAAATGTGATTATGATCGTTTGATAAAATGAAGAGAGCGCGACATACGTTTGAGATCATTTTACTTTGCTGAATGTTTCCCGTCAAGGAGACCGCTGAATGCGCCTCTTTAAATGGTTTCGTGGTGCTCGTTGTTGTATTTTGAAACGCAACTGCAATGTTTTCAAATGACACTATAGTATTGGTGGAACGGATCATCATTGATCCGTGATCCGTTCAGATCAATATCTTCAGTTCGACATACGCGTGACCCGCGGATTGATTCATGAAAAAAAAAAAAAAAAAAAAAAAGTTGTGCATGTTCAGTCCACACTCAGTTATAATGCCGAGCGGAGGAGCTTGAACGCCCCGCGCATTTTGGCTTCCCTGTCAGATATACTGATGAAGGAAAGAGGTTAGAGTGAAAAGATTGTGCCAGATCTTTATGAACAGGAGAAGAAAAAAGTTGTGGATGAGCTATCCCGAACATCCTCTGTTGCGCTCACGACAGACGGGTGGACGTCCAGGGGACGGAGAGCTCTGTGACGAAAACTGCTCACTTCTTCACAGCAGACTGGGAGATGAGAAGTCCTTATTATTATGTTAAAAAGAAGATATTATGCCATGTGCACTAAGTCCATACGAGGACGAGCGAGCGCGGGTTTGACTAGATGTATTTGGAGGTTATTGCTCACGTCTCGTTCTGCACAGATCCAAATGTTTCCATATTCGCAATGTATCTGAATGTTAAACTATAATATTTTTTTTAATGTAAACTAGACGGAAAAATTATCCTCTTCACATGAGCAAAAACGTCCTTTGCATAACAGCAGAGAGGACCGGTATAGGGTGTATTTAAACTGACCAGTGTAACTTTTTAAATGTTTGGTTGACTCTACTTTATTTTAATAATGAACAGACTGCGATGTAAGTTCGAAATTAGAATGCACTTTAGGTGTTCTGTGTCATTTATACCAAACACAAATGTTGCTGGTTGCTAGTGTCTTTGCAGCACTAATTTTTTTTATATTTTTCAGTTTAATTGATTTTTATTTCTAAAATTGTATTTATTTAAATGTATATTTAAGTTTACATTTATGTTCCAACAAACCTGAAAAATTCTACTTGATAAATGTAAATGTTCTAAAACTTTATATATTTATATATATATATATTACCTGTTTTATATATTTAATACTTGGTCAGTTTATTAATTTTAGTGCACTAAATTAAGATGAATGAAGAGATGGTTCAAGTCAGTGCTCAATAAATTATGATAGGTTTAGAAAAAATGTGTTGTGCATCCACTTATTATTAGTTTGACATTTTAGCATGCAAATCAAGGGGAAAACTCCAAGATATCGGCCCTAAAAATCGGCAGCACATATCGGCCATCGGCTGACCCTGACCTCTAAACATCGGCATCGGCTATAGAAAAACCCATATCGGTCGATCTCTAGTAATAATGCTTTATCAGTTGTTCCTCGGTCATCACTATATAGTTTATGGGCCTATTGCTTTTAAGAGTTTTAAGAAAAAGCAATCACCCCTGTCTGATGCAACAATGTTTTATCAAAATATTGGTCAAATATCGAAGCTAGAGTCTTTAAACTTTCAATTGATGCACAGTTTGTCCAGATGAAGTAAGACAGTGATGTTTAATGTGCTGTGAAAGTGAAACAATAATAAACTGGGGCCGTCGGCGATGTTTGCACGTAAAGGGGTTAAGATGAAAAATCCAGTTTGTAGTGGCCATCAGTTCAGGCCTTTAAATTCTCTATACATCCTCTCAAAGTCAGGTTAGAAATGAAAATTAAAATATTGAGGGAAAACACCCACTCAGAAACTATCCTGGTCGGATGATGTGTAATTCATAGGGCTCTGCTTGAGTGACTACGAAGATTTGCTGTGTTTTTCTCTTGTAATTAAAGAGCGAAATGTGAGTGCTGAGCAATTGTCAGACTAATCCTTTAATTGCACTATGGGGGTTTGCCATTAAAGTGACTTAAATTCTGTCAAACAACCCACATTCCCTTTATCTTTCTTTTAACCCTCTAAGAATGAGACCAAACTGTAGTACTAGCACAGTGAATTTCATTCATGTCAAACTTTAAATTCTCAGAAGCAGATCTGACGAAGTAGCATATGCAAAGCCTGAAAAAGGGTTTTATTCTGTTGCCTTTTTACATCCGATAATCTCTGTGGAACTTGAGGTCAGGCAGAGCAACTTTAGACATCTTTTGCAATCTCATGGACAAAGCGTAAGTCCTCAGATCACACAGTAAAACAAGAATGGTTGATGGACCATCCCCACATTCTCCCCTGTGGCACTAAACCATCCTGATGAAAGCAGAAGCAGCGGTTGATTTCTAAACCAGGATTGCGTGAAATGACAACTTATACTGACCAATCCAAACATGTGAATGAGAATGTGAATGGGTAATTTGAATATATATATAAAAAAAATTAAAATAAATTGTGATATGATATTTTTTCCATATCGTCCACCCCTACTTTAATGTATTTGAATTGTGCACCAAACACTAAGAATATACAAGTATCTGATCGGGACATGGTATCGGCAGATACTTAGTATTCAATGATTCGAGTCAGAACGGGGGAACAAAAAACTTGATCTGGACGTCCCTATTTCTCACATCTCCCGCATGGGAGTTAAAGGGGCACCCTACATTGGTCCTGTAAAATAACAATTAGCTCTGTCAGTACATGCTCAAACTCACTGCCACTTAATCCAGTCCGTCTGCTCAAGTACCCGGACAAATCCCATTAGGAGGAACTCCATCAAGGAAAGACAAAGATCAGCTCTTCATATTAGCTTACACATCTCATTATGTCAGCTGAACTCGCTGCACACTGTTGCGAGGATGAGGGTGTGTGTGTGTGTGTGTGTGTGTGTGTGTGTGTGAGTGTAATGGTATGGAAGAAACACTGGCAGGCAGCCAGTTTGGACCAGTGCCAGTGTGACCAGTCATGTTGTTCTCTGATTAACTCCTGCTCCCTTGCGCTGGTGCTTCACACACACTCAGACTCACATTCAAATATACTCAGGCACATTAAGCCCAACAGTTTCCCAGGAGGTCTGGGACATGGTGCATGTGCACACACATACACACACACACATTACCAGTGCCATACACAATGAGGAAGCTTCTTGTGATTGATTCTGTTGTCATGGGATTTTTCTCCCTAGTATTGATGCTTCTTAATTAGTGGTTTATTGGTACAGATGGTGATTGTTACCCTCACAATGATTTATTCCACTAACTTTTTGTTTTTAATCTTACAGTGTTCAGTAATGCCAGTCATAAAAAAATATATTTTGCACACTAATTTTCTGTTGTTCTAATCTTAGTTTAACTTTACATAAGAGATCATGTATGTCAGGGTCACAAAATATACCCTCACAGGGCAAATAAACCATCCCGAAGTGAATATTTTGCAATAATGTCTATCTAAGTGTATAAATAAAATAAAATAAAAATTATAATAAATATTTTTTTAAAGTAACTTACATTAGCTTTGACAGTTTATGTACAGATGCACGCTATATGAACTGTATATACAGCTGTATGAAAAAAATATACAGTTAAGCGTATTGGTTCTCAACCAAGGGGCCAAAGGATATACATTTTTCTAGTTATTTTGTCTAAAATAGAAATTGTTATATTCAATTGCAATAATCTACTTGTTGTGGACAGTGGAGGACTTGGAGTCAAAAATGTTGAGAGCAACTGGATTAGCGGCCCATGATAAAACAAATAATTGACAGCAGAATGCCAGAATGAGCTGTTTAATAAGTGACTTTTTCAGATTGTAATGAAAATATGCCCACTAATATTTACACCTAGTTATTTTACATTGCCTTATTTTTAAATTGCATTTTTGCCTTACTTCTGTGTTGTTAGCCAGAATTTTGAATGAGCAGATCCACGAGTATAACACCGGGTGTGTATTGTTTGCAAAGTCGCAGAGGTTACGAGGTGTAGGACTAAAAGCATTTCCAAACTCTAGGTCAACAGTCAGTCCCTCTGCTGAGCCCCCAGGCTTTGATATGACATGTAGCAGCTCCAGACTACCTGAAGCTTCACTTTAACTGGGTTCAAAGTCATAGCCCAGCTCTCCCTTCAGTGCTTTTGACCAAACGAGTGGTGTGTGTTTTCAGTCAAAAAGAATGTCACCTTGTCACCGGCTCAAATACCTCATATGAGGATTGTGAAACAAATCTTGGACATTGTTTGTATAAACAAAAGAAAAGTGTATGCTTTTTTTCTACTCCCAGGTCTAAGAGTCAATTTTCTTGATTTGTTGGTCTGGTTTTTTTCTGAAAGAGCTGCTAATAATGTCTTGATGGAAGTGAAACATTGTGTGATCATTTATTGCATTGTGAAGTGCTCCCTCTATTGAAATCCTGGCGAGATACATATTTCAGCATGCACACTTAAAATACAGTGATGCATTGAGATCTAGATTAAAAGCATACAGACATTTTCAGTGAGCTCTGAAAAACAAATGTGCAAGTTTGATAAAAGTTTTGCACACAAAATCGAAGTACGTGAATGTCATAAGTAATTCATAAACTACTACATAAATATACATACTTTTGCAACATATACTTGTTGAACCTGTAGTTGCTGAAGGATGAGACTGGGTGTGATCACATAGTGTTACAGCAGCCTTGAGGGTTTGACTCTATAAGTCATCCGAAACCTCGAGGAATCATTGGGACGCTTCATGATGATCACACACGTGTGCTCAGCAACTGAGTAGATCAGCAATGACAGACCAGACTGGCTCATGAATGACATAGATATGTGACTTGTGTGCACATAGTGAGCTTTTAATCAATAAACGGTCCATTTGATTGAGACATTTAAAAGATTTTGTTACATATATTATTGTTAGTTTAGAAAAACAGCTTAAATGGAGTTACTCATGAATTATTATCAGTGCAGTTTAAAAGTCTGAGACCACTAGAATGCTTATGTTTCGCATTTTTCTGATGTATTACACAGTTGGTATTTCACCCTTATAGCAACACAATAAATGTCATATGTAAAATGTATTATTTGGATCATCACCCTTTGTCCTTTAGCACTCAAGCAATATGAACTTCACAAGTTTGTTTAAAAATTAACATGTCTATGCATTTTTTTTTTCTTTTCAAAATTTGTAATCTTTGTGTTTTTGTTGTTGTTGTTGTTCTTCACATCTTAATTAGATTTTGAATCGCAGCTTATCAGTGTAGTCACAGACTTTTGGACACGACTGTATGTGATTCCTGCAGTAATAATGCTGGGAATAGACCTAATATGAGCATAATGGACCACTCAGAGTAGAGCTCTAATGTATTTTCCTTCTGTTAATATTTAATGCAATGTTGTAGACGTCATTACACTTTTGACTTAATTACCCCTTTACTGATCACCCTAGTTTAGTGATGACCTCTGCAACTGACAGTGTCACAATTACATCACTTCTTAATGAATCTTAATGAGTCGCTAATTTACTGTTTTAGCTCCTGGCAAAGTGGGCAAAGTGTTGGATAGATAAAAGTAAGCAGTGTATGTAAAATAAGAAAGAAAAAAATATAATACTACTTTAAAATGTTTCTTTAAATTGTAAAACATTTTTTATAATGTTTAGAAATATTTAACACAATTAAATTTGATAATATAGAAGTCCTGATTTATCCCAGAATGTTCTGTTGTCTGACTTGTGCAACGTCTGTATTTAAATCTGCATACATTAAGAGAAGCAGGATTCTCATGTTACACATTCTGTCGCTCAACAACTTGCCAAGCAGTTGATCATACTGTATGCCATAGCTTGTGCATCGATATCTGCACAAACACATTAAACCCACACATATGTACAACCACTTAGCAAGGGTAGATTCATTTAAATTAACTTTGATTCAAATTACACCTTTGTCATAAAAAGTATGAAGCATATACAGATTTTGTCAGATATCATCTATGCAGGTGACTTGGCAGGCTTTATTGCATTTTAAAGCTTCATTCCCAATTAGAGTTTTTTTGTAGTTTGCTCATTATATTTCAAACACAACATGTTCATGTTGTATTTGTGCTGTAAGCCTTGGAAATGTCACATATGGTTAAAAGCCTGTTGTGTATTATTCACACTTTAAACCCACTGTACCTTTTTCCGAGACATTGATTGCATCGGTCCTTTAATATTGGTGACAGCTAATACACTCCTAAATGATCAGTTATTATCTCTCGGGCCCTGTTCCATGTGCCCCGCTGTTTCCAAAGGTCATCCCTCTGTCTTCCTGTATCGATCTGCTCGCCTGTTAACATAGCCTAGGACTTATTGAAAGTGAAGGTTGAGGAGCATATTTCCATCAGGTTGCAGTCTTTTTCTTCACGAGACGGCTTTTAAAAGGCTCTTTTGAGCATGTCCATTCAGAGAGAGAATGGATGAGGATGAGGATGAGAAAACATAATGGATATGCCAATAAAGGGAAAAGTGCCATTAAAATGCATGTGGTTTTCCACTGGTGAGAGTGTATCAGCATCCAGCCTTTTAATATATTTAACCATGTGCTATATATGCTTGACATTTCATAACTTCATAACTCTAATGGCTTAAAGCAAAATCCTCAAAATACTAACAAAGCATCTTTTCATTTCACAGCTGTACGAACTGGACGATGATGAGAAAAGGAAGGAGTTTCTTGATGATCTCTTCAGTTTCATGCAAAAAAGAGGTGAGTCTTGTTACATGCAGCTGTTCAGATCACAAATGTCAGAAGAACACACCCTTTCACACCCACATTGCCAGGACTGGGTATCGTTCAAAAATTTTCAATACCAATACGTAGACTTCGATTCCAGTTCCTAAACGATACTTTATTAAATACAAATTTTACTAAATCAATTTTAACAAGATTACATTATCTCAAAAAAACATTGTTTTTTCAGACTCGAATACTCATCTCTCGAGCCACTGCACAAAAGGAACAAAATGTAACCAACACAATAAATCAGTGCAAATAGTTTTAATAAAGTTCAGATAGTTTTCTGAAACGTAGTGTAAAAGCCAGTATGGACAAAGATTGTTTTCATTTTAAAATGCCATTTAAAACAAAAAACCCACCAGTGTAAAGATAGCCTTACATCTATGGGGGTTGGGACGCTTTCACACTACAGTGCAGCCTCATGTGTGAAAATTTCTAGCCCAAAGCTTACTCAAAACCCACTTAAAATGAATGAAAACTAGCCCAATTTTTGCCCTGGCCAATCACAGCTGACAACCACATTATTCAATTAATACCCTTTAAAATAAACATTTTGATTTTATTTATTCTGTTTTAAATCTTAGCAAGACTTGTTTATATATAACATGTGAATATTAAATTATTTAATATGCACTTTTTCTTTAATTATTTATATATTTATTTTACCCTTTCTTTCATTTACATTTTCTTCACTTTTCATGATAAAATGTAAAATTAGGGCTGGGTGATATGGACAGAAATATTACACCAATATTTCTTTCCATATCATATCAATATTTATCACAATATTCATTTTTTGTCAAATAAATTTTTATTCGATTATCAGAAAAACCTTACAATAATCACATGATCCAGGATTAATTTTCTTATATGCACAAAAAAAACAAAAAACAAAACAAAATTGTAACACCCCATCCCAAGCCTGTTAATATACAATACAGTGAGATTCAAAATAACTTTTTAATTTACAATACATTGAATTAAGGAATAGAATTACTTTTGAGGTAACAAAAGAAAGGGTCCCAAATCTTGTGAAATTGTTTAATGTTGCCTTTTAAAAGATATCTGGTTCGTTCCAAGTGCAGAGTAGATATCAGTTCCTCAAGCCATAGTTTGATTGCGGGAGGATTAACATTTTTCCAAAACAGTAATAACAATTTCTTGGCTGTTATCAAACAGTATGTAAGGAATTTCTGTTGAGCATTGTTCAATGAAGATATATAATTAGAATGCCCTAATATAATGAGCACAGGGTCTGGAGCCAAGTTCACATTAAGAATATCTGAAACACAATATTCATTTACCTTTATTATGGAAGGAAATGCTTTGAGAATGCATGGAAATGTAACTTGTTTCTTTTTTCATAAATTCTTTTAAGCCTATAAAAGACCCATAAAATTCACTTAATTTTTCCCAATATTCTGTGTTTTCCATTTGATTTATTTTGTGTTCTATAGAGAGCAGAATCTCTGTATGCTTTCGAATCATTCTTGCTGTACTCTGAAGTCAGTGCCGCTTCAAGTCAAACACATCTAGTGTATGGCGTTAATATCTAGCGCATGAGCAAAGAGAGATTTGCGAGTGCACAGGACACAGTTTGAGTGTGCACACGTACACTTTGAGTGAAAGGAGAGACACGTTTTAAGTGAGCGCACTCTCTCTGGGCGAGTGCAGTGTATATCTGAGAGCACACATCTGGTTTTGTGCGAGAGCAAAGGAAATCCTTCTGTGAGAGGAGAGATTGTGCGAGCACATTACATTAAAGGGTTAGTTCACCCAAAAATGACCCCCCCCCCCCCCAAGTCATCCATGACTTTCTTATTTCAGATGAATCCAGTCAGAGTTCTATTTAAAAATGTCTGTGATCTTTCAAGGTGTTTAGCTGTTTAAAGCTAGATTCAATTGATTATTACGTTTTAAATATGGTTATTTTTCTTACAAAAATGCTTCGATTGGCTACAGGAGGACTTTGTTTACCCCCCGGAGCTGTGTGAGACACTTTTTATTAAGGACGGGTGCTTTTTATTTCACTTCTTTGGACAGATGCACTGCAACACTCGCAGAGTGGCATTAAACAGCTTGAAAGATCAAAGATAATTTTTATCATTACTCTGACTGGATTTGTCTGAAAGAAGAAAGTCATATACACCTAGGATGACTTGGGTGAGTAAGTTATGGGCTAATTTAAATTTTTGGGTAAACTAACCCTTTAATGAGCTTTCACGCTACAATAATGCACTCTTCATATTTGTAATTTAAATAAACCCATACTAGTGCTGCGGGTTTATTGGTTCACTGACATTGACAAGATTAACCCCTTAGGTATCGTAGTTTGGTACCAAATGACAAGTGGTATCAAGGAAATTTGGTCGGTGCCTGAAAAGTATCGCTCTTGATACCAAGCCCTACACACTGCAAACCATATGTTGCTTTAAGATGATAATATTCAGATATAGGTTATTATAGGTCTTTCTAGCACAATTTGGGACATATTCCAGTTAATATTGTATTTACTTATCTTCATAGAAAATTGAATAAGAAAATATGCTTTATTTTTTCCTTTCTTTTTTTTATATTGAGGTTCTTCTTCCATAGGAACAGTTAAAATAAGTAGGTTTGATTTAATAGTGTGGGACCTGTGTTTGAAAACAAAGCAGCATAAATGTTTAACCACCCATATGCAGTCTGGCCAATAATAAAAATGCTGGGTTTATTGTTTTGGTAAAGGCTGAGAATGTCTAGATACTATTGTGATAGGATTTTTCAGGTTTCCTGCTTGAACCGTCCATTTCTCTGAAGCGTTGCTGCCACTGTGGCATGTTTTTGCCCCTGATGCTATATGAAACAATGGCTTCTGCTGTAGTGTTGGGCGATATGGTAATTTTTTAAATCGTCAAATCATCAGCCAGTGAGATCAACGATACACAATATTATCATGCATGGATGCAAGAGAGAGACTCTTTGTTCTTGTCATAGCATAACTATTTGGTGTTTTAAACTGCACAGGTGCACAAGAGAGAGCCTATGGAATCACCAACAATCAAAAATAAACTTTCAGACATACTAATAAACTAACGTTAAATATAAAAATACTGTATTTAAAACAGTTAGTTCATATATAGTCGGACACAACTGTCATATTACGGATCCTGTGACAAATTTGCCGCATCTGCGCATGGAAGTTTTCAGTCTAAATGTTCTACAAAATCAGTCAATGGTGGAAAAACAGTTAAACACTAATAGTGGACATGAACAAACATGTCAAATATAAAGTATTCAAAACAGGTTAGTTCATATATTTGGAGTAAAGTTCAATTGAGCTGATGCATTAGTCATACAGCGCTTATATAATTTAAGGCTTTTTATAACCCTTTTTAAGAACTGAACAAATGAAATTAACAACGTAAGGCCCGGGATAGGGCAGTGTCTATTGTAACATATTAACCGTACAATGACATGAAAATACAGGTTTTCAAAAAAAATTATAAACATAACATTTTAGCCTTTAAACCAGTCAAACATATATCTTACTGAAATCTGTGACTATTCCATATTTCCATGTTTGCTGCATAAAAAACATTTGTTGATTTTTGGATTGGTCTGAGCTAAAACAGCAGACAGGCTTATTGAAAATGTGAATTCATTCTCTGCCATTAGCTGAGGCTTTTGAAATGACAGAAACAAAGTGCATTATATTTTTTCTAAGAAAGAAGAACTGGTCTTAATAAACCGGTTCTTAAAAATAACAGATATGTCTTTTTAACAGTTGTGACTGTGGCTTCCTTAAACATTACACTAAAAGTACTTGGCAGTATCTCATCAAAATATATGTTAATGTAGTGTGTGTTGCTGACCTTTCAGTCTTTTAGCAGTACAATATATATTATTACTAAATAGCTCACAACATTTTGACAGCTGACTATTCAGAGCTCATTTCATGCTTTTGTCAGTACGTACTATAGATCAGTGCTGTAATGTAGTTACATTTTTGAAAATGTACAGTATTAGATTACTTTGATTTCATTTAATAAATTTGTATATCATGATATTAATGGTGTTATTATATGATTAAATTCAAAATTGTATGAATTATTATATAATTGTAAAATGAATGTGAATTAATAATAAATAAATAAAATAACATAAAATAGCATCCCTAAAATAACCATAAAATAGTAATGCAAGAATAAGGTCATAAGGTTAAGAATTAAGTATTTATTCAAATATTTGTATATTATTACAAGTCATAATATTTAGAAAATAAGGTCAAGATTACTATTTGCACATAATGTGATTAATTAAATAATAATCTTAATTCGACATAATTTGTGCTAGATTATACAGAGTATATTATGAATGGAATGGAAAATTTATGAAACTTTACATACCAGTGACACATTTTTTGTGATAGATCATGTGTGGCCATTTTTGACTAGTCAAACCATCTTTGCAACAGATTTTCATGTTTTAAGCAGAACTCCACCTTGGTGGTTTGGTTTAGTGTTTGATGCAGTTACAGGTCACAGGATATCTGATTTATTTTCCCTGAGAGGCAACAGATGAAAGAGAGGGCTGAGTTGTCATTTAGTTCTTTGTCATCTGTGTTGACAGGAATGCAGGGCAAGTTTTAATCACAGTTCATGCTGTTGTTATAGCGCCAAGGGCTAATCCATCCAAGACAGCCAGCGAGGTGATGTCTGGTGATGCCATGACATAAAAATGCCTGAATGCAGTGAAGTGAAGCTCTTCCCGTCAGCTCAGGCATGAGATCCAATATAATTAAATCCCCGCTGCCTCTGTTCTTATGCTTGATGTCTAAATCTGTATTGACTTTATCGCTCTGGATATCAGCACACCCAGTGCAATCATCAGGAGTTCACTTACATTTATACAGTTTTGGTTTGAAGATGTTTAAAAGGTATTTTATACACACATATATTTAGTAGGGATGCACGATCATGATTTTTCATGGCCGATACTGATTTTTTACAAGCAAAAAAGGAAAGTGTGCATAAACAAGATGTTATTTGGTATTTAATAGGCCAAACTGGCTTTTGGCTATTGAAAACAATAACCATAACCATCTGAAATTAATGGCAGTAACTGCACAGTAAGTAGACTACTTTCAATACAAACATAGATGGTACAAACATCAGCATTTAGCCTTTGTTTTTGAATTGGGTTGAAACTACATAGAACTGGCCTTAAATTAAAAGACTAACTGTAGCCATGTGAAATTAAAGGTAACAACTGCATAGTTCTACAGTCCAAACAACACAATCATCACACATTCAATAACAGGTTTCTTACTCAGCATTCAGTATTTGTTTTAGTTTTTAAATTTGGTTTAAAATAATAAAAAAAGCTTTACCAGTGAGAATAAAAAAGTATGCTATATAAATAATTAAAATCAAATAATGTTGGTGCGAATAAAACAAAGATGCAAAGTGTTTCATTCGTCCAATTAAAAAAAATAGGGTAATGATTCACATCTATATTTTTTTACTTGAGCCAATTAAAAATAAATAACTATTTGCTCAAGTTAAAAAAAATAGATGTGAATCATTACCCTAAAAATTTTTCATTGGTTGAATGAAACACTTTGTTTCAGTATGCTACAGCAGGTGAATTTTAAATCAAATTAAGTCGATGTATTTTTAAGGTACAATAAAAATAATCATCCTATACAGAACTGAAGTTTACTTCTGGCTTTTCAAACGTGTTTGCAAGTTATACTTTACAAAAAATTAAAAAAGCATTTCAGTTTTGTCACAGTATAGTCGGTTTTGTTTCTCATTCAACACGCGAGAAGTTGAGCTGAACATCGCTTCACTGTCTCCGCTTGTGTAGGGACAGGTACAGTGTGCTCGCGAAAGGCTTTTATTTGTGCGCCAGTACACCAACGGCTGTTTGCTTCCTGCTATCTGTGCCTCAGACATGTACCTCTGCACTTCCAGTGCTGAACGGATGCCCGTGTCCTGCAGACAGATTTCAAAATGCTTCCACACAAATTACGTGATAGTGAATGATTACAATGTAGTCTGTGCACGCGAGCGCACTTCTGGAAAAATCGGCCGAAAAAAAGACCAAAAACCGATTTATGGCCGGTCTACCGGTGCATCCCTAATATTTAGCTGTCAGTAATGAACATGAAATGAAGAACCCTGTTGTTTAAGAATAAAGGCATTTTACATTATATCTGTTATAGATTTTCCTGCCATACATGAGTCTTTCGGGACATTATCCAGGTTACCTGCCGTACTTGTTTAACTGTTGTGTTGTCAGTCATGTCTCCATGGTGTTAAATGACCAAGTGGCATTTATAGCTGTGTTATCATAGTGTGTAACTGACAGCATGAATAGAATGGGAACTCCCATTTAACTTCCAGCATATTAGCTTTGTTCATTAAATATGGTGGTTCTTGAGTGACAGTTGGAACTGTTCATCACTATGAACAAAACTACAAGACTGTGAGGATTCACATTACCTTCCAGCAATACATTCTCAGTTAGGACGCTTAACGGATTTAGTGGGGAAACAATTGTCTTTTAGAAATTGCAAGTAAATTTCACAAATAGTTACAAAGAAGAAACAAGTACCACATTGAAAGACTGAAATAGTAAAACATACTCCAGTAATCTTTATTTACAAAAAAAATAATTTGTTTTGACTTTTTTCTTTCACTATGTAGATGCTAATAGACAGAAGCAGTTCTGGGGGTCGCTGTATCTGGGGTTTGTTTGTCATTTCTTAAGTATAGGGAAAAATTGTGCCTCTGAAAGATTTTGCCTGTCGACATTTTGTTAGTGACTGGGGTAATATTCAGATTCCACGTTCTTGTAACACTTGGTTACTGTAGGTCCATTTTCCTTCACCTAGCAATATCAGGCATCTGTGTGCTTCAACAGTGACAGGAGATAATATGATAATCCCGAGTCTAGATTTTTTTCATGCTAGAGTGAAACTATTTGCTCCTGTGAGATCTTGAAACGTGTTGCCCCCAAAGAAATAAGGGTGTTCATAGAAGCACACCGTTAGTGGTTTTTCTTGTTTGAAACTTGGTAAGAATTATTTAACAAATAGCATGCTGCATATTATAAATGAGATTTCTAAACATATTTGAATTGAATAAGATTAATACCATGTTGCAATATGAGATGGAAGCACAAACAGCTGATATCATGTTACAGCTCTTATTAAAAGCTGCATTTACTGAGAGTGTTTTCCCGAACTTTATTATTGCAGCTATTTGACAGATATTTGATATCTTGCAAATACTATCTGTACTACTGCACTGCTTTATCAGACAGGTTTTGTTGTGTTTAAGATTTTCTGGAGTAATTGTAAATTATTTTAGGGTGTTTTTCACAAATAGGGGTTGGTGTTAAAGAGGGTTGGTTACATGTTGGTATAAATGTCTTCGTAAAAATAATAATTATGAATAAAATAAATAGGCTATTTATAATAAAAAATGAACACATGGGAAAATAAATTAATTGTTTTTCCAGATATTAATATGTAGATGTTCTGAAATACATTATGAATAATGATTATGAATTAGAATAATATAAATATCTGGGGGTGACGGTTTTATGATTATGCTTTAATAAAAATGTTTTGTCAAATAATGTGTGGTAACATATAAATGTACTGTTTTTATTATTTATTGTAATAATTGTAATTCTGTAAATTTTTCATTTTGTTTTGTATCACTAAGTGTTTTCTCAACTTGTGTTCAGCGCACATTTTACTCTTTCCGTCACTGCGCGGTTTGACACTCTGCTCAATATTCTGCTCTATGAATGAACGTTCAGCCAAGTGCATCCAGAATTTTCGGTTTCAGTTTCTGCCCAGAATTTTATTTTGGTGCATGCCTAGATATAAGGTAATTTTCTGTCAAATGCCCCAATTGCTTAAAGGTCTGAACAACTTTTTTGTACAAGTTCAACTTGCTCTGTAATATCGCAATATATCGCGACATATTTAAAATCTTAATAATATTGTATCGTGACACAAGTATCGTGATAATATCATATCGTGATCATATGTTCTGCTAGTTCTGTATGGTGCACAAAAATAAGTGATAGTTGATTTCGAATAGACATAATGTAAAATATTCACCTCCCAGAATGACGTTCCACATCAGTTCAGTCACAGGATCAAATGACATCTTGACGATAGTAAGAAAATTCTAACTTTGGCTGAAATCTTTTCAGCTTCACTATGTGTCCGGAACACATTAAAAAGCTATACACGAAAGGTTCTCCCCCGCTGTGAGGGAATTTGTGCCAGGACTGTTGTCCCCTGTAGGCCTGGCCTGAGACCAGAGGTCACTGGCCTTCCCAGTGTCCCCTGAACCTTGCCATCATCAATCATAACCTGTCAAATGTGAAACGTTTGTTGCAAGCCCCTCTGTATACTGAGATGGCTGTATCTTTTTTCACATCGAAATGGCTGTCTCTATTTTACAGCTCAACACAAACAGTCCTGTGTTTAACTCCACTCATGAAGAATGTAGATGATATTCCCTGCTCCCCCAGAGAGAAGTATTTATGACCAGCTGTTTGAGACCTGTAAATGAAAAGTGTACTGCAAATTATACCTCTGTCAAAGCGGAGATATCATGTGATTCCAAGAAAGTTTTAAAAACATGAACAGTTGTTTCATGGTGGTTCGGTGAAAAGTTTCTTTGTTTGACTCTGGCTATACTATCTATGGTGGTCTCATTATATGAAGAGAAATGCGATTTAAACAACTGATGTAAATCACCTAATTGTATCCTTTTCTTTTGAGATGCCTTGATGATGAAGAATAAATATGCCCATCCTGGAAGAGACTTTGGAATGATGGGCTCATTTACGACCACTAATCTTTAGGCAATAGGAACAATGCAAGTGTTATTGCCTATTGTTAACTGATAAATTCCCACTTTGAATCATGTTTCCCACAGGAAGGCAACAGTAAATTGATCACATCTTAGGGCAGCATCAGCACTTTCTTTTGAATAAATCAATAATAGACACTTTTATAATTACCTGAAATACTAATGAAGAGAATGAAAGACCATGAGCAACCTCGATGAATGAGTCTTTTAGTTTCTGATATATTTTCAGTTCTAATTTCCCTGTTTTCCATAGGACAGAATTCAGACTGATAGCACTCCCAAAGCACACCCCTGAAGGGTGTTGAAATGCCATTCTGCTAAGATTTTTTTAATTTTAATTAAATTTTATTTTGATTATGCTAATTTACAATAATTGGTTGATCCACAAAGTACCTCCTTTTAATTGTTTTTGTTGTTGTTGTTGTTGTTTTGTTTAGCTTTTTTTTAAACATGCACTATATGTCTTTAATTATTGTGCTGCATTGGTTATTTTTTTTTTTTACCTTTTTTTTTATTTTTTTTTGAGTGGAAGGAAAAAAGTGTGGAAGAAAAAGATGCACAACCAACCGAGAGAACCGCAGCCTTATGAGGATTGTCAAGAAAAATCGATTCAAAAACTTGAGTGAACTTCACAAGTAATGGACTGAGGCTTGGGTCAAGGCATACAGACGTGTCAAGGAATTTGTCATATTCCTCTTGTTAAGCCACTCCTGAACCACAGACCACTTCAGAGGTGTCTTCCCTGGGCTAAGGAGAAAAAGAACTGGACTGTTGCCCTGAGGTCCAAAGTCTTCTTTTCAGATGAGAGCAAGTTTTGTATTTCATTTGGAAACCAAGGTCCTAGAGTCTGGAGGAAGGGGGGAGAAGCTCATTGTCCAAGTTAATTCAGTCTTTGATGATTTGGAGTGCAATGTCATCTGGTGCTGTTGGTCCATTGTGTTTTTTGAAAACCAAAGTCACTGCAGCCATTTACCAAGAAATTTTGGATCACTTCATGCTTCCTTCTGCTGACCAGCTTTTTGAAAATGCTGATTTCATTTTCCAGCAGGATTTGGCACCTGCCCACACTGCCAAAAGCACCAAAAGCTGGTTAAATGACCATGGTGTTGGTGTGCTTGACTGGCCAGCAAACCCTGAAGAGAATCTATGAGGTATTGTCAAGAGGAAAATGAGAAACAAGAGACCAAACAATGCAGCTGAAGGCTACTGTCAAAGAAACCTGGGCTTCCACACGCAGTGCCACAAACTGATCACCTCCATGCCACGCTGAATTGAGGCAGAAATTAAAGCAAAAGGAGCCCCTACCAAGTATTGAGTACATGTACAGTAAATGAACATACTTTCCAGAAGGCAAATAATTCACAAAAAAAAAAAATGTTTTTATTGGTCTTATGAAGTATTCTAATTTGTTGAGATTTTGTTAAATGTGAGCCAAAATCATCACAATTAAAAGAACTAAAGACTTAAACTACTTCAGTCTTTGTGCACTGAATTTATTTAATACACAAGTTTCACAATTTGAGTTGAACTACTGAAATAAATTTACTTTTCTACAACATTCTTATTTACTGAGATGCACCTGTATATATGCATCCATACTGTATTTATTAGAGATATGCTCCATAGTATCCTATTGTCAGCATGTGAGATCACAGATACATGATGTTATCATGCTAATTTATTTAATTATTTACTTAGTTTCACAGCCAGAGAGTGAACCAACTACAGGGTAAGGCTAAAAGCAGCCTAATGTTAGTGTAATCTATACACATTATATGTGTATTTGATACACCGGCAGCCATATCACCCAGGAGCCCAAGACCGGTTGCCCACTGAAGCTAAGCAGGGCTGAGCCTGGTCAGTACCTGGATGGGAGACCTCCTGAGAAAACTAGGTTGCTGCTGGAAGAGGTGCTAGTGAGGCCAGCAGGGGGCACTCACCCTGTGGTCTGTGTGGGTCCTAGCACCCCAGTGTAGTGATAGGGACGCTATACTGTCAACAAGCACCGTCCTTTGGATGAGATGTTAAACCGAGGTTCTGACTCTCTGTGGTCATTAAAAATCCCAGGATGTCTTTTGAAAAGAGAGGTGTGACCTTGCTAAATTTTCCCGTTGGCCTCTGACCATCATGGCCTCCTAACAATCCCCATATCTGCTGATTGGCTTCATCACTCTGTCTCCTCTCCACCAGTAAGCTGGTGTGTGGTGGGCGTTCTGGCGCAATATGGCTGCCGTCGCATCATCCAGGTGGATGCTGCACACTGGTGGTGGATGAGGAGATACTCCCCTGACAAAGCACTTTGAGTGCCTAGAAAAGCACTATATAAATGTAAGGAATTATTATTATTATATATATTTTTGGTTAAATAGCCTATGGATGTCATAAAATATTTTTAATATGACTGAATTTGTATTTAACATGATCGTTTAATAGAAACATTTGAAGTTGGTAATTATAATGCTTACATATCCTCAGTTATTCAGAGAGCTCTTACAGAAAATGAGCCAAGAACATTCAAATCATCAAAGAACATCATCACTGACTGAGTTAATGCACTTAAAAAAACATCATTCCCATTATAAATCAGTGAAGCCGTCTACACTCTGACGAGTACATCTCTTATACTTAAATCATATGAACATCTGCACTCTGTTGTTTATGATGTGGGAATTTGCGAGAGAGCAGAATTCAGTCAGCGAGCGCACGCACTGAGCAACAAAACTCTGGTGTTTCAGCGATGATTCATCTGAACGTCTCTGATTGGCCTTTGCATTCATAAACTCTTACTAAATGCATTGTATGTGTTTGATTATAATGCACAACACTGTAAAAACACAGGAAAAGAAATATTCTCAACCCAAGCAGAGATTGATTTTTTATTAATTTTTTTGTCAAATGGAAAGCATGTAGGCAAACCTGTTGCTAGTGTTCCTGACAATCACATTATAGAGGACTTACTCATGCTTGTTGGTCAGTTCGATTTGCCTGTTTTATACACATGGATAAAGTTTTTTCCTAGCGTTGTGTTTACAAATTGGCCCTTCATTTCATGCTTCGGAAAACCATGCAATCGCAGGCACAATGTCCTTCCATTATCTGGCTGAAGTGAATGATTAAAACGCAGACTGCTGATGAAGGCAGCCACATAGATGATTGGCCCCAACACCAGCTTATTCCCTTCAGCACATTTTCAATTAAACCTTTTTAGCCAGTGAGCAATTAACAGCAGGCATCTATATGAGCTCGGCGAAACGTGTTTCTCTGCGCTCCACAATCACTCGTTGTCATGATGATGCATGACCAGATCAAATTGTTTGGGATGACAAAAGCTCGTACTGGCCTTTATTCACTGCATCTTATTCAGGGAACTAGAGGAGAAGAATACATCAGCTCAGAGATCGAGCGCTCGTAAATCTTATTTAAAAGACTCTTATCCAGGTTCGGATTCAGTCCAAAGGTGCCTTTCATAGAGTCAGGTTTTATTTATTGCTCCAGCCTCATTTCGCTTTGCCTTTTGTGGATGGGAATAAATAAGTATTTGTGCATTATTGTGTTTCAACTTTGTACATTATAAGGTATGTTAAGTAAGGAGTATGTTAGGAGGGAAGGTTTTACAAGTGATGTCCAGAGGGAATATTTGCCCAGTGTTTGCTTCTAATCACCCTAAAAGTTAGATAACAGGAATAAGAAAACATTAAACTTAAAGGTTTATTGTATTTAATTGACAAAATTATATGGGAAAAGGCAAATCACTTTTATTATGCAAAAAAAAAATGCATTGAAAACAAAAAGCTCGCAGGAAATAAGCATAGATAACTTTATAAGTTGTTTTGAAGCATTCACACAATGAGGTAATTTTCGATCTACTGTAAAAATGCTAGCTAGTCTTCTTTGACTGGCCTATTAGTCTTCATAGTACCTGTTTCACAGTTTATGCAATAAATCTACTGACATTCACTTTAAGCAAATAAGCAATATCCAAAGTCTGTTGAACATATTTAGCCATTTTGATAATATCCTCCTTGGTTACAGAGGACAGCTCCTTCCTATTTGTCATTTTCACTAAAACCCACAAAATGGCCATAATACCTGCAGACTGCAGCCAATGAAAATGCTTCTTTACCTCTGCACTTCCTGCTCCTCACAGAACAGATCGTGAAAGCAGACTGTGGTTTTCTTTCAAGCTCAGATCCTCTCATTATAACAAACGTGCAGACACGGGTCAAATATTGCCTCACTTGTAGTTAAATAAACTATAAACTATTATTATTATACTAAATAAATTATTAAATATAATCTACAAATCATGCAATATTGTACCACTAAATAATACGTGTTTTTATAGAGGGCTTAGCTAATCAGGCCAATTAGAGATAATAATAAAACACAAGGGGTCATTTATGATGCTTACATTATAACTTGCAAATTCACACACGGTGTATCTTTAAGGGTGTTTTCACACTAGCACTTTTGGTGCGCACCCAGGTTCGATTGATTGAGAGTTCGGTTCATTTGGATGATGTGAACGCTGTCTTCTGAACTCGGGTGCGCACCCACAAACCGTACCCAAGTCCTCTTAAAAGCTGGTCTGGGGTACGGTTCATGTGAACTCTGGTACGGTTCGCTGCTGATGTGAACGCAATCGTACCAACTCGCAGAAGTGAACTGCTATTAATGACATATTATTTGATGAAAATGTGTTTGTGTGTGTGTTTCACTCACTTTCCTGATGCACTGCAAGCAGAGAGCTGTATATCTCATTTCTGTTTGCCTTCAGTGTTCTTTAGAGCATTTGCAGTACATTCATAAGACAGACTCAAGTGCCGTTATGTACTGAAGCTTTGTAAACAAAATGAACAGTTCAAAAACATAAATACATTAAAGTACAGAGAGTAAAGTTATTACATTACTAAGCACCCAGGTAAACAGCTGCCGGCTTGATGATGCAAGCGAACCACGGTTCGGTTCCAGGGGAAGGGGGGAGCAATTGAACTCGGGTTCGGACCAGGCAAGCAAACCAAGTGTGAAAAGGACCCTAATATGCAGGGTACCTGTCTTGATATTCAAGAATGTTAAGAGAAAATATGAAATAATTTTAAGGTTATTTTAGATACATGTATATATGTTCTATAATTAAATAAATCATAAATGTTATGTATGTTTTGTGTTATGTTTTTTGTACAGCAAAACTATTTGTACAGCGTTGGGTTATTACTTGATTTCCATTGTAAAGTATGATTAGAATCAAATTTCAGGTTTTTCAAATGAAGACCCTTGATAGTTACTTTTATTTCAGTGATTGTGTGGTCAGTTTGAGGAGAAGTTAGAAACATCAATCGATTGCTTTAGATGTTTGTGCTACTTTAGATTTAATGCAAGCATTGTCTCAAAGAGAAGGAAGAGAAATCTTTGGTTTTAATAGTGTCTCTTAGTTTCCATGCCAGAGAGGTAAAATGAAGTTTTAATTACAAGTCTTAATTGATGTGTTTTTACCGTGATAGACCATAGCTCTGCTCTCCTTGCTCTTTTCAGGCTGTGGCTCTGCTTGCTGTTGTTTGCTCTATATTTCTCCACGTATTGATTGCTATTATGGCAAATCCAATGGGCACAATAGAACTCTATCAGCAAAATACAGGTTAATTATCTTGAGGTCAGGCGGTCTCAGATGCACACAAAGGGCTTATCCTCTTCGCACATTACAACCTAACATTAAATCCTGAGCACAAATTATCACCAAGGTTTTTTTCCATTCAACAAATGAACTGGCAGTGAGAAGGAGAGCAGTGTTTAAGCATCGACATCCGAGAGTTTAGATGTTTGGTGACGTTTGTTCTCTTTTAAAAATAGCCATTTGCTCTTTATAGTCAAAATGATTATTTCCAACTACTGTTAGGGATTTAAGGTGCATATTAGATCATGATAAATGATTTTCACTGAGTATACAGTGAGATTTCTCTCTTACGTAAATCCAATCGCTCTCCAAATAAGAAGCCACAGGTCTTTCTTTTCACTAGAGGCAAAACAGACAGTGCGGACCTTTGACTGAATGAAAAAGTGATATTTTTGCTAAGTGGAGTGGGAAGCTGTCGGACGTTTTACTTATGCTTGACTGATTGGCCTTATTATAGAGGCCCGTCAATGAGCTTGAGTTAATGGCATTGATTGTGGATATTGTGCTTTTTCCTCGTCTCCTGCAGGGACTCCAGTGAATCGGATTCCTATCATGGCCAAGCAGGTGTTGGATCTCTACACTCTCTACAAGCTTGTCACTGAAAAAGGCGGCTTAGTGGAAGTCATCAATAAGAAAATATGGCGCGAGATTACCAAAGGCCTGAACCTCCCTACCTCCATCACCAGTGCGGCGTTCACCCTCCGAACACAGTGAGTGACATAACTTCAGACGGGAACAACCTGTTGATAACTGCCAGTTGATTCTCGTCTATCTTGTCCTGTCCAATTATTTGATTTTAAAAAAAAGAGAGTGAAGAGGGAAGTGTATTTGACAGTGTTTGGTAGAAGTAAGAACAAGCTTTTAAAAAGATACTTTTGTACAGCAAAACTGAGATTCATCAAGCAAACAATAATATCAAAATTATGGCTTTTATGGTGAAAGAACCTAAAAAAAGACAGTAGGACACACTGTAATGGCCAAAGACATTTTGCATATTAATAAAGAATGCATCCTGTGTGAACAACTGCTAAGACACATTGACAAACTTGATTGTGAAATGGATTGCTGTGAACAATATATTGATTTCTAAAGCTGCTTTTTGATTAATGATTTACTCATCTAAAACTCATCTAAGGTTTTTTGTCTTCAGCAAAATGTTAATATACTATTGTTCAAAATTTAGGCTCACATAGGCTGTATTAATTTGAACAAAAATACAGTTATTTTATTAAATTATTACAATTTAAAATAACTATTTTATATTTTAATGTTTTGAAATGTAATCTCTTTCCGTGATGGCAAAGCTGCCAGCGGCCATTATACAAGTCTTGAGTGTCACATGATCCTTCAGGAATCATTTTTTTCATGTTGAAAATCAAATTAATTCTGAAATCTTTTCAGAATTTTTGTATTTTATTTTTGTACTTAATTTATCTATATAAATTTATTTTACATAGTCAAATTATAATCTTTTTATAACAATGTAAAGTCTTCACTGTCACTTTTAAAGGGGTCATATGGTGCTTTTTTAAGTAAGTGTGTTTTTGGTGTAACAGTATATGTTGACATGCTTTAATGTTCAAAAAACACATTATTTTTCAAATACTGTACATTATTGTAGGTTCTCTATGCCCCACCTCTTTCAAATGTGTGGTTTTCTACAAAGTCCCTCCTTCCGACAAGCACAGTCTGCTCTGATTGGCCAGCTGACCCAGTGCATTGTGATTGGCCGAACACCACAAGCACTCATACAAAATGTAACGCCGCTTTCCATCTTTCAAAGTAAATATCAAGACAGCTAATAATGTCCTTAGTTTTACCGTCAGTTCAAGCCCGAAAGGGGAACAGAGTCGCATGACAGACACAGTGATGATGCTCATATGCATTTGCAGTACACAAGCCAGGGATAAGACAGCTGACGTGCTATGATTTCTGACAGGCTGTACTACGTGGCACAAAACTCAGCATTTGAAAAGTGAATACTTAAAATACTTAAACTAATAACAAAGCATACTTACAGTAGCTGATTCAGAAGCGCCAGATTGTCATTGCAAAGTTGGAATTGACCCTCTTTTTATTTTTAGAAATAGCCTTTGTGCACAGCCAGCCTTGTACTCTCCAAAGTTCACAAAACTGTCGTCCGTAAATTTTACATTTGACTCAAATATTTTATGAAAACAAAATGCTGTTGTATGTGTTTCAGAAATATGGTGCTGTTTCTGTTGCTACTTTCTGTATAAATCTTTAACGTACTTGGGGAACACATGAACTTGTTTGTGCAAGTCCAATCTCAGCACTGTCATTTAACACAATTACACAACTCTCTAAGACATGCAGGTCTCCTGTAGCCCTGTAGTCATAAGTTATCCCCTTTATGAACTTTTGCCATCTGGCTGGCACTATAGAGCCACAAATACAAGGACAGCCAGGCACAAGAACCGTTTCTTCCCCAGGCAATCTACCTTATGAACAGTTCAGTGTAAGGCAAAGGGTTTTTGGTGTCAGCTGTCAATGCATGAACTACACCAGTGGTTACGACACCTGTGTGAACTATGCGCACAACAATCACTTCTCTGAGATCTCCTGATCAAAAATAATTTTAAAAATGTCTTAGAAACATGAAGTTTGTTCTGAGTAAATATTCTTATCTTTTATTTGAAGATGCCATTTGGTTTGATATTGAGGTGTAGCTTCACATCCTGTCCTTTCTTGTCTACAGGTATATGAAGTACCTCTATCCATATGAATGTGAAAAGCGTGGACTGAGCTCTCCCGGGGAGCTTCAGGCAGCTATCGACAGCAACCGTCGGGAAGGGCGGAGACAGAGTTATGGGTCCACCCTCTTCAGCTACTCCCCTGTGGGAACCCCCACACTGCTAGCTTCCCCAAAACTCCAGATGCCCCACATCAGCATGTCCACTCCTAATGGTGGGCACATGTCTCAGACATCTGTTATCAAGAAAGGTTTGTGTTTGTATTTCCCTTTATCATAACTACTTAAAAATACTTAAATATTAAGATACATTTTAATATGCTTTACACAGCTGAACATACATTTATTCATTAAGTAGACGCATTTATCTAAAGCGACTTACAAATGAGGACAGTGGAAGCAATCAAAAACAACAAAAAGAGCAATGATATACAAGTGCTATAAAAAGTCTCAGTTAGCTTAACACAGTACACGTAGCAAGGGCTTTTAAATAATATAATAAATAAAAAGAAAACAGATAGAATAGAAAAGAATTGAGCAAGCTAATGTTAGAGTTCACATATATATATATATATATATATATACACACACACACACAAATAATTGCATAATAAATGAAAATAAATTATAATACAAAAAGATTAGAAAGGTAGTTAGATTTTTTTAAAAGAATACAACATTTTATTTAATTTAAAATTAATTAGTTTATTAATTAGAACATACAACATTTTACCTTCCTTGCACTAGAATTCTTTACTGTATCGATAAAATAATATAGACTACAATGAGAAATAGATCAAATATTACAAATAAAAAAAATTATTATGTAGAATACAACAAGAAAAAAACTGCATTCTATTGATGGTTAATTTTTGAAAAGAAAGAGAAGGAAAAGTGGTATTCCTTTTTAGGAAATTTTATGTTAGTGCAGACCATGTTGATCCTCCAAAGAAGTTATCTCTCTTAGAAAATAAGACTGCCACATCTTACTTTGAATGGTCTGAATGGTCATCAGAGCAGACAGGAAACAGCTTGCAGGACTTCCTCTTGCCCACCCTGCCAGATTCCGCATCAAAGCAGCAGGAGCAATGACACAAAGACACATGGGCTGCTTCATGATTCAGTCATGTGCCCATATGGAAAAAGACAAGTCACGCAAGAATCAAAGAGCTTTACGAATCTGACAGTATTTATAGTGTTTACAGAGCAGCTTTAAATAGATGTCATGACCTATGTTTCATACTCACTTCCCTGTGAGATGTTGCAGCATATTTCTAAACCTAAAATTACAGAACAAAATGCTGCATTCAGATTATTGAATAGCTTCCTTTTCATTTGCAAAACCATAAATTGTTGATTTGAAGTGAATCAGGCCCACAGTATTAAAATGAATGTCAGATAACTAAAATAAAATATAAAAAATAATAAAATGCACTAATTGTTCAAAATGTTGAAGTGAGTGATATTATTTATTTTTTTAAGAAATAAATGTTTTTATTCTGGAAGGATGCTTTAAATTGAATTTCCGATCATTAAAAATTATTACTCATCATTTATAATAATTATTATTATTTCAGCATTAGAATGGTTGCTGAAGGATCATGTGGCACTGACTGAAGACTGGAGTAAGGACTGCTGAAAATTCAGTTTTCTCAACTGTTAGGCTTCACTGTCTGTAAGTGTTCAGTGTGGCAAAATTAAGCATCGTAAAAATACGAGGTTATTTCAAGGAATAGCCTATAAACTATGAGTAAATTGTCCATTACTTAAAATAGTAGGAAATAATTTTAAGTTGGCAGTTTTTCCAAGATTTTGGACCCGGAGTTATGCAAAAAGAGACATAGAGAATTATCCGAGACACGTTTTCCAAAGCCATGAAAAGAATGAAAGGAAAGAGAAAAGATATAAGGTGGCAAGTGCCAAATAGGCCTACATGTTTCTCAAATAAATGTTACACTATACTGCTGCTGCTGCTGCTGTTGTTGTTCTTTCAATAAACGAATATAAAGGGTGCAATAAATGAAATGCCAACATATGTACAATAATGAACCTTTGTTTTTATCGAAAGTAAATCGTGACACCACACAAAATATAAAACGGTGTAACAATTTAACCAATTTAATAAAATAAATGAACACTAATAAAATTATGTTATATTGCAAACGTGATACTTGACTCTGACCTGCTGCTAATCATTATTCCTGTGTCTATAATATTCTGACCATTGGGGCCTGTCTCACTCTTAGATTGCCTACACTTCTTCATTTCATTGTTGTTTTGTTTAGGGGATACGCACAAGCATCGCAACATGTTTATATGAATCTACTCCTTGAGCCAGCAGTGCGGGGGTGTGGGAAAGTCCGAAAACAGTGTTCTTTTAAACAAACTACATTTGAAGTGTATCAGGGCCTTTAATGATGCTTTCTTGCTCCACAGAGGACTCCATGCTGTCCAGCTGCCTGACTAACAGGATGGGCATCCCTGTGTCTTTGGCCAGCCACCACAGTGCAGCTCAGGCGGCTGCGGCTCAGGCTGTGCAGGCGGCCGCATTGGAGCAGCTCCGGGAGAAGCTGGAGTCTGGAGAGCCACCGGAGAAGAAAGTGATGCTGATGGCAGAGGAGCAGCAGAGGATAATGCAACATGCGTTACAGCAGAATCTCTTCGCAATGGCAACCCAGCTACCCATGAACATCAAACTGAACAACAGAGGTGGGTTCAGTGTGTGCTTTCACAAAAATCTCTTTACTGTAATTTACTCTTGTTTCTGTTTGTTTGTTTGTTTGTTTATTTTTTACTTTTTAAGGCTCAAACGTAAAGAGATAGTTCACCCAATGAAAACTCACTAACTTACCCTCAAGTTGTTCCAAACGGGTTTTAACTTCTTTCTTCATTTAAACATAACATATCTTTTTTAAGAATGTGGGTGATCACACAGTTTCTGGTCCCCATTGACTTCCATAGTATATTTTTTCCATAACAGCAACTTGAAAGATGAATAAAATGGCAGCCATGTTTAGACGTGTGTGTCAGTGTAATATAAACGGCAGTAAAGTAAAGTGTTTCTCTAGAATGACCTATAAAGATGACAGAGGGCATTGTGGATCAGATCATGTAGATTCAGGTAGAGAAGTTTATCACAAATAGCCAACAGCTCGGAAACCCGTAAGTTTGATTGTAATACAAAACATCAGCCATCTGTGAGAGAATAATTCTCAAAACAATACTGAAAGAATTTATGAAAACATTTGATTTCTGCATATGAGTTATTTATACTTGTTTATGAATGGTAATATCCTTGTTATTTTATAAAACTGTAACCAGTTGTGTTTTGTGATTTGTTGTCTTCTGCATGACTGTTACTCTCATGCCACTCTTAAAACAAGAGGCTCTTTATATGGTGGGACAATGTAGCATAATTCTATAATGCTGAGCAGGACTTTCTCACAGAAACACTCTGCATTTAAAGATTATATTAAATGTTATTTTGTGTTAACCTGATAGCCACAGTAATGAAAGAGTTCTGTTGAATTCATTGTGTGTAATGTTAACAGTTTATTTGTAGTGAAGAAATGTTTTATGATACAGGCTCCCCGTGCCTGTCTAGAGAAGTGAAAGCCCCACACACACGCACACACACACACACACACAAAACTCTTTTAATAAACCCCTCCTTATCCTGTCACTCATGAGTTATCACTGATAGTTGGTGGCACGCTTCTCTTGCTTCTTGTGTTCCTTTTATAAATGCTCATATTGAGTTTTTCTCTTCCCCACTCTCTGGCTCCTCTCTTGACAGATGATAGACAAGAGACTGCATTGAACCTGTCTACCAACGGCATTAGCAGCATCAACATGTCAATAGAAATAAATGGGGTTGTCTACACAGGTAAATAGAGCGCCGTTTGCTGATGTAATTGCAGGCAGGAAATTCAATAAGTTATAGCAGCACCCCCTCGCTTAGTCCTCCACACAATTTGATGTCTTTGCTATAAAATCCATCGTAATGAAGTGGCAAGTCCAATAGTGTTAAAAAAGTTAAATATCTTAAAATTGGGCCTGGGAGCCAGGAGGTCGATGGAGCTTATTGTCTTTCGTGCCCACCGTCTTACCTAGATACAGTGCTTTTGCCTGATGTGCGAGAGAGAGTAATTACTAGAAGATGGCTCATAAGCTTGCTGGGAACATTTCAGGAGATCACGTTGAAGTGGCTTTAGATTTATCATCTTTACTGAAGGTTTGTTCCCTGTAAAGTTGTAGAGCCCTAGAACATAGTACTTTGAAGGTTTTTACTAGGGAGGATGATTTAATGTTTTAATTATCATAATTAATTATATAAGAAATGGTCAAATAAAACTAGGAATTTAATTGCTTTGTTCATACTCTTTGTTTTGTATTTTATGTTAAAAACCTAAAATATAATATATAAACTAAAATGTGTTGAAAAATTCTAGATATATGTGATTCATATGTTTTACGAGAATTTCACACAATTCATTTAAATAAAATGTATAATTAACTCTCTTCATATCCTTTTAAAATCTTAGCGTATCTTTAGTCAGCATCTTCACATTTTTCATGTGGATTTGAACAAAATTCAGATACTTTATCAATATACAGACATCAGGTGTTTCGGGTACTTCATCTCCGGCATTGTGTGAATGAAAAAAAAGTCAAGGGGGTGTTGATCACATACCAAACTTGTTTGTTTGTTTTTACTATTATTATTGCATGAAATTATCTAGAATCATCATATTTATTACATAAGCATATTTTTAATCACACTTAAACGTTTTTAATAAATATATACAAACTGAACCGCTGGTGTTGGGTGGTTTGGGTGTTCGTATGCATTGAAACTAACTTTAAATATGTGTCTGCTGACTCCAGGGGTCCTGTTTGGCCGTAAGCCAACCATAGGTTTCATGGCAGGCAGCCAGCGAGTCCATCACAGACACAGCTCACAGAGAAAGAGCAGCATCCCAGGCCTCAGCACCCAGACACAGCCGTCCTCCTCTTCCTCCTCACACGGTCCAGCCACCTCCCCCTGAGCTTCTCCCTGACCCCCCACACTTCACTCAGCTCCCCCCCGACAGGGTCATTCTGGACCGGTGTTTTCTGTCTCCTTCAATGTACAATGTACACTTTTTACCATTTTTCTAACCCTCCTCTTGCAATCAGGACAGGAGCATCCGTCATCAAAAAAACTTCCATAAAAAAAAAAAGGCTGAGCACCTACAGCTGACAGCCGCACATTTGAACTGTGGTACATTTACATATGCAGCAAGTTGCAGTTTGTCATTTTGTTCTTATGAGGATGAATTCTTCAATGTTGAGCGACTAAACCAAACTGCGTGACAATGAACGATGACCATGAACACAAGGAGCGGGGTGACGCTCGAGAGGACGGGATATTCCTCAGACAGAGTGAATGTTGCATCAAAGCTAGATTCTTCACTTTCCTTCACAGATCCTGAGGTTGTGGCATCTTTATCTTTACCTGTTGCATTCTTGAATCAAACCGCACGAGCTATTATCAGCTATTACCAAAGAGAACGAGAGCAAACATTTTAATGGTTTATTTGATAATGTTATGAGTTTTCTCACCACCATCAAACAGCTGATGCCACTACACATTTTCACAAAGTTGAAATTAATATCTTGATTTTAAGCAAAGCACGTCCCATTTAACTTGGGCATCAAATAGTCAGGGAAAAAAAGTTCTTTACTGAATTACTGCTTAAATATATGTTTGTAAAGAAAAGCTATCATTATATCCATCGAAGCAGTCATCTACACAATCTTTAAAGGACTGGGAGAATCATAATTCTTGACATATGTGCAAGATTGGTCATGTGTAGCTTGATACTGAGGAAAGCTGACAGGATTATGTCTGCTATACTCTCTTCTCGTGGCTGGTTTTGGCCTGCAGCCGTGGCGAAATGTATTCCATTGATTAGGGAGTTATTTGGGGAACACTTGTCGACAATGTTTAATGATTTTCCACCACCTCCGCTCGTGTTTTATTGCAGGGAGATTTAAGGGTTTAGTAGAGAGAGGGTCACACTGGTTAATACAGCTTTCACAAGTCAAGGGTCAAATGATATTGTGACGTGTGACTGTGAGCTGGACGTTGATCACAAAAAAAAATAATTTCAACCATAAAAGAGAGGCTCTTGAGAAGAAGAGTATGTGTCGTGAACAGGCTGAATTCATGAGGTGAGATCTCTGTCGTGAACAGAATACAATTGTCATCATGTTTTCAACAATGCACTTGCATCTGAGAGTTCGCCTCTCGTCCTTTATTCTCCTTTTTTTATTTTATTTCTTTGCTCACACTCTTGTCTTATTTCTTTTTCTTCTCTTTTCTGTTGGTAAGGAAATAGGAGGATATTATTATTATGTCACTTTTTTAGAATTCAGTAGACGATTTCCAGTTGTATTTATTATTCCTTTTATTCTCTTCCTTTCATGTTGAAACTTGGGCTGTTTCAGTGCTTTCAGCAACATCGCTCATTTTTTTTTTTTCATTATTATTACAGCCCAATACCTCACAAATCCTGCAAACCTGTACACAGATAATAGATTATGAAAACAACATATACCTCATTTATTTCATTTCTATTGCTTTTATTGTGAAGCCACTTGAAAAAGTTTTTTCAACCAATCACTGGATTTTTTTTCTATTGTGTATTGTTTTACCAAAGAAGGGAATATATAATGAACACACATCTACCTCATTTGTTATAGACTGTGCCAACAACATAATCACAGCAGCAGTTTTTACTCATAGTCTTTCTGCTCCAGCGGGACTTGTGCTGCAGAGCCAGAGGCTGGACCACACAGGGCTCGACACCGCGTCGCTTTCTTTGCTCGTTTTGCCATTGTTTTATTATGTTTTTTAGGCAAGGTAGGGAAATAAAATACCAGAAGGATACTATTGTATGAATACAACTGTTCAAATTGATTTAATATTGATCTGATCCAGGTTCTTCATTAAAGTATCAGTAGATGATTGAATCAGATCCAAAATATATCTTAAGTTACGCTGCAAACTTTGGCGTTTGGTTAATGAAGTGGTTTTTCTGTTCACAACATACTGTGGCTTTAAGAAAATATATGACCTACTCTAATTCTAAATTAAGTGAAACAAATCCATTGCTTTATACTCTCTTTAATGGGATTTGAATGTGGAGACATGCTCAGAAGAGGACTTATTTTTAAAAATACCAAAGATGTGACATTGTTGAGTTTATAATTTCAACCCGATGCTGTCGTTCTTAACTTTTAATCTCAAGCAGCAGAAAAAATGTTTTCATTTGATGCTGCTGTGGCAAAACTTGATTTTAAGCACTTGGAGCAAAAGGTAATCCAAAAAAAAAAGGCCAAGCTGTGTATTCAAGTAAGAATGTAATAACCATTTCCAGAGTTTTAGCACAACTAATGATTAATGAAATAAGTAAACCTGACCATCATTTTGTTGTTATATAGAAGCAAGGATTAATGGAAATATATAGTCTATGTTTATGTGGAATTACAGAAGACACAATCAATGCACAACTGTCTGATTCCTGTTGTTCAGTGTAATTTCCCTCTTGATCAGCGTATGAAGAGACTTTTCTCTTCTCTTCTCCTCAAGTCACTAGACTGCAGAGATATCTAGAGCAAATCCTGGACCAACTCTGGAGAAGCAAAAAACATGAATCAGAGTGATTGCATAACCAGAGTTTTTACGAAATCACATTCACAGGCTTACCGATGACAATGTAGTAACATTTGTCCATAAAAAGACTATCATTTTAATAATGGTTAAGAAGAAAAAAAAAAGATTGACTCGTGCTTAAAGAATAACATGTTGTTTACCTTGTTTAGCTATGTCTGCGATGCTATGCTGGTAGAGTTTAGATCCTAGTATACGCTGTGTATGAAGCTTATTTTCCTTTTATTCACTTTGGATAAATCCAGTGCATTATGGGAAAGCTGGATTGTGGTGCTCAGGGGTTAAAAAAGAAAAAAAAAACTGGTGAAAGGTTTGACTTGTAGCATATTTAGAAATAAAAGTACTGTTTTCCACTTTAATGTCCAGTTGAGTTTTCTTTTGGTTTTAAATGTTTGTTAAACTGCTGTAATAAAAGAAAAAAAGTTTAATACTGATGTAATATGTGATATTTGGTTATGAAAGGTTTTGGAGAGAAAGTAATGGTTAAACATAAAGTACAGGAGGAACCACTGGCTGCAGCATAAACTATTTTATATCTACACGTACATTAACAAATATTTGGGGTCAGGGTTTGTTTTTTTTTTGTTTTTTTTTTCAGAAAAAAGCTCTAATACTCACCAAGGCTGTATTTATTTAACCAAAAATAATTTTGTAATAAAATAATATTTTGAAATATTATTACAATTTAAATAAATGTTTACTATTTTAATATAGATTTCTGCAAAAAGTAATTTATTGCTGTGATGGCAAAGCTGAATTTTCAGCAGTCATTTCTTCAGTCTCCAGTTTAACATGATCTTTCAGAAATCATTTTAATATGCTGATTTGCTGCTCAAGAAACATTTCTGATTATTATCAATGCTAAAAGCAGTAGCATTACTTAATATTTTTGTGGAAACTGTGATACTTTTATTTAAAAAAAAAACAGCATTTTTCGCCTTACTGTTGCTCAATTGAGTATAGTACATCTGTGCTATGCAAATGTTTTAATGGTGATATGTTTTTCAGTAGTTTGTGTATTTTCTGGGAATCAAACCCATGACCTCGGTGTTGCTAGTTACAGTTACAAGCTACAGTAATCAAGTCTCTAGACAGGTGATAACAAATTCTCTCTGAATCTGTTTGTATACAGCAAGCAACTGATTTTACAGAAATATACAAAATAAATGCTTTAATCCAGAGTTGAGCCAAAAAAAAAAAATTAAAGAAGATTGGAATCCCAATGACAGGTCACTTAAAGGGAAACTCCACCTCAAAATTTACATTTTGTCATTAACCACTTACCCCCATGTCGTTTCAAACCCGTAAAAGCTTCGTTTTTGTCTTCTGAACACAATTTAAGTTATTTTGGATGAAAACTGGGAGGCTTGTGACTGTCCCATAGACTGCCAAGTAAATGACACTGTCAAGGTCCAGAATGAAGTATGAAAGTATGAAAGACATCGTCAGAATAGTCCATCTGCCATCAGTGGTTCAACTGTAACATTAAGGGTTGACAATACTGTTTGTATGTGAAGAAAACTAAAATGATGACTGAAATAATGACTTTATTTAAAAGAGAACTACACATCTGACGCGGCTGACTCAGAAGAGTGTGCACTGCCTGTGTTCAACTCATATTCTCCAAAATGGCTCTACGGTAATGTGGAGAGACAGAGGAGATGACTTGTTGAATTAAGTCATTATTTTAGTTTTCTTCAATACAAAAATTATTTTCGTCACTTCATAACGTTACGGTTGAACCACTGATGGCAGATGGACTATTCTGACGACGTCTTTCTTTTTTTTGTTGGACCTTAACACTGTAATTTACTTGGGACAGTCACAAGCCTCCCGGTTTTCATCCAAAATATCTTAAATTGTCTTCCGAAGATGAACAAATCTTTTACGGGTTCGGAACGTCATGTGGGTAAGTGATCCCTTTAAGAGCTGATAAGCCCGTGTTGACTGACAAAGGATCGTGTTAAAAAGCTGTCCACTTAAAAGGCAAATTAAGTGACAAGTGTTCAATAAATGGCAAGATGTGTACAACAACAACAAGACAGCCATCAGTTTCATTATGTTCATATTAAAACATAATGAGATTGTGTGGAAAGAGCAGATGGTCCGGAATTTAAACACAGCGTAGTAGAGCGAATATAAGCAACACAATTTAACAGTAACCACAAAGACAAAATGGAAAAGGACAGAGAAAGATAAAGTTGACTCGACTGGACAAAGGTCAAAGTGCCGCACTGCAAACGCAGGCAATTAAACTAATGATGCCAGGGATGTGTGCAGCATTAAGCAGCAAAACGGAGTAAAGATCACTTCATTAAGACCCAAGAAGCTGACGTAATTAGGAGTAGGCCAAGATTAGTGTCTTTCAATGGTTTTGCCTGGGATTTGCGGTAAATAGAGTTATCATTGAGGCTCAAGGAGTGTTACATTACACTTCAGAATAAACAAAAACAAATTAGCAGCATTGTCCAATAATGGGTTATCTTGTCAGAGCCTGACAGAAATCCATGGCCTATAACACGGTGTTAATTTTATGCATCACTGACAAGCACCTTCACAATCAATGGAGGTACTATAAAGTCAGGGAGACCATCAATTCAAGTTCAGGACAGGTAGACGAGGAGTTTTGTGTGTATTGGAGGCCAGTGTGCATCGGAACCAAAAGTATTGTTTGTTGAAATCCTGTTTTCAACTTTAAAAACTTTTTTGTGACTTTTCTGATTCCACAACAGAGATGAATTAAATATATTTATCATTTAATTTGCCACATGCTTTATTTAATTAAATAATTTATTGGAATATACTGGAAAATATAATGGAATATCACAATATATATTTCACTCATAACTGAGTACATTGCATTACATACATGTTCCCAAATGTGAGTATATATATATATATATATATATATATATATATATTCATACATGCAAACACTTTTCAATAAATATAAAATACAATATATTATTCTGTATATTTTCAATATACATTATAAATAATCAAATCTTTTGATTGTTAATATATAAAGAAATAGATTTTCTTTGCATAAGGGTCTGATCTTCAGTATTACTGACAGATTCCCTGTCTGGGATCACATGAGAACATCTAATCCGACTGCATATCACTTGTACTCTAATTTAATTTTAGTGCCTGAACTTCTGCTACAGCAAGAGAACAACCCCAGTTAATACGTTTAATTATAGATATGATGATTCATCATTCATGGACAGAGCAGTGAAATCAAGATGTTTATTAGTAGGTGTACTGGATCATGATATGCATCAAGTCTTCCTTATTAATAATAATAAAAACTCAGCCACCTGATTCAAATGAAGCCACGTCATTACATTTTGGGTTTTACATTTACATTTAGCTGACGCTTTTATCCAAAGCGACTTACAATTGCTATATATGTCAGAGGTCACACACCTCTGGAGCAACTGGGGGTTAAGTGTCTTGCTCAGGAACACATTGGTGTCTCACAGTGGATTCAAAACCGGGTCTCTCACACCAAAGGCATGTGTCTTATCAACTGCGCCAACAACACCCCATTGTTGTTTTCTCTGGTTTTACACTATGATTAACTGCTGGATACTGATAAGAGAAACAACAACAAAGATGCTGTTTTGATCCTCTACTGTCCTGGCGACCATTGATTGAGCGATGAACTTTGACCTCAGGAGCAGGATTCCACTCTAGAATCACCTGATGGCTGTCAGAGATGATTAACTGAGCTGATCTAAGAGCACAGGCTTTGTGCTGTCAATACCAATTAGCAACCACTGCATATTCCAGTGATGGCATCATGTTCTGAATACTGATTAATTAGCTTACAAATGTATGATTTCAGAGAAGAAATATTTATCCAAATCTTTTTTTCTTTGAGCAAAGTCAAGAACATTTTTTAGTTTTTTACACTGTTAAAGAGTTGGATTCCCATGCTATACAATACATATACCACATAGAGACGTCCTGCTGTAGTCGTTGCTGATGCTGCTCTTGTTAAATTTCAGCCTCTGGATCTGATTCTGGATCATAAATAAACGGCTGAATCTGACTGTTAGCCATGGTTTGTTTTGGATGATGTTTTTTTTCCTCACAGTAATGTCACAGCTTCCAGACTCTCAACGCAAAAGCCTACTGGCGCTCGTGATTCTTTAGCTCCGCCCACACGTCACGCCTCCAGCCGCTTGTGTTTTTCCGGGAAAAACGGTACAGACTATCTTTCTCTTATGAATATAATAAAACTAAAGACTTTTTGGAGTTATGAAGGATGCAGTACTACTCTATAGGTACTCAAGATTAACAGGATATTGAGTGAAAACGAGCATTTCACCCCCCCTTTAATAACTTTTATTTCACTGATCCTGGATCAAATTGCTTTTATACAGGATTGCCTAAAATGAAGTTAGCAATTAAATGTATTAGGCTACTCAAAGGCTTATTGTCATTTCAAAAGCAACCTGAGAAGAATGAGCCACACCCTTAAAAATAAATGTGCTTAAAAGATTCTTCACAGCGTTGACACAAAAGAACCATTTTTGGTTACACAAAGAACCATTTAGTCAAAGGATCTTTAAAGAACCATCTCTTTCTTACCTTTTTATAATCTGAAGAACAGAAAGGTTCTTCAGATGTTAAAGGTTCTTTATGGAGCCATTTAGACAAAAAGGTTCTTCTATGGCATCGTGAAGCACTTTTATTTTTTAGAGTGCATTATGTACAACATATTAAATACTTCTGCCTTCTTATACATTTTTAAATGTATAAGAATATACATTTAAAAAATATATATATTCCAAATCTGTTTATATAATACATTTCCAGTTCCATTTCAGATTTGGTTTTTGTATGTGAACAACAAACATAAGATTTGCAATTACACTTGTTCTTTCTTTTTATGTGAAATTAAGTTTTTCTTCATCTGAAAGACCTTTTCAACTAGGAAGAACACTGATGGGACGTCTATCTATTTGTTGGCTGACATGCTGAGGATGAAAGAATGAAAGTTGGTGGGGGAAGGGTCCTGGATTCCTCTTATTAAGTAGGGGTTCATCAGGCACTACTGCATTGTGATGGGATTATTATCATTATTGAAAGTTACAAATGATATTATGCTGTTTACTGATAATGGGAATGCTGTTTTTTGGTCCTTCTAGATCTCAGTTCAGCATTTGATATGGTTGATCATAAAATTTTAATTTCTAGTTATGGAAAGTTATGGAGGATTTCAAGGTCTTGTTTTAAAATGGTTTTGGTCTAATTTAACCAATAGGAAGTCTTCTGTATGTATTGGTAAAACATACTTCTTCAGTAGTACACCCCTCCTGTGGTGTTCCACAGGGATTGATCCTTGCTCCTACACTTTTCTCTTTATATATGCTACCACTGAGATCCCTGTTTTCTAAACGTGGAGTATCGTTTCATTTATATATTGACGACACCCAGTTGCATATCCCACTTAAACATAAAGATTAATGTTCTATTAAGGTTTTGCTAGCATGCCTAGGGGATCTGAAATCATGGCTTTCATAAACATTTTGTCAAAAAGTTGTATTGATTGGACCAAGTGACTTTTATGTTGGTGGTGATCTGGATCTAGGCTTTTTAAGTTCTCATGTTATTCCGTGCGTGAAAATCCTTGGTGTTTTAATTGACTCAGGACTTCGGTTTGATAAACAGATTAATTCTGTCGTCAAATCATGCTTTTTCCATTTACACCACCTTGCAAAAGTTAAAACGGTATCACCTCTTTTTATGTTTAAATCAAAGCTTTAATCTTATTTTAAACAAATTAATTTAATTGTGTGTATTGTGCTTTCGTGTTTGCATTTTTTTTATTTATTTATTGTTTCTAATGTAAAGCACTTTGGTCAACCTTTTGGTTGTTTTTATATGTGCTTGATAAATAAATAACCTAACCTAACCATTATTTTCCTCAGGCAGCCATCTAGGTCATGGTCCCTGACCAGCCTTATAAAATGGAGCTTGTGATGGTCAGGGAGGTACTTAAAAAGCCATCAGAAATATTCAGTATGGAAGCAAATGGTTGTTTTGCCACAAAACCACTGGTTGCCATAGAGATTAAAGCTATGGAGACTGGATATGTAGTCAATACACAAATTATGTATTGATTACCATAGTTCCACTGATGATGGTCTATGGTGGATTTTACTGACCAAACATCAACTCAACCAAATGCTTTCTGACAGCTGTATTCATCCTTATCAGATAAAATGATGGCATATATGGCAATTTTAAAGTTTATTAATTTTGTAATTTCAAATTCAAGTTTTTTATATAAATATGTACATACATGCCTAAAGAAATTGTGCTTTGTGGCAGCATTTATATTTTCAGCTTTTGTTGGCATGTTTTGCATCGAGTCTATTTATTAGAGCACTACCTCAGCTCAGTAATACAACAACAGACTTTTCATGGCTTTGAGAAAGTCAGTGCTGTTTAGAGAAGACCAAACATTATCCTGAGACAAAGAGGAAAAGCCTGTTGTCAGTGTGGATATATATGCATTATTCTGCTTTCCATTTTGCATCATCAGGATTGACACGCATCACATCAGGAGCCAATGACTATCACGTTGTTTCCAGGTGCGAAACTAACAAAGATAAATCACTGAATAGGCTAACAGGCAACGTCTTTTTTTTTTTCGTCTACTTGTTGTGAGACTAAGTGTTCCAATCCTGCTAAGCCGGTGCTGCACCTGCCTTTGTGAAGATAATATGAAACATTTAGAATGCAAATTCACCAAAACACACAAAGCAGAGCCAAAGCTATGCAGCACAAAGATGAATGTGCTGCCACCAACATGCCGACATCCCAACAAACACAACTGGCCCATCCTAGCCTTTTGCTTATTTTTCTGTTTTGCCTTACAAATGGAGTCCTGTGCAACATTACTGCCCCATTACTGCACTACAAAGAGACATTTTAATGGTGGGTTTTATTATCAGTCCGTTTGGGTTTCTAGCAGCTGGTGTCAATACAATGCATAATATCACTTAGTATTTAATCAAATGGTTTATATGAACTATTATAAAATGTAATATGACTTTCTGCTCATGGCCCGGAACATCTGTTCATCAAATCCCTGTGCAGCTCTGATATCGGATCATTATTTTTACTGCATTGCATTTTGTCAAGGAAAATATCTTCCAGCTCAATAAGTATCATCCTGATGCAGGGGCATTGCTCGGTTTAGAAGAGATGAGGAACTTAGCCCCTGAGAAAAGAGAAAAACTATGTAATAATAGCCAGAGGTGTAAACTTTTGATACATGTTTCGTAGAAAAACAAAATAAATTCAATTGACCCTGATCTTCAAATTTTGACCTCCTGGATCTTAATGCAACGCATTTTCTTCTGGAGCATCAATGAGCATTTGAACCTTCCTGTTATAGTTGCGTATGAGTCCCTCAGTTGTCCCCAGTGTGAAAAATGGATCTCAAAATCATACAGCCACTGTTGGAAAGGGTTCAAATATGCAAAAAATCTGAGAATTTGAGGGACCTGAAGGTCTTTTCTGAAGAACAGAAGGCAGTTGAACTGTTCAGGACAAACAAGGGACTCCTAATCAACTATCACCAAAAAAAAAAAACAGCTGTGGATCATCCAGGTAACAACACAGTATTAAGAATCAAGCATACGTAAACTTTTGAACGGTCATTTTCATAAATTCAACTATTTTCTCTTGTGGAATATGTAAATGTATTTTATGTGAAATATCGTATTCAGGTCAGTACTAAAAAATGCATTTTGTATAATCCCTCTTATTTTGGTCAAATAATTAACATTTTGCAGATATGTAACTGTAAGATATGTAAATTTTTGACCACAGCTGTATGACGAGTGCTTCAAAGCTGCATTTAATGCAATGAACATGTAAGGCAGGGCTGTACGTTAACTTTTTTGCATAACACTGCTGATGCTACAGAGGCTGAAAGATTTGTAGACACAATCGTAGCTCAAGAATAAAATGTTACCATCAATATATATATATATATATATATATATATATATATATATATATATATATATATTGCAGTTCATCATTTAGACGGAACATTAACGTTCTAATATAATAAGGATACAATGGAATAAGAGCCCACCTTGAAAAAAAATGTGCTATTCACTGCACCTAAAATATATAATTATAGAAAAATATATGTATATATATACGTTGTATTGAACATTAATGGAGCAACATATTTTGTGTGAAAATAAATCATTCAAGTTGTTTATTTTGTTTAAAAATCTTATAAATATATGAGGTGGCAAGAGGGGCATTTTACCTCACACACAGGGTAAAAGGATCACCAGCGTATGGTAAAAATAGTTTTTTATTTATTTATTTATTTATTTTATATAATGTCTAGGTTCATTCATGTTAAAAACAATTATGAAACTTTAGCAAAATTTGCACTATTTTCTGCTTATTTCGAAATAAGTAATTATACACGTGCATCTTGAAAAGGCAATGTTTTGGAAAGTGCTACGCCACGTTTTTGTGCCATCTGGTGGTTTAGATGAAAATAATATCAAAGGGTGCCTTTTACCCTGGGGTGCCTTAAGCCCTGTGTACCCTACTACGTATATAAAAACATAAAATAAGAAATATTGTTTCAATATAATATAGAAAACAGAGTAATTAAAAATATAAATATAATAATTATTATATCATTCTATTTTACAGAAAACTTCTCAGGTAAGGCATGTAACCATGGTTCCTCAAAGGAATGAGAAGCTGTGCCAGAGAACGCTTTGGGGATGCCTCCAGTGTGACCGGCTCTAAATCACGTGTGTAATCAGTCCAATAGATGGGCGAGACACCATCCTGCATCGAGACACCTGCCATGAAGGCCTTGGAGGCCGCCATTATCTCCTTGTAGAGTGAACCTTGACCCCTGGAGCCGAGGAGAGATCAGAGGACTCATAAACGATAGAGATGGCATCTACTATCCACTGAGGGTCTGTTTTGTAGCTGGAAGACCTATCTTAGGTTGGACCATAGCACACCAGCAGCTGGTCCTCCCTTTTCCACAGGGCAGTTCTGTGGACCTTAGCATCCAGTGCTCGCACTGGACACATACAATTAAGTTTCTACTGGTCTGGCTCCATGAAGGGAGGAAGACTTAAGGCCTGGAGTTTGCAAGGCCGTGGTGTATAGGAGGGGACCTTAGGGATATACCCCACTCGAGGGTACAGAAACGCTTTGGCCAAACCGGCCACAAAGTTGAGATAAGAAGGGGCCACTGAAAGGGCCTGCAAATCTCCAACTCTCTTTAGAGAAGATATCGCCAGAAGAAAGTGAAAGTGAAATAAAAAAATAACTGAAAGTGAGGTGACATACAGCCAAGTATGGTGAACCATACTTAGAATTCGTGCTCTGCATTTATCCCATCGAAATTGCAAAAACACAGCAGTGAACACACACGGAGCAGTGGGCAGTCATTTATGCTGCGCCGCCTGGGGAGCAGTTGGGGATTCAGTGCCTTGCTCAAGGCACCTCGGTCATGATATTGCCATCCCGAGACTCAAACCCACAACCTTACAGTTAGGAGTCAAACTCTCTAACCATTAGGCCATGACTATGGGCAACAAAGGCCACCCATAAGTCGTGCCCTAATCGTAGTCTTGTAGTGAAGTGGCGATCAGAGATCTCCTCAGTTGGATCGAACGGAGGCTTGCAGGGAGCATCTAACACCACAGCCAGGTCCCATGTGGGGACACGAGATCCTACTGGAGGCCTCAGCACACCGCGGAGGAAACGTGTAACAAGGGGGTGTCTGCCCACTGACTGGCCACCGAGAGGGGAGAGAGAGGCCGCAATGGTGGAATGGGTCATCCCTTTGGAGAAATGGGCCTGCAGGAACTCCAGCACTGTACCAACCGGGCAGTTAACTGGGTCGAGCTGGCGGTCTCCGCACCAAAAGTAAAAAGTTTCCACTTCAAGGCATACTGTTTCCTCTTTGAGGGAGCTCTGGAATGGAGGATGGTCTCACAACCTCAATTTAGAGACCTGAAGTTACGAGTTGTGCCTCCTCAGAGGCCACACTTATAACTTCCACAGCTCTGGGTGGGGGTGGACTAGGGTGCCCTCCGCCTGTGAGAGGAGATCCCTCCTGACAGGAATCTCCCATGGAGAGCCATCGAGAAGGGAAATCAGGTCCGAGAACCATACTCTGCCTGGCCAGAAAGGGGCTACTAGTAGCAGACGGACCCTGTCCCGGTGCACTTTCTCCAGAACTTCTGGGAGCAGAGCAATCAAGGGAAAGGCGAACAGACGAAGCCTCGGCCATGTCTGTACCATGGCATCCAGACCCAGTGGAGCCGGATTTGTCAGAGAGAACAAGAGGGGACAGTGTGATGTCTCTTGAGTCACAAAAAGGTCCACCTGAGCCTCCATTCCCCGGGCCTCAGCCCCTGCCTCGACAGGATGTCTGCTCCCACATTGAGATGCCCGGGAATGTGAACTGCTTTCAGCAAGAGGAGTTTGCCCTGGGACCACACAAGGATCTGGTACACTAGTTTGTACAAACGGTGTACGTGCAGACCTTAATATAAGAGGCCACCGCTGTATTGTCGGTGCACACCACCACTTGGTGACATCTTAGGTCTGGGAGAAAGTGTTTTAGTGCTCAAAGCATGGCCATCATCTCCATTCAGTTCATATGCCATGTCAGATGGCAACCACTCCACAGACCGTGGGCAGGGTGGCCACTCATGGCCGCACCCCAACCGGTGAGAGACGCGTCCGTCACTAACATTATATGGCGACAAGGAGCTCCCAGCACCGGGTCCTGAGACAAGAACCAAGGCTTCCTCCACGTCTAAGGCACGGAGGCATCACCGCGTGACCATGATCATGCAAAGCAGGTTTCCCCTTGGGGAGAACCGCTTGATCTAGAGCCACCAATGTAGGGCTCTCATGTACAGCAGGCCAGAGTTATCATGTTGGACCCAGCTGCCATCAGACCCAGCAGTCTTTCAAACTGCTTAACAGTGAGTGACTGGGCTTCTCTCGCTCTCGCAACTGTGGTGAGGATCGAATCAAATCTGAGGATCCAAACAGGTGACAATCATGCCAGCATCGTGGTCAAATCCCACACCACACCCAGATAAGTTGTCCTCTGCAATGGAGAAAGCACACTTTTCTTGGCGTTTAGTATTAACCCCAGCTCTCTTATGTGGGCGAGAATGATATCCCGATGTCGAACCACCATCTGCTCCAACTGAGCTAAAATCAACCAATCGTCGATATAGTTCTGTATGTCGATGCCCTGGAGTCGCAGCGGAGACAGAGCTGCATCCCACTTTGTTAAAGTGCGGGGTGAGAGTGCAAGGCCGAAGGGAATAACCCGATATTGATACGCTTTGAAAAAAAAATCTTATAGTTTTTGCTGTTGCAATGTATACGTAAATTCTGAATTATAGAAAAAAAATATTTTAATTTATCTTTTTTTTGTGTGTGGTAATCATCCTGTGGTAATCTTGAACTTGGTAAAACAATAATTCCTAAAGCAATATTACAATTTAGATTATTATCTGTCTAAAATGTGTCATTTTGTCTTCATCACGAGGTAGCTATCCTCTGTCTGTTGTCTCCCTGTCTACCTTTCTTCAAATATTAATAAATGTTTTGTGCTTTGTAAATCTGGAAACATCAGATTACTGCATCACATTAGCTTTTAAGAGAAGGTTTGCTTTTTATTGATTACACATATTTAAAGGCAGAGCTTATATTATTTGTAGTAACCCAGTCATTTATCCTTTTTCAGCTCAACAGATGGCATACATTAATTTAATAGTGTTCTGTGTCTCAATGATCAGTGGACAATTAGATAAAGTCAAGCTAAGTTTTATTACTAATAACGTGATGATGCCACACTTTCCAAGACTGAGGCAAATGTACAAATGGTGTTATGTCTGAACTTGACTCTAAATTACAATTTACAGTTAACCATTGCCCACAGCATGGGGTGTACTTGACAGAATGACCAGAGCACCATTGGGCTTTTCGATTTTCTGTTTGAATAACAATGCTCTGAGAGACAGGTATTTGAAACAGCGGAGAGTCCCAATGGACGAGCACTAAGCGGACTAACAAGCCACTCCAGCACTCTGAACCTCCACACGCTTCATCCACAGCTTTAATGGTGGCAACTTTGATTTCAACAGTAATTGGAGTCTTGTTTCTGTCTAGTACTGTCAATAACACAAGCAAAGGTTAATAAAGGCTAAGGTGTTTGTGCACCTGTAGTATGTGTATTTTTCCTGTGGCAGGTCTTTATGTGTGAGTGTTTTCTTATGGCAGGTTGCTCCAGTGGGAAAGGCTGGGTAATTAGATGCCATGGGCACTTTACCTAGGTCATGCACTTCAACACACTTCAACCTCTTCAATAACAAATATATAGGCTAACCTTGTATTTGTCAAACAGCACAAAACAGTCAAAAGTATCCATGAGTTAAGATTTACTTATAATTGAATTTGTAAACGGTTGTTAATGCCACTGTGTCATGAAACAACTTTGAATCTGATTTTCATGAGAAATAATATTGTATGTTTAAAGCAACTGTACATGTGTGATACATGATGTTATTCATAACATATTTATGGTAAATTCACGTTTGGAAGGAAGGTATGTATGTTACTTTCCATGGAAATAATTCTTTATAGAGTATATCTCCATCATCATTTGTCTATTTATGGGTCAAACTATACTAGAGTTAACATATTTCAATACATGCCCTTCCACAAACTTCACTTGGAACCTGTCTAGTATAGTTTTCAGTGATGTGGCAGCTGAACTGACCATGGGGCAAAGACATGTAAATGTGTAGGAACAATGATACTGAGGTTAGACCACGGGTTTGCAATTAGTAAATGCTTGAAAGACATGGCAATTTAAGCCATCTCTTCTTTAATGCATATATAATATAGCAGAAATATTACAAAGATTTTATTTTTCTGATATCTTTCTGTCAGCTAATTGTCTCAGATTTTTGAGAAAGTACAGCAGATATTCAGAAGGGTTCTTATAAATCGAATCATGTACACTGAATATGGAACATGGCCAGACGAAATGTGATTCAGACATAAAGAAATGGATTACAACAATACTGAAACAAGCTTTAAACGGAAAAATAGCAGTAATCTCATTCATCTCTTAAATTTTAGCATCTCTGATTTTAATGGCAAGCTTTGTTGACCACAAGTTTATAACTTATTCAAGGAATAATATACTTTCTTACCACCAAAACCTGAAGTTAAAGCATTAGAGGAAAAACAGAAGACTGATCAGGAACTAAGATGAAAACCTCTATGATAATCAGAACCTGGTTCTCATAGATTTGCCCTGAGCCCCATCTGCTGGAAAACAGGCTGCAACTGTCAACCAGAAAATCAGCCTGTACTGTATTGTTTGTTCAATAGTCCAGTTACAGGCAGATCCTTGTCAAATTAAGATCCTGAAATCTTATCATCGATTATCTTTAAATGCCATGTTATGTGTAATGTTATGGATTAATTATATTTATATGTTCTCACGTTTCTGAACAAAATCTTTGAAAATAATTTTACCACTACCAGTAAATTTTTATAATTAGTTTTCTTTGTTTTTAATGATCTTTTAATCCTAATCTGGCATGTAAAGATGTCCAGTGCTGGAAAACAGTAACAATGACATCTGTGAGTAAACAAACCAAAACTTTACCTTGAAAAAAATATCCAGAACAGAAGGTGACTTAGGCCACAAGTGAGTCCCGGCTACCTGGTTAAGAACAACTGGCATAAATTACACAGCTAATCTGCCAACAATACGTTATTGGGAAGTGAACATCACACCGAAATCACTGTTATGCACTATTATATGAGCAGGGTCAGAGGTGGGCACAAATACATCAATAACCATTTTGTTACAAACTACAAATACTGGCTCATGAAATGTAACAAAATAAAATACAAAACACTGATGCGAAAAATTTATTTAAATAAAATACAAGTAATTAGTATTTTGAAAATACAAAAATACTCTCACAATAATCTTAATATGTCTTTTTTTTATTACTGAAAGGTCAATAACACAAATAGTAGCAATAACACAAATATGAGAAAAGTGTAAATTCAAAATAAAAAAAGAAAGCAAAATAAAAAAGCATGGGCATTTCTCTAAATCTCAACAGGGCCTGTAATAGCTCCCTCTGACGTAAATGGCATGTATAGCTAAGTTCACATCAATGATGTGGTAGGCTGCCCTTAATAGCAAAACTTTATTGAAAGGTCAATAACAGAAATAGTAGCAATAACACAACTATGCTACAAAAGAGAAAACTAAACCATTCTCATTTAGTCTAGTTGTTTTTAAGTACAACCAACTTCTACAATAATCCAGGAGTTAATCTCCTTCTATGAGGGCGGTAGACCACGCCTGCAAAAGAAAAGAGCCTTTACAAAGTTGGAGGCATTATCAGTAACTGTAGCCACAATCATTTCTGTAGTCAGTCCATACTCTGTGTGAATTTCCTCCAAAAGCTCTGCTATACTGCTGTATGTATGAGGGCTGGGAAAGCGTCTGCACGCAAGAGCAGCTGATTCTCTTTCAAGTGTATCTCTATGTATCCAGTGTACAGTTACACCCATATAACTGGTCTTTTTTGTTGACCAGATATCAGCAGTTGTACAAACATGCTTTAAGTTTTTAAGTGTCTCCTTCAGGTTTGTTGTCTTTGCAGTAAATCCATCATCAATTCGTCTTCGGAACACTTTACCTTAATGCCGTTTTTAAGAGGAGCAGCGCCACTTCTTCTCCTGTGTTCAAAACTCATTCTCTTCTTGGAGGGAGCCCAGTCTACAGGGTGTCACATGATTTTCGTGCATCTAACCTGGACATTGCCATTGCCAACATCGGACCGAAAATATGGCAAAATCATTTACTATGGTGATAAGCATATGGTGATTTTTCTTAAGTATTTAAGTATTAGAAATACTCTAAATACACTCCCTCAAAATATTTTGTTACAAACTACATTTTATTTTTTCCACACCTGCAAAAATACAAATTACAAAATACATTTAATTGAAATACTGCCCATGTCTGAGCAGGGTTATTATATGATCTTTCCAGTAGAACATATTAAAGGCACAGCTGACCAAAGAAACATTTGACCCTAGAGGTCCAACAACAGCAAATGCACTCTTGACTTCAGTCGTGTTTGAGGCTAAGCTAGAAAGTAATTGTTTGCAGACCGCAGGAACTGATGTGTTCAGATTTAAAAGTTCAGACAGGTATGAGGGTGCAGGACCATTAAGATATTTAAAACAAATATCAATATTTTAAAATCAACTCTATGACAAACCGGCAACCAATTTAAAGACTATAAAATCTGGCCAAGTATAGGTCTCAGTGCTTGCGGTGTTCGGCCAATCACAATGCACTGGGTCAGTTGGCCAATCAGAACAGACTGCGGTTGTCGGAAGGAGGGACTTTGTAGAAAAAGACTTGAGAGAGGCAGGACCTACAATAATGTACACTATTTGAAAAATAATGTTTTTTGAATATTAAAGCATGTCAACATATCCTGTTAGACCAAATACACAAAATAATATTCAAGCATCACATGACCCCTTTAAAGGAAGAGTCCAGAGTTATTTCCAGACTTTTCACAGTTAATGCAAGTGTGGGATAGTGGGGTGGTGATAAATGTTGACTTACATTTTATGTGGACCACGAAACCAAAAATCAAAATACAAAAATGTATCTGACCCTATTAACCCCTTTCTGTGTCACGTGACCAAACATCTCTGCACTGGCCAGGATGAGCGCAGCCAGAAAATGGCGGATGTTGAGGAGTTACGGGTAGGCGAAAGTGCAATGATAGCTGGCTGCTTCTCTGCGTCTTACACATTTTAAAAACCATTTGCGGTTACCGTTTGTCAATCAATTTTACTGGTCTGCTTGCTGCCCTTGGGTTAGTTTCTGAACAGTTAACACAGAAACGTCCCATCACTCCGTTAGACGGATTGTGTTTAGCCAGTTAACGTTAGCCACCAACCACTCTTCTAGCTCTCGATCTGCAACATAAACATTGAAGATCAGCCTCAAAATGTCACTGCTCTCATTACCATCTTTCACTGCATGAAAAGCTTTAGTATAATGCCTAACTGAACTGACGACTGTTCGCTGCAGGTAAAAAGTTTTTTACGTTACAGTTTCTTCACTGCTCGAATTGTTTTGGCTGCTCTTTTGTTAGCTAGCGTCCGACAGCAGTCGACGAGGTCTACATGTAGTTTAAGTTATGGCTTGTGTTTGCATGGGCAAAAGATGCGTAGATCAGTTTGTCCGAAATGTGTGTGCGTGTGTGTAAATATAGGTCAACATTTTATAATACAATTGCGAAGAAACTTTAAAGAGGGACACCTTGAAAATGTTGTTTACAAGTCTGCAAGTGGGTCGCCAAGCAAACAAGACAAACTTGATCCTTGTCTCCGTGAGCGTTTTCTACTCCACATTTGTCTCAATCTATCAGCTTCGTCTAATTTAGTGCCTAAAACACCTTTATCAAGTTTGATTGAAGGCATTGCAGTTCAGCATCAGCACTAGTGCAGTCAATAACAGAGTTTTGTGTGCTATTATACTCGCCATTGTATGACTAATTCATGTTGTCTTGAAATTTGTTCAGAAACATAGCTCTTAACTGTAAACTGAAAAAAGGTTTTTTAGGTTTTAGTTCATTTCTGTCTGGATCAAAGTGAACATCAGTGTTTTGTCCTTTGTCACTTTCTTGGTGTTCATCTAATTGGTCTTGGAATTATTCTCAACCACTTAGATGCATTTTGGTCATTTGTTAAGGATTGTAAAGAAAAAAGGATTAACACGTAAGAACAATCAAGCATGGACCGTGTAATGAAGGGTCAGTTGAGATTTTCTTATTTCTCTGGGGTCTCTGGAATGGGCTGTCACCTCACTTCACGCATTATTAATTAATCTGCTTTTAAATGATACCTTTTGGTGTAACCATATTCCACCAGTTTATGTCATGTAATCAACATGCACACATTATGTTTTTGGAAATTCTTATAATAAATGTAAAAGTTGACAGCATGGCATAGAGGATGGTTTCTCTTACTAACTTGTGTTGCAGAAATGTTCATTTGCGTTATCAGACCTTTTGCTGGTACATGTTTGGTATCTCAAAGTGTTTTATTGCTTCTCTGGCTTGTTTTTTTTTGTCAGAATATGGTATCAAGTTTCCGTGTGTCAGAGCTCCAGGTACTGTTAGGATTTGCTGGAAGGAATAAGAGCGGTCGAAAGCATGAACTTCTGCTGAGGGCTTTGCAGTTACTCAGGAGTGGTTGTAGTCCTGCTGTGCAGATCAAAATAAAGGAGCTGTATCGTCGGAGATACCCGCGGACATTTGATGGTCTTCGGGATTTGGCGGCTCTGAAGTCAAGCATTAAATCCTATTTTCAAATCGACAGCGGTGAGACGGTTGTGAGCTCAGATCTTCCTCTGCAGACGGGCCATTCAGACTTCCTGCAGCAGCAGCACCTGGTGAGCTGCGATTCACCCGTGTTACATGAATCGAAGCCCATGATGAATCTGCAGCAGCCCACGTCACTCATGGCCCCCGTCCACCCAGACGTGCAGATGAAGTCGCTACCATTTTATGACGTGCTGGATGTCTTGATCAAACCATCAAGCTTAGGTAATTTTATAAGATATTCTTGGATTGTCTTTAACTTTATATATATATTTTTTTATTTATAAAGAAATTAATGTTTTTGTTCAGCAAGGTTCTTTAAATGATCATAAGACTGTAAACAGTAAAGACATTTTTAATGTTTTAAATGCTGTTACTTTATTTATCAAAGATTTCCGAAAAAAAGTCCCATGGTTTACACAAAATATTTATATTACAAAATTATAATAATCAGATGTTTTTTGAGCACAAAATCAGCACATTATCAACGGATCATGTGACGCTGCACACTAGAGTAATGGCTGCTGAAGATTCAGCTTTTAAAATATAATAAAATAGAAAACGGTTCGAAAACAGAACAAAAAAGTGATTTCACGTTGTAATAATATTTCACAATATTACTGTTTTTATTGTATTTTTGATCAGTGCAGCCTTGGTGAGCATAAGAGACCTCTTTAAAAACTTTTTTATTTTTTATTATCTTACCAATTATGTAAACCATTCGTTAGCCCATCAGCTGGGCTGTACACCATTACCTCTTTGCCAGTGTCTTCAGTTTAAAACTATAATCCCCTTTTGACTGATTTGTGTTTTAAAGGGACCCATGCTGGTCAGAGATATCATCATGAAAAGTACTTCATATTTGCTTTGACTCCACAACAAGTGAGAGAAGTTTGCATTTCACGGTAAGAACGTATTGACTTAGATGTGACTTTGATAATGCGTCTCATCTCTCACTCTTGGTCTTATTTGGTTCTTTGTTCTTCTTACACTTTTGCATAGGGACTTTCTTCCAGGTGGAAGAAGGGACTACATGGTTCAAATTCAGCTGCGGTAAAAGCCTGCTCAGTGTGTCTGCTTTTACAATACTGTCGTTTGTGTATCTGGTTCAACAACATGTACAAAGAGGTTGTCCCCATAATCCCAATTTTTGACTCTTGATGTTCTGTTTTCTTTTTCAATTCTAGGTTTTGTCTAGCAGAGACCAGCTGTCCACAAGAGGACAATTTTCCAAACAGCCTCTGCATCAAAGTCAATGGGAAACTCTTTCCCCTTCCTGTATGTAGTCCTGTTATAATTAACCTTTATTAAGCCACGGTTAATAGTTTAATTTATATATATATATATATGCTTGAACAACATAGTCCTATGTTATTAGGCTTATTATTTAGGGCCATACGCTGGTCAGTGTTTTTTGTAGGATGTTCTGCTGTTCAACAGCAGAGAGGTTTAAGGGCATTTTAAATGGTGGAACTTTCCAACATGATCTCAAAAAAGCACTGGATATGTAGATAATATTTAAAAATGGATGCAGACCGATTAATAATGAACCTTATCCATTAATAAGGTACCTGAGATCTGTTCAACAAATAAAACATTTAATTGCATACAATTATCTTAGTCCTCCCCACAACAAATAGAGATTATGTAATGCATAATTTGTAAATTGAACAGGAACATTGTTTATAGCAGATGACTTGACAGAAGACAGTAATATTCAAGCAGTGTTTTATGTGCTGTTGCACGGGGTTTTAAAAGGGCTGACACTGAATACTGAAAACCTTTTTGAGATCTTATGACCTAGGGAAGAGCTGAATTTATTTGAAATTTTTTTTTTGTGTGTGTAACAAAGTGAAAGTTTTTACTCTAAGTTTTGATCAGTTTAATAATGTATAAAAGTATTTGTTTGAAAAAAAAACTCTTACTGACCCCAAATCTTTGTAAATAAGCATGTATGTAATCTATGCTGGCCTCATATGGTTATCACACAGGGCTATGTACCGCCTCCTAAGAATGGTGTGGAGCAAAAAAGACCCGGCAGACCGCTGAACATCACGTCGCTGGTCAGGTTGTCGTCTGCTGTACCCAATCAGATAGTAGTCACATGGGCTCCTGAAATAGGGAAGGTATGTGAAGTTTTGTTAAACCTGTTACTTCATTCAGATTTCAACACCGCTTCAGCATTTTCTGCATGCATGCATTTGTATGTATTCTCTTGTTTTCTGCAGACATACTCCATGTCAGTTTACTTGGTACGGCAGCTGACCTCCCCACTCTTACTACAGAGATTAAGAATGAAGGGGATCAGAAACCCTGACCACTCCAGAGCATTAAGTAAGACTACATTGCCCTCTTTTAGAAAAGGGGGAAAAATACCTATGAATTCTAATTCACTGTTTACACCTGCTCTTAATCAGTCTCTTCTGTCCACTTTCGATCACTTCTGTCCTGATTTCTTTTGATTGGAGTCTATGGCCCAGTGTATGTGGGCTTTTTCTGATCTTTTGAACAGATATTGTGAAATAAGTTCACACAACATATGAGCCCCAGAACTATTTTTGAAACCTTTACTGCATGAATAAATGTTTTTGCAACACCTATCAATCAAAATTGCGAAAAAAACATTACCTATAAGTTTTCAGAAATTGCTTGAAATTTTTACTGGTATTCAGAACAGAATAAGATATATATCAGAAAATATAACCTAACCCTGTTATAAACAACATGAGCTTATAAACATCTAGCAATGCTATAAATGATATGTTGTGTGTTTGAAAGAATATTTTGCACAGATATTTTCCTTAACACATTGGAAGAAACTGTTATATTCACAATAAGAAGAAAACTATGCCTTAAGCCCTATTGGCACGGGATTACTATTACTTGGTGACCTCCAGTCATTTGTAAGAATTGCCGAAGTCCTGTGATAATATTATTTCCGTGCGAAGTGACATCTCTGTGATTTGGCCTGGATTTGGTGGGTCGTTTTTTAATTTTTCAAGGTTTTTGTTTCCTGTGCACCTTTTTATCAATCTATTATGAAGAATGGAGCTGCGTTGGAGTGTTTGATAGTATTTTGGGTATTGCTCCACCATACAGTTTGCAGGTTTTGAGGTTAATGTGTTACAAATAAATCGAGCATAAAGCTTGAGATATTATTTAAACCTGGTGAAATGTAAATGACACGGCGCACAAAACTATATTAGTTTCTTTTTTTTAAATCCATCTAACAGGACCATAGAATGGTACTCTCAAAGCCTTGACATCCGAGTATTCAGGAGATAAGTCTGTAAATTTGAGTAAAATCACTGACTTCAAGTATCCCGTGCGAAAGCAGAGGATACACTTTCATTTGTCTCTGCTTTACTTGAACTTTTGGTGCCATAAAAATGAAACGAAAAAGACCTTTAAAAAAAAAAAAAGGCATATTAATTATATTCCTATTATATGTCATTTTGTTTTGTATCTCTGTTTTTTTCCTGTTGCTTTTGCGCATGCTAATCTAAACCGCTGAATTGAAAAACTTACATTTTGAATGGGTCACATATACTTATCCATTTTTTATTTAATATAAACCTAATTTAACATATATTCTAGAAGTTGAGAATGAACTGTCAGTGGAGAGTAGACAGTCTTTAGAGGCTGTCCGAAAGCATTCGAACACATGAGTAACCTATGAACACAGTCCAGTCAAATGTGTTTTCAACTACCTCTGAAAGTGGTCGAAAGTGGACAACCTCAAAACTTTAAGACCCGTTCACACCTGTATTTAGAGCTGTCCACTTGTGATCAGATCGATGAAAACCGCTCTTGATTCCAGATGTAAACGGTTTTTATTGTAAATAGGAATATGACCTATTACGCGTGACAGTTCTCTAGTTTTATTTTATGTTTTCATTGTCTATCTTTGTAATTAATTCTGCTTTCCCATTCTCATATTAAGTAAATTGACTGAATTATTGAAATAATTGACTAAATCCACCCTCTCTTCACTATTGTAACAGTTAAAGAAAAACTCACGGCAGACCCTGACAGTGAAATTGCCACAACTAGTTTACGAGTCTCACTCATGTGCCCAGTAAGTTGCTGCCTCCATAAAATCTTAGCTGACTCATGAATGGCACTTTAAATAACGTTTTATATTGTTTGTTTAGTGCGCTGATGTAGTATGGTAAAAAAAGAATTGTGTGTAACCAAAATAAAAATCCTCTTTTCATATAGCTTGGCAAGATGCGTCTTACGGTACCCTGCCGAGCTGTCACCTGTTCTCACCTGCAGTGCTTTGATGCTGCTCTATACCTGCAAATGAATGAGAAGAAGCCCACCTGGATCTGTCCAGTCTGTGATAAAAAAGCCGCATATGAGAGTCTGATTATAGATGGGTGAGATTACTTTGAATGTAACTGAAGTGGTGAGAAACACTCAGCCTCTTTAAGCAAAGTAAATCATTGAGTGGTTTTGCATTTATTGAGAGAGAAATTTCCATTGAGTAAACTAGTCACCCTCTACTTCTCAGGCTCTTCATGGAAATACTTAATGACTGCACAGATGTTGATGAAATCAAGTTTCAGGAGGATGGGACTTGGTGTCCAATGAGACCAAAGAAGGAGACGTTGAAAGTGTCATCTTCGTGTTTCCCAAAAATTGATTGTAAGGTTCATTACCCTTTAAAAATGTGTTAGTACTCTGTGTGTGCTAGGTTTTATCCAATTGTATAAATGATTACCATGTTTGATGCATTTTTAAAGTGATTCATGACCTCTCAGGCGGTGTCCCAGTGCGGCAAAGTGCAGTGGTGCCACTCGCAGAAACCAGCAGCACAAAAAAAGGAGACGTAATCGACCTTACTCTAGAGAGCTCATCTGATGATGAAGAGGACAGTGATCCCCCTCTGAAAAAGCGCTGTGTCTACATGTCCAAGGCTGAGGAGATGCACAGCAAAGGGTTTGTTTATTGATTCACTAGAACTCAGAGCAGACATTTCTGTGTGCCTCTTCTTTAAGCCTTAACCTTTTAGTGACCATATTTTGAATGAACCCAGATCTTTACAATAATCTATTTTGTCATGGTGATGGGAAAACCTGAGATATCAGGGAATTCTAGAAATGTTATATTTAGACCTGAAAAAGATTGCTAAAGTCTTTTAACCCCTTAAGCGTTTTTGTACAATTAGTTTAAAAATGCACACCTACATTAAATTCATGTGTTCTTGACTTGAACTATTTACAGTATATGAATGGTTTTGTCCTCTTTTGAAAGGTGACACTCTGAGGTTTGTTTCTAAACCGAACAAACTTCAGAATCACTGTAAGCCTTACTGGTACTTAGTAATAGAGCTTTGAATACACTGAAAATATGACTATAGCTGGAAGCTATTAACTGGAAAAGCTCCAGTGCATTCAACACAATACAGCCGTCGCCTGACTGCATGGCTCATCAATAACCTCACTGACAGACCACAGTATGTGAGGCTAAAGAACTGTTTGTCTAATGTGTTGGTTTGCAGTTCAGGGGTCCCACAGGGCACAGTGCTAGCTCCTTTTCCTTTTATCCTGTATACATCAGATTTCCGATACAACATAAGCAGCCGTTACCTGCAGAAGTTCTCTGATGACACTGCAATAATTGGATGTGTATAAGAAGTGAATGATTGGGAATATCGACAGGTCATCTCTCGATTTTGTGAACTGGTGTGCATTAAATCACCTTTACATTAATGCCAGCAAGACAAAGGAGATGGTGATGCATTTTCACAGGAAGGCATCACAGATTGTACTGGTGAACATCCAGGGTTTGTACATTTAGATCAAACATACAAATACCTGGGTGTTCACCTCAACAGCAAACTGGACTGGTCCAACAATACTGAGGTTCTGTACAAGAAGGGCCAATGTCATCTTCACTTGCTGAGGAGACTGAGGTCATTTGATGTGTTGAAGGCTTTGTATAACACTGTGGTGGCTTCTGTGGTAGTCTGTTGGGAAGCTGGAAGTTGACCAGTTCTTTCAGCAAACAGACTGGTGTACCCTCACTGTAAGAAGGAGCGCTACCACAGATCCTTCACTCCAACAGCAGTCAGACTCTTCTTTAATTGCAACAGCATGTACCACTTTTCACTATTACAGAATACCTGCACCGTATTATCTGTTCCATATTTATTTTTATTTGTTTTTTTTTCGTACTTGGTATTTAGTGTACCTGAAGCTGCTGTATTAAATGAACTTCCCAGGTGTGGGATTAATAGTGTCTATCAAATCAAATCGAGAAAACACAAAGGGGTCACAGCATGAATCCTTGTTGGCCGTCTAACAAAGACACTGATTGTACTTGCTGTGTTGATGTATCTTAAAATGGTTTATGTCTTTTGAATCACAAGAATCTCAGCTTTCCGAAAGCTATGACATGTTTACAGTGGAACGCTAAACGGGTTAAAATAATTAAATGAAATGCTGCACTTTATTTTGTTGCAAAATGTTTTATTAACTTGAATTATCTATTATTATTAATTGTGTATATAATTAATTTGGGGAAGCCATGGGAATTCAGAAATGAAAAGATCTTGTAAGCGTTAGTAATGTTACTATAGGTACAGTAGATAAAATTATAAAGAATGATTTAAAAAAAAAAAAAATCTTTAAAACATTGAGTGCAGTTGATTCTCCATTCCTCTATAATGTTCTTTTGCTCTTTTAGGGTCCTGACTTACCAGCCATCCACTGTTCGGGTGCCAAATGTCCAGACGCTAGACACATCATACCTGACCCCCTCAATAGCGGACTACTCCGTTCCATTCCACCATTCTACCTTATCCACTATTCCCACAGATATGCAAAGTATGTACTTATCTAGTCTGCCATCTAATCAAGTATGCTGTCCTTCATGATCAAAGATTGAACATAAAAACTAATGTTTGTCATACAATACGCATCTTTCCCAAAGGTCTTGATTTATTTTCTCTGATTCAAGGGGATCCACAGGTATATTCTTTCAAAGAAATCTTGAGATTGGATGTACTTTACGTATTTAATAGTTTGCACAGATGTTTACCACTAGTTTTCTTTGTTTCTTCAGCAGCATTACAGAGGCCCCATATTTTTAGACAGCCTCTCCAACAGCCTTCAGAGTGCCACCACCAGCACCAGCCTGGTTTCCTCATCAGCTGTGTATGAGACGGGAACCCATAGCAGCAGCTCAAGTCATGAGACGGGGGTCATCACGGGAGGATCTTCAGGCCTATCGGACATTATCTCACTAGACTGAATCCTGGCGCACCTTTATCGTACAGTCACTAAAACAGTTATCTACTTTTAACTATGGACCTCGAGAATCATGTTTTGACTAGGACCCAGAAGGACTGCTACGAAGATCTCTAAATGTTGTGGCTGAGACCACAACAATGTTGTTCTAAAAAGCAAACCTGAATCAAGCCGTTTTCCCTTTGAATTTGGGAAACTGCCAAATACACAATGACTCTCATCCATTAGCAATTTGATTGGAGGAGCAGAGCAAGACAAACGGCAGAAATGAGTGGACTAGAAAGCTCAGACAAGTCTAATAATGGCACTCTTGTCTACATTGTATTTTTTTGCATCGGCAGTTCTGCAGTTGAACAGAAGCAGGTTGTCAGCGGCAGCTCAGTTTGTTGTCTCTTCGATATCACCAGTGCAATTATGTTTTTGTTACAAGACTTCAGTTGTAGCAATAAAAAACTGTATGTTGTATATTGTAAAATGTTTACTTGTTTATGTCTGACATCAAGGCGGAATGCATTAGTGGACCCCCACAGTTTTTAATTCGTTTGTGGTTATTTGCTCAAGAGCCATCAGATTCTCTTTTGCTGAAGTGGTAAATTTATTTTCAATCTGTAATTTTATATTAAAGGTGTTTTTGCTAATTAAACACATCTTAAAATACACCTCAGAAACTGTAATATGACTGTTGTCAAAACAAGGAGTAATCTGTCTAATTTCATGTTTATTTTCATCTGTAATGAAACTAGCCTTTTTTTCTTTCTTTTTAGGATTATGTAAGTTTTGATATCGGATGGGGATCTTTTGTCTTTGAGAAATCTGCTTTAATTGCTAATGGTAATTTAGTTAATAGACATGAGTTGTGGTTTGAATTAATTTCATATATCTTATTGGATTATGAGTCATACAACATAATGTCAATTTAACTTCTGAAGGCATGTAAAAGGTTATTTATTTTGGTAACACTTTAAGGTGTCCTTGTTACACATTACATGTACTTTTATAATAAAAATTAATTATGCATAATTACATGCAAGTAACCCTAACCACATTGTAAGTACATGTAGTTATTTAATATTACTTAGCACTAAAATTTATAATTGCACTGAAGGACACCTTAAAATAAAGTGTAACTTTTATTTATTTTAGATGTTCCCCCGTTACGTGTACTATTTGGAATTAAGCATGCTTTTATTATGGATTCTTTTTTTTTTTTTCACAAGTTGTTGTAAGTCCAGAGCTTTATTGTCCCTCCCAGCCAGGGCTGAGGTTTTTAATTGACCTAGCCCTCCATTGATAATGGCACAGATAATGTTTAGAATCTTAAATTTTTTGCCAAAAGGAGGGCACAGTTCAAGATGGAAAATATACATCTTTAGACATGTAAACCAATGCACAGTGATTCGATCGTGATTTCTTATTAGTCTAAAAAAATATATTTTTAAATGTGAATTATTAAGACCGGATAGCTGTTTTATTGGTTTTATTTATGGACACATCCAGACATGTTTACCGATCTCAGATTTTATTTGCAAATTGCAGATTTGAATATTTAAATTAACCTCTTTTGAATGTGTAAACATTACGCAATACACTTGATTACAGAGTCATCAAGTTAACATTGTAAGTTTAATGGCTTCGATCACCATTTACAGTCCAGAGAAGTTTATAGTTTGTCCAGGAAGTTGTCCAGTGCTGGGATGCCCTCCTTCAGACCTTTGCGTTTACGGGTCTCAGCCACAATTTGGCAAGGTTTGCTGTTTACGTCATATGGATCACCTGGCAAAATCTGCCAGTGGTCAAACACACACTGAGGGAAGGCCTGTCCACTTGTGTTAGACCTCAGGTCTGCAGTGAAGCCTGTACAGAAACGAATAAAGGAAAATATAGGCTCCATAGAAACCATTTCTAAATTAACATATAAATGTATAACATTTGGGAACGCTACAAAATTGGGGTCCAACTTTATATTAAGTGATCTTAACTACTGTGTACTTGCATTTAAATTAATCATTTGGTGCAATGCACTCATTTTGTACATGCATGTATTTTTCACTGTACTTATATTTAAAAAAAATAATTGCAATTACATCTGTACAATTACACTGTCGATCCATCCCTTACACCTTAACCCACCCTTAAACCTAAGCAGACCACCAAACCTTAATATCAGCAAAAGTGTTATGCAATACAATATGAACACAGTAAGTACACTCTACTTATTTTTGATTTAAGTACATAGTATTTAAGGACACTTTATATAAAGTGGGACCAAAACTTTTTACCTGCAATAACAAACCTGTTTAATTGTAAATATGAAAATGGCTTAAATGTCTATTGCATTCATTTTGAACAAATTTATCATGCGCTGCCATGAATCTGGATTATTAACTCACCAAATGATTCATTTACAGGTAGGTATGCCTTCACAACAAATATAGGTGTACCAGCCACTTGGGACTCCTCAAACACATGGCCTCTTTTTTTGTTCAGCACACCATAGATGCCACCAACCACCTGCTCTGGGCACTGGAGGAGAAAAGGACATTTATTAACAACATCATGGTTGCACTCATGGTTTTTTCTGTTCTAGGAATCCACCATGTCTACCTGAATCTCGACCAGGTAAATGGGCTCCATGAGTCTTGGCTTGGCAGTGAGTACACATGCATACAGAACTCTGCGGGCTGTGGGAATGATCTGACCGCCACCTCTATGAATGGCATCAGCGTGAAGAGTGACATCATGAATGTCAAATCGGACAGCACGCATGTTCTCTTCACAGAGTGCACCCTGTTAAAATAACACAAAGTAATATCTCATTAATGTGTAGAAATGACTCAGCATATATTAAAATACATAACCTTTCTTTACTCACTTCTTTGGTTGCCCACTGGAAACCAGCCACTACACTGTCCTTTATCTCATTCAGATACTGAACTCCCTTTGTGACATCCACAAGAATGTTGGGCCCTGTGCCATCTGGTCCGAAGCACCAAATCTTACGGGCCTCAGTGACCTCCCACTCGTACGTCTCAGTCAGGTAGCGAGCTCTCTGTTTGAGCTCCTGGCGAGCGGCCACTTCACCCTTATCAATGTCCTCAGCTAGGCCATCTGGAAAGGGCCGACATTTCATGTACAGACGATTGTGCTTGTTGGGAGACTTGGACAAGCAAACCTGGTCTGATTCCTCACTGACGGTTTCACGACATGGCACAACTGGGTCTGATTTCTGCAACAACAAAAAAATGGCCCCATGCTCTTAATGGAAAGAAAAGAAAAACAAAATATCTGTAAACTTCGAAGTCATCGAAGCGCTACCTTCAGGGGGACGCAGGCATGATCTTCCTCAAGGTCTTTCAGGCAGATCTCCAGATGAAGCTCTCCAGCACCTGCCACAATGTGCTCACCAGACTCTTCAATGAAACACTAGCAGAAGAAACTTGTGTTTGTTATTGGAAAGACTTAAGTTTGTTTATACCATTATTGCCCAGCTAAGATATTCACCTGAACCATAGGATCAGACTTGGCCAGGCGTTTAAGGCCCTCTACCAACTTTGGCAGATCAGCTGGGTTCTTGGCCTCCACAGCAACTCTCACCACAGGACTAACACTGAACTTCATAATACGCATGTTGTGAGCATTCTCAAAAGTGGTAATAGTGCCAGTCTTAATCAGGAACTGATCAACCCCAACCAAACCAACAATGTTCCCGCATGGCACATCTTCAATGGGCTCTACGTAGCGACCCATCATCAAGATAGTTCTGAGGAGTACATAATGTTATCTTAATGTTAAGAAGGGTAATGATCCTCAAATCACCAATCGAGAATGTCTTATATGGTATATGTAACTGACAGCAGCAAACCTTTGGATTGGCTTTATGTACAAGTCCTCCTTTTTCCCTGGTGTGAAGTTTGGGCCCATGATGCGCACCTTCTGCCCTGTAGAAACGACACCAGAGAAGACACGACCAAAGGCATAGAATCTACCCTTGTCAGTGGAAGGCACCATCTTAGAGATGTACATCATGAGCGGAGCTTTAGGATCACAGTTCTTTATACCTGAAAGGTCAAAGGTGTAATGTGAAAAAGTAGGTAAAAAGGGACATCCTTGAAGTGTTAAAGACCTCGCAATGTTAAGCCTCACCCATGGCGGCCTCATCATCTCCAGGTCCCTCATAAAGCAGGTCACAGCGGTACCTTTGGGCAGTGACAGGAGAAGGAAGATGGATGGTGATCATCTGGAGCAAAGCATCACCTGCAGGCAACCAGCGGCGCATCACAGCCTGGAGGCATCGAAACAATGACGTGTCAGCAACGACAGAAGAATAAGGGTGCAGATTCTCAGAAGTTTAGTTCTTTATATATACCTTAAGTAGAGGTTTTCCTTCTTTTTCTTTGTCTTCTGCATCAAGCTTTACTTCAAGCTTCTCAATCAGTTTCTGGGTCTCTTCTTTTTGGAAATTCATAATGGCATGAAAAACCTGTGGAATAAGAGATTAACTGTTAGTGAGTCATTGTAGCAAGAGATAAGAAGAACTGATTTAAAAGCAAACCTTAAAGATTGGATCCAAGACAAGCTGGCAGAAAGTACGAGGAAGCTTCTTGCCATCTGCATTGGATGCAGATTTGCTGAATTTTCCACAAGAGGGATCAAAGTACCTGAAAAAGATGGATTTGAGTTAAAGAGTATTTTGTATAAACACACAATTTAAACTGGAAATCACATGGGCAGCTCCAGTGTCTTTTTTTTTCCAACAAGATGCTTACTTATCTCCCCAAAGCTTTTTCATCATGTCCTCCACTTTCTTCGCCCGTTCTGCCGGAGGAAGGTCTGCTTTTTTCTCATCTCCTTTCGCAGCAAACTTGGCCACATACATCTCAGCGAACTGCTTCAGAGTAAAAGCCCAGCCATGGAGGCCTGATCCAAATCCAACAGTCCCAATCACAGGATCCACCTAAGGTACCCCCCCAAATCAATAAGGAACAGATAAATAAAAGCATATATTTTACTCATAAAGTTGACTTTTCTGATTCAACTGCTACTAATCTGTTACCATAATGTTTCCCA